>NC_073257.2:84960833-85592166 GCF_029289425.2 Pan paniscus | reverse complement strand
GGAAGCAGAGGTTGCAATGAGCTGAGATCGTGCCATTGCACTCCAGCCTGGGCAACAGAATGAGACCCTGTCTCAAAACTACAGAAACAAAAAAAAAACCAGACTCTGATACAGTGGGATGTTCACATTAGAAGCATGATAGCTCTTATTTCACATGAACTCTGGAACATACGATGGCCTTCAGAGATGTTGACCAGGTATGGTGGCTCATACCTGTAATACATCCTGCACTTTGGGAGGCTGAGGCAGGTGGATCGCTTGAGGCCAGGAGTTCGAGACCAGCCTGGCCAACATGGCGAAACCCCATCTGTACTAAAAATACAAAAAAATTAGCTGGGCGTGGTGACATGCCTCCCAGCTACACGGGAGGCTGAGGCATGAGAATCGCTTGAACCCCGGAGGCAGAGGTTGCAGTGAGCCTAGATCGCACCACAGCACTCCAGCCTGGGTGACAGAGCAAGACTCTGTCTCCAAAAAAATTAAAAAATTAAAATGGTCCAGTTGAGTACAAAAAAGAAGATCAGGAAGAGTTTATTGGAGCAAGACAGAGATGAGCAACCTTGAAAACAAGTCTAATTAGATGAGTAATTGTTAAAAGATGAGCAGTGCTTTCTAAGCAGAGGTAGCAGGAGGAAAGGGTCTCCGATCCTGTAACGCCTTTTATGCCAGGAAGAAAGGATGAATTGAAAGGATGAAATGGCAAATGTCGTAGTAGACTATTGGACTATTCCTGCAGCTCAGTAAAGTGGGCTGGAAATAAGAGGTTTGGCAAATACCCTGTTATGGTGGTATTTAAGGCAGAGGGAGGGTTTGGAACGAGCTCACAAAGGGAACTCTAGAATGAACAGAGTAGGCTTCTCAGGGAAGGCTTAAATCCTGGAGGTCTCTGGGGTAGGTAGGACAGAAAGTCCTGTTATTTTCCAGGTAGACAGACTGTTGGGCGCCGGGGAATTAATGCTTGTCACCTAGAGAGTTGTGCATTTTGTCTACCATTGTTAAATGAGGCAATGACCTGCCTCAAATACTTTTCACTCCACACACCTATTTGGAAGCCACGTATATTTTGCTTGCTCTTCCCATTTAAAATCGTAATCCACTCTATTCCACCCCCATGAGGAAGCTTTTGGGTAGAAAAGTGTGTAGAGGAATAAGTAAGTTGATGTGCATCAGATGTGCAAACTTTAGTGTGCATCAGAACCACCTGGAAGGCTTGTTAAAACAGGTTGCTGGGCACCACCCGGGGAGTTTGATTCAGTAGGTCTAAGGTGGAGTTCAATAATCTGCATTACTAACACGTTTCCAGGTGATGCTGCTGTTCGGGGGACCACACCCAGAAGCTACCTTTTACCACTCTAAAAGGTAGCTGATTGGTTTTCTCTGTAATATAAATTCCTTAACGAGTTTAAAATATTGATCTGAGCCCTTGTAATTGCCTCAAATGTTTAATGCTAATGTGTGTTCAATGCTGTAGCCACGAGGGGAGCCTAAAATCACCTAACAACTCCCTTCGGGAGTGATTTTGATTAGTTCATCTACAGTTCCAACTAAGATTTCCCACAAATATTACTTTCACAGGAGGCTAACAAAAAACGCCGTCTTTGTCCCCAGAAAATACCTGGAGGACGGTATTTCAGAGGCGGGGAGGCTGCACCAGCCTCCCAGTCTCAGCCCTTCTCTACCGCCCGCCACTGAAGAGGCCCCGGATACCCCCAGGACTGCTGCAACTTCCTAGGTGACTTGAGGCAGCCTTAAAAGGGATTGGTGCAGGGTCCTTGCGACAGATAAATGTGATTAAAAATCCGCTGGGCCACCCGAAGAGAGAGTCTTTTTCCCTCAGGTGGCGCCTAGCGGCGGGACTCAGGGACAGCCCGCTTCCCGCAGCGCCCTCTCCGGCTCCGGGGGCGTTCCCGGCTGCAGCCGCGATCCTAACGGGCTCGCGAGACGCCCCGCCCACCCTGGGCCCGCCCCCGGCTCCATCTTGCGGGAGACCGGGTTGGGCTGTGACGCTGCTGCCCGGGTCAGGTGAGGAGCGGCGCCCCCCTCCCCTTCCCACCTCGTCTGCCTCGGTGGTCTTGCCCTCGGCCAGCTCTGGGCGCTGCTGTCCCGGTGCTAGTGGGGCGCGGCTGGAGGGCAGTGTGGGCCTCCCGGATGGCGGCGACTCGGTTTGCGCGTCTCGTAGCCGGGCTGCCGGCCGGGGTGTGTTGGGGTGGCGTGGGTGAGGCGGCCGGCCTGGCTTACGGGAAGCCCTTCCGTCCGTTTGGAAATCCCAGGGACCAGTGGCGCCCCGCCCTCGGGCAGGTGGAGGGGCTGAGGCCGGAGCGTGGCCCAGCTGCCTCGCGGGAGGCTGAGTAGGGAAACGCACGGGCAGTGCTGAAAGCCGTCTGGCTGGTAGTGGCTGTACTTTCCGGTGACACAGCGAATTTAGGGAAACTTGGGAAATTTTTACTGTGTTTAGTGAACCGTAGGACAGAATGCGCCAGGCCAAGGTCGTACACTGGTTCTCGTTTACAGTTCTTGGAAGCTATTCTAGAATAGCATTCCAGATTTGATTGCTGTTCCCCGACCAGCAGCAAATGTGTGTTGAAATTAGCTCATCCTGTGCAACCACTGCGCAAGGAAACCAAGGTGCAGAGGTAGATGGCTGATGTCCACCGTAAAGTGACAGACATGACGCTGTTGTCTTCCGACTGCCGTAAACGCCCTGATTTTTGCCAGCTGATGGCCAGCTAATCTGCTAAATGTGTCCGAATTAGATGATGAGTGTAATGAGTTACCTTCCAGGCAAGGAAAGAGTTTCAAGCACTGAATAGGTAAAAGAGATAATTTTGGCCACTGCAAACTTTCAGTCCTTTTCAGTGAGGACTGTCTTTCAGTCCTCACTGGTGGTTGGCCACCTACCTGTCCGTGCAGAGGACTAGCCATGCCTCCATGTTCTTTCTCCACATCACTGACGGATTTAAATGATCCTACCATACCTAGAAGCCGGTTTTGCAAAATTGTATTCGCTGTTGCGCGTATCTTCAGTCACCCTTCCTGTTTCGTGTATTTTTTTCCCCATAAATTTGCAACAGCTGCCTCTTGGGTTCCTGGGCTTCATGCCATCAATGAGAAACGGTGAGACCCAGCCCTTTTACTAACTGACTCACTGGGTGGAGGTGGTTTGGAAAACCAAAAATGATTTTCTAGTCTTTTAAAAGTGATTGCTAACAGAGAATGTTTAAAAAAAAAAAAAAAAAAAAAAAGCCCGGGCGCGGTGGCTCACTCCTGTAATCCTAGCACTTTGGGAGGCCGAGGCGAGAGATTCACGAGATCAGGAGGAGTTTGAGACCAGCTTGACCAACACGGTGAAACCCCGTCTCTACTTAAAAATACAAAAATTAGCTGGGCGTGGTGGCGCGCGCCTGTAATCCCAGCTACTCTGGAGGCTGAGGCAGGAGAGTCGCTTGAACCCGGGAGGCAGAGGTTGCAGTGAGCCAAGATCGCCACTGCACTCCAGCCTGGGCGGCAGAGAGAAACTCTGTCACACACACACAAAAAAAACCCAAAAAACTCTAGACTTACTATTCACATGGGCAAAGTTGAGAAATTTTTTGAGTCACTCTGGGTGTTATTTAGCTTTTTACAAAAACGTTTAAAATCTCCCTCTTGAATAAATGATATATGTACAATTCTAAAAGGGCTAAAGTACATTGAAAAGTAAGTCTCGGCCGGGCGCATTGGCTGTCGCCTGTAATCCCAGCACTTTGGGAGGCCTAGGCGGGAGGATCACGAGGTCAGGAGATCGAGACCATCCTGACTAACACGGTGAAACCCCGTCTCTACTAAAAATACAAAAATTAGCCGGGCGTGGTGGCAGGCGCCTGTAGTCCCAGCTACTCAGGAGGTTGGGGCACAAGAATCTCTTGAACCCCGGAGGCGGAGGTTGCAATAAGCTGAGATCGCGCCACTGCACTCCAGCCTGGCAACAGAGCGAGACTCCATCTCAAAAAAAGAAAAAAGAAAAGTAGTCTTCTCCATTGTGTCCCAGCTCTTCATCCAGGAAGCAGTCACTGTTTTCTACTTCCTTGAGTGTCCTTTCAGGGATATTCTATAAGTCAAAATCAGTGCATTTTTTACACATAATGGCAGCACACTATGCAGTTTTTCACTTTGCCTTTTTTTCCCCATTAATACGTGTTATAGATGGTTTCATATATGGGTAAAAAAAAAAAGCTGCCTCATTTTTAATAACCACATAACACCTCCTTGTATGGCTATCCATAATCTGTTTCACCTGTCCCTCCTTTTTAAAAATTTAAGCAATGGCCCCGCACAGTGGCTCACGCCTGTAATCCCAGCACTTTGGGAGGCCGAGGTGGGTGGATCACCTGAGGTCAGGAGTTCGAGACTAGCCTGGCCAACATGATGAAACCCTGTCTGTACTAAAAATAAAAAATTTAGCCGGGTGCGGTGGCACGTCCCAGCTACTCGGGAGGCTGAGACAGGAGAATCGCTTGAACCTGGGAGGTGGAGGTTGCAATGAGTGGAGATCACACCACTGCACTCCAGCCTGGATGATAGAGCAAGACTCCATCTCCAAAAAAAAAGATAAAATTTCAACAGCTTTTGGAGTACAAGTGGTTTTTTGTTACATGGATGAATTATATGGTGGTGAATTCTGAGATTTTAGTCACCCAAGTAATGTACATTGTACCTAATGTGTAGTTTTTGATTCCTAGCCCCCTTTCACCCTCCCCTTTCTGAGTCTCTAAGGTCCATTATATCACTTCATACCTATGTCTTTGCATACTCATAGCTTAGCTTCCACTTACAAAGTGAGAACATACGGCTTTTGGTTTTCCACCCCTGTATTACTTCACTTAGAAAAATGGCCTCCAGCTTCATCCAAGTTGCTGCAAAAGACATTATTTTGTTCCTTTTAATGGCTGAGTAGTATTCCATGGTTTATATATACCACATTTTCTTTATCCACTCAGTTGATGGGCACTTAGATTGGTTCCACATCTTTGCAGTTGTGAGTTGTGCTGCTATAAATATACATGTGCAAAAGTCTTTTTCATATAATGACTTTCTTTCCTTTGGGTAGATACCCAGCAGTGGAATTTCTGGATTGAATGGTAGATCTTTTTTTTAGCTCTTTAAGGAGTCTCCATACTGTTTTCTGTAGAGGCTGTATAGTAGTGTAATAAGCGGTCTCTTTTCCCCACATCCACACCAACATCTATTGTTTTTTGACTTTTTTTTTTTGAGATGGAGTCTCGCTCTCGTTGCCAGGCTGGAGTGCAATGGCGTGATCTCAGCTCACCCCAACCTCCGCCTCCCGGATTCAAGCAATTCTCCTGACTCAGCCTCCCAAGTAGCTGGGATTACAGTCACACGCCACCATGCCCAGCTAATTTTGTTATTTTTGGTAGAGACGGGTTTCTCCATGTTGGTCAGGCTGGTTTCAAACTCCCAACCTCAGGTGATCGCCCGTCTGGGCCTCCCAAAGTGCTGGGATTACAGATATGGGCTACCGCGCCCAGCCCATTTTTTGACTTTTTAAGAATAACCATTCCTGTAGGAGCAAGGTGGTATCTCATTGTGGTTAATTTGCATTTCCCTGATGATTAATGATGTTGAATAATTAATGATTATTTCATGTTTTTTGGCCATTTGTATATCTTTTGAGAAATGTCTATTCATGTCCTTTGCTCTGTTTTTAATGCAATTGTTTTTTTTTTCTTTGTGATTTGAGTTCCTTGTAGATTCTGGATACTAGTCCTTTGTTGGATGCATAGTTTGCAAATATTTTCTCCCATTCTGTGGATGGTCTGTTTACTCTGTTGATTATTTCTTTTGCTGTGCCGAAGCTTTTTAGTTTAATTAGGTCCCATCTATTTATTTTTGTTTTTGTTGCGTTTGTTTTTGGGGTCTTAGTCATGAATTTTTTGCCTAGGCCAGTGTTTAGAAGACTGTTTCCAATGTTCTAGAATTTTTATAGTTTCAGGTCTTATATTTAAATCTTTTATCAACTTGAGTTGATTTTTGCATTGGATGATAGTTAGGGATCCAGTTTCATTCTTCATGTGGCTTGCCATTTTTCCCAGCATCATTTATTGAATAGGATGTCCATTCCCCAATTTTTGTTTTTGTGTGCTTTGTCAAAGAGCAGTTGGCTGTATGTATTTGGCTTTATTTCTGAGTTCTCTATTTTGTTCCATTGGTCTATGTGCCTACTTTTAAACCAGTACCATGCTGTTGTGGTAGCTATAGGCTTGTAGTGTATTTGAAGTCTGGTAATGTGATGTCTCCAGATTTGTCTTTTTGCTTAGAATTGCTTTGGCTATTCAGGCTGTTTTTTGTTCCATATTAATTTTAGGATTGTTTTTTCTAATTCTGTGAAAAATGATCTTGGTATTTTGATGGGAATCGCATTGAATCTGTAGATTGCTTTGGGCAGTATGGTCATTTTCACAATATTGATTCTTTCAATCCATGAGCATGGGATGAGTTTCCATTTATGTCATCTGTGATTTCTTTCAGCAGTATTTTGTAGTTCTCCTTGTAGAGATCTGTCATCTCCTTGGTGAAGCATATTCCTAGGTATTCTATTTATTTTTTATTTTTTGCAGCTATTAGAAAAGGGATTGAGTTCTTGATTTGATTCTCAGCTTGGACGTTTTTGGTATATAGCAGTGCTACTGATTTGTGTACATTGATTTTGTAACCTGAGACTTTACCGATTTCATTTATCAAATCTAAGAGTCTGTTGGAGTCTTTAGGATTTCCTTGGTATATAGTCATAATATCTGCAAACAGTGATAGTTTGACTTCCTCTTTTCCAATTTGGATACACTTTATTGCTTTCCCCTGCTTTCCCTCTGGCTAGTACTTCCAGAACTATGTCGAATAGGAATGGTGAAAGTGGATGTCCTTGTCTTGTTCCTGTTCTCAGGGGGAATGCTTTCAACTTTTCCCCATTCAGTATGATGTTGGCTTTGTCGTCATATATGGCTTTTATTATTTTGAGTTAGATCCTTTCTATGCCTCATTTGTTGAGTTCTTTATTGTAAACGATGCTGGATTTTGTTGAATGCTTTTTCTGCATCTATTGAGATGATCATATGGTTTTTGTTTTTAATTCTGTTTATGTGATACATCAGATTTATTGACTTGCATATGTTAAATCATTCCAGCATCCCTGGGATGACACCTGTCCCTTATTGATGGACATTCACATGGTTTTTAACCTTTTCCTATTACAAAAATGCTGCAGTGAATAGCCTTGTACATATATAATTTTGTCCTTGTGCAAGTATTTCTATAAGGTACATTCCTGGAAATGGAATTGCATTCTAGTCTTTTATATAATTATTTTTCAAAATGTACCAAAATTCACTTTCTTAAAATAGCTTTAATTTTTATTATATACAGATAATCTTTGCCTTATTTTCATTTTTGTTGACATAATTCCCCCAGGCTCTTAAAGGTAAGATTTAAGATAGTAGCTAAAGAATTTAGATATAGGTCTTGTCACTGGAACAATTTCTTGAGACTTAGAAATTTAAATTGCTTATGATGTCTTTGGTACTGTAACTGCATATTGCCTTTCAAATTACTATTAATTTATCTCATAAATTATTTTCAGATTTTTTTTTCCTTTATTTTGACCCCGACCCTTTTGCCCTTGGTCTATCTACTTTTCTTTTTCTTTCTTTTTTTTTTTTTCTTTTTCCTTGTCTTGTCTTGTCTTTTCTTTCAACTGGAGTGCAATGATGCAAACACGACTCACTGCCGCCTTGACCTCCTGGCCTCAAGCAATTCTCCCACCTCAGCTTCCTGAATAGTTTGGACTACAGGTGGGCGCCGCTGCACTGGGTAATTTTTAAAATATTTTTGTAGGGACGAGGTCTTACTATGTTGCCCAGGATGGTCTTTAACTCCCTGGCTCAAGCAGTCCTCCCACCTTGGCCTCCCAGAGTTTTGGGATTATAGGTGTGAGCCACTGCGCCTGGCCTATCTGACCATTCTTTAGAGCTTTTGCCCCTCCTTTACTCTTTATACAAACCCAGGCTTAGAAAAGAAAAAAGCAAAAAAAATTCAGCCTGTCCCTGTTTTTATATCCAGCCCTTTGGGATCCCAAATGATTATTTTATAATTGACTGGGTCAGTTTTCATATCATTTTATGTTTCTTATTGACTTATAGCCTTGATTCAATCTATGTCCGTTTATTCTCAATTCAGCACATTTTTAGCTTCTATCCTGTGTTCCTGTCATAAGGGACACTATATTATCTCATTTTCCTATACTGTGTACTCAAAAGGCTGAATACTTATTCTCAATCTTCCTATCAGCACCTAGGACAGTGCTCATTACACAGTGGACTTTCATAAATGTTGAGTTGAGTTTATTTGGCATCTGATATAAAAGAAATATGAATCATTTACAGTTGTATTGATGAAAAGTGCCAAAACATAGATTTACAAATTTAGAAAATTAGGTGTAGATCCAGAAATCCCAAAGTATTCTGGTATCAGAGTGTGAATCACAGACCTGCAGAATCCGTATCACCTGAAAGCTTTAGAAATGCAGAATCTCAGGCCCCATCCTGGAGCTACTGAATTAAAATTTATCTATTTTAACACGATCCCTAGGGATTCATATACACATTAAAGTTTGAGGCCAGGTACAGTGGCTCACGCCTGTAATCCCAGCACTTTGGGAGGCTGAGGCAGGCAGATCACTTAGGGTCAGGAGTTTGTGACCAGCCTGGCCAACATGGTGAAACTCCGTCTCCATTAAAAATGCAAAAATTAAGCAGGTGTGGTAGTGCGCACCTGTAGTCTCAGCTACTTGGAATGCTAAAGGAGGAGAATCGCTTGAACCCAGGAGGTGGAGGCTGCAGTGACCCCAGATTGTGCCACTGCATTCCAGCCTGGGCAACAGAGCAAGACTGTCTCAAAAAGAAAACATTGAGAAACACTATTTTAGTCAACTACGTTGTTCAAAGAAGGAAGAGAGAAGACTTGAGCTAGATAGGAGGGGTGAGTAAGCCCAGGCTTGAGGGCCAAGTCAGTTAATGATAAGAATGGCTTAAGCAAAGGAATGCTGGGAATGGTTCAAGTGATAGAGATTTCGCGTTGAGGGTTAGGTGTTGGTAAGAAATTAGTTAAATAGATAAATAGAGGCTGGGTGTGGTGGCTCATGCCTGTAATCCTAGCACTTTGGGAGGCTGAGGCGGGTGGATCTCTTGAACCCAGGAGTTCAAGACCAGCCTGGGCAGCATGGCGAAACCCCGTCTTTACTAAAAATACAAAAAATTAGCCAGGTATGGTTGTGTGCGCCTGTAGTCTCAGCTCTTCAGGAGACTGAGATGAGAGGATCATCTGAGCCCAGGAATTCGAGGCTACAGTGAGCTGATGTCACGCTACTGCACTCCAGCCTGGGCGATAGAGCAAGAAACCATCTCAAAAATATATGTATAATAATAATAATTGGAGCCAGTACTAAGGAGACCTGTATATCAGGCCAATTAATTTTCATTTGATACTCCAGCAGTAGTCATTGATGATTTTTGAGCTGAAGAGCAATTTGCTGAAAGAGCAGCATTTTAGGAAAGTTTAGCTAGTGACAGTGTCTGAGAAAATTGGGAGGGTGACAGAGTATAAGCAAGAATATAAACAGAGGAGGAGTTTTAGTAAGACAGGCATCAAGTGATGAAACTTGGTCTAAGTATATGACCACGAGAACAGAAATTACGGAAGAGGCATTTCAAAGGATGGATAGAAAAATACTGGTTTTGGCCGGGCGCAGTGGCTCATGCCTGCGATCCCAGCACCTTGGGAGGCCGAGGTGGCCAGATCACCTGAGGTCAGGAGTTCGAGACCAGCCTGGCCAACATGACGAAACCCTGTCTCTACTAAAATACAATAAATTAGCCGGGTGTGGTGGTGGGCGCCTGTAATCCCAGTTACTCGGGAGGCTGAAGCAGGAGAATTGCTTGAACCCAGGAGGCGGAAGTTGCAGTGAGCCGAGATCGCATCACTGCACTCCAGCTGGGGTGACAAGAGCGAAACTCTGTCTCAAAAAAAAAAAGAAGAGAAAAATACTGGGTTTCTTACTATACTGGAGTATTAGGTAATTTAAGTAGTGGTGCTATTGACAGATAAAGGATGTTAAGAGTGGTGTGGTGGAGAATGACGAGTATTTTATTCTACACATACAGAAAGCCTCCTGATTGACTTCTGTCTTAATCTGCTCCTTAGTCTATTTTGGTGATCATCCGTCTCACAGTTACGTCTCACCTTTTGCCTTGCAAATAACATTGTTCTACTTTCTTGCCTATCTGTGTCTAGCACCTTTAAAAGCCTGGTTTAAGCCTTTGATCATTCACTCTCCACTTGTAGCAGTGTTTTCTTGTAGATGCCAAAAAAGTGATTACTGACTTTATATAGATGTATTTGCCAGGTATATTATATCTGATCACTAATAGTATTTTAGATTTTTGTTGTTGTTGTTGAAATGGAGTTTTGCCCGATCGCCCAGGCTGGAGTGCAGTGGCGTGATCTTGGCTCACTGCAACCTCTGCCTCCTGGGTTCAAGCAATTCTGCCTCAGCCTCCTGAGTAGCTGGGCTTACAGGCACATGCCACCACGCCTGGCTAATTTTTGTATTTTTAGTAGAGACAGGGTTTCACCATGTTGGCCAGGCTGGTCTCGAACTCCTGACCTCAGTTGATCCGCCCACTTCAGCCTCCCAAAGTGCTGGGTGTATTACAGGCCTGGGCCACTGCACCCAGCCTTTTTTTTTTTTTTTTTTTTGAGACAGTTTTGCTCTGTGGCCCAGGCTGGAGTGCAGTGGTGCAATCTTGGCTCACTGCAACCTCCACCTCCTGGGTTCAAGGGATTCTCCTGCCTCAGCCTTCCAAGTAGCTGGAACTACAGGCACATGCCACCACACCCGGCTAATTTTTTGGATTTTTTATAGAGACGGAGTTTCATTGTGTTAGCGTGGATGGCCTCAATGTCCTGACCTTGTGATCTCCTCAGCCTCCCAAAGTGTTGGGATTACAGGCGTGAGCCACCACGCCCGGCCCTAATTTTTGTATTTTTAATAGAGACAGGGTTTCACCATGTTGGTCAGGCTGGTCTCTGACCTCAAGTGATCCACCTGCGTTGGCTTCCAAAGTGCTCAGATTACAGGCGTGAACTACTGCGCCTGGCCGTATTTTAGATTTGATCAGGCTAAGAGGGTATTCTTTTGAATGTTTGTTTTTTTCTCTGTTTATTTACATTTGCTTTAGGTTAATAGTGTTTTCTTCAAATGCAAAAGATATATATATATATATATATATATATATATATATATATGGATATTTGTCTTTATCCACACTAGCTCCATTTATTTTACATGAGCCATCTTTTCAACAATGGACAGGAGAGTGTAATGAATCCCCATGTACTCATCACCCAGCGTGAGCAGTTATCAACTCCTGACTGCTGATTATGTCTAAATTCCTGCACTATATTATATAGAATATTCCTGCATATTATTTTGGCATAATCCCGGACATCGTATCATTTTGTTTGTAAATACTTAATGTGTATCTCTAAAAGATCAGAATACTTGATGAAAATCATAATACCATTATCACACCAAAAAAATAGTAATGTCTTAACATCACTTGATGTGCAGGTTATTGTTTACTTTTCCAAATGGAAATGAGCACCTTTTGAAGAACATAACTTTTCAAACTTTCTGGTACAGACTGCAGTTTTTAAAAGATATTTCCAGTGTTATGTTTGCTGATCAGAAGACTATCAACTTTTGATCACCATTATTATCACAGAATAGATAATATATGAATGCCTCCTTAATCTCAGACTAACCACACTCTACCACCCTACTTTTTCCATCAGAAAGCATTCTAATTTTAAAATTATTCTAAGTCTAATAAAATTGAGAAAGTAAATGTACTGAAAGTGTTATAATGAATTAATAAAAGCCAAACTTCATGCTAATTATTTTTCTAATATTCTTGCATTATCTATCACAGTTCTCTATGATCATAGCAGTTAACACTTACTGAGGACTTACTTTATTGCAGGCACTGCTAAATGCTTTGCCTTTGTTCTTTTACTTAATTCTTACAACAACATCCTTAAGTAGGTACGTTCACGTCCCATTTTATAGATGAAGAAATGAAGGCCTAAAAAGGCTAAGTAACTTCCTTTGAGAAGCTAAGTAACTGCCCATATTCACACAGCTGGAAATCCAGGATGTTAGATGGAAAATTCTGTTGGCAGTGCTGGTGAAAATGCAAATTGGTACAGCCCCTCTGGAGGGGAATTGGGCATTATCACATTCACCTTTACCCCTTCTCAGCAATGCCATTTCTAGGAATCTTCCCTGAAGATAGTATTGGCAAAATATACAGAGAGGTACTTGTACATGGCTGTTCATTGCAAGACTGTAATAGTTAAAAGACTAGAAATAACTCAGATGTCTGCCATTGAATAAGCCATGATACATCCACACACTGAAGTACTATGTGGTTTTTTTTTGTTGTTGTTGTTGTTGTTGTTTTGTTTTTTTTTAAGAGACACGGTCTCACTCTGTTGCCCAGGCTGGAGTGCAGTGGTGCGATCCTAGCTCACTGCAGCCTTGAAGTCTTGGGCTCAAGTGATCCTCCTGCCCAGGCTTCTGAATAACTGGCACTACAGGTGCACACCACCATGCCTGGCTAATTATTTTACTTTTTGTAGAGATGAGGTCTTTCTTTGTTGCCCAGGCTGATCTCAAACTCCTGGCTGCAAGAGATTCTACTGCCTCAGCCTTCCAAAATGCTGGGATTTACAGGCATGAGCCGCTGTGCCTGGCCTATGTTGTTGTTTTTAAAAAGGAATGAAGACTGTGGGTGATGGCCATAATAAAAGAAAAAAGCCAGTAAAGAAACAGAGTATGTGCCGGGAGCAGTGGCTCATGCCTATAATCCCAGCACTTTGGGAGGCCAAGGTGGGTGGATCACCAGGTCAGTAGTTCAAGACCAGCCTGGCCAAGATGGTGAAACCCCATCTCTACTAAAAATACAAAAATTAGCCAGGCACGGTGGCAGGCACCTGTAATCCCAGCTACTTGGGAGGCTGAGGCAGGAGAATCACTTGAACCCAAGGGGCAGAGGTTGCAATGAGTTGAGATTATGCCACTGTACTCCAGCCTGGGCGACAGAGTCAGACTCCAACTCAAAAAAAAAAAAGAAACAGAGTTTTTATGTAAGAATGGAATGGGGGAATGGGGATACAAATATAGACATATCAGCTTATGTACTTAAAGATAGGTAGATAAACTGTAAAAGTAATCATATGTAGGAGATAGTAAGGGACAGGGTTAGAAGTTAACAGGTTTCTGAACATATCTTGTTTTGTAGATTTGACTTTAGAATCCAGAAAATGTTTTACATAATTACAAAACTAAATCAAAAACTTTTTAAACCTTAAAAGTCAAAAGCAAAATGAAACAAATGGACCTAATGTGTGTCAAATTGGTAGCATAACTACACAGGAATTATTTTCAAAATGTCATTAAAACAGTAATTTGAGGCTAGGCCTGTAATCCCAGCACTTTGAGAGGCTGAAGCAGGCAGATCGCTTGAGCCCAGGAGTTCAAGACCAGCCTGGGCAATACGGTGAAACCCCATCTCTACAAAAAAAATACAAAAATTCACCAGGCATGGTGGTACGCACCTGTGGTCCCAGCTACGGGGTGGGGAGGAGAGGTGTTGAGGTGGGAGGATCACCTGAGCCCAGGAGGTCAAGGCTGCAGCAAGCTGTGATTGTGCCACTATACTCCAGCCTGGGTGACAGAGCAAGACCTTGTCTCAAAAATAAAAAGTTTATAAAAAAGAAAGCTAGGGTTTAATCCACGTATATGTGACTCCAGAATGTTAACTCTTAACCATTGTACCATTGTTTCCCATAATGTGGTTATATCACCATATGAGGGGATTTCTGTGGCACCTAGAAAGGACTTTTTATTGTAATAGCTAAGTGTTTATTTTAATATTACCTTCTATTTGTGGTAAGAAAACTACTGGAAGTTTTCCATTTAAAAGTATGCTGATATTTAAAAGTATGCTGATGATAAGCATACTTTTAACATAAATGGAATTAAAAATTGGCTTAAAGAAAAATAGATCGGCCAGGTGTGGTTCTGGAGGCTGGGAAGTCCAAGAGCAAGGTGCTGGCATCTGGTGAGGACTGCCCTCTGCTTCCAAGATGAAGCCTTGGCCGGGTGAGGTGGCTTACGCCTGTAATCCCAGCACTTTGGGAGGCCAAGGTGGGCGGTTCACCTGAGGTTAGGCGTTCAAGACCGGCCTGGCCAACATGGTGAAACCCCATCTCTACTAAAAATAACAAAAAATTAGCCGAGCATGGTGGCAGACGCCTGTAATCCCAGCTACTCGGGAGGCTGAGGCAGGAGAATCACTTGGACCCGGGAGGCAGAGGTTGCAATGAGCTGAGATTGTGCCACTACACTCCAGCCTGGGCAACAGGGTGAGACTCCGTCTCCAAAAAAAAAAGAGAGAAGAAGAATAGTTCAGTATTGGTATAGTAGTGGTAGAATTGAGATGTGACAAAAATTGTATGGCATGACAAAGTTGGAACCTTTCTAGGCTGTACTGACTCCATTGGTGTGAATGATGAAATAAGCATTTAATAAACTTTGCTTATACCCCTAATATCCACATTTTAATTTTATGCCAGACTCTTTTGAAAAGAGAAATATTTTGCATAAAACCTTGTGTGTGTGTGTGTGTGTGTGTGTGTGTGTGTGTGTTGTGTGTATGTGTGTGTATATCTGTATGTTTTCAAAGGCCTTAACCATTATAAGAAATTACAGGCTGGGCGCGGTGGCTCACACCTGTAATCCCAGCACTTTGGGAGGCTGCGGCAGGTGGATCACCAGGTTAAGAGATTGAGACCATCCTGGCCAACATGGTGAAACTCCATCTCTACGAAAAATATAAAAATTAGCTGGGCATGGTGGCGTGCACCTGTAGTCCCAGCTACTTGGGAGGCTGAGGCAGGAGAATCGCTTGAACCCAGGAGGCAGAGGTTGCAGTGAGCCAAAATCACGCCACTGCACTCCAACCTGGTGACAGAGTGAGACTCCGTCTCAAAAAACAAAACAAAACAAAACAAAAAAACAAAAAACTTACAGAGGACATTTTTTATTGTTGTTACAGAATGTCATACCCAGGCTATCCCCCAACAGGCTACCCACCTTTCCCTGGATATCCTGTAAGTATTGCCACTTAATACCTCACATCCTTAAAACAGGTGTTGTTTGGGACTGGCCCATGTCAGATCTTACAGATATGCTAGAGCAGGGGTCATAAATTCAGATGCTCAGAGGTACTATGTAGAAGTGAGGAAAGGCGATTGTGTGGGGGACTAGAGAGGTCTTGCTTTGTCTATTGAAAGCTGGCAGGTGCTTAGCACCAGCCCTGTGTAGCCATGGAGGGAGGCACACTCAGCATTGCTAGATACTCCAGCCCTTCAAGTAAAGCCAGAAACTTGGGTTCTATGTGAAATTGCCCAAAGTTTCAAAATTTAGGAGTTAGTTTTTAAAAATGTTAACTGCTGTATGAGCCAGTAAAACATGGATGTAAGCAAAATCCATCCCATGAATCACTGGTTCTTTTTCTTTTTTTTAATACCCTTGAGTCATAATATCACTGCATCTTAACCTTTGTGTTAGAATGTTTAAAATAATTAATGGCTTGGCTAGACCCAGAGATAAATTGCAGTGGATTTGTAGTTCTTAGACTTGGAGTATGTTTTATAAATGTGCTACTAAGTTCCACCTTGTTGATAGCTATACTACTCTGAGGACTAAGAGCTGAGCCATAAGTAAGAATTGTGCGTTTCAGTTTTTGTTTGTTTGTTTGTTTGTGTTTTTGAGATGGAGTCTCGCTGTGCGCCCAGGCTGGAGTGCAGTGGTGTGATCTCAGCTCACTGCAACTTATGCCTCCTGGGTTCAAGTGATTCTCCTGCCTCAGCCTCCCGAGTAGCTAGGATTTCAGGTGCCCGCCACTGTGCCTGGCTGATTTTTTGTATTTTTAGTAGAGACGGAATTTCACCATGTTGGCCAGGCTTGTCTCAAACTCCTGACCTCAAATGATGTGCCCTCCTTGGCCTCCCAAAGTGCTGGGATTATAGGCATGAGCCATTGCGCCCGGCCGCATTTCAGTTTTTTGTTTTTGTTTTTGTTTTTTTTTTTGAGATGGAGTCTGGCTCTGTCACCAGGCTAGAGTGCAGTGGTGCGATCTCGACTCACTGCAACCTCCGCCTCCTGGGGTTCAAGCGATTCTCCTGCCTCAGCCTCCTGAGTAGCTGGGATTACAGGTACGTGCCACCACGCCCAGCTAGGTTTTGTATTTTTAGTAGAGATGGGGTTTCACCATGTTGGCCAGGATGGCCTCAATCTCCTGACCTCGTGATCCGCCCACCTCGGCCTCCCAAAGCGCTGGGATTACAGGCATGAGCCACTTAGCCCAGCCCACATTTTGGTTTTATACTCATAACTGTGGGGCTGCTATCTAACCCTGGGAGAATAGGAAGAGGGGTCTATACAAGTTTATGATAATATGTATCCTTATGCAAAGTGATTATATAGCTCTCGTGAATTTATCATAGGAGAGATGAGAATTATGGATATGTTCCCAAGTCCCTATGTATTAAACAGGACTGTAGTAACTATTTCAGTCAGTGTAGGCTAATTGCTAAAACAGACAACTCCCAAATCTCAGTGACTTAACACGATGAAAAAACAAATGTATTTCTTTCTTCAGTTTCCTGGACGTCAGTGGAGGATAGGGGGTGGGTGGGACGAGGCTTTGTTTCATGCAGTGTTTTGGGTTTCCAGGCCCCTTCCTTATTCTGATCCTACCATCCTCTAGCACTTTGGAGTCCTCCACTGGATCCTCTGCTTATGAGTGGCAGATGAAGGAAGAGAGAGAGCATGGAGGATTTGTCAGAGGTTTTTAGGGGACAGGTTTAGAAAGTGGTGTATCTCACTTTTGTCTACGTTCATTTACTGATATTCATTCATGTGGTTCGACCTAACTGCAAGGGGGTCTGGGAAATGTAGTCTGTATAGCTTTGTGGCCTGGGGAGAAAGAGTTCAGTGAACATGCAACAATCTCTGCCACTCTGCATATTGCTGCTCTGAACCATGAAGTCCAAAATGTCACATCCGGTGTGTGATGTGATATACAGGTTACCTTTTTTATTTTTAAATATTATGTAACAGATCCAGATGTGTTGCAAGAAAGCCTCAAATTCCTCTGTTCAGGATACAGAGGAGGATCTTTCTCATATTTGTAGATGCTGGGAAAATGAAGGAACTGATGAGTTTTTTTTTTTTTTCTTAAAACCTTGAGGTTTGTAAAGAATCCTGTTCTGACTCCCAAATAGAGAAGCAGACCCCTCTTGCCTGACTCAAGTAGAATTAAATTTAACTGAATTCTGACAAACAAGTGTCCTTACAAACTGGTATACTGATAAACTAGTATAAGATACCAGGATTTCTAATGGGACTTTTAAAAAGTGAAAGAATGAGCTAGACCTTAATAATAACCTCTGTTTGTTCCTTATTTTTAGATGGGTCATATTTCTCTGTGATCGTATTTGTTTAAAAATTATTCTGATTTTTCAGCCTGCAGGTCAGGAGTCATCTTTTCCCCCTTCTGGTCAGTATCCTTATCCTAGTGGCTTTCCTCCAATGGGAGGAGGTGCCTACCCACAAGTGCCAAGTAGTGGCTACCCAGGAGCTGGAGGCTACCCTGCGCCTGGAGGTTATCCAGCCCCTGGAGGCTATCCTGGTGCCCCACAGCCAGGGGGAGCTCCATCCTATCCCGGAGGTGAGTTACGGGTTGCGGAATTAGTAATGATTGGGATTGCTGTAGCACTTTTTCCTTCTCCCTTTATCCTCTTCATTCCTGCTTGTTTTGTATAAGGTCAAGTCGCTCTTAGGTAACCTTAGGTAGTAAGGACCTAGCTGGCAAGATGGAGGGATGAAGATTCTCTGGGGACATGAAAGCTGGGAGCAGTTTCAAAAATTCCACTGTGAAGGGACTTGGAATAAATTTCATGGCAATAAAGGACCAATATGTAACACTTTGCTTGTTTGTAGTCTTAAGACCTGATTAAGACATTTCAATTAGCAAGACCGTGACCTTTAGGTCAGCTTTATTCAAAGGTAAAAAAGACCCCAAAAAACAACAACAGAAAAACCTTAGCCCTTTTGTATTTTAAGTTAGTAGGGAAGAGTAATAAAGTAAAATTTTGGCTGGGTGTGGTGGCTCACACCTGTAATCCCGACACTTTGGGAGGTTGAGGTGGGTGGATCACTTGAAGCAAGGAGTTCGAGACCAGCTTGGCCAACATGGTGAAACCCTGTCTCTACTAAAAATATGAAAATTAGCTGGGTGTGGTGGTGCATGCCTGTAATCCCAGCTACCTGGGAGGCTGAGGCAGGAAAATCACTTGAACCTGGTAGGTAGAGTTTGCAGTGAGCCGAGATTGTGCCACTAAACTCCAGCCTGGGCAACAGAGTGAGACTGTCTCAAAAAATAAATAAATATATAAGGTAAAAATTTAAAAACTTATTTTTTACTGGAGAATTTGAAGTTTTGAATCTAGATAAACAGGGACTGCTATTATAGCATTAATAGCATATTTTCCCACTGTTAACAATAGATATTTTTCTAAAGTTTTTTCTGCAATCATGAGAACTGTACTATAGTTTATTGACATGTTCTTTTCTCTAGTTCCTCCAGGCCAAGGATTTGGAGTCCCACCAGGTGGAGCAGGCTTTTCTGGGTATCCACAGCCACCTTCACAGTCTTATGGAGGTGGTCCAGCACAGGTTCCACTACCTGGTAGGTACCAGCTGTCCAGAAAAAAACAGTATCATGATATTTTGAGTTTTTAAATCACCATTGAGGGAACTTAGTTTATATTTGAGATAATCTGCAATAAATGTTTATATATTTCCATAAATAATTTTAAACATAATGGTTTTATGAAATATATTAAATTGATGGAAAAGTTTAATCAGTAAAATAGAGATAAAGTCACACTTTTTCTATTAAAAAAATCTGTCCCAAAGCCAAAAAGGAAGCCTTCAGGAACTTCTCTGCCCACTCCTGTACCAATAGTAAAACCACCCCCAGAACTGTATTCTGACAACCATTCCAGGTGGAATCAGATTTTAATCTGGTTCAAGTGTGAAAAAAGTATTATTTATGAGGATCTTATGTAGAACATGGAATATTAAAAAGGTTCTTATGACCAAAGTTGGTTTTAGATTCAGTAAATTATATTTTTAAAAACTATCCTCATAAGTATCATAGTGTGAATGTTCTTGTATGTTTCCATATTCATAGTCATCAATGCTGTTTTGAAAAATTAAAACATGTAAGACCTGTTGCCGTATTATTATTATTTATTTTAACATTATAGGTGGCTTTCCTGGAGGACAGATGCCTTCTCAGTATCCTGGAGGACAACCTACTTACCCTAGTCAGGTATTTTGTTCCTACCTTTTAAGCTCAGTCTAGGTAGCTAGATAAAGAAGGAACCTATCCTTTGCTGAGGTTTCCATGGGTCGGAGGAAATGGCCCATTATAGTAATGGAAGACTAAAGTCTTTGCTTCTGATAGACTCCATACTTTCTTTGGTCCATCTGCTTTAATAGTGTCCTGATGACTTTGAGAAGACAAGCATAGGTCTATTCTCGTAGGTAATGATTCTCACAACTTTATCCTAGAGATTCACCTGGGGTCTTGGTTTTAGTTCTTTTTCCTTTTCCTTGCCCTTACCAGCAGTTACACCTATGAATTTGGGTGGCTGGGTGATTGGTATTTCTGACAGTGATTTATGTAGGGTGGTTTTGTTTCCCATTTTTACCTTTATAACTTTTCACTCTTTTTTCAGATCAATACAGATTCTTTTCCTTCCTATCCTGTTTTCTCTCCTGTTTCTTTGGATTATGGCAGTGAAGTGAGTAAGGTTTTCTAATGTTTACTAATCACTAGGTCCTTTATATGTGCCTTTGTTTCTGATTCTCATGTACTTGTCTCTCACTACTTCTTAAGGGCTCACCTGTATCTATTTTATCTTTATGTTCCTGTAATAGTTGGTAGGGCTTTAGACATAGTAGCCAGTTAGTCTGTTGACTGGATTTTCTCAGTAGCTGCAGAGTTTCCTATATGTCAAATATTTGCCCTACTCCGTATGGCTTCTTTTTTTTTTTTTTTTTTGAGATGGAGTTTCACTGTTGGCACCCAGGCTAGAGTGCAGTGGCACGACCTCGGCTCACTGCACCCTCCACCTTCCGGGTTCAAGCGATTTTCCTGCCTCAGCCTCCGGAGTAACTGGGATTACAGGCGCACGCCACCACACCTGTCACATTTTTTGTATTTTTAGTAGAGACAGGGTTTCACCATGTTGGCCAGGCTGGTCTCGAACTCTTGACCTCAGGTCATCCACCTGCCTTGGTCTCCCAAAGTGCTGGGATTACAGGCATGAGCCACCACGCACGGCCTGGCTTCTTATTTTAATCCCAAATTTTATTCTTAAATTACCTTGTTAATTTTTTTATAGCCTATGCAAGTTACTAGGAACAAAATAAGCCGTATACTTGATGCTTACTTTTATTTTGATTTTCTTATTGATTTCTATATTGGATATTCATGAATGTCTAGCATTTTCAAGCTTGTTTTAGGCTGGGGTAGGAGAAGGATTCTAGTATTGGAAGAGAAACACCTTAGTGATTTTTTTAGCTCACTTTTCTGATTTGAGGTATGTGAGCTCTAGAGAGGTTGAGAAACTTGTCTAGGGCAACACAACTAGTGAAGGACAAAGCTGAGAAGATTCTAGTCTATATCTTCTGCCTTCTAGACCAGCGGTCTCTCTCTTATACAAAGTTGCTTTGCTGATACAGTAAATGATACTCCTCCCAAGCATGTAGTAAGTTGCTTTCAGTCCTTTTTTTCATTGTTGAAGTTATTTGCCAATCATATTATAAACCTGTAATCACTTTTGTTATGAAAATTTTGATTTTAGTTTAAGCATGCATATAATTTTAGAGAAATCATTTTACGACTGAATATGAATGACTTTTAAACATGAAACACTAAAAGTAAATCACATGTACTTATGCAACTTATTTTTATTTTTTATTACACTTTAAGTTCTAGGGTACATGTGCACAACGTGCAAGTTTGTTACATATGTATACATGTGCCATGTTGGTGTGCTGCACCCGTTAACTCGTCATTTATATTAGGTGTATCTCCTAATGCTATCCCTCCCCACCACCCCAACCCCACGACAGTCCCTGGTGTGTGATGTTCCCCATCCTGTGTCCAAGTGTTCTCATTGTTCAGTTCCCACCTATGAGTGAGACCATGCGGTGTCTGGTTTTCTGTCCTTACGATAGTTTGCTCAGAATGATGGTTTCCAGCTTCATCCATGTCCCTACAAAGGACATGAACTCATCCTTTTTATGGCTGCATAGTATTCCATGGTGTATATGTGCCACATTTTCTTAATCCAGTCTATCATTGATGGACATTTGGGTTGGTTCCAAGTCTTTGCTATTGTGAATAGTGCTGCAATAAACATACGTGTGCATGTGTCTTTATAGCAGCATGATTTATAATCCTTTGGGTATATACCTAGTAATGGGATGGCTGGGTCAAATGGTGTTTCTAGTTCTAGATCCTTGAGGAATCGCCACACTGTCTTCCACAATGGTTGAACTAGTTTACAGTCCCACCAACAGTGTAAAAGTGTTCCTATTTCTCCACATCCTCTCCAGCACGTGTTGTTTGCTGACTTTTTAATGATCGCCATTCTAACTGGTGTGAGATGATATCTCATTGTGGTTTTGATTTGCATTTCTCTGATGGCCAGTGATGATGAGCATTTTTTCATGTGTCTGTTGGCTGCATAAATGTCTTCTTTTGAGAAGTGTCTGTTCCTATCCTTTGCCCACTTTTTGATGGGGTTGTTTGATTTTTTTCTTGTAAATTTGTTTAAGTTCTTTGTAGATTTTGGATATTAGCCGTTTGTCAGATGAGTAGATTGCAAAAATGTTCTCCCATTCTGTAGGTTGCCTGTTCACTCTGATGGTAGTTTCTTTTGCTGTGCAGAAGCTCTTTGGTTTAGTTAGATCCCATTTCTTAATTTTGGCTTTTGTTGCCATTGCTTTTGGTGTTTTAGACATGAAGTCCTTGCCCATGCTTATGTCCTGAATGGTATTGCCTAGGTTTTCTTCTAGGGTTTTTATGGTTTTAGATCTAACATTTAAGTCTTTAATCCATCTTGAATTAATTGTTGTATAAGGTGTAAGGAAGGGATCCAGTTTCAGCTTTCTACATATGGCTAGCCAGTTCTCCCAGCACCATTTACTAAATAGGGAATCCTTTCCCCATTTCTTGTTTTTGTCAGGTTTGTCAAAGATCAGATGGTTGTAGATGTGTGGTATTACTTCTGAGGGCTCTGTTCTGTTCCATTGGTCTATATCTCTGTTTTGGTACCAGTACCATGCTGTTTTGGTTACTGTAGCCTTGTAGTATAGTTTAAAGTCAGGTAGCGTGATGCCTCCAGCTTTGTTCTTTTGGCTTAGGATTATCTTGGCAATGTGGGCTCTTTTTTGGTTCCATATGAACTTTAAAGTAGTTTTTTCCAATTCTGTGAAGAAAGTCATTGGTAGCTTGATGGGGATGGCATTGAATCTGTAAATTACCTTGGGCAGTATGGCCATTTTCACGATATTGATTCTTCCTATCCATGAGCATGGAATGTTCTTGTTCTTCCATTTGTTTGTGTCCTTTTTTATTTCGTTGAGCAGTGGTTTGTAATTCTCCTTGAAGAGGTCCTTCACATCCCTTGTAAGTTGGATTCCTAGGTATTTTATTCTCTTTGAAGCAATTGTGAGTGGGAGTTCACTCATGATTTGGCTGTCTGTTTGTCTGTTATTGGTGTATAGGAATGCTTGTGATTTTTGCACATTGATTTTGTATCCTGAGACTTTGCTGAAGTTGCTTATCAGCTTAAGGAGATTTTGGGCTGAGACAATGGGGTTTTCTAAATATACAATCATGTCATCTGCAAACAGGAACAATTTGACTTCCTCTTTTCCTAATTGAATACCCTTTATTTCTTTCTCCTGCCTGATTGCCCTGGCCAGAACTTCCAACACTATGTTGAATAGGAGTGGTGAGAGAGGGCATCCCTGTCTTGTGCCAGTTTTCAAAGGGAATGCTTCCAGTTTTTGCCCATTCAGTATGATATTGGCTGTGGGTTTGTCATAAATAGCTCTTATTATTTTGAGATACGTCCCATCAATACCTAATTTATTGAGGGTTTTCAGCATGAAGAGCTGTTAAATTTTGTCAAAGGCCTTTTCTGCATCTATTGAGATAATCATGTGGTTTTTGTCTTTGGTTCTGTTTATATGCTGGATTACATTTACTGATTTGCGTATGTTGAACCAGCCTTGCATCCCAGAGATGAAGCCAACTTGATCGTGATGGATAAGCTTTTTGATGTGCTACTGGATTCGGTTTGCCAGTATTTTATTGAGGATTTTTGCATCGATGTTCATCAGGGATATTGGTCTAAAATTCTCTTTTTTTTGTTGTGTCTCTGCCAGGCTTTGTTATCACGATGATGTTGGCCTTATAAAATGAGTTACTGAGGATTCCCCCTCTTTCTATTGATTGGAATAGTTTCAGAAGGAATGGTACTAACTCCTCTTTGTACCTCTGGTAGAATTCGGCTGTGAATCTGTCTGGTCCTGGACTTTTTTTGGTTGGTAGGCTCTTAATTATTGCCTCAATTTCAGAGCCTGTTATTGGTCTATTCAGGGATTCAACTTCTTCCTGGTTTAGTCTTGGGAGGTGTATGTGTCCAGGAATTTATCCATCTCTTCTAGATTTTCTAGTTTATTTGCATAGAGGTGTTCATAGTATTCTCTGATGGTAGTTTGTATCTCTGTGGGATCGGTGGTGATATCCCCTTTATCATTTTTTATTGTGTCTATTTAATTCTCTTTTTCCTTTTTTATTAGTCTCATATGCAACTTATTTTATGTAACAATTACCACCTTAAGCTGGAACTAAAACCAGTAGGTAGAAGTTAACAGAATGCAGAGTGTTAGATTTTGGAAGAGCTTTTAGATGGAAGTGAAATAGGCTACCCTGTGAGGGGTGAGCTTCTTGTCACTGAAAGTCCACAGGCAGATTTTGGTTGATGTTGAGTATGGATGTGTCTGTGTGTATCAAGGAAGGTGTAAAAAAAATTTTTGTCTTAGATGGGAAGTTGGGCCAGTTTATCCCTCCTGATTGATCCAGTTCTCTAATTCTGTTATAGTCTTGTTGTTGTTGTTGTTTCATTTGTTTGTTCAATTTTGAGTCAGGGCCTCACTCTGCTGCTCGGGTCAGGCTGGAGTACAGTGGCATGATCAAAGCTCATTGCAGCCTCGAAATGCTGGGCTCAAGCGATCCTCCTGCATCAGCCTCCTGAGTAACTGGGACTATAGTTGTGCACCAGCATGCCCACCTAATTTTTTAATTTTTGGTAAAGATGAAGGTTTTGCTGTGTTGCCCAGGCTGGTCTTGAACTCCTGGGCTCAAGCGATCCTCCTGCTTCAGCCTCCCAAAATGCTGGAGTTGCAGATGTGAGCCACTGTGCCCAGCTCTATGATAGTTTTTCAGCAAGAAGGTTGGAATCAAATGGGCATTAAAGAAGAATAGCAAAGGTTGGAACTTCTGGTAGCAGATTTTGCTGAGAACTCTCCCCTAGAATTTAACCTCAAGAACACAGATCCTGATTTCTCTCTTTTTTTTTTTTTTTTTTTTTTTAGAGACAGAGTCTCACTCTGTTGCCAGGCTAGAGTGTGCAGTGGCGCGATCTGGGGTCACTGCAACCTCCGCCTCCCGGGTTCAAGTGATTCTCCTGCCTCAGCCTCCTGAGTAGCTGGGACTACAGGTGCGCACCACCACGCCCAGCTAATTTTTGTATTTGTAGTAGAGACAGGGTTTCACCATGTTGGCCAGGATGGTCCCAATCTCTTGACCTCGTGATCCACCTGCCTCGACCTCCCGAAGTGCTGGGATTACAGGCATGAGCCACTGTGCCCAGCCCAGATATTTCTTTGAATTCGGTTTAATGCCTGGAAGATGACAGTATTCTTGAAAATTTACTTCAAACTTAGACTTTCGACAGAGAATACATCAAAAAAATTTTTGCCTACAGATGAAATATGAAATCAATATATATATGTGTGTGTGTGTGTATATATATATATATATTTTACAAAAGAGAATCACAGAAAATGAGAATCATCAAATGGTACACAGTGAGGGTTAGTTTATCTATTCCAGTGTATTAGAAACAATGGCTTCTGTCCTATTTAGGATTTTAGTGACAGCGGTTACATCAAAGGAAACTTAGTTTCTTGAGACATGAAGGCTTATAAAATTTTTTTATACTCGACTATTTGCTACAAGTAGAATAATTTTGGCTTTCTATTAAAACCACTATAGGTATATTTGTTAGTTCTCTGCTTACAGCCCTAGCTTGGAAACTAGTAGAGGATGGATGCTAAGGCTTACTGGTAGAAGAAAATGTTGGAGTAAAAATATATATGAGTGGGAGGAGCTATTGACCCATAAAAATGTTATCTTGAAAAGCTGCTGAAAGATGGGGCTTGTTCTCATCTCCTCAGTTGCTTTGCCCCCACAAATGCTGGTGTACTGCTGTATTCAATGTGTATAACTTTAAATACAGTTTCTGTTGTCTAAAAAGCATTGAATCATCGTTTATTTTGAAATGGTATTGATTGCATGTTTAAATGATAATACTTTGGAGGTATTGGATTAAATAAACTGTGTGTGTGTATATGTGTGTTTTCTGCAGTGAAAACACTTATTTTACAACAGTAATCTTTATTTTAGGTCAACATTCAAACATACAAGAAATGTGTTGTTACAATTAAAATTTTTTTAAAAAGTAGTGGAGTATCATCTTCATGCCATCCCTCTTAAGCCCTGACTTGAACACCCTAAGAAACTTCTTGACTTATTCTGGGCTGGCCGCACACCTGTAATTCCAGCACTTTGGGAGGCCAAGGCAGGGGGATCACTTGAGGCCAAGAATTCGATACCAGCCTGGGCAACATAGCAAGACCCCCATCTCTACAAAAGTAAGAAATTAGCTGGGCATGATGGCACATGCCTGTAGTGCTAGCTACTCAGGAGGCTGAGGCAGGAGGATTGCTTGGGCTCAGGAATTCAAGGTTACTGTGAGCTATGTTTGTGCCACTGCACTCCAGCCTGAACAACAGAGTGAGAGCCTATCTCTAAAAAATAAAAAATTGGGGGAAACTATTGAATTATTTCATAGCTTTGTATTTTAAATTGTTTTATCTTTTAATTTTGACATAATTTTAGACTTGCAAAATAGTACAAATAATTTGTATATACCCTTTACTCAGATTCTCCAAATGTTAACTTCGTACATAAACACAATACAATGATCAAAATCAGGAAATAACATCGATATAGTACTGTTACCCAACCTACAGACCTTATTTCAGTTTCACCAGTTGTCTCAATGATGTCCTTTTTCTGGTTCAGGATCAAATCCAGAATGCAATGTTGTATTTATTGTCATGTCTCTTAAGTCTCCTTTAATCTGAAATAGTTCCTCAGTCTTTGTTGTTCATGCCCTTGATGCTTTTGAAGAACACTCTCAGTTATTTTATAAAATATTTCTTAATTTGGGTTTGTCTGATATTTTCTCATGGTTAAATCCAGGTCATGCCTTTTTGGCAAGAGTACCACAGAAATGATTTTGTGCCCCCAGTGCATCATATCAGGAGACACTTATTATTGACTTATTCCATTACTGGTGATAATTAATTTTGATCATTTAAGTTGGTGCCTGCAAGGTTTCTCTGCTATAATGTTATAGGTTATACAAATATCCTGTTTCTTTATACTTTTGCCACCTAATTTTAGCACCCACTGTTGATTCTTGCCTGAAACAGTTACTACCATAGTATTTGCTAAATGGCAATTTTTAATTTTCATATAGATTTATTTCATGTATAATAATCAGGGTCCATATAGGAAATTAAGAGAGATTACTAAAATTATATTGCTGGTTTGAAATCTCACTGGGCACTCATGTGCTACTTCACTAAAGCCATTTTATATTCTTCTGTTTTTAAATCAAACATTGTCGCTCATCTCACACTATTCAGGGATCAGTCTTCTTTTTTCTTCCTATTCTACCAAAAAGGAAACTATAGTAAGATTGTGACTTTAATTTCACAAGTTTGGCCATCTTGTCTCCTGGAAGTTTGGTGTCTGGCTATCTGTTGGCAGGAGAAAAATCTGTCCTGAAGGGGGATAGGTCTTTCCTGTCTGTTCCATAATGAGCTCTGGTAATAAAATGCTCATATCCTTGCCTTAAAACCCAAACATTGGCCTTCTTACTTAAGATTGATGTCTGGGGAAGTCTTTAAGTTTCCTCATTAGAAACTTACTGGAAATGCTGACACGGATTTTATGCCTTTTATTTTCAGCCTGCCACAGTGACTCAGGGCACTCAAGGAACTATCCGACCAGCTGCCAACTTCGATGCTATAAGAGATGCAGAAATTCTTCGTAAGGCAATGAAGGGTTTTGGTAAGGAAAACAAATTTTTGTCTTTTTTAATAAGTTAAAGTAATCAATTCTAAAGTAAAAATAAACCTTATCTCATAAACCCAAGTTTATGTGTCAGCCTGGGTGCACATACCTGGATTTAATCTGATGTCTAGTGCCTTGTAAGCATTCTAAGAGATGACCTCAGGCTGGGTGTGGTGGCTTACACCTGTAGTCCCAGCACTTTAGGAGGCCGAGGTGGGCAGATCACCTGAGTTCAAGACCAGCCTGGCCAACATGGCGAAACTTCATCTGTACTAAAAATAAAAAGTAAAATAGTTGGGCATGGTGATGCATGCCTGTAATCCCAGCTTCACGGGAAGCTGAGGCAGGAGAATTGCTTGAACCTGGGAGGTGGAGATTGCAGTCAGCCTAGATCACACCATTGCACTTGCACCCCAGTCTGGGTGACAAACTCCGTCTCAAAAAAAAAAAAAAGATGACCTCAAGCAGCACCTAGCATATACTTTGTCCTTACTTAAACATGTGTGGTTCTTCCAGGGACAGATGAGCAGGCAATTGTGGATGTGGTGGCCAACCGTTCCAATGATCAGAGGCAAAAAATTAAAGCAGCATTTAAGACCTCCTATGGCAAGGTATGTTTTTCTTTCCTGGAATGAGCTCCAGCAGTGGCTGGTAGACTCTGCATTCATGTCAGATTGGATACTATATTTTGATTAGTACCTGTGGTGCAAAAGAGGGACAACTAGACTTTAGAGACCTCAAGGGTACTGTATTCCCTATTTCTGTTTTTTGTTTTGTTTTGTTTTGAGATGAAGTCTCGCACCAACATCCAGGCTGGAGTGCAATGGTGCGATCTCAGCTCACTGCCGTCTTTGCTTCCCGAGTTCAAGCAATTCTCCTGCCTCAGCCTCCTGAGTAGCTGGGACTACAGGTGCACAGCATCATGCCTGGCTAATTTTTGTATTTTTAGTAGAGACGGAGTTTCACCATGTTGGCCAGGCTGGTCTCTAACTCCTGACCTCAAGTGATCCGCCTGCCTCAGCCTCCCAAAGTGCTGGGATTACAGACGTGAGCCACCATGCCTGGCCTATTTCTCTTAAAAGGCTTTTTCATTCTAGAGTAGTCCTTGATCTCATAATCATACCTTACCCCAGTCACATATGTGATAGACATTCAGTAGAAAGTAGATCACAACTACAGTCGTGATCAAGAGGATGGTTCTCAGTCTTCTGCCTGTTACAGTGGGATTCAAGGCTTATTACATAGCCCTTGTTTATTCTTGGTCCTGGGCATCGCCTTCTGCTTCTCTCCCTTTCTCTAAACGTGTCCGATGTTAAAATTATATGGACTGAGCGTGGTGGCTTACGCCTGTAATCCCAGCACTTTGGGAGGCCAAAGCGGGAGAATTTCTTGAGGCCAGGAGTTCAAGACCAGCCTGGGCAACATAGGGAGACTTCATTTCCAACAACGATGACAACAAATTATATTAGCTGGGCGTGGTGGCGTGTGTCCATAGTCCCAGCTGCTTGGGAGGCTGAGGTAGAAAGATTGCTTGAGCCCAGGAAGTCAGGCTGTTAGTGAGCTGTGATTGTGTTACTGCACTGTAGCCTAGGTGACAGAACAAGACGCTGTCTCAAAAAAAAAAATAATATGGAAATGCTTGCCATTCTCTGTACACACCATGATCTTTTATGCTTCTGTGTTGTGTACATGCCATTCTCCTGGCCTTGAATACCTTTTCTTTTTTTCATGGCAAACTTCTTTAAGATTTGGCTTAAATATCAGCTACTCTGAAGTTTCTTTCATTAGTCTGGACAGAATTTAGCTGCTTCTTAATACTGTGTAGTCCCATAGCACTTTGTAAAACCTCTGTTATTACTAATCTCACGGCCCACCCCCAAAAACTGAGCTCCCATAGGACAAACCATGGTCATAGTCATCTTTGTATTACAGTACCAAGTATATAATGGCAAGTAGCCACTTAATACTTGTTGAATGGATGATCAGTTTCTAAATCCAACAAGATTCTATGGCTAAAAAATGCCATTGTTCCTCAGATGTAATGGGAAAACATGGATAGCACTGCTTTGCTTTTTTTTTTTTTTTTTTTTTTTTACTTTTTTTTGAGACAGAGTCTCAAAAGGCTGGAGTGCAGTGGCATGATCTCCGCTCACTGCAGCCTCCACTTTCCAGGCAAGAGCGATTTTCGTGCCTCAGCCTCTCAAGTAGCTGGAATTATAGGTGTCTGCCACCACACCCAGCTAATTTTTGTACTTTTAGTAGAGACGGGATTTTGCCATGTTGGCAAGTGTGGTCTCAAACTCTTGGCCTCATGTGATCTGCCTGCCTTGGCCTCCCAAAGTGCTGGGATTACAGGCATGAGCCACCACGCCTGACCTGCTTTGCCATTTAGATAGGAATCCTAAAAATATCCTAATGTTCTCTGCATCTAGTTTATATTTCTCAGAATGGGGTAGTGGTCCATTGATTGGTCCCACCTTGCTTATTCTATTTTGCCTTTCCCTGTCTGCCCAGCCCAGTGACTGATTATGCAACACAAACCCTAGAAGGTCTCCTTAAGCTTCAACATCAGACTCACTATTCTCACAAAGATATTTCCATGTTATGAATTTTTTATCTAGTCTGCACAATGCTGTCTCAAGTTTTTTTATATATTGCTTTAGAATTAAAACTAACAATCTAATTTCCGTACCACTAGCCACCTCTTTTCTTAACTTCCTAATTAGTAAAACACTGTTTTTCTAGCCTGCTATAGTCATCTTTGAGTCTATGTTTTTCTTTTATCATAGGGAGTATTCTGTATGCTTTGTCCTAGCAGTTGGTTATTTACTAGTTTTTATTGATCTGATCTATAAAATGGCCCTTTAAAATGTTTCTTTTGTCTACTTTGTTCCTTCTCATTTCCATTGTTACCATTCAAGTCCAAGACTTTATTACCTCTTAACTAAATATTCCAGTAGCCTAAATGTTTTCATCTATAGCTTCTTTGTCACCATCATCCATTCTGAATATTGTTGCTACATCAGTGCCATTTTCTTGCATGAAAAGTTTCCAGTGGTTCCTCCCAGCAAACAGAATCAAGTCCATATTCTTTAGCTTGGCATTCAATGTAATAATCCAAGATTTAGTTACAACTTTGTTTTAACTCATCTATTATGAAAACCTTCCTCTGTAACAAAACCGGTTGTCTTATTGTTCCATTGAACAAGCTTTGCTCATTCTTGGCTCTATACGAGTAATTCTCAACCTTAACTGAACATCGTAATTTCCTTTAAAACTTAAAAATACACAGAATCTCTGAGTCTTAGTCCTGGACATCAATGTTTTTCTTTTTTTTTTTAAAGCTCCACAATGAATGTAATGAAGAGTCAAGGCTGGGAACCCCTTCTCTGTTCCTTGGTGGTGTTCCTTCTTACCTGAAATACCTTTCTCCTTCCTCTTTGCATGCTAATTTTTACATTTTTCTCTGAGCTCTCCAGCTGACTTTGAACTTTTTCTGTTTAAACTTTCTCTATTACTTATTTCTATGCTACTTACCCAGTGCTAGAGTACAGGTTACCTTACATTATTTTTTTTTTAGATGTGTATCTTTCCAAATAAGAACAAGATCGGCTGGGCACAGTGGTTCATGTGTGTAATGCCAGCACTTCGGGAGGCCAAGGCGGGTGTATCACTTGGGGTCAGGCATTCAAGACCAGCCTGGCCAACATGTGAAACCCCATCTCTACTAAAAATACAAAAATTAGCCTGGCGTGGTGGGATGTGCCTGTAGTCCCAGGTACTCAGGGGGCTGAGGAAGGAGAAGAGCTTGAACCCAGGAGGCAGAGGTTGCAGTTAGCCGAGATCACACCACTGCATTCCAGCCTGGGCGACAGAGCGAGACTCTGTCTCAAAAAAATAACAACAAAAAACAAATAAGAACAAGATGATAATGGTTTCTACTTCCTCATAGAACCAAGAACAGTTCCTTTTACTAAGTAAATATCTGTTTATCATTTTGTCAGTTTGAATAATTCTTTGTTTCATATACCCCTTGTTTTTGTACCTGGTAGAGTGGAATAAGATTTTATTAAATGTTTATTGATAGAATGAATAAAATAGATCTGCTTGAGTGTAATAAGTGTGTAAGTGTAACAGACTTTAAATTTATTTACTTCTTTTTTATTTTTATTTATTTATTTATTTATTTATTTATTTATTTATTTATTTATTTATTTATTTTGAGACGGAGTCTTGCTCTGTCGCCCAGGCTGGAGTGCAGTGGTGCGATCTCAGCTCACTGCAAGCTCCGCCTCCCAGGTTCACGCTGTTCTCTTGTGTCAGCCTCCCGAGGACCTGGGACTACAGGTGCCTGCCACCACTCCCGGTTAATTTTTTGTGTTTTTAGTAGAGACGGGGTTTCACCGTGTTAACCAGGATGGTCTTGATCTCCTGACCTCATGATCCTCCCGCCTTGACCTGCCAAAGTGCTGGGATTACAGGCATGAGCCACCGCGCCTGGCCTTTATTTACTTCTTAGTATATAACATTCAGCTTTCAAATTTAGGTTTTTATAAAGCAATTCCATTTCTTTTTTTGTATTTTCCTTAAAAGATTTAAGTGACAAAATTTGGAGAACACATATACTTAGCTTGTATTTGTGATTAAATAGGATTTAATCAAAGATCTCAAATCAGAGTTAAGTGGAAATATGGAAGAACTGATCCTGGCCCTCTTTATGCCTCCTACGTATTACGATGCCTGGAGCTTACGGAAAGCAATGCAGGTACTACTATATGTCATTTATTATGAGTATTTTGTCCTATTTCATATGTAAAACCGTACAAATTATGACGGTTCTGAATTTACAGTGGTAATTAAAGCAATTCTTTATTTCACATCATCCATCTGAATATATAGTTTTTAGTTCTAGAGAACAAAGAAATATTTGACGAAGATTTAATTACTTGCATAAATTTCATTTTTCTTTGTATAATCTTCCCTTCATTTCATGTAGGGAGCAGGAACTCAGGAACGTGTATTGATTGAGATTTTGTGCACAAGAACAAATCAGGAAATCCAAGAAATTGTCAGATGTTATCAGTCAGAATTTGGACGAGACCTTGAAAAGGACATTAGGTCAGATACATCAGGACATTTTGAACGTTTACTTGTGTCCATGTGCCAGGTGAGTATAGTATGAATGCTTGTGCGTTGATAGAGGGAACATACTTTAAAAGCCTTTTGCCAGTGAGCATTCTTTATTCCTTTTAATATTTAGCCACCTTGCAATATTGCCATCTTTAAGAGGGACAACACAGAAACCAGTGTACAGATTTCTTTGTAGTTACTATTGAGATTTATTCCTGTAAATCTGGCTTTTGTAAGGAATTAGAGATTTAACCTCTAAGGTTGTATGGAATCAGAAACCAATTTGAGGCTCTGTGGCTGGGATGGGGATGAAACTGTACATTTGAGCTTATCACTATCCTGCCCATTATGCCCCACCATCAAGTGAAGATGTGCAGGACTGCCATAGAGGTGCTACAGGAAGTGAGGACTATGTGAGGAGACCCAGAAATGCAGAAAAATGTTTTAGGGTTCCCAGTAATAACTGTGATTAGCACCTTCTTTATTTTGATTCCCCAGGTGTGCTGGAGAATTGACAGAAAATACTCCAAATAGGGTATTTGGAATGGCATTAGAAACACACTTAGGGCCAGACATTGTGCCTCACACCTGTAATTCCAGCACTTTTGGAGGCCAAGGCAGGAGGATTGCTTGAGGCCAGGAGTTTGAAGCCAGCTTGGGTACCATAGCCAGAAACCATCTCTATAAAAAATATTTTTAAAAATTAGCCGAACATGGTGGTATGTGCCTGTAGTGCCAGCTATTCAGGAAGTTCAGTGGGAGGATCACTTGAGCCCAGGAGATTGAGGCTGCAGTGAACTGTGATCGCACCACTGCATTCCAGCCTGGGCAATAGAGTGAGATCCTGTCCTTAAAAAAAAGAAAAGAAAAAAAGAAAAGAAGCACACTTAGAATGAGATGATGAAGGTGTATTTGAAAGAGATTATGTAAATGACTAGCATGCTGATTCAATATCAAGAGTTACTGCCTATTGTGCTAGTGCACAAGATTGGACCATCTGGAGGGATCTAAAGGAGAGGAGGGGCTCTTAAGAGCCAAGGGAGGGGCTGGGTGTGGTGGTTCATGCCTATAATCCCAGTACTTTGGGAGGCTGAGGCGGGTGGATCACCTGAGGTCAGGAGTTTGAGACCAGCCTGACCCACATGGTGAAACTCCATCTCTACTAAATACAAAAAATTAGCCAGGAGTGGTGGCACCTGTAATCCCAGCTACCTGGGAGGCTGAGGCAGGAGAATTGCTTGAACCCGGGAGGCAGAGGTTGCAGTGAGCTGAGATTGTGCCATTGCACTCCAGCCTGGGTAACAAGAGCAAAACTCCATCTAAAAAAAAAAAAAAAGGGAGGTAGCTGTGGAAAGGATAGTGTGTAACAGTGAGTGGATATGGAAATGAGAAAGCAAAGTAAATGGGTTGAAGGAAATTGAATTTACCTAAATCAGAGTAACAGGAGGGCAGTAGGTTAGGATTTAAAAGAAACAAGAAGGAAAACAGACAATGCTAAAAAATGGCTATTAAGATTTTACATGAGGTGCTGAGTCTCTCTTTATGCAGAGTTCAAGGCCCAGCCCTACCTTTTCCAGGGCATGAGTAGAGGAGTAACTTCCTGGGAAAGTGTGTGTGAATCCAAAGGCAATAATCTGGGAAATTTTTTGTGAGTACCTTTTCCTGTGTTATATTCAGTCGCCCATGTAGAATGTGCCTCTACGTATTCCTTGTGCCAGTTGCTCAGAAGACAGTTCTTCAGCTTCAAGGAGGATTTTTCCATCTTATTCCAAAGATGGTCCCTGAGACTCTAAAAGGCAGCCTTTTCTTGTTTGGGTTTGTCTTTCTGTTTTTGAGAGAAACCAACTGCTCATTAAGCTTAAACTCTTCCTTCCTCCTTCCTTTCTTCCTATTCCAGGGATGAGTGTAGTATACAAATAGGCACAGTCTAACAGAACATGAGTTATTTGTAGCTGCTTCTATAAAGCTAATGTGTCATTTTTATGCATGTATTTATGGTAAATACTTATATATTAAGATTATAATTCGACGGCTGAGTGTGGTGGTGTGAGCTTATAGTCCCAGCTACTCTGGAGGCTGAGGTAGGAGGATCACTTGAACCCAGGAGTTTGAGGCTATGATCATGTCTGCAAATAGCCATTGCACCCCAGCCTGGGCAACATAGTGAAATCGTGTCTCTTAAAAAAAAGTATTATACTCAGATGAAGAAAAGAAAGTTTATGAAGCCTCCATATTATATCCTCCCTCCCTCCTGCCCTAGAGTTAAATTTCTTGAGGGCAGAGACCCTGTCTCTCCTATGTCCCTACCGCTTAACACAGTGCCTGACACAAAGAAAGTGCTTAATGTCTCTTAGTCGCATGAATGAATAAAAAGTAGAACTCAGTACGGTGCATATTGATCTTAAATTCCAGCTAAGAGAGCTGTTTCTTCATTAGAGTGGTAGTTAATATCTCCTAGTAGAGATATTTTTGTTTAAACATTTTGGGTTTAATTTAGCTCCCAAAAGCCCTCATTTTTAACATAACCTCATTAAACCATGATCTTATATTATAAAATCCAGTTGACAGTATAATAAATTACTAGTTATATTTCCATGCATAGAAATGAAGGATATGCATGACAGACATTATGGATTAGGCCAGGCCCAGTGGCTTACATCTATAATCCCAGCACTTTAGGAGGCTAAGGCAGGAGGATCACTTAAGCCCAGGAGTTAGAGACCAGCGTCTGGGCAACATAGTGAGACATGCTGTCTCTACAAAAAATAAAAAAATTAACCAGGCATGGTCGTTTGTGCCTGTAGTCCCAGCTATCTGGGAGGCTGAGGTGGAAGGATCACTTGAGCCTAGGAGGTTGATACTGCACTCCAGCCTGAGTGACAGAGCAAGACCCTATCTCAAAAAAAAAAAAAAAAGAAATAGTCTCTTTAAATCCAAAAGTGAACTAGATTGGAAAAAAAAAATTTAGTAGAACTATTATTTATTTCTTCCAATTCCTGCCTTTCTCTTTTGCAGGGAAATCGTGATGAGAACCAGAGTATAAACCACCAAATGGCTCAGGAAGATGCTCAGCGTCTCTATCAAGCTGGTGAGGGGAGACTAGGGACCGATGAATCTTGCTTTAACATGATCCTTGCCACAAGAAGCTTTCCTCAGCTGAGAGCTACCATGGAGGCTTATTCTAGGGTATGAGCTTTTCTTTTGAAGATTTGGCTTCTGCTGTAAGATACAAAAATATTTAACCCTTTAATTTTGTTTGCAGATGGCTAATCGAGACTTGTTAAGCAGTGTGAGCCGTGAGTTTTCCGGATATGTAGAAAGTGGTTTGAAGACCATCTGTAAGATATTTTTGTGCTTTGCTTTATTTTCTTTTTAAATGAGTGGGAGCTTTGAATAGTTGTTCCCATTAAATGTTGATAATATAGTCCACGTGGAATCTGCTTAGGCAGTAGCTGATCTAATCCTTTGGGGTTTGTTTTTTGTTGTTTGTTTTCTTTATTGGATAAGCCCCCAGAAACAATCCTGTGTTTTTACATACAATTTCCTATGAATGGTAGTTCTGTGATCAAACAGGGCTGTTTGGGGATTATTTGGCCTTCATCTGTAGGCCTGTCTTGATAACTGTGCCAGAATACCTGAGTTGTAGCACTTCCTTTAAAGAGAAAGGGAAAGTCCTGAGGAACTCACAGCGTCACCACGAAGCAGTTTGAGTCCTCAAAACAGATATTTCAGGTACTCAGCCCAGTGAGACTCATTTCCTTTTTGAAGTTAACCAGTTTCTGGTGGTCTAATACACAGATGTCTAACAAAGTGAAAGTTTCATTCTCATGGATATTAGGACTAAGGGGAGTATTAGTAACACTTTGGTATTAACAATGGAATGTCGGGCCACGGGCAGTAGCTCACACTTGTAGTCCCAGCTACTCAGAAGGCTGAGGTGGGAGGATCACCTGAGTCTGGGAGGCTACAGTGAGCCATGATTGCACCACTGCACTCTAGGCTGGATGACAGAGTGAGAACCTGTCTCAAAAAAAATCAAGGAGAGCATCTGAACACCCTTAACTCACCCCATGTTTCTGTGATGATTACAGAGAAAATAATCAAAGGCAGGCTATAAGTGATAAATGAAGCTGGAGGGGTACACTTCTTGTGAGATCATGATTCCATGTCTCAACCATCTCTAACTTGCAGTGCAGTGTGCCCTGAACCGCCCTGCCTTCTTTGCTGAGAGGCTCTACTATGCTATGAAAGGTGCTGGCACAGATGACTCCACCCTGGTCCGGATTGTGGTCACTCGAAGTGAGGTGAGGCAGGCCTCTCTCTTTTTGTCGGGTCTTACTTGATGTTCAATGTTGATTTCTTAAAAGTTCCCCAGTTGGTTGTCAGTCCCTCAAAAATGATAAGAAAGAGCTCTCTTTGCCACCTAAAAGAGGTGGTATAAAGAACAGAAAATTCACTTTCCTCATGCTGTGGGAGAAGCTTGCATTAGTGAAATAGGCCACTCTACCCTAATGAAGATAATACTAACAGATTTTACAACTTGAGAACGTCAATGGAGAATACAAATTTATGGGAAGTTAGACATTTGTCTTTCGATTTTCATTTTGCTTATATAAAAATTAGATGAAAGGCCTATGTAGATTAATCCTAGTGGATATCAACATTATTTAAATTTAGCATCCTTTATTAATAATAAAACAATTTTTAAAATATTCGTAATTGTCTCCTTAAGTATAGCCTCATTTTTAAAAATTGTACTTTATATATTTACTGCACTTACAAAAAATTATTTTTTTTCTCAGAAGAAATGACATTTGAATTTTTTTTTTTTTTTTTTTTTTGAGACATGGTCTCACTCTGTCACCCAGACTGGAGTGCAGTGGCACGATCTCAGCTCACTGCAACCTCCACTTCCTGGGTTCAAGCAATTCTGTCACCTCAGCCTCTCGAGTAGCTGGGACTACAGGTGTGTGCCACCATGCCCAGCTAAGTTTTTGTATTTTTTGGTAGAGATGGGGTTTCACCATGTTGGCCAGGCTGGTCTCGAACTCCTGACCTCAAGTGATCCACCTGCCTCGGCCTCCCAAAGTGCTGGGATCACAGGCGTGAGCCACCACGCCTGGCCTGAACTTTTAATTGAAAGAAAACATGGCGGGGTGTCGTGGCTTACTCCTGTAATCTCAGCAGTTTGGGAGGCCAAGGCGGGAGGATTGCTTCAGCCCAGGAGTTTGAGACCAGCCTGGGCAACATGGTGAAACCTATTTCTACAAAAAACAAACGCGCACGCGCGCGCGCACACACACACACACACACGCCGGGGCGTGGTAGCCTGGGCAACATGGTGAAACCTATTTATACAAAAAATACACACACACACACGGTGAAACCTATTTATACAAAACACACACACACACACACACACACACACACACACACACACACACACACACACGCCAGGCATGGTAGTCCCAGCTACCCAGAATGTTGAGGTGGAAGGATCACCTGAGCCTGGAAGGTCAAGGCTGCAGTGAGCCGTGATTGCACCACTACACTCCAGCCTTGGTGACAGAGACCCTGTGTCAAAAAAATACCCTAAATTATTATTATTATTGCGTGTGTTTTTTTTTTTTTTTGAGATGGAGTCTCGCTCTGTCACCCAGGCTGAAATACAGTGGCACAATCTCGGCTTACTGCAACCTCTGCCTCCCGGGTTCAAGTGATTCTCCTGCCTCAGCCTCCTGAGTAGCTGGGATTACAGGTGCGTGCCACCATGCCTGGCTAATTTTTTTGTGTTTTTAGTAGAGACTGGGTTTCACCATGTTGGTCAGGCTGGTCTCGAACTCCTGACCTGATGATCCGTCTGCCTCGGCCTCCCAAAGTGCTGGGATTATAGGCATGAGCCACCACAACCGGCCAAAAACCCTAAATTATACTAAAGAAGGTAGATTATTTTTAAAGAAAACAACCAGAATATGGTATTTTGAAAAAAACTTTGTACTTTAGCTTAAATTTTCAAAGCAGAATGTTTTAAGTTGTGATAAAATATACATAACATAAAAAATTACCATTTTTAAGTAGCAATAAGTACATTCACATTGTTATGCAACCATCATTACCATTCACCTTCAGATGTTTTTTCAACTTGCAAAACTGAAAATCCATACTCCTTAAACAGTAACTCCCCATTCTCCTTTCTCCCAACTGCTGGCAACAAACCATGTGACTTCCTGTGCCTGTGTTTGACTACTCTAGGTACGTCATATTGGTGGAATCATACAATATTTGTCTTTTTGTGAGTGTTGTCTTTTACTTAGCATAGCGTCCTCAAGGTTTATTCATGTTATAGCATGTCAGAATTTCCTTCCTTTTGAGACTGAGTAATTAAATAGTCTATTGTACGTGTATCCCACCTTTTGGTTTTTTTTTAAATTCATCTGTGACACTTGGTTTGTTTCTGCCTGAATAATGCTGCTATGAACATGGATGTACAAATATCTGTTCAAGTCTACTTTCACTTATTTTGAATATACCCAGAAGTGGAATTTCTAGGTCATATTGTAATTCTTTGGAAGTGTTTTTGTTTTGCTTTGAGGAATTAACCATATTAGTTTCCACAGCAGCTGCACCCTTTTACTTTTCCATCAACCTGTGTACAAGTGTTCCCATTTCATGGCATCCTTGCCAATACTTAATATTTTTTTGGTTTTGATAATAGCCATCCTATCAAATGTTTTTAAATGACTAATATCTTTGGAATAATAGATGAAACTAGTACTACCCTGACCAAGTATTTTACAGAGCTGTGAATCAGACCTTCATTGGGTAGTGCTAGCATTGGTATGAGTGCCAGCCATAAAATGTCAGTCACTTGGTGTTTTCCCCCCCAAGTTTTGATTATTATTAAGATCTTATTATTTAAAAAGAATTTTAATAAATGTCAGGTGTCACAGATGTTTTTCTGACAGAAATATTATTTCTTATGCAGATTGACCTTGTACAAATAAAACAGATGTTCGCTCAGATGTATCAGAAGACTCTGGGCACAATGATTGCAGGTGACACGAGTGGAGATTACCGAAGACTTCTTCTGGCTATTGTGGGCCAGTAGGAGGGATTTTTTTTTTTTTTTAATGAAAAAAAAATTTCTATTCATAGCTTATCCTTCAGAGCAATGACCTGCATGCAGCAATATCAAACATCAGCTAACCGAAAGAGCTTTCTGTCAAGGACCGTATCAGGGTAATGTGCTTGGTTTGCACATGTTGTTATTGCCTTAATTCTAATGTTATTTTGTTCTCTACATACAATCAATGTAAAGCCATATCACAATGATACAGTAATATTGCAATGTTTGTAAACCTTCATTCTTACTAGTTTCATTCTAATCAAGATGTCAAATTGAATAAAAATCACAGCAATCTCTGATTCTGTGTAATAATATTGAATAATTTTTTAGAAGGTTACTGAAAGCTCTGCCTTCCGGAATCCCTCTAAGTCTGCTTGATAGAGTGGATAGTATGTTAAAACTGTGTACTTTAAAAAAAAATTCAGCTCTTTACATCTAGAATAATTTGCATCTCATTTTGCCTAAATTGGTTCTGTATTCATAAACACTTTCCACATAGAAAATAGATTAGTATTACCTGTGGCACCTTTTAAGAAAGGGTCAAATGTTTATATGCTTAAGATACATAGCCTACTTTTTTTTCCCAGTTTTCTTTTTTTAAATTGAGTTATGACAAATAAAAAATTGCATATATTTAAGGTGTACAATATGGTGTTTTGATATCAGCATTCCTTGTGTAATGATTCCACAATTAAGGTCAGGCTAATTACGTATCTGTCACCTTGACATAGTTACCATTTTTTCATGTGTGGTGAAAACACTTAAGATCTACTACCTTAGCAAATTTTAAGTGTTCAGTACATTATTAACTATAGATACTGTGCTCTACATTAAACCTCTAGCATTTATTTGTTTTATAACTGAAAGTTTATACCCTTTGACCAACATCTCCCCATTTTCCCCACCTCTCACCTGGACAACCACCACTCTGTTTAAGTTCAGCTATTTTAGATTCCACGTATAAATGGTATACAATATTCTCTTTCTGTGTCTGGCTTATTTCACTTAGCATAATGATCTCTAAGTTTATAGTTCACATTGTCACAAATGGCAGAATTTCCTCTTTTTTTTTTTTTTTTTTTTTGAGATGGAGTTTTGCTCTTGTTCCCCAGGCTGGAGTTCAGTGGCACAATCTCAGCTCACTGCAACCTCCGCCTTCCGGGCTCAAGCGATTCTCTTGCCTCAGCCTCCTGAGTAGCTGGGATTATAGGCATCTGCCACCACTCCCGGCTAATTTTTTGTTTAGTAGAGATGGGGTTTCACCAGATTGGCCAGGCTGGTCTTGAACTTGTGAACTCAGGTGATCCACACGCCTTGGCCTCCCAAAGTGCTTGGATTACAGGCAAGAGCCACCACACCCGGCCAGAGTTTCCTCCTTTAAGGCTGAATAATATTCCATTGTGTATATATACTATAATTTCTTTATCCATTCATCCATCAATGGACACTTGAGTAGTTTCCATATCTTGGTTATTGTGAATAATGCTGCAGTGAACATGGGAGTAAAGATACCTCTTTACTGATTTCATTTCCTTCAGATACATACCCAGAGGTGGTATTGCTGGGTCATATTATTTTTAATTTTTTGAGAAACCTCCATACTGTTTTCTATAATGGCTATACCAATTTACCTTCCCACCAACAGTGTACAGTGGTTCCCTTTGCTCCACATTCTTGCCAACACTTGCTATGTCTTACCTTTTTGATAATACCTAATAGGTGAAAATTCCATGTGTACTTGAGAAGAATGTATATGCTGCCATTGTTAGGTATAGAGTGTTCCGTATGTGTCCATTAGATCTAGTTTATTGTTCTGTTTAAGTCCTCTTTTTCCTTACATCTGATTCTTCTATCCATTATTGAGAATGGGGTATTGAAGTCCCCAGTTACTGTTGTAAAACTGTTTCTCCCTTTAATTCTATCAGTTTTTGCTTCGTATATTTAGGTGGTCTGTTATTAGGTGTGTAGATGTTCATAATTGTCATATCTTCTTGCAGTATTGGATTTTTTATTATATAATGTTCTTTGTCCCCTGTAACCTTTTTTTTTTTTTTTTTTTGAGAATGGAGTCTTGCTCTGCTGCCCAGGCTGGAGTGCAGTGGCCTGATCTCAGCTCACTGCAACCTCCACCTCTCGGGTTCAAGCAATTCTCCTGCCTCAACCTCCCGAGTAGTGGGGATTACAGGTGCCCGCCAGTCAGCACGCCTGGCTAATTTTTGTATTTTTAGTAGAGACAGGTTTTTGCCATGTTGGCCAGGTTGGTCTTGAACTCCTGACCTCAGGTGATCTGCCCGCCTCAGCTTCCCAAAGTGCTGGGATTACAGGCCTGAGCCACCATGACCGGCCCCTATAACCTTTTTTGATTTAAAGTCTATCTTGTCTGATATTACTGTAGCCTCCCCTGCTCTCTTTTGGTTACTGTTTGCATGGAGTATCTTTTTCCATCTTTTAACTTTTAATCTGTTTGTGTCTTTGGATCAAATGTGAGTGTTTGGTAGACAGCATAAAGTTGAATTTTTGTTTGTTTGTTTGTTTGTTTTGAGATGGAGTCTCGCTCTGTTGCCAGGCTAGAGTGCAGTGGAGTGATCTCGGCTCACTGCAACCTCCACCTCCCGGGTTCAAGTGATTCTCCTGCCTCAGCCTCCCTAGTAACTGGGACTACAGGTGTGTGCCACCACGCCCAGTTAATTTTTTGTATTTTTAGTTGAGATGGGGTTTTACCATGTTGGCCAGGATGGTCTCGATCTCTTGACCTTGTGATCCGCCCACCTCAGCCTCCCAAGGATTTTTAAAAATCCATTTTGCTGGCCGGGCACGGTGGCTCAGTCTGTAATCTCAGCACTTTGGGAGGCGGAGGCGGGCGGATCACAAGGTCGGGAGATCGAGACCATCCTGTGGATGGTGAAACCCCATCTCTACTAAAAATACAAAAAAAAAAAAAAAAACCGGGCGTGGTGGCAGGTGCCTGTGGTCCCAGCTACTGGGGAGGCTGAGGCAGGAGAATGCTGTCAACCCAGGAGGTGGGACTTGCAGTGAGCTGAGATTGTGCCACTGCACTCCAGCCTGGGTGACAGAGCGAGACTCGTCTCAAAAAAAAAAAAACCCATTTTGCCAGTCTTTGTCTTTTGTTTTTGTTTTTGTTTTTGTTTTCAGATGGATCTCGCGCTGTCGCCCAGGCTGGAGTGCAGTGGCGCAATCTTGGCTCACTGCAAGCTCCGCCTCCCGGGTTCACGCCGTTCTCCAGCCTCAGCCTCCCGAGTAAAGCTGGGACCACAGGTGCCCGCCACCACGCCTGGCTAATTTTTTGTATTTTTAGTAGAGACGGGGTTTCACCGTGTTAGCCAGGATGGTCTCAATCTCCTGCCCTCGTGATCCACCCACCTCAGCCTCCCAAAGTGCTGGGATTACAGGCGTGAGCCACCTCGCCCAGCCCATTCTTTGTCTTTTGATTAGAACGTTTAATCCTGGCTGGGCGTGGTAGCTCACACCTGTAATTCCAGCACTTTGGGAGGCTGAGGCCAGCGGATCACTTGAGATCAGGAGTTCAAGACCAGTCTAGCCAACATGGTGAGACCCCGTCTCTACAAAAAATACAAAAATTAGCTGGGTGTGGTGGCATGCGCCTATAATCTACTCGGGAGGCTGAGGTAGGAGAATTGCTTGAACCCAGGAGGTGGAGGTTGTAGGGAGCTGAGATCATGCCACTACAATCCAGCCTGGGCTACAGAGCGAGACTCCATCTCAAAAATAAAAATTAAAAAAAAGAAAATGTAATCTATTTACATTTAAAGTAATTACTGATAAGAACTTCTGTTGTATTGCTATTTGTTCTCCATATGGCTTACTGCTTTTTTGTCCCTCATTTCCTGCATTACTGTCTTTTGTGTTTAGTTGTTTTGTAGTGAAACATTTAAATGCATTTCCCTTTGTTTTGTGTATATTCTATAGCTATTTTCTCTGTGGTTACCATGGGGATAACATTTAACATCCTAAAGTTATAACACTAAATTTATGCCAGCTTCAGTGACATACAAACTCTTCTAACAGCTGTGTCCTCACCCCTTTTGGTTGATGTCACAAAATTACATCTTTTTACATTGTGTGACCCAAAACATAAACTAATTCTTTTAAATACATTAGTTTCTTAAATTACGTAGAATACAAAATTTGGAGTTAAAAACCAAAATTACAGTTATGCTAGTGTTTAGTTTTTTTTAATGTGTTCATCTCAAATCATGTAGAAAACCAAAAGTATCGTCACAGACTATTATTACAATAACATTAGCTTTTATAATTGCCCATGTATTTACCCTTTATTGAGATCTTTATTTCTTCATGTGGCTTCAAGTTACTGTCTAGTCTCCTTTCATTTCATCCTGCAGGACTAGGACTTCTTTGAGCATTTCTTGTAGGGCAGGTCTAGTGGTAATGAACTTTCCCAGCTTTTATCTAGGAATGTCTAAATTTCTTCCTCACTTTTTAAGGACAGTTTTGCCAGATATAGGATTCTTGGGTTGACAATTTTTTTTTTAGCACTTTAACTATATCATCCAATTCTTTCTGATGAGAAATCTGCTGATAATCTTATTAAGAATATCTTGTATGTGGCAAATCACTTCTCTCTTGCTGATTTCAGGATTCTCTCTTTGGATTTAGAAAGTTTGATTAAAGGCTGGGCACGGTGGCTCACGTCTGTAATCCCAGCACTTTGGGAGGCTGAGGCAGGCGGATCACGAGGTCAGGAGATCAAGACCATCCTGGCTAACACTGTGAAACCCTGTCTCGACTAAAAATACAAAAAATTAGCTGGGCGTGGTGGTGGGCGCCTGTAGTCCCAGCTACTCGGGAGGCTGAGGCAGGAGAATGGCATGAACCCGGGAGACAGAGCTTGCAGTGAGCCGAGATCGTGCCACTGCACTCCAGCCTGCGTGACAGAGCGAGACTCCGTCTTAAAAAAAAAAAAAAAGAAACTTCGATTGATTAAAATGTGTCTTAATGTGGCTCTCTTTAAGTTCATCTGCTTGGAGTTCATTGAGCTGCTTGGGTGTTTATATTCATGCCTCATAGAACTTGGGAAGCTTTTAAGCCATTATTTCTTCAAATATTTTCTCTTCCTATTTTTTGCCCATTAGAATTCCCACAATGTGTATGATGGTCCACTTGATGGTGTTTCACAGGTCCGTTAGGCTCTGTTCACTTTTCCTCAATCTTTTTTCTTTCTGTTTTTCAGACTCAGTTTCCATTGTCCTGTCTCCAATTTGACTTACTCTTTTTTTTGCTTGTTTAAATCTGCCTTTGAATCCTGCTAGTGAATTTTTGCATTTCAGTTATTGTATTTTTCAGCTCCAGAATTTGTTTGGTTTCTTTTTAGGTTTTCTATCTCTTTACTGATATTTCCATTTTCTTCATACATCATTTTCTTGGCTTTTTCCATATCTTCCTTTAGTTTTTTGATCATCTCTTTTATTTTATTTTATTTTTTTGAGACAGGGCCTCACTCCTGTCGCACAGGCTAGAGTGCAGTGGTGCAATCACAGCTTAACTGCAGCCTCGACTTACCTGGCTCAGTTGATCTCCCATGTCAGACTCCAAGTAGCTGGGACTACAGGTGTGTGCCACCACATCCAGCTAATTTTTTGTATTTTTTAGTAGAGATGGAGTTTCACTGTGTTGCCCAGGCTGGTTTCAAACTCCTGGGCTCAAGTGATCTGCCCACCTTGGCTTCCCAAAGTGTTGGGATTACAGGCATGAGCCACCACCACACCTGGCCTTATATCTTCAAGACAGTTTTTTGTTTTTGTGTTTTGAGACAAGGGTCTCGCTCTGTCACCCAGGCTGGAGTGCAGTGGCACAATCCAAGCTCACTGCAGCCTCAAACTCCTGGGCTCAAAGTGAGCCTTCTGCCTCAACATCCCAAGTAGCTAGTTAGGACTATAGACACAGGCCACTGCACCTGGCTGGCTTATTTTTTAATTCTTCTTCTTCTTTTTTTTTTCCTCTAAGAGACAGGGTCTCACTGTGTTACCCAGGCTGCTCTTGAACTCCCAGCCTCAAGTGATCCTCTGGCCTTGGCCTCCCAAAGTGCTGGAATTATAGGCATGAACCACCACACCCAGCCTTTAAGACAGGTTTTAAAATTTTTTTGTGTAATAGATCTGTCACCAGGTCTTTTTTTAGAGACAGTTTCTGTTTATTTTTGCTTTTGATTGGGGATAGTTTCCTGTTTCTTTGTATGCCTTGTGATTTTTTTCATTGAAAATTATACATTTGGGTTTGATAATGTGGTAACTCTGGAAATTGGATTCTCCCCTTTCCCCAGGGTTTGCTGTTTTTTGTTACTGTATTTGTTTATTGTTTTTTGTTTTTGTTTTTTAATTGTTGTAGGCTGTCTCTGGGCCAAGGACCATATTGAGGTATAAACTTAAGGTCTTCTCAGGTCTTTTTGAGCCTGTGCCTTTCTCTGGGTGTGGGTGGCCACTTTCTAATTTTCCCCATATATGTAGTTGCTTTTGAATGTCCTTGTCTTTAATGTCTGCCCCCCAAAGGGAGAAAAAGAGAAAAATGAAGGGTTGGGATAAAGACACACGTACCAGACCTTTCAATCCCCTGGACGTCACTTCACCTGGAGAGGGAGAGACTTGCAACAATTGGGGGAGGTGCAACAATGGCCCCTGCTTCTTTGTCTATACCCCTGTGATCAGAAGCAGTGTTCAGTAATCAGCACAGATATCTCATATTTGGAGGATAGGATACTTCTTTTGCCTATCCTGGCTCCCACAGGCTATGTGCAGGCTCCTACAGGAACAAATGCACACTCGCCTCCCACAGGATGGGTAGCTACTACTGTGCTAAGAGCGAAAATTGAAATAGTCCAAATTGCCATCCAAGTTTTCCTCTGGAAGTTGCAAACCTTCAATAGACTCCAGAATTCCAAAATAGTTACCTCAGACAGCCTGGGTGGGGAGGCAGATTTCTGGTGCTTCCTACTCTGTCTGCCATCTTCCCAGAGTCCTTTCCCAAGCAACATATTTTTAAACTTTTAAAATATTCATATATACAATTCACCCTTTTAAAGTGTACAATTCAGCTGTGCATAATCCCAGCACTTTGGGAAGCCAAAGCGGGAGGATTGCTTGAGCCCAGGAATTTGAGACCAACCTGGGCAAGATGGCAAGACCCCGTTGCTACAAGAAAATAATTTTAAAAATTAGCTGTGTGTGGTGGTGCATACCTGTGGTTCTAGCTGCTTGGGAGGCCAAGGCAGGAGGATGGATCATTTGAGCACAGGAGTTCGAGGTGACAGTGAGCTATGATTGTGCCATTACACTCCAGCCTAGGTGACAAAGTGAGACCCCTGTCTCTCAAAAATAATGTGTACAATTCAGTGGTTCTCAGCATACTCACAAATTTGTGCAACCGTCACCACAATCAATTATCGAACATTCTCATCACCCCAAAAAAGAAACCCCGTACCCAATCAGTAGTCATTGCTCATTCCTCACCCTCCTACCCAGCCCCTGGCAACCACTAATCTGGTTTCTGTCTCTATGGGATTTGTCTATTCTGGACTTTCCAAATGACTGGAATCATACAATGTGTAGCCCTTTGTGTCTGACTTCTTTCATTTAGCATACTGTTTCTAAGGTTCATCTGTGGTATAGCATGAATCAGTACTTCATTCTGTTTTGTGGCTGAATAATCCATTGTATAGTTATATTGCTTTTTTTTCTTCAGACAGAGTCTTGCTGTGTTGCTCAGGCTGGGGTGCAGTGGCACAATCTTGGCTCACTGAAACCTCTGCCTCCCGGGTTCAAGCAATTCCCCTGCCTCAGCCTCCTGAGTAGGTGGGGTTACAGGTGCGTGCCACCACGCCTGGCTAATCTTTTGTATTTTTAGTAGAGATGGGGTTTCACCATGTTGGCCAGGCTGGTCTCGAACTCCTGGTCTCAAGTGATGTGCCTGTCTTGGCCTCCCAAAGTGCTGGGATTATAGGCATAAGTCACCACACCTGGCCATTTATATCACATTTTTAAAAATTCATTCATCAGTTGATGGGCATCTGGATGGTTTTCACCTTTTGGCTATTATGAATAATGCTACTGTGAACATTCATGTTTAAGTTTTTGTGTGGACCTTTGTTCCCAACTATCTTGGCTATACACCTAGGAGTAGAATTGCTGAATCATCACCTGAGGTCAGGAGTTCAAGACCAGCCTGGCCAACATGGTGAAACCCCGTCTCTATTAAAAATACAAAAATTAGGCCGGGCACAGGGGCTCACATCTGTAATCCCAGCACTTTGGGAGGTCTAGGCAGGTGAAACACAAGGTCAACAGTTCAAGACTGGCCTGGCCAACACAGTGGGACAACTCTGTCTCAAATGAAAAGAATTGCTGGATCGTATGGTATATCTATGTTTAACTTTTTTTTTTAAGAGACGGAGTCTCACTCTGTCTCCCAAGCTGGAGTGTAGTGGCGCCATCTTGGCTCACTGCAACCTCAATCTCCCAGGTTCAAGCAGTTCTCCTGCCTCAGCCTCCCAAGTAGCTGGGATTACAGGCACACGCCGCCACACCTGGCTAATTTTTTTTTTTTTTTTGTATTTTAGTAGAGATGGGGTTTCACTGTGTTGCCCAGGCTGGTCTCGAACTCCTGAGCTCAGGCAATCCACCCACCTTGGCCTCCCAAAGTGCTAGGATTACAGGCGTGGGCCACCGCACTTGGCCTATGTTTAACTTTTTGAGGATCTGCCAAACTGTTTACTCAGGTGGCTGTACAATATTATAATCCCATCAGCAATAAAGTTTTGAAACTGGGGGGTTAATCTGATTAGATCCACAAAACAGCCTGCCCTGCAATTTGGTCATTTGCATTTTGTTTTTTTCTATGTAGCTGAAGACCACAGCATTTAACCTTTGCTGGCTTCCTGTATAATCTATAGATAACATATGTCACCATGGTAACGGTCACTTAAGTTGGTTTTCAGGAACTTGGGGCAGCTCCTCTCCTGTTCAAACTGGTTGTGACCACTGACCTTTCAACCAGGCCTAAGCAAATGCCCAAGAGGTAGCCTTTTGACATCACAGGCTAAACACTCCACCCTCAAATGATGCTAATGTCACCATTTTCTGAACAGTCATCCTATGAAGTGCCATGAATCCTGACTACACTTGCGCAGATCAGTGGATGATTCATTTTCCCCCACTGCCAATCACCTTTCCCCATGCCTTAGACCACCCTGCTTCTCTAACCCATAAACATCTCTATGCCTTATTTTCGGGAGGCAGATATGAGAGCTATTTACCTGCCCCCTTGCTGGGCTGCCTTGTGGATAAATCTTTTCTCTTTTGCAAAATGTGTCACCACAGTGATTGGTTTACCCAGCACGGGCAGAACAAACCTGGTTGATAATTTTTCTCATCCTCGCCAATACTTACTGTCATTGTCTGTGTTTTTCACTATAGCCATGCTGGTGGATATGAAGTGGCATCTGATTGTGGTTTTCATTTCATTTCCCTTGTGACTAATGAGCCTATTTTTTGTGCTTATTGATTATTTGCATATCTTCTTTAAAAAATATGTATTCGAATACTTTGCCCATTTTAAATTTGGGTAATTTGTATTTCTGTTGAGTTGTAAAAGTTGTTTATGTATTTTGGATAGTAGACTCTTACCTGATACACAATTCACAAAATATTTTCTCCCATTTCATAGGTTGGCTTTTGTTTTCTTGATGGTGTCTTTTGATGTACAAAATTTTTAAATTATTTTTTCTTCAAGACTTAAAACATTTTGGCTGGGCATGGTGGCTCACGCCTGTAATCCCAGCACTTTGGGAGGCTGAGGCAGGCAGATCACGAGGTCAGGAGATCGAGACCATCCTGGCTAACACAGTGAAACCCCATCTCTACTAAAAATACAAAAAATTAGCTGGGCGTGGTGGCACGTGCCTGTAGTCCCAGCTACTCGGGAGGCTGAGACAGGAGAATGGCGTGAACCCAGGAGGTGGAGTTTGCAGTGAGCTGAGATCGCACCACTGCACTCCAGCCTGGGTGACACAGCGAGACTCCATCTCAGAAAAAAAAAAAAAAAAAAAAAGACTTAAAACATTTTAATTGATACAGTTGTACATATTTATGGGGACAGTGTAATGTTGTGATACATGTACACAATATGTAATAAATTAGGGTAATTAACATATCCATCATCTCAGACATCTTTTTTTGTGATGAGAAGATTCAAAATCCTCTCTTCTAGCTATTTTGAAATATGCAGTATATTACCATGAACCATAATCACCATTCAGAGCAATGGAACACCAGAACTTATTCTTCCTATCTAACTGTAACTTTGTATCCATTGACTGGCCTCTCCCTGTCCTCCCTCTTCCCTCCTCTTCCCAGCCTCTGGTAACCACTATTTATTCTCTACTTCTATTAGATCAACATTTAAGGCCAGGTGCAGTGGCTCACATCTGTAATCCATCCCAGCACTTTGGGAGGCCGACGTGGGTGGATCACTTGAAGACAGGAGTTAGAAACCAGCCTGGCCAACATGGTGAAACCCCATCTCTACTAAAAACAAAAATTAGCCGGGTGTGATGGCGTGCGCCTGTAATCCCAGCTACTCAGGAGGCTGAGGCATGAGGATTGCTTGAACCCGGAAGGTGAAGGTTGCAGTGAGCCAAGACCTTGCCACTGCACTCCAGCCTGGATGACAGAGCGAGACTGCCTCAAAAAAAAAAAAAAAAATTTAGGATTCCACATATGAATAGGATCATGCAGTATTTGTCTTTCTGTGCCTGGCTTATTTCACATAACATAATGACCTCTAGGCTCATTCAAGTTGTTCCAAATGAGAGGATTTCATTCTTTTTTATGGCTGAATAGTATTCCATTGTGTAAATTTACCACATATTCATTCATCTGTTGACGGACACTTAGGTTGATTCCATATTCTGGCCATTGTGAATAGTGCTGCAATAAACATGGGTGTGCAGACATCTTTTTGACATACTGATATATCCTTTGGATATATGGGATTGTTAGATCATATGGTAGTTCTGTTTTTAATTTTTTTAGGAACCATCTATTTTCCACAGTGGCTGTACCAATTTACATTCTCACCAACAATGCACTGCATGATGAAGGTTCAGTCAACAACAGACTACATATAGGACAGTAGTTCCATAAGATTATAACACAGCTGAAAAATTCCTATCACTTAGTACTTACTAATGCTAGATTTTTTATCATTATTTTAGAGTATACTCCATCTACTTATTGAAAAGAAGTTAACTATAAAAAGCCTAAGGTAGGACCTTCAGAAGGTATTCCAGAAGAAGGCATTGTTATAGGAGATAACAGCTCCATGTGTGTTATGCCCCTGAAGACCTTCCAGTGGGATGAGATGTGCAGGTGGAAGATAGTCATGTTGATTATCCTGAGCCTGTGTAGACTTAGGCTAATGTGTGTGTTTGTGTCTTTGTTTTTTTTAGTTTTGGAGGCAGGGTCTTGCTCTGTCACCCAGGTTGGAGTGCAGTGGTGGAATCATTGCTCACTGCAGCCTTGAACTCCTGGCCTCAAGCAATCCTCCTGCCTCAGCGTCCCAAGTAGCTGGGACTACAGGCTTTTGCCACCACACCACGCTAATTTTTAAGTTTTTTGAAGAGACATGGTCTCACCATGTTACCCCAGGCTGGTAACTCCTGGACTCAAGCAGTCCTCTTACCTCAGCCTCCCAAAGTGCTGGGATTGCAGGCCAGAGCCACCACACCTGACCTGTGTCTTAGTTTTTAACAAAAAAAGGTAAAAAGTAAATAATTTATTTTATTTATTTATTTATTTATTTATTTATTTATTTTTTTTTTTTTTTTTTTGAGACAGAGTCTCGCTCTGTCACCCAGGCTAGAGTGCAGCGGCGTGATCTCCGCTCACTACAAGCTCCTCCTCCCAGGTTCACGCCATTCTCCTGCCTCAGCCTCCCTAGTAGCTGGGGCTACAGGTGCCCGCCACCACACCTGGCTAATTTTTTGTATTTTTAGTAGAGATGGGGTTTCACCATGTTAGCCAGATGGTCTTGATCTCCTGACCTTGTGATCCACCCACTTCAGCCTCCCAAAGTGCTGGGATTACAGGCATGAGCCACCTGTAAAAATATGAGATAAATAGTACACCTGTAGAAGGCCTGTAAAAAATAATTTTTTAATAAAAAGCTTATAAGGACACACAGAAAATATTTTTGTATAGCTATAAGAGTCAAAAAGTTAAGAAGTTTAGGCTGAGTGCAGTGGCTCACGCGTGTAGTCTCAGCACTTAGGGAGGCCGAGGCAGGTGCATCACTTGAGCCCAAGAATTCAAGACCAGCCTGAGCAACATGGTGAAACCCCATCTCTACAAAAAATACAAAAAGGCAGGAGGTTTGCTTGAGCCCAAGGAGATTGAGGCTGCAGTGAGCCATGATCATGCCACTGCACTCCAGCCTGGGTGACAGAACGAGACCGTGTCTCCAAGGGAAAAAAAAAATGTTTAGGAAGCAAAAACGTTACAGTAAGCTAAATTAAATTTATTATTAAAAAGTTTTAAAATAAATTTAGTGTAGCCTAATTATATAGTGTTTGTTAAGTCTGCAGTAGTATACAGTAATGTCCTAGGCCTTCACAATTCACTCACTACTCATTCCTTCACTCACCCAGAGCAACTTCTAGGCCAGCAAGTGCCATTCATTGTGAGTGCCTTCTACAGGTGTACTATTTATCTTTTATGCCATATTTTTACTGTACTTTTTCTATGTTTAGATACACAAGTACTTACCATTGTGTTACAATTGCCTACAGTATTCGGTATTATAACATGCCATACCTGTTTGTTGCCTAGGAGCAATAGGATATACTCTATATGACTTAGGTATGTGGTAGGCTACGCTATCTAGGTTTGTGTAGATACACTATTTGCATTGCCATCACATTTAGTGATGTTGAGCATTTTTTCATATATCTGTTGGCCATTTGTATACTTTCAAGAAATGTCTATTTAGATCTTTTGTCCATTTTAAAATCAGATTATTTGTGGGGTTTTTTTTTTTTTGGATTTTTTTTTTTTTTTTTTTTTTTGGTGTTGAGTTTCTTATATACTCTGGACATTAACCCCTTGTCAGATGCATAGTTTGTAAATAAAGACCATGTATGACAGACACACAGCTAACATACTGAATGAGGACACGTTGAAAGCTTTTTCTCTAAAATCTGGAACAAGACAAGGATAGCCACTTTCACTACTTCTAGTCAACATAGTACTGGAAGTCCTAGCCACAGTAATTAGGCAAGAGAAAGAAACAAAGGGCATCTAAATTGGAAAGAAAGAAGTCAAACTTCCTGTCTGCAGATGACATGAACTTATACACAGAAAACCCTAAAGATTCCACCAAAAAACTGCTAGAAGTAATAAATTCAGTAAAGTTGCAGGATACAAAAGCAACATACAAAAATCAGTAGCATTTCTATATGCCAATAGTGAACTATCTGAAAAAGAAAACAGCAATCCCATTCACAATTGCTACAAAAAACAAAACAAAACAAAAACCCTAGGAAGTTTTAACCAAGTAGGCAAAAGATCTCTGCAATGAAAACTACAAAACATTGATGAAAGAAACTGAAGACACAAATAGTATCCTATGTTCATGGATTAGAATAATTAACATTGTTAAAATGTTCATACTTCCCAAAGTGCTCCACAGATTCAACACAATCTCTATCAATATTGCAATGACATTCTTCACAGAAATAGAAAACCCTCAAATTTATAGTTTTAGTTCTTACATTTAGGTCTTTGGTCCATTTTGAGTTATTTTTTGTATATGGTGTGAGGTAAGGGTCCAACTTCATTCTTTGCATGTGGACATTGTTTTTCCTTGTACCATTTGTTTAAAAGACTATATTACCCCCTCCCTCCCACATCCCAGTAGATCATCTTGGCACTCTTGTTAAAAATCAATTGACTGTAAATGTAAGAGTTTATTTCTGAACTCTCAATTCAATTTATTATTTTGATCTATATGGCTATCTTTATGTCTTTATTACTGTCTTCATTACTTGATTACTGCAGCTTTGTAGAAAGTTTTGAAATTGGGAAGTGTGAGTTTTCCAACTGTTCTTCTGTTTCAAGATTGTTTTGGCTACTCTGGGTCCCTTGCATTTCCATATGAATTTTAAGATCAGCTTGTTAATTTCTGAAAGAAAAAAAACAGTTGGGGTTTTCATAGTGATTGCTTTCAATCTGTAGATCAATTTGGGGTTGAGCAATACATTTGATTGTATTATTGTCAGAAATATGTTGACTTTGGAAGTAACAAATTAGCTAATTAGAAACAAGTCTTTTGGAGTAATGAGAAAGGAATTTGTTGAGCTAGTGCATCATTTAATGGAGGCCTTTGAAACTCAGACTAAGGCATTCGAATTTTATTAGAAAGATATTTTTATAGTTTTTTTCCCCTGAAATTGGTTTGCATATGTACATGATTTTATTATGATTCCAGTACTATTATATTTTCCATACCACTAAAGAGGGCTTTTTCCATACACAAGTGGATGTTTTAAATCAGTCAAAAAGTATTGAATGCCTTTCAAACAGAGTGGCCACTGCTAAGCACTGTAGGAGAATAAAAGAACTGTAACACACACACACACACGGGAGGCTGAGGTGGGAGGGTCACTTGAACCCGGGAGGCAGAGGTTGCAGTGAGCCGAGATCATGCCACTGAACTCCAGAGCAAGACTGTCTCAATAAAGAAAAAAAAAAAAAAAAAAAAAGGCCGGGCATGGTGGTTCATGCCTGTAATCCCAGCACTTTAGGCGGCTGAGGCAGGTGGATCACCTGAGGTTAGGAGTTCAAGACCAGCCTGGCCAACATGGCCCTGTCTCTACTAAAAATACAAAAATTAGCCGGGCGTGGTGATGGGTGCCTGTAATCACATCTACTCCAGTGGCTGAGGCACAAGAATCACTTGACCCCAGGAGGTGGAGGTTGCAGTGAGCCCAGATTGCGCCACGGCACTCCAGCCTGGGCTACAGAGTGAGACTCCATCTTAAAAAAAAGAAAATTGTAACATACAGCCCTTGCTCTCAGGTACCCTACAGTTGAATGGAGATTAATTATGTTTAAGGAGGTGACATCTGTTATTTATCCTTGCTTGCCTAAGACCTTGAAGCAAAGTACTAAGTAGACCAAGATCATGAGCGATTTCTGGAAGAACAGCTCCCTATTAAAGACTTGGCCTAACCCAGCTTATTATGTAGAAAGAGTCTGTCATTTGCAAGTGGGATAGCTGTCTCAGTGCAAATTCACCCAAAACTCTCACTTGGGAAAAAAATCCAGAGAGAAATCCTTACTCAGTAGTGCCACAGTAGTTTTATTTTGAGAACCTTTATTACCTGTAACACTGCAACTTTCAAAAAATATTTCTCAATATTTATAATGTTTCTTTATTCATATAAATAAAAATTTTAAAATTTGACTCTGGTAACTATTTCCTAAGCAAAGGGCTTCCCAGGGAGAGTGGTTATGCGTGTGTATATATTTTAATTGTTTTGAAATGATCTCGAATGTATAGAAAAGTTGCCCAAATCGTGTAAGGAAGTCCCATGTCCCCTGCACTCAGATTCCCAAATAGTTAACACTTTATTGCACTTGTTCCATTGCTCACTGTGTGTGTATGTGTGCAGGTGTGCATGCATGTGCATATGTGTGTGTACATGTGTATGTATCCCTTGTTAGTCTTTTTCTGGACCTTTTGAAAGTCAAGAGAGCAAATTGAAGAGATGGTGTCTCATCACTCCTAAACACACTAGTGTTTATTTTCCCCTAAACAGGGACACTCTCCTACCTAACAACAAACAAACTTCCACATCAGGAAATCAATATTGGTACAACACTACCATCCAATTCAGATGAGATCGGGCATGTTCGGGGTGGTATGCGATTCACAGAGCTAATTCACATTTTGCCCACCGTCCTAACAATGTTGTTTTCCTTTCTGGTCCAGAATGCTATACAGAGATACATATTGAATTTAGTTGTCATATAACCTCAGTCAGAGACAGTTCCCAGTCTTTCTTGTCCTTGGATGGTCCACAACCTGAGTTCCTTTCATGGTAGGAAAACCAAAAAGGATGCTTTGTGTGTGTGTGTGTGTGTGTGTGTTTTTAGTGTGTTTCACCAGGAGGCTCACAATGTAGACTCCTCCCAACACTGGTGATGTTAACCATGATCACCTGATCATGTTGGTTGCCTCCATTCACTGTTTCCCCCTCTGTAATCAAGTAGTATTCCATGGAAGCATTCCAAAATCACGCCAGTATTCTATGCCTCATAGAAATCTACCCACCAGCCTTAGCGTCCATTGAAGACTCCTGCCTGAGTCATCCTCCTTAGTAGTTGTCAAATGGTAGTTCTCTATTTCCATCCTTCTCGCTACACTTCTGGGTTGGCATCCTACTTTGAAAGAGTTTTCCTTTTTCTCTGTATCAACACGGACTTGCATATTCCTATTTTATTCAATGGGTTGTAATCCGTTATCGTCGTTGTTTACTTCATGCTCAAATTGTCCCTCATTTGGCCCATGGGAGTCCCTTCAAGCTGGCTCTTAACACTGCAACAATTTAAAGTATATATACTGCTAAAATTCATCCGTGTTGTGTGTATGGCTGCAGTTCATTAACTTTGACTGCTTGTAATATGCCATTTTGTGAATATGCCACAGTTTATTGGTCCACTCATCCACTATTCCTTCGACGGGCACTTGGGTTGTTTCCAGGTTATTGCTATTGTGTTTTGCTATTCTAGCTCTTTAATGTTAAATTTTGAATATTAAAAATTTGTATTAACATCATAAACTTCAGGTCTGTTTATTGTACAAATATTGAGCACCTAGAAGCAGGGTCATTTTGCACTCTCATCAACAGGGCGTGACGGGCTCATTTAAAAAATATTGCATATTTCACGGAGAAATATTTAAATGATGTTTTCAAATCAGTTTAATAAAGGCCTTTTTCTTTAAACTTCCTTTTGCTTTTTTCCCTCCTATTATAGAGAAATATTGAAATCAAAGAGTCGAGAAAGCAAAATGTAAAGGTGGAAACCTATGCACTTAAACCCAACCCTTGCCAAGGTAAAGCATCCGCGGAAACAGCAGGCTCTCGAAGTGAGGAGGCTGCAGCCGGCGCTAGGGCGCAGGCGCAGAAGCTCAGCGTCTCGCTCCCTGCTCCGGCCCCAGAGGGTTATCGCGAGTCTTGGAATAAAGTTGCTCGTGCGATTGCCAAAAGTAAGTTCTCGCGAGAGGTAGTTGGTTGCTATAGTTGTCAAAAACATAACTGAGGCTGCTGCAGGTAAGACAGTGATCCCTCCTGAAGAAACCCTCTCTTCCCGGCCTCCCCACCTCAGCCCTGCGGCCACACCACAGCCGTCACCCCGATCTTCTGCTCCCTTAGCTAAGGCCAGGCTGAAAACCCCGATATTTAGACCGAAAAGCCGCTCGCCCGGCCAGGTGCGGAATCTGCCGCCAACCCCAGCCCGGCGACCTCCACAGGAGCGCGGACGTAGACCTTCCTTTACCGCTTCTCGTCGGAGGCCTCCTCATTCTGCGCTGACTGCGCTTGTCCTCAGACCAGACTCAGTCACATCGCCTCCTTCGTCTAACCTTTTTCTCACTGGACTCTCCCCTTGCAGCTTCTTCCGAGCAGATGACAAGAAATGCGTGCCTTGCCGGGGGCAACAAGAGTCCCCACCCTAGCTGCCCTGACTATAACTTTAGTCCTATATCTTGCATTCATAATTCAAACACGACGCGAACGCCTCTTGTGTACAAGACATGGTGCCAGGCACTCGGGGCCCGTAAATATGCGTGAGACAGGTTACATGCCTTCAAGGGTGTAAATGAGCTCTCAGGACAAAGGCTGCATATTAATAATACCATTTGTGCAGTGCTTCATACTTAAACAGCTTTAATATCTTAGGGGATATTCACAATAAATGTGAAACAGGTTGGAAGTTATCCATTTTACAGAAGGTGAAACTGAGGCTTAGAGAAGTTAGGCATTTGCCTAGGGGCACATAGTTGTTAAGTAGGAAAGGTCTTTTGAATACCCAGTCTTCATAAACAGGACAGCTTGTGGTAATGCCACAAAAGACGTGTAAAGTGCTAAATGAATTCAGAGGAAAGGCAAGTTTTTCCGACTGGGAAGCTTCATGGACTAGGAAGCATTTGAGCTGGATTTTAAAGGATGAGTAGGATTTGCTGTAGAGACGGAGTGAGGAGAAAGGGAGAGATAATTCCAGGGGGAAGGAAAAATGCAAAGGTTCAAAAGCGACTAAATGCAGGTAATCTTTGAAAAATACTAAGCAAGAGCATAAGCTAGAAGAGGGGAGTTGACTGGCACTGCAAGATCCTAGAAAGCCCTGGATGTAGTACTACATTTAACTACAGTTAAACTGTAGTGTTACAGTTTATTTGGTAGGTGAGAGGGAACAAGACAGTGATACGATCAGATCTGTACTTTAATAAGGTATTTATCTGCTTGTCTCTTCTCATTTTCTCCCTATTTCTTCTTACTCCACCACTGCAAGCTACTTGCTATGTGTGTTGTTTTGCCTCTAAACGTTTTAAAATCTGTTTCCTTTCTTGGAATATCCTTCCCTTTATTAAGACATAGTTCCAGCGTACTTCCTCCAAGATTTTCCTGGCATGCATATGTATTCTCAAATCCAGCTAGGTCCCAGCTTCATTCAGCACTTCCTTGCTGTATGACTGCTGGTAAGATAACAAACTTCTCTGAAGCTCAGTTTTTTTCAATCAAATAGAGATTTAAGAATCTCTTAGAAGGGAGGCTACATTTAAGATAATAAATGCGAAGCACACTTGGCACACTGGCTATAGTCAGTTAATTTCCTTGCTTCTCTCATTCTTTTTATTTGTAAAAGAAAAAATAAATTTCCACCCCCCTTTTCCTCCCTGTGTGTTTCACTCCTCCCTTCTTTCCTCTGTCAGAGCACCTGTCTCACAGATTATGACTCCTGGTCTAGTTACACGTCTCTCGTCCTCACTAGATTTTAAATTTCTTGAGGTTAGAGAGTTCACATCTTATCTCTTGTATCCTCAGCACCCATCACAGTGCCAAGCTTAACAAATTTTTTCAATGAGCAATTCTGACAAAAGCAGGATGAATTAGAGTGAGAATCTGGAGTCAGAGACACCAGTTAGGAGGCTTTTGTTACAGTCTAGCAGAAGGGTAATGAAGGCCTAATGCCATATTATTGAAAAGGAAAGAAGACTGATACAAAAGGGCATTTCAAATGTACATTTGACAAAGAAGTTGTCAGTGCCACTAAAGCCCTTAAAGAGCCCAGAAATATGTTGTTGAACAAATGATTTGACACTTTTAGGTGACTGGAAAAATGCTGGAGTAGCTGAGAAGAGGCAGGATAATTATAAAGTCTGAAGGCTGTAAGATGTTGTTTTCTCTTTTGTATCACCAAGTACACTTAGCATAGTATGTCCTCAGTAAATGTTTGAATTGAGTTAGAAAATAAGGCCTTTTCAACAGGCACAGTGGCTCATGCCTTTTAATCCCAGCACTTTGGGAGGCTGAGGTGAGCGGATTGCTTGAGCCTAGCCGTCGAGACCAGCCTAGACAGCATGGTGAAACCCTGTCTCTACAAAAAATACAAAAATTAGCTGGGCGTGGTGGCGCATGCCTATAGTCCCAGCTACTCAGGAGGCTGAGGTGGGACAATCACTTGAGCCTGGGAGGTTGAAGCTGCAGTGAGCTGTGATCACACCACTGCACTCCAGCCTGGGTGACAGAATGAGAGCCTGAAAAAAAAAAAGGAAGGAAGGAGAGATAAAAGACCTTTTCCAAAAAACAAATATCCAATTTATTATCGAAATTGTTTGTGCCCTTAGTATTGTAAAATTGACAGTATATCTGACTAAATAAGAAATATATTAAGACCTTTTCCAGTGGACTACCATTTTGTGTGGCTGCTTCTTTCCTGCTCTCAAAATATATTTTTGTAAAACTGAGAAGTTAAATAATGTTTGAAGGGAGCTTTGCAGATTAAAAAAAACGGTTACCAGAGAACACTGTGAACAGTGTATGGCAGCAGTCCCCAACCTTTTTGGCACCAGGGACCAGTTTCGTGGAAGACAATTTTTCCACAGACTGGGGGCAGCGGGAATGATTCAACCACATTGCATTTACTGTGCACTTTATTTCTATTAGTATTACATGGTAATATATAATGAAATTTTTTTGTTTTGAGATGGAGTCACTCTTTTGCCCAGGCTGGAGTTCAGTGGTGTGATCTCAGCTCACTGCAACCTCTGCCTGCCGTGTTCAAGCGATTCTCCTGCCTCAGCCTCCCAAGTAGCTGGGACTTACAGGCATGTGCCATCACACCTGGCTAATTTCTGAATTTTTTAGTAGAGATGGGGTTTCACCATACTGGACAGGCTGATCTCGAACTCCTGACTTGGTGATCCGCCCGCCTCGCCTCCCAAAGTGTTGGGATTACAGGCGTGAGCCACCGTGCCCAGCCTATATAATGAAATATTATACAACTCACCATAATGTAGAATCAGTGGGAGCCCTGAGCTTGTTTTCCTGCAGCTAGACAGTCCTATCTGGGGGTGATGGGAGACAGTGACAAATCAGGCATTCGATTCTTATAAGGAGCGCACAACCTAGATCCTTTGCATGCATCAATTACAATAGGGTTCGCACTCCTGTGAGAATATAATGCTGCCACTGATCTGACAGGAGAGAGAGCTTAGGTGGTAATACAGGTGATGCAGAGTGGCTGTAAATAGAGATGAAGCTTTGCTTGCTCGCCTGCTGCTTACCTCCTGCTGTACAGCCCAGTTCCTGACAGGCCACGGGCTGGTACTGGTTCATGGTTCGGGGTGGGGACCCCTGATGTAGGGTATGGGAGGTCAAGGTGTTCCTACTTTGTCTTGTGATACTTTGTGCTTAATGGGTTAGTTACCTGTATAAACATCTTTTAGCGCTACCAGTGAAATCATCCTTGTGACCAGCTCCCTAAAGCACTGCCTGTCCAACAGCAAAGGTTGGATATGGGGAATAAAACAGTGCTGGACTATGGCATTTTCTTAGGTTTTCCCTGGTATTGGTTATGATGGAATATGGGTACTTGTGCAGCTGTGGTACATGAGGGGACAGGTTGATTCATTCTGTTTACAGAGACCAAAGAAAACAGAGGGACTTTTCCCAGTTGGTGATATGGAGCAAGTGCCATCAGCAGGCAGACTCGTGCAGATCACCGTGACAGAGGGATATGATTTGGTAAAGTTACTTTTGGAAATTTACAAAAATCCTTAGTTTGGGAGTACCTGCAGGAGGAATGGAATTTTGCTTCATTCTCTACCTCCAAACCTCCTGGCTTTATGTAGCAGTGGCATTCCGCCTCAGTGTTCCTTATTGTTAGTCTTAATCTCCAAGTCACATTACTGTGTGTCTCAAATACCCGGCAATTTGAATACTAAATTTAACAGGATGAAAGAAATAGTGGTTTTAGTTTCCCTAGACAGCAGTTCACATATAATTTTTTTCCCTTTCTCCTGAGAAGGATCTGAATTCTTCCAGAGTTTCCCTTGTGATTAATTCTATTTGATTAATTAAAAAAACAACAACAATGTGATGTACTAAAAATTAGGAATATGATGAAATGGGAAAATATTCAGTATATTAAGTTTAAAAAGATCATTCCAAAGAGGATGTAATTAATGAGCTCCACTTTATTTTAAAATGCATATATAAAAATGTATCTATGTGTGCATGTATGGGTACACACACGTACATCCATATATTCACAGCAGAACACTAGAAAATATATTCTAAAATGTTAATAATGCTTGCATGTTCAGTAAGATTGTAGGTAATTAATTTTCTTACTTTTAAAAATGTTCCTCAGTAGCTTGCAGTGAGCTGAGATCGTGCCACTGCATTCCAGCCTGGGTGACAGAGCGAGACTCCGTCTCAAAACAAACAAACAAACAGAAAAAAAAATGTTCCACAGTATACTTTTATTATTAGGTGAAACATAATAAATGTTATTTTCAAGACTCCAACATAACAGCACTTCCATGGAATGTTGCATTTAAGTAAAACTAGATTTGTTTAATGATTTTTCTACCTATTCCTTTTGTATTTGTGATGTTGCTTGTTAGGAAAAAATGAAAAATGCTATTTAGCCCAAATCAAAATGGGTTACCAGATGTGTAGGAAAATTCTCTATTTGAATATAATTGTAAAGTGGTGTGTTTCTGCCAACAGAAAGGTTTTAAAGGAGATACTCCAGTTACCTTTATTCGAGCAGAATTCAATCAAGTGGTTCTGGGAGACTCTGCAAAAATTACTGTTTCTCCAGAAGGAAGTGCAAAATACAACTTCACTAGCAGTTTTGAGTTTAATCCTGAAGGAGGAATCACTTTAGATGACCTCGCTCACAAACCTGTGTTCTGTAAGTCCTTGTGGTTCTAAAAATCAATGTCCCGATTGCCTTCTTCCCTATCATGTTGGATGGGAAAAGCACAACCAAAACATTCTTTTAAACATGTAACTAAAATCATGAGAAAGAAAGGACAGTTCCTTTGTTCCCAGAAGCAAGGCAGGAACTGAAACCTGAAAATCTTGAACAGCTGCCATTGGTGTGTATGTGTTAGTGGAAGTGTGCAGGGAGAAGGCAGTACTCCAAAACCTAGGGGCTTGGGTTTTAATGCTCTCACAAGGACAGAAAACCTTTGGCTGTTGTTGATGGGGGACTAGAGACTGAGATCACCTCCCCATCACAAGTTAAGACTCTCAGAAAGTATGGACCAGGAAAATAAAATCTGCTTATCAGCATCTCTGTCTAGATCCTGGGTAGAGGAAAAAGTCTTCCCTAGGAATAATCATAGGCTTGTACTAACCATTAAAGAATATATATATATTTAAAACACAGGAGGAGCATTTTTATGATAGCAATTGGCCACATTCTAAGCGATAAAGCAAGTCCTACCATAGATCAAAGGATCAACAGCATACAGACCACCTTTTCTGCCAAAATGTAACAATCAACAAAATTAGAAATCAATAACAAAAAGATAGCCAAAAAGCTATTTGGAAATTTAAAAACATACTTATGAATCATTCATGGGACAAATAAAAAAGTCATAATAAAAATTGCAAAGCATTTGGAAGAGATCAACAGTAAAACACCAAATATCAGAATTTGTGGGATATAGTTAAAGGTGTACTTAGAGGTACATTTATAATCTTAAGCGCATTAATTAGAAATAAAAAGGATTAAAAGCAGAACTTTTGAGAAGATGGAATAGATGTACTTTTCTCTATTCCTCCCACTGAGTACAACTACAAACTCTGGACATTATATATAAAACAAACATAAGAGACTCTGAAAGGTGGAGAGAAGGAAACTTGGGACCGGGGGAATGACACAGTGGTGAGTTCCTTGGGTTTTCTTTTTGCCTTATATATCCCATACTTCTTGCTGAAGAAGGTGGCAACCTGGAGACACCAATGGGCACAGACCAAAAAAAAGAAAAAAGAAAGAAAGCCTGATAAAAGTCTGCTCTGTTTAGCCAAAAGACTATGAAAGCGGCAGCCTAATAAGACAGAAAAGTTTTAGACAGTAATTCCCGTACTCCAGCCAAACACCGTAGGAAAAAAACCCCCACCCTCAATCAAGCTGAGTGGAGAGCCTAGACTTCCACTCTCACAAAGCTCAAAAATGAGGTTCTCCATTACCCTAGTGATGTCAGAGAAGACCAAGTAGGGAACCAGGGCTTTTATCCCCTCTAGTAATGAGTCCCCTTCCCACCCCTCATAATGTTAGTGGAGACCACATGGATCTTGGACTTCTATCCCAAACTGTCAGCAGCAAGGTGTCCCTTCACTTCCCACTGGAGTGGTGTCAGAGGAGGCCTAGTTTAGAGTCAGAACTTTCACCATCACCCAAGGGTAATGAGTCCACACCCACTGTGGTATCAGTGGAAACCAAGTAAGGAATCAGGACTCCAATTCCCCTGCTCAGCAGTAATGAGGAGCTGCCTCCATCAGGTGTCAGAGGAGGCTGAGTAGGGAACCTAGACTTCCACCCCAACTTGTCAGTAATGAGGCAGCATCTCCTTCCTTCCCCTTTTGGGGTGGTGTTGGAAAAAGCCAGCTGAAAACAGAAGGTGTAAGTAAGATCCAAAGATTCATAACAATAGGAAAAGTCCAGGTTTCAACTTAAAACCATAAGTCACTCCAAAAACTGGAAGATCTCAAATTGAATTAAAAAACATAATGGGCCGGGCACAGTGGCTCAAGCCTGTAATCCCAGCACTTTGGGAGGCTGAGGTGGGTGGATCACAAGGTCAGGAGTTCAAGACCAACCTGGTCAAGATGGCAAAACCCCGTCTCTACTAAAAATACAAAAATTAGCCAGGCATGGTGGAGCCTGCCTGTAGTCCCAGTTACTCAGGAGACTGAGGCAGGAGAATCACTTAACCTGAGAGGTGGAGGTTACAGTGAGCCGAGATCATACCACTGCACTCCAGCCTGAGTGACACAGTGAGACTTTCTCTCAAAAAACAAAAACAAAAACAAACAAAAAAACAATGACTGGGTGCAGTGGCTCACGCCTGTAATCCCAGCACTTTGGGAGGCCAAGGCGGGCAGATCACGAGGTCAGGAGATCGAGACCATCCTTGCTAACACGGTGAAACCCCATCTCAAGTAAAAATACAAAAAATTAGCTGGGTGTGGTGGCGGGCACCTGTAGTCCCAGCTACTCAGGAGGCTGAGGCAGGAGAATGGCGAGAACCCAGGAGGCGGAGCTTGCAGTGAGCCGAGACTGCGCCACTGCACTCCAGCCTGGGTGACAAAGCAAGACTCCGTCTCACAAAAAAAAAAAAAAAAAATATATATATATATATATATATATATATATATACACGCACACACACACATATATACACATATATACACACATATATACACACACATATATACACATATACACACATATACACACACACATATACACACATATATATACACACACATATATATACACACACATACACACACACACACACACACATATATACACAAAAATTAGCTGGGTATGGTGGTGAGCACTTGTAGCCCTAGCTACTCCAGAGGCTGAGGTGGGAGAATCACTAGAGCCCTCGAGGCAGGGGTTGCAGTGAGCTGAGATCGCACCACTGCCTTCCAGCCCAGGTGACAGAGTGAGACCTGGTCTTGAAAAACAAACAAACAAACCACCAAAATAAATACCACCTGGATAAAATGTGTGTAAAAAATTAAATCATGTAAGTACCATAAGAAATCATGGAATTAAAATAATCAGAGAGAGGAAGCCTTTATAAGTATTTCACAACTGTAGAAACCACAGGAAAAAAAAATATATATATATATATTCATTAGCAACTGTAAAAGACAAACCACAAACTGGAATACAATTTGCAATTCATTTCTAGACAGAAGGCAAATTTACCTTTAAAGAGCACTTGCATATTAATAAGAGCAAGAATCTAATGGAAAAGTATACGAAACATATGAAAGGAATATGAAAAGTTCATGGAAAAGAAACTGTAACTGGTCCTTAAGTATATGGAAAAAATTTCAACCTCATTCTAATACAAAAAATAAAATTATGTTTAGATGCTATTTTCATCTGTCAGGTTACAAAGGTCACAGAGTTTGATAACATACCACATAGGTAAGTATGTTATCAAACTCTGTTATCCTTGCTGAAAATGCTGAAGCTGAACCCAAGTAGGAACACAGGAATTGAGAAACAAATTAAATACTATGAGGAATAAAACAAGAGACAAATCTAGAAGGTGTGACATTCTATGTAACTATTGGCCTGGTGTCTTCAACAAAAGAGAGAAGTGTTTGAGAGAAGTATGTGGAAAGGGGGGACTGTTCTAAATGAAAAGAAACATGACAACCAAATGCAATATGTGGTCTTTGAACAGACCAGCTACAAAATAAATTTGGGGATAATTGGGAAATGTTAAATATAAACTGGACACTAGATGAATTAAGGAATTATTTAATGCTATTATCACACACTTGCTAGATGTGGTAAACTGATTGTGGTTTTCTAGGAAAATGTCTTACTTGGGATTTGTATACTTTGGTATTTAGGAGTAAAATGTCATGATGTCTGTAATTTATTTGAAAAGTACTTCAGCAAACAAAGCAAATATGATAAAAGTATTTGAGCAAACAAAGCTACACATGATGAAGCAAAAAAATTGTTAAATTTAGATTATGGTTATGTGGATAGTTGTTATACTATTCTACTTTGTGTATTTGAAATTTTGAAATTGTTATAATAAGTGTTAAGCACACAGAGTAATGCTGCAGTGAAAAACCTTGTACATACTCTGCATGCTACAGGATTACTCCAAAATATGTCAAGCCTTATGGTAGGCAATATAGGGGGATCTAGAGCAGTGCTTTTCTTTTTCTTTTTTTTTTTTTTGAGACGGAGTCTCGCTCTGTCGCCCAGGCTGTAGTGCAGTGGCACAGTCTCGGCTCACTGCAAGCTCCACCTCCTGGGTTCACGCCATTCTCCTGCCTCAGCCTCTTGAGTAGTTGGGACTACAGGTGCCCGCCACCACGCCTGGCTAATTTTGTTGTTGTATTTTTAGTAGAGACGGGGTTTCATTGTGTTAGCCAGGATGGTCTCGATCTCCTGACCTCGTGATCTGCCCACCTCAGCTTCCCAAAGTGCTGGGATTACAGGCATAAGCCACCTCGCCCACCCTAGAGCAGTGTTTTTCAAACTTCAGATTGTGACTTTTTAGCCATTCTTAAGATCAATTGATGGGCATTATGACCAGTAAGTTCTTCTGTATGAAATAGAATAGAAAATACCTAAGGATTTTGACCTAGTAAAGATTAATATTATATGAAGCTTTGTTATATAATCATATGTATCAGTTACTTTTTTTTTTTTTTTTGAGATGGAGTTTCCCTCTTGTTGCCCAGGCTGGGTGCAATGGCTTGATCTCAGCTCACCGCAACCTCTGCCTCCCAGGTTCAAGCGATTCTCCTGCCTCGGTCTCCCGAGTAGCTGGGATTACAGGCATGGGCCACTATGCCTGGCTAATTTTGTATTTTTAGTAGAGGCAGGTTTTCTCCGTGTTTGTCAGGGTGGTCTCGAACTCCCAACCTCAGGTGATCTGCCCACCTTGGCCTCCCAAAGTACTGGGATTACAGGCGTGAGCCACCACGCCCAGCCTCAGTTACTTTTATACACATGCATGTACATGATTATGATCTAAAACCCATTTCTTATTATAACTTGCAGGCAAAAAGTTCAAAAGTCACTGAAGTGGTCCAGTATTTTCCACCAGAAGTCAGTGATGTTGGTGCCTTCTGTACTTTCAAGTTTATTTTTTTTTAACTTACATATCTTTGACAATGCTTTGTTTGTTGCAGCTTGGTTATTGGATAGATGTGTTTTAAATGTCTCATTTTCTTTGTTTTGATTTTTCTAGTAACTGTGACTGAAGTTTTACCAAAGGAAAAGAAACAGAAAGAAGAGAAGACCTTAATTCTTGGTCAGGCTGTGGTGGACCTTCTTCCCTTACTGGAAGGTCAGATGTGTGCTTTGCCCAAAAGCAGAAATGGCAAAGCTCATAAAACTTAGCCCCAGAGAGATATAGAAATTAGCCTCAATGAATTTGAGGGATTTGAGGGGAAAAGTGGGCACATTTATCTCTGCCTGCAGTCATCCCAACTTAACCCTTTCTTCTTTGGCTCAACTTGGGCTTCTTTTTGCAGGACAGAGTGCATTTCAAACAACAGTTCCATTGCACCCTGTGCAAGGCTCACCCTTAGAAACTCCTAGATCAAGTGCTAAGGTAATCAGAGTTTTAGCTCTCAACATTTCAGCCTGCCATTCAATGTAACAATTCTGTCTGCTATTAAGGTTCAATTCAGTTGAGTGTAATGCATTGGGCATTTTCTTTTCACAGCACCCTTAGTGTTAGATTCTGGGAAACAAAGATAATAAGGCAGAGTCCTACTTTGAAAAGCCCACAGTCTACATATCATAGACTATAACCCAGTGTGATTAAATGGTGGAGTGAGGCACATGGGCATAGAGCAGGTATCAGTTACTTTGTCCGCAGGTAGAGGCAAGGAAGGCTTAACCATGGAAATAACTCTTGAGCTATGTCCTGATGGTTCAAGTAGTATATGAAAGCACCTCATATACTTTAGGGCATGGTAGCATGCCTCTCACTGAAAATTTCTAATCCAACAGTTCTAGCCCAGACCCCTTTCTGGAGTTCTAGAATATCAGACTTTATAAGCACCTACTGTATACCTCTATAATGTTATCCCATAGGCACCTAAAACTCAACATTCTAAAACTGAACTCAGTATCTTCCCTGAAACCTATTCTTCCTTTTATCTTAGTTTTTTGACTAGTGGCATCACCCATCCATGAAATCATGGAACATAGAACCTAAATTATATCCATGACATATATATATTCCTTCAGACCCTAACTACAACCAGTCCTCAAATCTGCCTTTCACCAAATCCCACCTTTTCTATCTTCTAAGTGTCTTTAGGTTTTCTTTTTGGCTTCATTCCTACTCTTTATTGCCTTATTACCTCTCACTTGGATAGTTACAAATAGCCTCGTACCTACCTTTACCTCCCTCTAGTTCAACCTTCCCATGGCTTGCACAGTGATTTAAAAGTGAATCTGATCTTATCTCTTCCCCTGCTTAGTACTCTGTGGTTCATGGATTCACCCACTGCTTACAAGTTAAGGTCCAGATTGCTTAGCAGGCATATAGCATCCTTTATAATGGAGGCCTCCCCCTTCAACCTCATCTCCCGTTACTCCTTTCCTTATATTAATACTTCAAGTTCCAGAATCCTGACTTACTTACATATACCTAAATGGAAGATACCATACTGTTCCAATCCCTCTTTACATAGACTGTTTTTCCCCCTCTAAGACTAGTTAAGCACAGTAGTGAGAAGTGGGGAAAGAATAGAACAAAGAATTTGATCTGTAACTGACTGTGAACAGTCAGTTGAGATAACTCACTGCCTTTGGACCAGCCCACAAAAAGTGTTCTTATCCAGAATTATTTTTTCTTTCCTTCCTCTGCTAATCCAGGTTGTAAATGCCTATTTATCCTATAAATGTCAACCCCCAGCCAAATAATTAGTTATTCACTGCCTCCTTGGTGTCCTTGACTGCAGCATTTTGTACAGGTCTCTAGCATAGATTTTGCATAAATCTTGACACTATGACATGAGTTCTATGTTGAAAGGAACTATATCTTCTTTGTCTTTATATCCCTAGTGATATAGCAAAGTGCCTAGCATTCAATACACATTCTTTTCTTTTTTTGAGATGGAGTTTTACCCTTGTTGCCCAGCCTGGAGTGCAATGGTGTGATCTCGGCTCACTGCAACCTCCACTTCATGGGTTCAAGCGATTCTCCTGCCTCAGCCTATCAAGTACCTGAGATTACAGGCACCACCACCATGCCCGGCTAATTTTTATACATTTTCTCTTTTAGTAGAGATGGGGTTTCACCATGTTGGCCAGGCTGATCTCAAACTCCTGACCTCAGGTAATATGCCTGCCCCGGCCTCCCAAAGTGCTGGGATTACAGGCGAGATCCTACCTTGCCCAGCCTCAATACACATTTAAAACCTACTTTGTATGTATCCTGAGTGAAAATGTCAGAGGTATACACATATATGTCTATACCTATATATGTGGAATATATACATATCTATTTGAAAAAAATATTTTCTTATTACAAAGCATTACATTTAAATTACAAAAATAGGCTGGGTGCAGTGGCTCACGCCTGTAATCCCAGCACTTTGGGAGGCCAAGGCGGCCGGATCACGAGGTCAGGAGTTTGAGACCAGCCTGGCCAATATGTTGAAACCCCGTCTCTACTAAAACTACAAAAATTAGCTGGGCATGGTGGCATGCGCCTGTACTCCCAGCTACTCAGGAGGCTGAGGCAGAAGAATCGCTTGAACCCAGGAGGCAGGGTTGCAGTGAGCCGAGATCATGCCACTGCACACCAGCCTGGGGGACAGAGGGAGACTCTGTCTCAAAAAAAAAAAAAAAATTTAAAAAAATGACAAAAATAATCATAAAATATAGACTAGCAAAAAAAGCACCCAATCTCACTTACTCATGTGCAACTTCTATCGACATTTCTTTTGTTTTTTTTGAGATGGAGTTTTGCTCTTGTTGACCAGGCTAGAGTGCAATGGCACAATCTCAGCTCACTGCCTCCCTGGGTTCAAGCGATTCTCCTGCCTCAGCCTCCCCAGCAGCTGGGACTACAGGCACGCACCACCATGCCTGGCTAATTTTGGTATTTTTAGTAGAGATGGGTTTTCACCGTGTTGGCCAGGCTGGTCTCGAACCCCTGATATCAGGTGATCCACCTGCCTTGGCTCCCAAAGTGCTGGGATTACAGGAGTGAGCCATCATGCCTGGCCAATATTTCAACAGAATCTTACAATTCCTGTTTTATATGTATTTATATATATACTTTACCTCAGTATGGTAGAGTGGGAAGGGATCTAGTTTAGGGTTAAGATTCTCTTCTTGGCTCTATCTCCAACTCATGGGACTTAGAGAACATGGTTTCAACTTATGGAAATAATTAAGCTTTACCTTCTTATCTTGAACAGTAATATGAGATTCAAATGAGATAATGCAAAAAAGGAAGATCTCTGGCAATTTTCAAAATGCTGCGTAATTTTATTCTTTTACAGCAGTGCAGTCTTGAAGTTAAAGTATTAGTGGCAGAGCCTTTACTGACCACAGCCCAGATCTCAGGGGGCAATCTACTGAAGGTCACGTTGGAGGCTGCTTACTCTGTGCCTGAATCCTTCATTCCAACAGGTCCTGGGCAGAACTACATGGTCGGTCTGCAAGTTCCATCACTTGGAGAGGTAAAGCCCTACTGCCAGATATTTATAGAGATTCATACATGTCTGTACTCATATGGCCATCTCTTCCTCACCTCTAAGATTTCATTCAAAGCATTGCACTGCTAATGGCTGAGATTTATTTTAGGCTTGAAAAATACAGTTTATTTCTATTTTATATACAGATTTTAATGTTTATAATTTACATATTATATATTATGCATTAAATATAATTTATATAAATATATGGTGGAAAATATGTAAGATTTAAAATGGCCAATTTTGGTGTATTTCTATACAGATTATTTTTATGTGTACATTTTGCAGATTTTGTGCAACGTGCTTTATTAAACAAAACTTTCTCTTAATTCCAGATTATTTTCTTAGGCCAAATTTCTAGGTATAGGAATGATTGGATATGGAGTTTCTTAGGCTCTTGATGGAGATTTCTAACTTGCTTGCTAAAAGGCTTCTTCTATTCAGTTAACACTTCCACTTATCTTATTTCCAGGGCCGTGTATGTGGATGACCCACTAAAGTTGTGTAGCAACTGTTCAGTTTGCTGAGGACTTAGGAGGTTCCTGGGACATGGGACTTTCAGCACCACAACTGGGACAGTCCTAGGCAAATGAGATGGCTGATCACCCTTCCGGGGAACAGCCCACATAGTTATATGAGGCAGATCTGTGCATTGCCCTCTCTCCAACTTTGAGATTGTATTGAAAATTTTCTCTTTGTTTTTGCTAATTTTGATAATTAAAAGTGTCTTTTATTTTTTTTTCTCCTGGAGGGCTTAGTATTTTTCTTGCTGATGTATTAAATTCTGGCTGGGGTGCAGTGGCTCACGCCTGTAATCCCAGCACTTTGGGAGGCTGAGGCAGGTAGATCAACTGAGGTTAGGAGTTCGAGACCAGCCTGGCCAACATGGTTAAACCCTGTCTCTACTAAAAATACAAAAAATTAGCTGGGTATGGTGGTGGGTGCCTGTAATCCCAGCTACTGGGGAGGCTGAGGCAGGAGAACCACTTAAACCTGGGAGGCAGAGGTTGCAGTGAGCCAAGATTGCACCAAGATTGTACTCCAGCCTGGGCAACGAGTGAAACGCCATCTCAAAAAAAAAAAAATTCTTCATATGTAGAGAAAAATAATGTTTTCTTTCAAGTTTGTCAATTTATAGTTTATCATATTTATTTCTGGTTTATTATTTATTTTTAATTTGGGTCATTGCTTTGGTACACAAAAGTTTTTTAATAGTTAAATCTTTTTCTTTTAGGTTTCTTACATCATTTTAAACTTGAAAAGGGCTCCTTTATTCTGATGTTTTATGAAAGGTTGCCCTACCAGGTCCTAGAATTCTTTTTTGCTTTGCTTTTGGAGATGGAGATGGAGTCTCACTCTGTCGCCCAGGCTAGAGTGCAGTGGCATGATCTCGGCTCACCCCACCCTGTGCCTCCCGGGTTCAAGCAATTCTCCTGACTCAGCCTCCTGAGTAGCTGGAACTACAGGTGCCCACTACCACGCCCAGCTAATTTTTTGTATTTTAGTAGAGACGGGGTTTCACCATGTTGGCCAGGCTGGTCTTGAACTCCTGACCTCAGGTGATCCGCATGTCTCAGCCTCCCAAAGTGCTGGGATTACAGGTGTGAGCCACCACACCCAGCCCCAGGTCCTAGTTTTACGCAGTAGTCTTAGTTCCAGCTTCCTGTCCTGCCTGAGCATGGGGCCATTATTGCTTCTCTATAATAGTGTCTGGGTCTGACGTTTCCTGGGTTGGCGCAGCATCAGCTCATGAGCTTATCCCTTGGGTACTGAGTTGCTGCTGCTGCCAGTTCTGGCACTTTTAGACTTTCTTTTTCTTTCTCTTTTTTTTTTTTTTTTTTTTGAGACGGAATCTCGCTCTGTCACCCAGCCTGGAGTGCAGTGGTGCGATCTCGGCACACTGCACCCTCTGCCTTCTGGGTTCAAGTGATTCTCCTGCCTCAGCTTCCCGAGTAGCTGGGACTACAGGCGCCCACCACCACGCCCGGCTAATTTTTGTATTTTTTTTGTTTTTGAGACAGAGTCTTGCTCTGTTGCCTAGGCTGGAGTGCAGTGGCACCATCTCGGCTCACTGCCAGCGCCACCTCCCGGGAGGGGAGCTGGGTTCAAGCGATTCTCCTGCCTCAGCCTCCCGAGTAGCTGGGACTACAGGCACCCGCCACCAGGCCCGGCTAATTTTTTGTATTTTTAGTAGAGATGGGGTTTCACCGTATTAGCCAGGATGGTCTCGATCTCCTGCCCTTGTGATCCGCCCACCTCGGCCTCCCAAAGTGCTGGGATTACAGGCGTGAGCCACCGCACCCGGCTTAATTTTTGTATTTTTAGTAGAGATGGGGTTTCACCATATTGGCCAGGCTGGTCTCGAACTCCTGACCTTGTGATCCGCCCGCCTCGGTCTCCCAAAGTGCTGGGATTACAGGTGTGAGCCACCGTGACTGGACTAGACTTTCATTTACTTCTTTTGACCTTGGCTATGTGATAAAATATAACTCTTTTTTTGTTGTTGCTGTTCTACTTTATCTAGTTTGTTGTGTTTGTTGCTGATGAAGGCTCTGTTGTACTTTAGTTTGCTATAGTGTTGGAAATAGAACTTCCTTTTAATTTAAGGGCCATTTATTTATCTTTTCCAGTAAACTTCTTGTTCCTGTTCTTTATCTATCTATATATCTCTCTATCTATCTATCTATTAATAAGAGACAGGGTCTCACTCCATCACCTAGACTGGAGTGCAGTGGCACAATCATAGATTACAGTAATCTTGAACTTCTGGACTCAAGCAATCCTCTCACCTCAGCCTCCCACGTAGCTGGGATTACAGGTGCATGCCATTGCATCTAGCTAATTTTTAATTTTTTTTTTTTTTTTGTAGAGATGGGGGTCTCACTATGTTGCCCAGGCTGGTTTCAAGCTCCTGGCTTCAAGTGATCCTCCTGGCTCTATCTCCCAAAGTGGGATTATAGGCATTAAGCCACCTTGCCTGGCTGATATCTCATTGTTTTAATGTGCACTTTACTGATTATTAATGAAACATAGCATGTTTTTATTTAAATGTTGGATGTTCTAATTTCCCCTTCTATAAATTGCCTACTTATATATTTTACCAATTTTCTACTGCAAGTATACTTTGGATAAGTTATAAGACATGAAAATGCCTATATTTTTAGCCCCTTGCCAGATTTTAGTTTGTTTTCTAAAGGATAATTTTTAAACAGGTATAAGCACAACTCTCATATAAATATAAATAACACAGAATTTGGTCCAAGATTTTATTTAACTAATTAATGAGGGAATCAGTAAAATGTGACAACAAGTTCAAAGGAGTATATAGGCATCAGGAATGCTGAAATGAATTTGCCAATAATTCAAAACTTGTCATTAGCTTCAGGGAAATAATCAGTTACATTGCCACTGGACAAACTGTATCTGCATATTTATGAACAAGAATAATTTGCATTATTATCAAATGTCTATAAGTTACAGAGTTGTAAAATAGCACAAAGAGAATGAAGGGCACAGGCCCCTCTCTAGAATCAGATTAATCATAGAGGGGTATGTTTGACAACACTCAGCATTCCATTGAAAAGACACTTGAATAATCTTCTTGTCCATTTCAAAGTCCTTTACAAATTTTCCTGACATATGGTATCTATTTCTGTAGAAGGACTATCCCATTTTATTTAAGAATGGAACTCTGAAGCTTGGAGGGGAAAGGGAACCTGTTCCCCGGCCCAAAAAGTGGCCAATTGCCAACATTCTGGCTCCAGGAGCTAATAACATTCCTGATGCATTCATTGTTGGTGGTCCCTATGAAGAAGAAGAAGGAGAACTCAACCATCCTGAGGTGAGAGCCTGATATACAGGTTTTTGTGATAAACTTAGTGTACTGACAGATGATAAAACATTTTGTGAATTACTGTAATTTATATACATTTGTCACCTGTCAAAATACTTACATGCCAAAATAAAACACATATCTAATTCTGATTCAAATATCTTCTGGCTTCTTAAGTCCAGAAAACAAAATAATTTATATCACATGTACTCTTTATTTTATTTTAAATTTACTGATTTATGAATAGGTAATTATCAGTTACTGTCAAAATTAAAAATGAAGATGTATGCAGTGAAAGTGTCCTCTAGTCATGTCTCTTCCTTCTAATTCCTCCCCATCTCATTACCCTAGTAGTGATGGCAGCAGTGGCCAGTCTGGAGCAGCTCCTGCCATGATGCTGGCTGCAGTGGGGGAGTCCTGACTGGGCCTACACGCTCCATGGAGCTGGTGGGAGCTGGGAACAAGTGCCCTCCCATGTGCAGCTGCAGCTGCCCAACCACAGCTGCATACCCAGGCATCTCTGCACTCTTGGAAGCTGGGAAGCCCTCCTGCCCCCACAGGCTTGGAAGTGCCTGCTCCTGCTGCCTGGCCTCTGCCTACTCCTGGTGCCTGCTCCAATTTTGGAGCAAAGCTGTGGCCAAGCCCGGTGCTGTCACAACCTGGCCAGGTGCGCATGTGCTCAGGGAAGTGCTGACACACCAACCCCCTGCCACCTCGATCCCCCTCCAGACTTTGGGCACCCACGAGCATGGGAGAAAGTCCGAGGGGCCACTGAGGGCAGCTTGGCATGGGCTTACAGGCACCCCTCAGCATGAACAGCCAGGGCACTGTGGATGGCAGCAGGAGGCAGACAGGCTCCTGGGCAAAAAGGGGCAGGTCCCCAATGAAACCCCACCTTCAGGCCAGGGACCGCCTTAGGTCTGGGGGCCAGGCTGCTAGTTCCATGGACTGGAGTGAGAACTTATGGTACTTTTCTGGCCCCACCCATGGCCTCCCATGGATCAGTCAGCATCTACTTCCTCCCCTCTGGAGCCTATAAAAACCCATGACTCAGCCAGACTCAGGCAAAGGATGGGATGACCTGCCGGTGGAGAGAAGCTACCCACTGTGGGTCTCCTCTCTGCTGAGAGCTGAACAGTCATTGGGATGCCCCGCCTGTAGAGAGGAGCTACCCACTGTGGGTCTCCTGTCTGCTGAGAGCTGAACACTCGTCAGGACACCCTGCCTGTGGAGAGGAGCTACCCACTGTGGGTCTCCTCTCTTCTGAGAGCTGGGCACTCGTCAGGACAACCTGCCTGCAGAGAGGAGCTACCACTACTCAGTGAGTCTCCTCTGAGTTGTTCTGTTGCTCAGTAAAGCACCTCTTTGCTTTGCTCACCCTCCGCTTGTCTGTGTACCTCATTCTTCCTGGATGCAAAACAAGAACTCAGGACCTGCGGAATGGTGGGGCTGAAAGAGCTGTAACACAAACAGGGCTGAAACATGTCCCTTGCTCATCACATTGTGGGTGACAAAAAGGGGAGAAGAGAGAAGAGTTATGGTGCTTTGGGAAGCCCAGACCTAGGAGCTCCCTGAGCCAGGTCTGTGACACCTGGGGCTCTTCAGTTTCTGGTGTCTCCAAGCTTCTGAGCACCACCACATTCCTTGGTGCCGGCCATGGAAGCCGTTTGCAATATGCCTGGTTCAGCCACAGCCTCGCAGGGAGCTGGCACCTGTGCTGATGCCTGGAGCTGCCGGCTCTGCTGCAGCCAGCATGCCTGGCTGTGCACAATGGCCAGACCCCATGATCGCTTACTTACACACCCCTCAATGATCCATGCCTAGCTCACCCTTGGCAGGCATGGGATCCAGGCCAGTAGTGCAAGCCTAGCATAGCCTGCCAGGCCAAGTGGGTGAAATGAGCCTAGCAGGCCCAAGCAAAATTTGGGCAAAGGTGTGACCAGCCACAGAGGTTTTCTGCTGGAAAAGCAACCGACCAAGGATTCTGTGACAGTTGTCACCTTTGTTACAGTTTCTTGTGTTTCCTTCTAGATACTTTCTTATGTATATAAAAGCAAATATTTAAGTCAAAGGAAGACCCAGAGACAGAAGCATTTAGAAAAGTAAAGAAAAGGTTTCCTTGGAAATTGTGAAAGGGAGTCAGACTTCAGAAGGACTGGCTCACCAAATAAAAAATCAGTGTAGTCATCTCGGCTGGGCAGAGTAGCTGATGCCTGTAATCCTAGCACTTTGGGAGGCCGAGGCAGGTGGATCACTGAGGTCAGGAGTTCGAGCTTAGCCTGGCCAACATGATGAAACTCTGTCTCTACTAAAAATACAAAACTTAGCTGGGCACGTTGGCACACACCTGTAATTCCAGCTGCTTGGGAGGCTGAAGCACAAGAATCACTTGAACCTGGAGGTGGAGGTTGAAGTGAGTCAGGATTGTGTCACTGCACTCCAGCCTGAGTGTCAGAGTGAGACCGTGTCTCAAAAAAAAAAGTATAGTGATCCCTTGGTGTACATGGGGGTTGTTGCCAGGACCCCTGCAAATACCAAAATTCGTGCATACTCAAGTCCTGCAGTCAGCCCTGTAGAAACTATGTATAGGACAAGTTGGCCCTCCATATTTGTGGGTTTTACATCCCACAAATACTGTATTTTTGATTCATATTTGGTTTAAAAAAGATCCACATGGCCAGACATGGTGGCTCACACCTGTAATGCTAGCACTTTGGGAGGCCAAGGCAGGTGGATCACAAGGTTAGGAGTTTGAGACCAGCCTGGACAATATGGTGAAACCCCATCTTTACTAAAAATACAAGAATTGGCTGGGTGTAGTGGCACACATCTGTAATCTCAGCTACTCGGGAGGCTGAGGTAGGAGAACCACTTGAACCTGGGAGGTGGAGGTTGCAGTGAGCTGAGATCATGCCACTGCACTCCAGCCTGGGCAACAGAGTGAGACTCTGTCTAAGAAAAAAAAAAAAGAGAGAGATTCACATATGAGCCAGGTACGGTGGCTGTAATCCCAGCACTTTGGGAGGCCAAGGCGGGCAGATCACTTGAGACCAGGAGTTTGAGACCAGCCTGGTCCTAAAAACACAAAAATTCGCCAGTATAGTGGTGTGCGCCTGAATCCCAGCTCCTTGGGAAGCTGAGGCAAGAGAATCGCTTGAACCCGGGAGGCGGAGGCTGCAGTGAGCCGAGACGGTACCACTGCACTCCAGCCTGGGTGACAGAGCAAGATTCTGTCTCAAAAAAAAAAAAAAAAAAAAATCCACATATATATAAGTGGACCCATGCAATTCAAATTGTGTTGTTCAAGGGTCAAATGTTTTTAGAAGAAAACAACACAAAATTACCAACGTTACCCCATTTACATTAGTCTATTCATGATGGCAAAACTGCAGGTTTCTTCACTTGATTTTCAGATATACAAAGGTTATAAAATATCTTCAGACATCAGCATAATAAACATCAGGGATAAAAGTACTTTTCTTTTTTTGTTTTTTTGAGATGGAGTTTCCTTCCTGTTGCCCAGGCTGGAGTGCAATGGCCCGATCTTGGCTCACCGCAACCTGCGCTTCCTGGGTTCAAGTGATTCTCCTGCCTCAGCCTCCCAAGTAACTGGGATTACAGGCACCCGCCACCACACCCGGCTCATTTTTGTATTTTTGGTGGAGATGGGGTTTCATCACATTTGGCTAGGCTGGTCTTGAACTCCTGACCTCAGGTGATCTGCCTGCCTCGGCCTCCCAAAGTGCTGGGATTACAGGCGTGAACCACTGCGCCCAGCAGATAAAAGTTCTTTTCTTTAGGAAGTCCAGATTTTCAGGAAATGTTCAAAGTCTTGTTATTTTCAGAACTAGAATCTGTTGGGAAAACACTGCTATTTTTCCTTTATCTCAAGGTATTAATGTTTTTGTTTGTTTGTTTGAGACAGAGTCTCACTCTGTCACCCAGGCTGGAGTGCAATGGCGCGATCTCAGCTCACTGCAACCTCTGCCTCTTGGGTTCAAGCTATTCTCATGCCTCAGCCACCTGAATAGCTGAGATTACAGGCACATGCCACCATGCCCTACTGATTTCTGTATTTACTTTAGTAGAGACAGGGCTTCACCATATTGGCCAGGCTGGTTTCAAACTCCTGACCTCAAGTGATCCACCCACCTCTGCCTCCCAAAGTGCTGGGATTACAGGCCCAAGCCACCATGCCCTGCCTGTTTTTCATTTTTTAAAACTGAGTGTATAAGGTGTTTAATCATATATATATGCACACACTAATACATACATGTATTCATTCCCCATCATTTTTATTACACAAATGTAAAGAGTACATACTTACACACACTATATGCAACTTGCTTTGTTTTACTTTGTGGTGTATTTTTGAGATTTTTCCACATTATATAAAAAGCAGTCTCACTCTTTTTCTTTATTTGTACTTGCTGTATAATGTGACATTGTATGGACATACTTTAATATACTTATTAATTATATAAATTACCAGAAATTTGTCAAGGGCATAGAAAATAGTATAACGCGGCCAGGCGCGGTGGCTCATGCTTGTAATCCCAGCACTTTGGGAGGCTGAGGCAGGCTGAGCACGAGGTCAGGAGATCGAGACCACGGTGAAACCCTGTCTCTACTAAAAAAAATACAAAAAATTAGCCGGGCGTGGTGGCGCGCGCCTGTAGTCCCAGCTACTCCAGAGAGGCTGAGGCAGGAGAATGGCGTGAACCCAGGAGGCAGAGCTTGCAGTGAGCCGAGATCGCGCCACTGCACTCCAGCCTGGGCGACAGAGCGAGACTCTGTCTCAAAAAAAAAAAAAAAGAAAGAAAATAGTGTAACACACTTGCAAATGTTTCTCGAATGAGCTGATAATCCACTGATGGAAACATTTAATAAAATAATTTGTAAAATGAGGATGGTTGAATTATTTTTCATTGTCTGACTAAATATTTAAAATAGTAGACATGAGGCTAGGAATATTGGAAAAACACTGTGCATTATCTTTTCTCATCATTGTGATTAGTGAAAATTCATACTTTTCTTAGATTTATATTTTAATTTAGATCAGACATTTTATTTTAGACATTCAAATTATATTTTATGTTTTAGTTTAGATTGTTAATTCTCAACCCTGGCTGCACATTACAGTCACCAGGAAAGCATTTAAAACAATGACAATGGCCAAGTCTTAACCCAGGTAAACTATGTAAGAATTTACTTTTAAAATAGTACCAATGCCAGGTGTTTTTTCCTTTTTTTTTTTTTTTTGAGACAGGGTCTCTGTCACCCAGGCTGGAATGCAATGGTGCGATTATTGAGGCTCATTGTAGCCTCAACCTCCTAGGCTCAAGCAATCCTCCTGCCTCAGCCTCGTGAGTAGCTGGGACCACAGGCTCATGCCACTACACTTAGCTAATTTTTAAATTATTTTTAGAGATGGAGGTCTCACTTTGTTGCCCAGCCTGGTCTTGAACTCCTGGCCTCAAGCAGTACTCCTGCCTTGGCCTCCTAAAGTGTTGGGATTACAGGTGTGAGCCACTGCACCGGGTCCAGGTGTTTTTAAAAAAAAAAAACAAAAACTCCAGATGATTTTAATATGCATCTAGAGTTGAGAATCATTGATTGAGGTTGTTAGTCAGTATTTGGATCTTAGTACTGGATCAATGTAACTATTATATATGTAATTTATCTTATCTTATATACTTTATTAATAAAGTACTCATAATTTTAAGGTGGTGGTAGTAGTTGCAATAGTAGTCATACTTATAGTAGTAATAATAGTAAGAAAAGTATTGTGAACAAATCCATTAAAAGAATGCCCTATAGATGGAGCAGAATGAAGTCATGGCACACATACCGAGAACAGAAGTATTTGTATTTTACAGGACAGCGAATTTAGGAATCAAGCAGAGTGCATAAAGAAAAGGATTATTTGGGACTTGGAAAGTCGCTGCTACCTTGATCCTTCTGCAGTGGTCAGGTAAGAAGAAGAGGAAGGACATATGTCTAACCCACAAAGGCTTGTAAGTGGGAAGAAATGTTACTTTTGTTAATTTTATTTATATTTGAGTTAAGGTGATTTTAGATTGAGACTTTCTCATTTATCACATCTATATATTAGAGTGATGTTGTGTTCATCTGCTAATAACAGAAACAGCTAGTGATGGTGGTTTAACCAAGGTGAATGCTTATTCCTCTTTTATATAAAAGAAGTCTGAGCTGGGCCTGGTGGCTCATGCCTATAATGCCAGCACTTTGGGAGGCAGGAGGATCTCTGGAAGCCAAGAGTTCAAGACCAGCCTGGGCAACAAAGTAAGACCCTGGCTCACAAAAAAAAAAAAAAAAAAAAGAAGAAGAAGAAGAAATTAATTTGGTGCAGATACGTACCTGTAGTCTTACTACTTGTGAGGCTGACATGATAGGATTGCTTGAGCCCAGGAGGTTGAGGCTGCAGTGAGCTGTGATTGCGTCACTGCACTCTAGCCTGGGCAATGGAGTGACACCTTGTCTCTTAAAAAAAAAAAAAAAAAACTCGGCCAGGTGCAATGGCTCACAACTGTAATCCCAGCGCTTTGAAAGGCCGAGGCGGGTGGATCATGAGGTCAAGAGATTGAGACCATCCTGGCCAACATGGTGAAACCCCGTCTCTACTAAAAATACAAAAATTAGCTGGGCATGGTGGTGCTCACCTGTAGTCCCAGCTACTCGAGAGGCTGAGGCAGGAGAATCGCTTGAACCCAGGAGGTGGAGGTTGTAGTGAGCCAAGATCACGCCACTGCATTCCAGCCTGGTGACAGAGTGAGACTCCATCTCAAAAAAAAAAAAAAAAGAGTCCAGAATTGGTATGTATGATGGTTACACAGTGTTATTAGGTATCCAGGCTCCGTCTTTCCTTTTGTTCTACCTTCTTAACTATGTGACTTCCATCCACAAGGTTGTATCATGGTGCAAAGGTGGCTGCTGGAGCTCCAGCTTGCACACTCACATTTCTGGCAGAAATTTGGAAGAGGAGAATGGTTATGGATAAAAAAGGACACATGCTGCCTGTCTTAACCCCTCTTCTGGAACCTTCCTGGAATCTGGCAACTTCTGTTTATGTCTCATTAGCCAACCTCTAGATGCAAGAAGGCTAGACAATAAAGTGTTTTAGTTGAACACATTGTCACCCAGGCTAAATCAAGATTTAATTACTAAAGAACAGGTACACCGATATTGTGTAGGTAACTATCAGTCTTCGTCACAGTGACCTGGTTGTTAGAGATAGATGAGAATTGAGGGATTACCAATATATATACAATATGAATGAACAACTCTGACTTTAAAAAAATGAATATCTGTTTTTTTAGGACAGCTTTAGATTTACAGAAAAATTGAGCAGAAAAACTGAGCAGATATTTTAGAGAGTTTTTATATACCCCTGGTCGCCCACTTGGTCATGGTGTATAATTCTTTTTTATACATTGTTAGCTTTGATTTGTTAATATTTTATTGAGGATACATTGTTGCCATTATTACCTTGAACAAATAGTTATCAGATCAATTAAGAATAAAAAACATTAACAAATTTATTTTACCTTCATTTATGATATTTCCTGATGCTCTTTCTTATGTTGATACAAGTTTTTTGACCCATGTCATTTTCCTTCTCTCTAAAGAACTTTTAGCATTTCTTGTAAGGCATGTCTACTGGCCAGAAACTCCTCTCATTTTTGTTTGTTTGAGAAAGGGTTTATTTCTCCTTCAGGTTTGAAGGATAATTTTATTAGGTACGGAATTCTAAGTTGGCGGGTTTTTCTTTCACAACTTTAAATAGTTTGCGCTACTGTCTTCTTGCTTGCATGGTTTCTGAAGAGAAGTCCAATGTATTTCTAATCCTTGTTCTTCTGTAGGTAAAGTGTTTTTCCTCTGGTTTTTTCAAGATTTTCTTTTTTGCAGTTTGAAAATGATATGCCTAGATACAATTGTTTGTTTGTTTTTGTCCTTATTCTGCTTGGTATTCTCTGAGATTCCTGGATCTGTGGTTTGGTGTCTGTCAGTTAATTTTGGAAAATTCTTAGCTATTATTACTTCAAATATTTCTTCTGCTCTTTTCTTTCTTCTTCTGTTATGCCTAATTACACCTTTTGTAATTGTTCCACAAGTCTTGGATATTCTGTTATGATTTTTTGTTTTCATTTTTCTTCCTTTGCATTTCAGTTTGGGGAATTTCTATTCACATATACTCACATTCACTGATTTTATTTTCCTCAGCCATGTCCAGTCAACTGATTAGCCCATCAAATGAATTATTCATTTTTGTTTGTGTTTTTGATATCTAGCATTTCCTTTTGATTCTTTCTTAGAGTTTCCATCTCTGCTTACATTACCCATCTGTTCTTGCATGTTGCCTACTTTTTCCGTAAGAGTCTTTAACATAATTATAGTTACTTTACATTTCCTATCTGATAATTCGAAAATCTATGTCATATCTTAGTCTAGGTCTTATAGTAGCTTTGTCTATTTGGACTATATTTTTTCTTGCCTTTTAGCATTCTTTATAGCCCTTTAATTTGGAAGCTAGCCATTATATATTGGGTAATAGGAATTGGGGTAACTAGTATTTTTAGTGTGAGGTTTTATGTTAATCTGGTTAGGAGCTGGGTTGTGTTTCTTGTTTGCTATAGTTGTAAGTGCCAGAGGCTTCAGTTTCCTTTTTCCCCCACCTCCCCTGTTGTCTTTGGATTTGCCCAAGAACTTCTCTAATAGAGGGGTTTGTAGCCCTCTCAGTTGTAATTCATTGTTATTATATTGAAACTCTGTTGATGTGGTGGCAAATTGTCGGGGAGAAGTATTCTATAACCTGTGATTACGTCTCAGTAAATAGGTTTGGGTAACCTGGGCTGTGACTTTCAGAAGTGTTTGATAATCTTTTTTTCCTCCTATCCCTGTGGAAGCTAGACAGGTTGGAGTTGTCTAAATGCCCTTCTCTGAGATCAGATAAGGATCTGGTAAAGTAGTTTCCCTTAAAGATCAACCCTTTGATAGGGAGAACACTGTGGCCATATTTCAAAATGGTTACTTTTCTTCTCTCCCTGCCTGAAATATGAGGGTATTTTTCTTCTATCTTCACTGTGAGAACTTGGTGGGGCTCCTGGATTTAAAACTTATGTAAGTGTGGGGACCCTTAACAGTGGGCCCCCTGGAGTTTTTCACTCCCAGCTAGTCCACATTTAGCCTCCAGCAATTTGTCAAAATTATCATTAAACTATTTCTACCAGTTGCTGGCACCACTGACTTCTGCTGTCTTTAAGCTGACTGCAGCTGTGATCCTCTGTGTTTTCCTGTCTCTCTCGATTTCAGGATGGCAGTTTTTGCCTTGTGACCTCAATTCTATGATGGATCTAAGAAATGTTATTTATTTCAATTCGATCAACTTTTTTCTTGTTGCAAGGACAGGTGGGATTACTTCAAAGCTGTATTGGAGCTGAAACTGGATACTATTTTCACAATAGAAATAACCAATTTTATACCATTTGTAAACTTGTCTGATTATTTCTTTAGAATAAATCACTAGAAGTAGAATTTGTAGTCAATGATTATGGATATTTTTAAGGTTTTTGATTCATATTGCTAAATTGCTCTAAAAATGTTCAGTTTGCCTCACTAGAAGTTGAGCAGAATTATTTTTGGAATGTTATAGATTTGGGAAAGTTTTAAAAACCACCAACCCAGTAAGAAAAAAAAAATTTTTTTTTTGAGACAGGGTCTCACGGTGGCCCAGGTGAGAGTGCAATAGCACCATCACGGCTCACTATAGCCTTGACCTCCTGAGCTCAAGCCATCCTCCCACCTCAGCCTCCTCAAATAGCTGGGACCACAGGTATTCACTGCCATGCCCAGCTAATTTTTTGTATTTTTCATAGAGATGGAATTTTGCCATGTTGCTCAGACCATCTCAAACACCTGGGTTCAAGCCATCTACCTGCCTTGGCCTCTCAAAGTGCTGGCATTTACAGGCATGAGCCACTGAGCCGAGCCCCCCAATTTTTATATATGTATATTCTATATTACTTTCTAAAAGAGAATATTTCCCTTTAACCTAAATTATACTGACTTTATTTTTGCATATAATGCTAATGGACTGATTCTTGATTTGCAGTTTTCAGAAGCGAATTGCCGATTGCCGGCTTTGGCCTGTAGAGATCACAAGAGTTCCTCTGGTCACTATACCCAAAGGGAAAGCTGGCAAAACTGAAAAGGTAAATATGCCCCCTCAAAAATATTTATATAAGAAATGTAGAATCAGACCCGACCTGTTATTCTGCTTCAATTCTGATACCAAAAGAAAATGTGAATATAGCTGTTCTCCTAAGGGTGACTAGCTCATTCTGATTTGCCTTGAACGTCACTTGTTTTAGCACTGAAAGTCTCATGTCCCAGGAAAATCCTCTGTCGTGGGAAAAACCAGGATTATTGACCACCCTAGTTCCCCATTGTTCACTAAAGACTCTCTAGGCTTTATTACCAGATATCCTATTTCTCTTTGGCCCTTCACAATAGTTTTACCATAGGTTAAACTTGCCTTCTTAAAATGTTTTAGCCTGCTAATTAGTGTAATAGGGATCTTAGATATACTACTGTTTTTAAAAGGTATAGCTTTGATGAGCCTAGTACATATTATCTATTGTTTTACCTGTGCATGTCTGGTCTTTTCTGCTTGTTCATAAACTCCCTGAGAGTAGGGGTCATGTAGTAAGCTGATTTGCATCCTCCATGGTACCTAGTATGATGTACGGCAAATAGCAGACCATTTAATAAGTATCTAAATTGTTTGGCTGACTTTAAACATAGGCTTTTTGCATAATAAAAATACTACCACTATGTAACCATTTCTCCCTTTGTAGTATGTAAGTATTGGCTAACTTTCCTTAGATTTCAAAACTACATATTATCTCATGAACATAGAAATTTTTTTTTTTTTTTTTTTTTTTTTTTGAGATGGAGTCTTACTCTGTCGCCTAGGCTGGAGTACAGTGGCGCAATCTTGGCTCACTGCAACCTCTGCCTCCTGGGTTCAAATGATTCTCCTGCCTCAGCCTCCTGAGTAGCTGGGATTATAGGCACACACCACCACGCTCGGCTAATTTTTGTATTTTTAGCAGAGACAGGGCTTCACCATGTTGGTCAGGCTGGTCTCGAACTCCTGACCTCATGATCCACCCGCCTCAGCCTCCCAAAGTGCTGGGATTATAGGTGTGAGCCACTGCACCCAGCCAAGTGTAGGACTTTTAAGTCTAGTTGCCAATTATTATTATAATAGATGAAATCAAAGAGATTATTTTTATGCTTGGAATTAAATTTATTTTCTTTCACAAAATTGATCTTTTTCTCTATAAAAATTTTCTGTGGCAAACCATACAACCATTTAAAACGCTGTTAAAATATATTTATTAACATGTTCTTCATCTTTGCAATGAAAGTTTAGATGAGATCAAGTATGGTAAATACATGACAGGAGACTGTCATTCGTCCGCCTTCATCCATGGTAGATAGTGCTAATCAATCAAAGCACTCTTTCCTTTTGAACCAAGATAAATACAGAGAATTTTTCTCAGCCAACTATGCTAAAACACCTCCACCATTAATGAGAATTTAGACATAAGTTAAAGCCTTTTTGTCATCATTGGTCCACATAATTTGTAAGGTCCCTTTTATTTGTATGAGTCTGTGAACTAAAGCTAAAAGCCATAGCTTCTGATTCCTTTTAAGTTTTTTGTTATTGTTATTATTGTTGTTTTTTATAAAGCTTCACTTTCTGCTAAGAAGCCGCATGGTGAAATTGACTTTTTGGTTGAATATATATATCAATTAATATGAGTATGTATTGATTCAACTACTGCCTTTACTATTAACACTGTTTTTTTGTTTGTTTGTTTATGTTTATTTTATTATTATTATACTTTAAGTTTTAGGGTACATGTGCACAATGTGCAGGTTAGTTACATATGTATACATGTGCCATGCTGGTGTGCTGCACCCATTAACTCGTCATTTAGCATTAGGTATATCTCCTAATGCTATCCCTCCCCGCTCCCCCGACCCCACAACCGTCCCCAGAGTGTGATGTTCCCCTTCCTGTGTCCATGTGTTCTCATTGTTCAGTTCCCACCTATGAGTGAGAACATGCGGTGTTTGGTTTTTTGTCCTTGCGATAGTTTACTGAGAATGATGATTTCCAATTTCATCCATGTCCCTACAAAGGACATGAACTCATCATTTTTTATGGCCACATAGTATTCCACGGTGTATATGTGCCACATTTTCTTAATCCAGTCTATTATTGTTGGACATTTGGGTTGGTTCCAAGTCTTTGCTATTGTGAATAGTGCCGCAATAAACATATGTGTGCATGTGTCTTTATAGCAGCATGATTTATAGTCCTTTGGGTATATACCCAGTAATGGGATGGCTGGATCAAATGGTATTTCTAGTTCTAGATCCCTGAGGAATCGCCACACTGACTACCACAATGGTTGAACTAGTTTACAGTCCCACCAACAGTGTAAAAGTGTTCCTATTTCTCCACATCCTCTCCAGCACCTGTTGTTTCCTGACTTTTTAATGATTGCCATTCTAACTGGTGTGAGATGGTATCTCATTGTGGTTTTGGTTTGCATTTCTCTGATGGCCAGTGATGGTGAGCATTTTTTCATGTGTTTTTTGGCTGCATAAATGTCTTCTTTTGAGAAGTGTCTGATCATGTCCTTCGCCCACTTTTTGATGGGGTTGTTTGTTTTTTTCTTGTAAATTTGTTTGAGTTCATTGTAGATTCTGGATATTAGCCCTTTGTCAGATGAGTAGGTTGTGAAAATTTTCTCCCATTTTGTAGGTTGCCTGTTCACTCTGATGGTAGTTTCTTTTGCTGTGCAGAAGCTCTTGAGTTTAATTAGATCCCATTTGTCAATTTTGGCTTTTGTTGCCATTGCTTTTGGTGTTTTAGACATGAAGTCCTTGCCCATGCCTATGTCCTGAATGGTAATGCCTAGGTTTTCTTCTAGGGTTTTTATGGTTTTAGGTCTAACGTTTAAGTCTTTAATCCATCTTGAATTAATTGTTGTATAAGGTGTAAGGAAGGGATCCAGTTTCAGCTTTCTCCATATGGCTAGCCAGTTTTCCCAGCACCATTTATTAAATAGGAAATCCTTTCCCCATTGCTTGTTTTTCTCAGGTTTGTCAAAGATCAGATAGTTGTACATATGCGGTGTTATTTCTCAGGGCTCTGTTCTGTTCCATTGATCTATATCTCTGTTTTGGTACCAGTACCATGCTGTTTTGGTTACTGTAGACTTGTAGTATAGTTTGAAGTCGGGTAGCATGATGCCTCCAGCTTTGTTCTTTTGGCTTAGGATTGACTTGGCGATGCGGGCTCTTTTTTGGTTCCATAACAACTTTAAAGTAGTTTTTTCCAATTCTGTGAAGAAAGTCATTGGTAGCTTGATGGGGATGGCATTGAATCTGTAAATTACCTTGGGCAGTATGGCCATTTTCATGATATTGATTCTTGCTACACATGAGCATGGAATGTTCTTCCATTTCTTTGTATCCTCTTTTATTTTGTTGAGCAGTGGTTTGTAGTTCTCCTTGAAGAGGTCCTTCACATCCCTTGTAAGTTGGATTCCTAGGTATTTTATTCTCTTTGAAGCAATTGTGAATGGGAGTTCACTCATGATTTGGCTGTCTGTTTGTCTGTTATTGGTGTATAAGAATGCTTGTAATTTTTGCATATTGATTTTGTATCCTGAGACTTTGCTGAAGTTGCTTATCAGCTTAAGGAGATTTTGGGCTGAGACAATGGGGTTTTCTAGATATACAATCATGTCATCTGCAAACAGGGACAATTTGACTTCCTCTTTTCCTAATTGAATACCCTTTATTTCCTTCTCCTGCCTAATTGCCCTGGCCAGAAATTCCAACACTATGTTGAAGAGGAGTGGTGAGAGAGGGCATCCCTGTCTTGTGCCCGTTTTCAAAGGGAAGGCTTCCAGTTTTTGCCCATTCAGTATGATATTGGCTGTGGGTTTGTCATAGATAGCTCTTATTATTTTGAGATACGTCCCATCAATACCTAATTTATTGAGAGTTTTTAGCATGAAGGGTTGTTGAATTTTGTCAAAGGCCTTTTCTGCATCTATTGAGATAATCATGTGGTTTTTGTCTTTGGTTCTGTTTATATGCTGGATTACATTTATTGATTTGCGTATATTGAACCAGCCTTGCATCCCAGGGATGAAGCCCACTTGATCATGGTGGATAAGCTTTTTGATGTGCTACTGGATTCGGTTTGCCAGTATTTTATTGAGGATTTTTGCATCAATGTTCATCAAGGATATTGGTCTAAAATTATCTTTTTTGGTTGTGTCTCTGCCAGGCTTTGGTATCAGGATGATGCTGGCCTCATAAAATGAGTTAGGGAGGATTCCCTCTTTTTCTATTGATTGGAATAGTTTCAGAAGGAATGGTACCAGTTCCTCCTTGTACCTCTGGTAGAATTTGGCTGTGAATCCATCTGGTCCTGGACTCTTTTTGGTTGGTAAGCTATTGATTATTGCCACAATTTCAGAGCCTGTTATTGGTCTATTCAGAGATTCAACTTCTTCCTGGTTTAGTCTTGGGAGGGTGTATGTGTCAAGGAATTTATCCATTTCTTCTAGATTTTCTAGTTTGTTTGCGTAGAGGTGTTTGTAGTATTCTCTGATGGTAGTTTGTATTTCTGTGGGATCGGTGGTGATATCCCCTTTATCATTTTTTATTGCGTCTATTTGATTCTTCTCTCTTTTCTTCTTTATTAGTCTTGCTAGCAGTCTATCAATTTTGTTGATCCTTTCAAAAAACCAGCTCCTGGATTCATTAATTTTTTGAAGGGTTTTTTGTGTCTCTATTTCCTTCAGTTCTGCTCTGATTTTAGTTATTTCTTGCCTTCTGCTAGCTTTTGAATGTGTTTGCTCTTGCTTTTCTAGTTCTTTTAATTGTGATGTTAGGGTGTCAATTTTGGATCTTTCCTGCTTTCTCTTGTGGGCATTTAGTGCTATAAATTTCCCTCTACACACTGCTTTAAATGTGTCCCAGAGATTCTGGTATGTTGTGTCTTTGTTCTCGTTGGTTTCAAAGAACATCTTTATTTCTGCCTTCCTTTCGTTATGTACCCAATAGTCATTCAGGAGCAGGTTGTTCAGTTTCCATGTAGTTGAGCAGTTTTGAGTGAGTTTCTTAATCCTGAGTTCTAGTTTGATTGCACTGTGGTCTGAGAGACGGTTGTTATAATTTCTGTTCTTTTACATTTGCTGAGGAGAGCTTTACTTCCAACTATGTGGTCAATTTTGGAATAGGTGTGGTGTGGTGCTGAAAAAAATGTATATTCTGTTGATTTGGGGTGGAGAGTTCTGTAGATGTCTATTAGGTCCACTTGGTGCAGAGCTGAGTTCAATTCCTGGGTATCCTTGTTAACTTTCTGTCTCGTTGATCTGTCTAATGTTGACAGTGGGGTGTTAAAGTCTCTCATTATTATTGTGTGGGAGTCTAAGTCTCTTTGTAGGTCACTCAGGACTTGCTTTATGAATGTGGGTGCTCCTGTATTGGGTGCATATATATTTAGGATAGTTAGCTTTTCTTGTTGAATTGATCCCTTTACCATTATGTAATGGCCTTCTTTGTCTCTTTTGATCTTTGTTGGTTTAAAGTCTGTTTTATCAGAGACTAGGATTGCAACCCTTGCCTTTTTTTGTTTTCCATTTGCTTGGTAGATCTTCCTCCATCCTTTTATTTTGAGCCTATGTGTGTCCCTGCACGTGAGATGGGTTTCCTGAATACAGCACACTGATGGGTCTTGACTCTTTATCCAATTTGCCAGTCTGTGTCTTTTAATTGGAGCATTTAGCCCATTTACATTTAAGGTTAATATTGTTATGTGTGAACTTGATCCCGTCATTATGATGTTAGCTGGTTATTTTGCTCATTAGTTGATGCAGTTTCTTCCTAGCCTCAATGGTCTTTACAATTTGGCATGATTTTGCAGTGGCTGGTACCGGTTGTTCCTTTCCATGTTTAGTGCTACCTTCAGGAGCTCTTTTAGGGCAGGCCTGGTGGTGACAAAATCTCTCAGCATTTGCTTGTCTGTAAAGTATTTTATTTCTCCTTCACTTATGAAGCTTAGTTTGGCTGGATATGAAATTCTGTGTTGAAAATTCTTTTCTTTAAGAATGTTGAATATTGGCCCCCACTCTCTTCTGGCTTGTAGAGTTTCTGCCAACAGATCTGCTGTTAGTCTGATGGGCTTCCCTTTGTGGGTAACCTGACCTTTCTCTCTGGCTGCCCTTAACATTTTTTCCTTCATTTCAACTTTGGTGAATCTGACAATTATGTGTCTTGGAGTTGCTCTTCTCGAGGAGTATCTTTGTGGCATTCTCTGTATTTCCTGAATCTGAATGTTAGCCTGCCTTGCTAGATTGGGGAAGTTCTCCTGGATGACATCCTGCAGAGTGTTTTCCAACTTGGTTCCATTCTCCCTGTCACTTTCAGGTACACCAATCAGACGTAGATTTGGTCTTTTCACATAGTCCCATATTTCTTGGAGGCTTTGTTTGTTCTTTTTATTCTTTTTTCTCTAAACTTCCCTTCTTGCTTCATTTCATTCATTTCATCTTCCATCACTGATACTCTTTCTTCCAGTTGATCACATCAGCTCCTGAGGCTTCTGCATTCTTCACGTAGTTCTCGAGCCTTGGCTTTCAGCTCCATCAGCTCCTTTAAGCACTTCTCTGTATTGGTTATTCTAGTTATATATTCGTCTAAATTTTTTTCAAAGTTTTTAACTTCTTTGCCTTTGGTTTGAATTTCCTCCTGTAGCTCGGAGTAGTTTGATCATCTGAAGCCTTCTTCTCTCAACTCGTCAAAGTCATTCTCCGTCCAGCTTTGTTCCATTGCTGTTGAGGAACTGCATTCCTTTGGAGTAGGAGAGGCACTCTGCTTTTTAGAGTTTCCAGTTTTTCTGCTCTGTTTTTTCCCCATCTTTGTGGTTTTATCTACTTTTGGTCTTTGACGATGGTGATGTACAGATGGGTTTTTGGTGTGGATGTCCTTTCTGTTTGTTAGTTTTCTTTCTAACAGACAGGACCCTCAGCTGCAGGTCTGTTGGAGTTTGCTAGAAGTCCACTCCAGACCCTGTTTGCCTGGGTATCAGCAGCGGTGGCTGCAGAACAGCAGATTTTCATGAACCACGAATGCTGCTGTCTGATCGTTCCTCTGGAAGTTTTGTCTCAGAGGAGTACCCGGCCGTGTGAGGTGTCAGTCTGCCCCTACTGGGGGTTGCCTCCCAGTTAGGCTGCTCGGGGGTCAGGGGTTAGGGACCCACTTGAAGAGGCAGTCTGCCCGTTCTCAGATCTCCAGCTGCGTGCTGGGAGAACCACTGCTCTCTTCAAAGCTGTCAGACAGGGACATTTAAGTCTGCAGAGGTTACTGCTGTCTTTTTGTTTGTCTGTGCCCTGCCCCCAGAGGTGGAGCCTACAGAGGCAGGCAGGCCTCCTTGAGCTGTGGTGGGCTCCACCCAGTTGGAGCTTCCTGGCTGCTTTGTTTACCTAAGCAAGCCTGGGCAATGGGGGTCGCCCCTCCCCCAGCCTTGCTGCTGCCTTGCAGTTTGATCTCAGACTGCTGTGCTAGCAGTGAGGGAGACTCCATGGGCGTAGGACCCTCCAAGCCAGGTGCGGGATATAATCTCCTGGTGTGCCATTTTTTAAGCCCGTCGGCAAAAGCGCAGTATTAGGGTGGGAGTGACCCAATTTTCCAGGTGCCGTCTGTCACCCCTTTCTTTGACTAGGAAAGGGAACTCCCTGACCCCTTGCGCTTCCCGAGTGAGGCAGTGCCTCGCCCTGCTTCAGCTCGCACACGGTGCGCTGCACCCACTGACCTGTGCCCACTGTCTGGCACCCCCTAGTGAGATGAACCCGGTACCTCAGATGGAAATGCAGAAATCACCCATCTTCTGCATCACTCACGCTGGGAGCTGTAGACCGGAGCTGTTCTATTCGGCCATCTTGGCTGCCCCCCCCCCGCCATTAACACTGTTTATATGCATTTTCTCAGTGATCATGGTATTATTAAACCCATTTTGAAGATAAAGAAGGCCCAAAATGTCTTATGTAACTGGCCCAAAGTCACATAACTGGCTAAGTAGTAGAGTTAGTTTCTAAAACCAGGCCTTTGAACTGCTGAGTCAGAGCTCCATACCTTATATTACATTGCTTATAGCACTAACAACTCTCTGGTTTTATTCCTTTAGACTGATGAAGAAGCTCAGCTTTCGTTTCATGGTGTGGCTTATGTTAATATGGTCCCATTGTTGTATCCAGGTGTGAAGAGAATTCGGGGAGCTTTTCATGTTTACCCTTACCTAAACAGTGTAGTCCATGAAAAGGTAAGAAAAAATTGCATAAAAATCATCATGGTAATTTAACCTTTATATATCTGTTTACTTACATCTTTAGCATGTACATCTTTGCAACTGATATTTAGAACCAGTTGGTGTACTAGGATATTAAATATATAGCCTTACAGTCATTCTGCATTGGACCTTAAAAAATTTAGGATAATGAAAGGACAAAAACTGAAAACCTAAATCTCTATCAACAGGTGAACAGAGAACACAGAAAAACAAATTGTGTGGTACCTCTGTACGATGGAATACTACTCAACAATAAAAAGAAATGAGCTAATGATACATGCAACAGCACAGATGAATCTAAAATGCATTATGCTAAATGAAAGAAGCCAGACAAAAGAGAGAAAAGAGAGTACTTTTTTTTTTTTTTTTTTTTTTTTAGAGATGTGAGTCTCACTTTGGAGTGCAGTGGCACAATCATAGCTCACTACTGCCTCAAATTCCTGGGCTCAAGGGATCCTCCTGCCTCAGCCTTTTGAATAGCTGGGACTACAGATGTGCACCACTGTGCCTGGCTATTTAAAAACATTTTTTAAAATAGAGACAGGGTCTTGAAAAGTACATTCTATATAATTACATTTATATGCAATTCTGGGAAAATAATTTATCTATATTGATAAAAAGCAGATTAATGGTTACCTGGGAACAGGGATAGAAGGAGGGATGTATTACAAAGGAATGAGAGGAAAATATTAGGGATGATGGAAATGATGGTTATCTTGATTGTGATGATGGTTTCATACGTATACACATATGTCAAAATTGATGAAATGATATACTTTAAATATGTATGGTTTATTTTTTATTGTACTTTAATTTTACCTCAATAAATTTGGATACAAAACTTTCAGCATTTTAAGTGTGACTGGGTGTGGTGGCTCACACCTGTAATCCCAGCACTGTGGGAGGCAGAGGCAGGCAGATTGCCTGAGGCCAAGAGTTGGAAACCAGCCTGGCCAACATGGCAAAAACCCGTCTCTACTAAAAATACAAAAATTTGCCGAGTGTGGTGGCAGGCATCTGTAATCCCAGCCACTCAGGAGGCTGAGGCAAGAGAATTGCTTGAACCTGGGAGGTGGAGGTTACAGTGAGCTGAAATTGCACCACTGCATTACAGCCTGGGCAACAGAGCAAGACTCTGTCTTAAAAAATATATATAAGAAAAAGAAAAAAAAAAGTCTGTTGTTGTTAAATATGGAAAAACTGAAATCCATGTGGTAATTAATGAACTAGAATATGAACTATAATTTTTTTTTCCATTTTTAGGTGTAAAAATGTTAAAATCATATATTCGAGCAAAAAATCAGTTTCATCATGTTGCTTCCTAGGAGAAAATGAGGCTTTGTAAAACACACAACAATAACAAAAATGTATTATTATGTCACTGTTAATAGGACAGCTATTTTTCAGTAATAAATTTATGAAAACCCCATCATCTAGTTGTACACTAACTGAGTAGTAAACTGTTTCTACATCAGTATCTTTTGAACTAGAAGCCACATTTATAGGAATTCATTTATTTGTTTTTGAGATGGAGTCTCGCTGTGTTGCCCAAGCTGGAGTGCAATGGCGTGATCTCGGCTTACTGCAACTTCTTTCTCCCGGGTTCAAGCAATTCTCCTGCCTCAGCTTCCCAAGTAGCTGGGATTACAGGTGCATGCTACCACGCCCGGCTAATTTTTTCTATCTTTAGTAGAAACTAGGTTTCACCATGTTAGACGGGCTGGTCTTAAACTCCTGACCTCAGATGATCCACCCACCTTGGCCTCCCAAAGTGCTGGGATTACAGGCATGAGCCACTGCGCCCGGCCAGGAATTTATTTTAAGGACATAATTTAATAGGTTCAAAAATCTCATATTCATGAAAACTTTTTGAAACCTATAATAGCAAAAACTAAAAATGAGGTTAAATGTTTACTAATAGAGGAAGGCTTAGTAAATCATAGTAAGTAAAAATGATGAAATATGTAGCCATTAATAATAATACTTTATAGGCCACGCCTATAATCCCAGCACTCTAGGAGGCCGAGACGGGCGGATCACCTGAGGTCAAGAGCTTGAGGCCATCCTGGCCAATATGGTGAAACCCTGTCTCTACTAAAAATACAAAAATTTGCTGGGTGTGATGTTGTGTGCCTGTAGTTCCAGCTATCAGGAGGCTGAGGCAGGAGAATTGCTTGAACCTGGGAAGCAGAGGTTTCAGTGAGCCGAGATTGTGCCACTGCACTCCAGCCTGGAGACAGAGTGAGACTCCCTCTCAAGAAAAAAAAAAAAAAAGGATAATTATTAATGTTTTATAGATAGTTAAATGGGAAAGAAGGCTGGGCATGGTGGCTCACACCTGTAATCCCAGCATTTCAGGAGGCTGAGGTGGGAGGATCACTTGAGCCCAGGAGTTCAAGACCACCCAGGGCAAAATAGCAGGACCCTATCTCTACAAAAAAAAAATTTTTTTAATTAGCAGAGCATGGTGGCACATTCCTGTAGTCCCAGCTACTCCAGAGGCTGAGGTAGGAGGATCGATGGAGCCAAGGAGGTCAAGGCTGCAGTGAGCTGTGATTGTTCTACTGTACTCCGCCTGAGTGACAGAGTGAGACCTTGTCTCAAAAAAAATCAAAAATAAAAAAAATGAGAGAAAAGAATGCAAATGTTACATATAACATAGATCAAAATAAATTTCAAATGAATTTATTAAAATAAGTTAAATGTGAAGACTATAAAAATGAATATTAAAGATATGAATTAAGAGAAAACTTCCTAGGCTTGAAAGCAGTGAAAAGTATGAAAGAAAGTATTTCGTTTACCAAAAACATCAAGTTTCTATATATAAAATAAACCTTCATAAACAAAATTAAAATGTAACTGAAGAACTAGGGAAAATATTTGAATACACATCAGAAAGATAGCTACTATTTCTGAAATACAGTAGTTTCCTGAGAGATAGCTACTATTCCTGAAATATAGTAGTTTTTTCAATCTAGAAGAATAACAAACTTTTTCTTAATGGGCAAGGTATGTGAAATAGCAGTTCACAAAAGAAGTGTCAATGGCCAACAGATATAAGAAGAGACATCTGGCCTTATTTATTAATCAAGGAATTATAAATTTAAATAACGGTAGTTATCATTTTACTTGAGAAGTTCGACAATTCTTTAAAATATGATAATGCCCATTGGTGGTAAAGGTGTGATAATGTTATAGAACCAAACTGATGTTTGCTCACCTGGTACAGTAAAACCACATATATGCACCAAGGTTTGCAGTGATAGAAAGGCTTTCATTGCAGGGTGTCAAGCAAGGAAGACCAGGCGCTAAATTATCAAATCCTGACCTCCCTGATGGCTTGCAGGCAATGATTTTTAAAGGCAGAGGTAAATTTCAGGAAAGCAGAAGCTACAGGCAAAATCATAAATCAATATATGCAAGTTACACATTGGTTTAAGCTTAAAAGGGCAGGATATGTTGAGGTGGGGGTAGGGGGGGCTTGCAAGTGGTAGGTAGATTCAAAGATTTTCTGATTTGCAATTGTTAAGGAAGAGAGGCTTTGTTTAAAAATTTGGGGTCGTAGAAAAATGTTAACTGGCTAGGGGGAGTGACTTTCTCCAAGCACCCCAGGAAGAAATTTAGAACAAAGGACCGTATAGTTGAGTCTTCACTTCCTCCTTAGCTGGAGGCTGATCCATTCAGCTGATCTGAGTGCCGGCTGATCCTTTCAGTGCTTTCTCAGTGGGGTCTGAAGCTCAGAAAGAAACTCAAGGACATATATTAAGATGTTATGTTTAGTTTCTATAAAGCAAACATCTCTTGAACTTTAACTTCCTTGGTTATTGTTTTAGGCTACTATTACCTTCTTGTTTAAGTTACTTATTTATTTCTGGGGCTAGCTAGGTGCCTAGAATTTCTCTTGAAGGAACTTCAGAATTTTCTATTATTTCCATGTCTGGGGAGCACAGGCCTCTAAAAAGAGGATCCTTGCTCCATCTCAGTAAAACAACTTTCATTCACTGCTCGTAGAAGCATAATTGGTAAAAACTTTTTGCAAAAAATGTATTGTCCATATGTATTCAAAAGCTTGAAATACTTATATCCTTTCCAATAGGACTTCTACTTCTAGGAAACTATTTCAAGGGAATAATTGGAAATGTATCCAAATCTTTCTATATGAAGATACTCTTGTTGAATCTGAGGGAAACAGTGTATCATAATAGAAAAGTTATGAGGCTTGATAACCCATTCAGGCAGCCTGGAGTTTGAATTCTGAAACTGCCATTTACTAGCTGGATGACTTCAGGCAAGTGACTAAATTTGTCTCACCTTTACTGTATTCATCAGTAAAATGGAGGCAATGCTTGTTTCCTAGAATTGTTTTACCTATTAAATGAGATGAAATATATAAAGCACTAGGAATGTAGTTGGCACACAGAAAATTTTAACTGTCGCTTTTATTATACACATATGATAAGGGAATATTGTTCATATATTAAAAATTATCCTCATGAAAAATTTTAAAACATGAAAGAATGCAAATGATAGTCTGTTAAATGAAGGTCAAAATATAAATATGATCACATTTTTTCACAATAATTTAAAAAATATATAGAAAACATTGGAAAGGAAATATCTCTGGCTATGGCCAAGTGAGGAGGTTGACAAATCATCTCCCCACAAAAGCAACCATAAAGCTGGACAAATGGACAAAAAGTCATTTTACCATCCTCAAAATTGCCCAAAAGCATCAACAAGCTGAGAACTACTAATGCATGAAAAGCTAAGGAGTTTGAGGCCTTCGTGTCTGGGGCTGCTCTGCCTTCCCCACCCTCACCTTTAGCTCAAGAATGCATGAAAGATGATCCAGTGGGGGTGAGCTGAATGCCAAGCCCCATCGCTACTCTGTCTCATTACAATCATGATGGAAGGCAAAGGGGAAGCAGGCATGTCACATGGTGAGAGAAAGAGCATAAAAGAGAGGAGAGCGGTGCCAGATTACTTTTTAACAAGCAGATCTCTTTGTAACTAACAGAGTGAGAACTCATTACTTCAAGGATAGCACCAAGCCATTTATGAGAGATCTACCCCGTGACCCTAACACCTCCCACCAGGCCCTACCTACAACATGGGATCACATTTCTTTTTTCTTTCTTCCTTTTTTTTGAGACATGGTCTTCTCACTCTGTCACCCACTGGAGGGGGCTCACATTTTAACATGAGATTTCTAGAGGATAAAGAGCCAAACTACATCAAAATGGCAATCTTGGTGGAAGGCAACCAACAATATGTAATAAGAGTCCCAAGAGGGAAGAGTATAAAGATATAATGTCTGAAAATATCCCACATTTGATGAAGACATGAATTTACAGATCCAAGGAGTTCAGAAAATCCCAGTTAGGATCAGCACACAGAGACCCAAAATATACACATTATATATAGTCAAATGAAAGAGAGAGACAAAGAGAACATCACGAATGCAACAGGAGAAAAACAACTCATCACTTACAGGGGAGAATCAATATGGTTAACCACTGATATTTCATCTGAAACAATGGAAGCCAGAAGGCAGTGGAATAACATATGCAAAATTCTGAAAGAAAAACACACATACACAAAAACTACCAACCAAAAACAAAGGCAGGGCTGGGTGCGGTGGCTCATGCTTGTAATCCCAGCACTTTGGGAGGTAGAGGTGGGTGGATCACCTGAGGTCAGGAGTTTGAGACCAGCCTGGCCAACATGATGCGACCCTGTATCTACTAAAAATACAAAAGTTACCTGGGCATGGTGGCGTGCACCTGTAATCCCAGCTGCTCAAGAGGCTGAGGCAGGAGAATTCCTGAGGCAGGAGGTTATAGTGAGCCAAGATCGTGCTACTGCACTCCAGCCTAGATGACAGAGTGAGACTCTCTCTCAATAAAAGAAACAAAAACAACAAAGGCAAAATAAAGACATCCCCAGATAAATGCTGAAAGAATTTGTTGCTAGGAAACATGTCTTGCAAGAAATACTAAAGGAGGTCTTTCAGCTTGAAAGGAAATGGCATCAGTTGCTAACTTGAATCCATAAGAAGAAATGAGGAATACCTGAAATGGTTATAAGTTAATATAAAGGAGTTTAGAAATAGATCTTTTTCATTTTTACTCTTCTTTAGAAGACATGATTGGATAAAGTATTAGTTATACTGTTGGGTTAACATATAGATTTAATTTGTATGATAATAGCATAAAGGAAGGAGGATAGAATGGAGCTATAGCAGAGCAAAATTTCTGTATTTTACCAGAATTAAGTTAGTATTGATGTGAAATAGATTGTTATTAGTTAGGATGTATATTGTAATCCCTAAGTAACCACTAAGAAAATTGTGCATGTATACATATGCACATATATATGTGTGTGTGTCCATACATATTATATATACATATATATTTATGTGTACATCATATATATATATATATATCTCAACAAAGGAATTAAATGGGATATCACAAATATTTAACATAAGGTAGTTAAAGGAAGAACAGAACAACAAAAAACAGATGATATATAGAAAACAAATAGCATGGAAAATAAAAATCTAAGTATTTCAACAATAATATTATATGTAAGTGATCTAAACACACTGATAAAAGGATAGAAATTATTAAATTGGATTTACAAAAAAATCAAGATTCAACTATATACTGTTTATAGTAGACACGCCTTAGGTTCAAATACACAGAAGTTTGAAGTAAAAAGGTACAAAAGATATACTATGGAAACAGAAAATGTAATAGCTGAGTAACTACAATAATACCAGACAAAATAGTTTTTAAGACTAGAAATACATATTACTGTAGACAGAATGGCCTGTCACAATGATTAAAGCATCAATTCATCAGGAAGACAGGACAATTATAAGTGTATACACACTTAACAGTACAACACAATCACCTCATAATACTTGAGGCAAAACCCAACAGAATTGAAAGGAGAAATAGGCAATTTGGCAATAATATTTAGAAATTTCAGTATCCTACTCTCAATACTTGAAAAGACAACTGTATGGAAAATCTGGCCAGGTACAGTGGCTCAAGCCTGTAATTCCAGGACTTTAGAAGGCTGAAATGAGAGGATTGCTTGAGCTCAGAAGTTGGAGACCAGCCTGGCAAAATGGCAAGACTCTGTCTCTACAAAAAATAAAAAAATTGTCTGGGTGTGTTGTTTGTGCATGCCTGTGGTCCCACCACTTGGGAGGCTGAGGTAGGTGGATCACTTGAGCCCAGCAGGCAATCAAGGCTGCAATGAGCTGTGATCATGCCACTGCACTCCAGCTTGAGTGACAAGAGTGAGACCCTGTCTCAAAACAACAACAAAAAAAAGAATATCTATGGTAAGTATAAACTTACCATACAACCCAACAAATCATTTCTAGGAATTTCTAAGAGAAAAGAAAACCTGTATTTACACGAAGACATATATGTGAATGTTTATTGCAGCATTATTTGTAATAGCTAAAAGCTCACAATAATACAAATGTCTGCAGATAGTGAATAGATAAACAAAATGTGGTATATGTATACAAGGGAATACTATTTTGCAGTGAAAAGAAATTAACTACTAATGATGTAAAATCCCCAAATCACTGAATCATGCACTTTAAATGTGTACATTGTATGTATGTGAATATCTCAATAAAGCTGTTTTTTTTTTTTTTTTTTGAGATGGGGTCTCACTCTGTCACCCAGGCTAGAGTGCAGTGGTACTATCATAGCTCACTGCAGCCTTGAACTACTGGGCTCAAGTGATCCTTTGCCTTAGCCTCCTGAGTAACTGGACTATAGGCATATGCCACCACATCCAGCTAATTAAAACAAAAAATTTTTTTGTAGAGACAGTTTCACTGTGTTGCCCAGGTTGGTATCAAACTCCTGGGCTCAAACGATCCTCCTGCCTTGGCCTCCCAAAGTGCTGGGATTACAGGTGTGAGTAACCGTGCCCAGCCTGTTTTTTAAAAAAAGTAGTGAACTTGGGCCAGGTGTGGTGGCTCACACCTGTAATCCCAGCACTTTGGGAGGCCGAGGTGGGCAGATCATTGAGGCCAGGAGTTTGAGACAAGCCTGGGCAACATGGTGAGACCCTATCTTTACAAAAAATACAAAAATTAGCTGGGGTGGTGGCATGTGCCTGTGTCCCAGCTACTCAGGAGGCTGAGGTGAGCTGATGGCTTGAGCGCAGAAGGTAGAGGTTGCAGTGAGCTGTGATTGTGCCACTGCATTCCAGTCTAGGTGACAGAGTGAGATTCTGTCTCAAATAAATAAATAACTAAAATAAAAAATAAAAAAGTAATGAACCAACTGACACATGCTATAGCATGGACGAACCTCAAAAACATGCTAAGTGAAAGAAGGCAGATGCAAAAGACTATGTATTGTATGATACCACTTATATGAAATACTCTTATTATAGAACATACCCCAGAGATGTTAAAATTTGAGAAAGCTTGTGTCTTTGAATCTATGAAATACAGTATTTATCACAGAGGTGGTAGGATTGTGAGTGATTTTTAGTATTTACAATTAATATTGTTGGATTGTTTTCAAACAGCTTTATTGAGGTATAATTGATAAACTGCATTTATTTAAATTGTACAATATTAAAGTTTTGACATATCTGTACATCTGTGAAACTGTCACCACAATCAAGATAATGAACATACACACATTACCCCCCAAAGTTTTTTGTGTCTTCTATTATTCCTTTGCCCACCTCTGTCCACCCCTCCCCTCTCGCCTGGCCTCCTTTGGTCTGGTTCTTTTCATTCAACATAAATTATTTTGAGAATCATCCATGTTCTTTAATTAAAAAATTGTTTATTTCAAAAAAGAATTTTTAGGGAAAAATTGTTGTAAAATCCTTTTCTGGTGGTTTATCTATAGTTTGAATTTTTCCATACAAAGATTTTTCTTTGAACTTTAAACTTGCTTTATCCTTCCAATTATAACTGATAGGTCAGTGGTAACTAAATAGATACTATTTCTTGTATAGAAGTGAATTCAGCCTGTTAATTTAATTTTAATTTTTTTTCTTTTTTTGAGATGGAGTCTCACTCTATTGCCCAGGCTGCTGTGCAGTGCACCATCTCAGGTCACTGCAACCTCCGCCTCCCAGGTTCAAGTGATCCTCCTGCCTCAGCCTTCCCAATAGCTAGGATTACAGCTGCATGCCACCACACCCGGCTAATTTTTGTATTTTTAGTAGAGGCAGGGTTTCACCATGTTGGGTAGGCTGGCCTTAAACTTCTGGTCTCAAATGATCCACCTGCCTTGGCCCCCTAAAGTGCTGGGATTACAGGTGTGAGCCACCGCACCTGGCCTTTTTTTTTTTTTGAGACAGAGTCTTGCTGTGTAGCCCAGGCTGGAATGCAGTGGTGTAGTCATGGCTCACTGTAGCCTTGACTGCTTGGGTTCAAGTGATTCTCCCACCTCAGCCTCCCCAGTAGCTAGGACCACAGTCATGTGCCACCATACCTCGCTGATTTTTTTTTTTTTTTTTTTTTTGAGACAGAGTCTCGCTCTATCGCCCAAGCTGGAGAGCAGTGGCACGATCTTGGCTCACTGCAAGCTCCGCCTCCCAGGTTCACACCATTCTCCTGCCTCAGCCTCCCAAGTAGCTGGCACTACAGGCACCCGCCACCACGCCTGGCTAATTTTTTGTATTTTTAGTAGAGACGTGGTTTCACCGTGTTAGCCAGGATAGTCTCAATCTCCTGACCTCGTGATCCACATGCCTTGGCCTCCCAAAGTGCTGGGATTACAGGCATAAGCCACCACGCCCGGCCCACCTCGCTGATTTTTTTGTTTTGTTTTTAGTAGAGATGAAGTCTCACTATTTTACCCAGGCTGGTCTTGAACTCCTGAGCTCACACAATCCTGCCGAAGTGCTGGGATTACAGGTGTGAGCCACCATGTCTAGCCTAATTCGAAATTCTGTGTCAAAGATTAAAAGCATTCTGATTACAAGAGTTATGAGATCCCAGAATCAAGCCAGGTTGTAAGGTCTCCTCTAAATCCTTTAAATGCTAGAGTAGGCAACTAACTTTCTGTGGTGGTTTTACCTGTTCTAGAAGGAGGAAAATACAATGAAGTCTTTCAAGTCCCTTCTCTCTCTCTGATATTAAATGTCGAAATTGTTTGGAAAACTAAATGGTAAAAAAAAAATAATGTGTATTTCTTTCAAGTTTGTCTCATGTATTGCTTTTTTTTGTTTGTTTTTTTGTTTTTCAGACCAAATGTTTATTGAGCTTGTTCCGGGATATTGGCCATCACTTGATTCATAATAATAAAATAGGAGGAATTAATTCTCTGCTGTCCAAACAAGCTGTTTCTAAGAATCTGAAAGAAGATAAACCAGTGAAAGAAAAGGATATAGATGGAAGGCCTAGGCCTGGGGATGTGGTAGGTTGTTGAGAAGGTGATGATTTTGCCTGTTAGATTACATTCCAGAGGCTTCACTGATTTCTCACTTGGTGACTGGTATCAATGTTAGTTTGCATTTTTTTAAAATTTTACTTTAAGTTCTGGGATACATGTGCAGAATGTGCAGGTTTGTTACATAGGTACACATGTGCCATGGTGGTTTGCTGCACCTGTCAACCCGCCATCTAGGTTTTAAGCCCCACATGCATTAGGTATTTGTCCTTAATGCTCTTCCTTCCCCTTGGCCCTTACCCCCGACAGGCCCCGGTTTGTGATGTTCCCCTCCCTGTGTCCATGTGTTTTCATGGTTCAACTCCCACTTATGAGTGAGAACATGCGGTATTTGGTTTTCTGTTCCTGTGTTAGTTGCTGAGAATGATGGTTTCCAGCTTCATCCATCCCTGCAAAGGACACGAACTCATTCTTTTTTATGGCTGCAGTTAGTTTGCATTTTGATGCAGTGTAGAGAACATTGTTCTTGTCACTATGAAGACTGTGTAGGAATTCAATTTTTGAGGTGTGTTCATTTTCTTTCAGCAGGCACCTAGTATAAAATCTCAGAGCTCAGATACTCCTTTGGAAGGTGAACCCCCTCTAAGTCACAATCCTGAAGGACAGGTAATTGTGCATAAAGTTTGGAAAATTAAGTTTAAGTTAACCAGACCTTTATTAAGCAAGGCATTTTCAATGGAAAATGCTCAGGCAGGATGTTAGTTATCATTCCATATTTGCCCATGACTAGTTGTCTATGACTTTGGGCAAATTTCTTTGTCGTGTTGAAACTCTGTAAAATGAACTGGTGCCAGGTTAATTTTAAGGTCCTTTCCAGCATTAAAATATTATATCTTTTGTTAATTCTACTATGTTAAACATTATAAGGGATGTAAAGATGCATCATCTGCAGCATTTATTCATCTGCTTTCAGGAAACTCAGCATCTGGTAGGAGAAACAGACTGGTATATAACTAATCATAGTATATAATTTTGATGAGTGCTGTAATAGAGGTACAAATAAAAGTTCTGTGTGGGCTCTGAGGAGACAAATATTAGGATGGGGAAGTCTAAGGGAAGTCTTCATGGAGGAGGTGATATCCATACTAAGTAGTGAAAGATGAAGAGACCTGTTTGCCATAAGAAGATGGAGGGAGAGGCATTTCAGAGCCAGGGAGCAGCTTGAGAGAGAATAACAGAGAATTTGCAAGAGCAGAATTTAGGCTGTCTCAGTTAATTGCAGTGTATGGTATATAGAGAAATTAAAGGAGAGATTCTATAAAGAGTTAGGAAAGAAGAAAGAGGCTGAATCAGGTAATGGAAAGACTTGAAAGGCTTATTTAAAAGTTTGGACTTCATTGTATAGCTGATGACAGATTCTTGAACCTCTTCTTGGAGATTCACATCAAAGGTTTCAAAGTCATAGAAATAAGACCTCATGTATGTTTCAGGTCGGAATTCTTGCAAGGGTATGAAAAAAAGAGATTGAAGGTGGGGTAGGGCTGCAGGCTTTTCTTGTAGTATAGATGAGTGTTGATGACAGTTTTATTTAGGACAGGGGTTGTAGTAAAGAAAGTCAGAAACCTGGAGAGGCAAGGAGTTTGCAATTGGGAAGCTTTGGGGGTATTGATGAGAAAAGTTAAGGATAACTCAGGTTGCAAGCCTCACTTTCTGGAAGGATGACAACACCATTAAGAGAAAAATCAAGAGAGATTGACATTGGGGAAATAATAAATTCAATTTTGGACATGTATTTAGGATGCTGGCAAAAATCTGGGTAGAGCTGTCCAGCACTTGGAGTTGGTAGATGGTAGTGAGGAGACTGTGAGTGGGAATATAAGAAGGTTATGAAGAGAATTTTTCTGCAGGACCACCTGAAAGAAGGTTGCTGGAAGAAAGAAAGGCATTCACTTAAAACAGTTCCTGGGAAAGTATTGAGAACAAGTTAAACAGGGCTTCAGCCCTGTTACACTGTAGAAGCTTCCAAGAATAAAACTGAAAATCCTTTCCTCTAAGAGATAACCACTGTTGCTATATTTCTTTCCAGTTATTTTTCTATGTGAAAAGTATTTTAACAGTTGAGATCACACTGTATATGTAGTTATATATGCAGTTTTCTCACTTATTATATTGTGAGCATCATCTTATGTTACTAAATTTTTCATAAATATATTTTTTTCTGGAAATAATAAGAAAACAATGTCTTTACAGCAATATGTAGAAGCAGGGACATACATTGTGTTGGAAATTCAGCTGGACAAAGCCTTGGTTCCAAAGCGAATGCCAGAGGAGCTAGCCAGAAGGTTTGTAGCTATGGTGCTTATACTAGTTTTGTACAATTTGGGTGTAAATAAGAGGAAGTCAGATTGTCCCCACGATTGTAATTTCCCTTGGGCTAAGCAGGAGTTATCTGGTTTTTTTCTAGATGAAGTTTTTGTTGTTGTTGTTATTTTTGTTACCTTATCACAAAAGCATTGCATGCTCACTATAAAAATTTTTAGGAAGCTGGGTGCGGTGGCTCATGCCTGTAATCCTAGCAGTTTGGGAGGCCAAGGTGGGGGGGATTGCCTGAGCTCAGGAGTTTGAGACCAGCCTGGGCAACACGGTGAAACCCTGTCTCTACTAAAATACAAAAAATTAGCCGGGCATGGCGGCATGCACCTGTAACCTCAGCTACTCAGGAGGCTGAGGCAGGAGAATTGCTTGAACCTGGGAGGCGGAGGTTGCAGTGAGCCAAGATCGCACCACTGCACTCCGGCCTGAGAGACAGAGAAAGACTCTAACTCTTAAAAAAAAAAAAAAAAAAAAAATTCTTAGGAAATACGGATGAACAAGAAAGTATATAAAAATACCCAAGGTCAGGTGTGGTAGCTCATTCCAGCACTTTGAATCCCAGCACTTTGAAATCCCAGCACTTTGAAAGGCCAAGGCAAGAGGATCACTTGAGCCCAGAGGTTTGAGACCAGCTTGGGCAACATAGTGAGACCCCATCTCTATAAAAAATTAAAAAATAAAAACATCCAGATCTCTACTCACCTAGTGATAACTGCTTTTAACACCTTGGTGTTGTTATCCTTCTGGAGTTATTTTAAAGCCCCCTATATTACACATACACACATAAACACACACACGCATGTTACATATACATATATGTAATTTAAAAAAACTGTTTATATTGTACCATAGTGCTTTGCTTGTGTGTTACTAGGAAACTGTGCATTCATCTGGGTTATTCAACTTGTTCGCATACAATTGTTCATAGTATTCTAATACTCCTTTTTATCCCTCTAAAATTGGTAGTAATGTTTCCACTTTCATGTCTTCTCTCTTTTTTCAGTCAGTCTTGCTAAAAGTTTGTCAATCTTGTTGATCTTTTTGAAAAACCAACTTTTAAAGCTTATTGATTTTCTCCATTATTTTTCTATTCTCTAATTTGTTTTTACTCTAATCTTCATTCTTTCTTTTATTATGTCTTCTGCTAGCTTTGGGCATAGTGTGCCCCCCTTTTGCTAGTTCCTTAAAGAATACAGTTATGTTATTGATTTTGAGTTTTCTTCTTCTTTAGTGTATGTGTAGAGAACTATATATTTCCCTCTGAGCACTGCTTTCACTGCATTTCATAATTTTTTATTTGGTTTTTGTTTTCATTTGTCTAAAGGTTTTTTTTTTTCATTTCTCTTGTGATTTCTTCTTTGAACCATTGGTTGAATGTGTTGCTTAAATTTTCTTATTTCAGTTATTTAATATTCTTATTTTATTAATTTTAAGTCTTCTGTTACTGGGTTTTAGTTCTATTTCATTGTGATCAGAAAATATGCTTCATATGATTTCAATCTTTTTTTTTTTTTTGAGATGGAGTTTCACTCTTGTTGCCCAAGCTGGAGTGCAATGGTGTGATCTCAGCTCATGGCAACCTCTGCCTCCTGGGTTCAAGTGATTCTCCTGCCTCAGCCTCCTGAGTAGCTAGGATTACAGGCATGTGCCATCACACCTGGCTAATTTTGTATTTTTAATAGAGACGGGGTTTCTCCATGTTGCTCAGGCTGGTCTCGAACTCCCGACCTCAGGTGATCTGCCCGCTTCGGCCTCCCAAATTGCTGGGATTACAGGCATGAGCCATCATGCTCAGCCATGATTTCAATCTTTTAAAGTTTATTGATACTTGTTTTGTGGCCTGACATACGGTATACCCTGCAGAATGTTCTATGTGCACTTGAGAAGAATGCGTTATCTGTTGTTATTGGGTGGAATGTTCTATATATGTCTGTTAGGTCTAATTGGTTTATAGGTTGTTCAAATCCTTTCTTTCTTTCTTTCTTTCTTTCTTTTTTAGATAGAGTCTCGCTCTGTCACCCAGGCTGGAGTGCAGTGGCATGATCTTGGCTCACCGCAACCTCTGCCTCCCGGGTTCAAGCAATTCTCCTGCCTCAGCCTCCCAAGTAGCTGGGACTATAGGAGCACATCGCTGCACCCAGCATTTTTTTTTTTTTTTTTGTATTTTAGTAGAGATGGAGTTTCACTGTGTTGCCCAGGCTGGTCTTGAACTCCTGAGCTCAGGCAATCTGCCCGCCTCAGCCTCCCAAAGTGCTAGGATTACAGGCATGAACCACCATGCCCGGCCCAAATCCTTTATTTTTTTATTAATCTCCTGTCTGGTTGTTTTATCCATTATTGAAAGTAGAGTATTGAAGTCTCTATTATTGTAGGACTATCAGTTTCTCCCTTCAATTCTATCAGTTTTTGCTTTATAAATTTTGGGGTTCTGTTGTATATGTTTATAAATGTTGTATGGGGTTCTGTTGTTATGTTTATAAATGTTGTATTTTATTGCTGTATTGAACCTTTTATCAATATTTAATGTCCTTATTTGTCTCTTGTACCCTCTTTTTATTTGAAGTTTATTTTGTCTGACAATAATATAGCCATCTCAGCTCTTTTTTACTATTTGTATGGAATATCTGATTTTATCCTACCTTTGACTTCTTTCTGTCCTTACATCTAAAGGGAGTATCTTGTAGACAGCAGATAGATGGATTCTGTGTGAGTTTTTCTAATCTAATCTGCCAGTGTCTGCTTTTTAATAGGAAAGTTTAATCCATTTACATTTAATGTGATTACTGATAGAGAAGGATTTACTTCTGCCATTTATCTGTTCGTTGTCTTCATGTCTTATTTTTTTTTTGTTCTTCAGTTCCTTTATTGCTGCCTTTTTATATTTAGCTGATTTTTTGCAGTATGCCATTTGGATTTCCCTCTTCTTTCCTTTTCTGTGTATTTTTTTAGTTGTTGTCTTAGTAATTAACTTGGAGACAACAATTAGCACCTTAAACCTGTAACAGCTTAGTTTGAATACAAACTTAATTTCAGTACTATACACTCTGCTCCTATACATCTCCATCCCTCCCCGTTACATTGTTATTGTCACAGATTACATATTTATCTATTGTGTGTCTACTAACATAGACTTATCATTATTATTTTATGCATTTGTCATCAAAAAAAAGAGAAGAGAAAGAGGAGTTACAACTTGAAAGTGCAATAATACTGGCTTTCATATTTACCTTTACTAGTGTTCTTTATTCCTTCATCTGACTTCAAGTTACTGACTAGTGTCCTGTCATTTCAGCCTGAAGGACTCCCTTTAGCGTTCCTTATGAGGTAGGTCCTGTTATCAAACTGTCTTAATTTTGTTTATCTGGGATTGTCTTAATGTCTTCTTCACTTTTGAAGGATAATTTACTAGATATAGAATTCTTTTACCTTTTTTTTCTGTAATTTTTGTAGAGACATAGTCCCACTATGTTTCCCAGGCTGGTCTCAATCTCTTGGCCTCAAGTGGTCATCTCTCCTCAGCCTCCCAAAGTGCTGGGATTATAGGCATGAGACACCTGGATATAGAATTCTTAGTTGTCAATTTTTTTTTCTTTCAGACTTTAAATATGTCATCTCAGTGACTTCTGGCCTCCATGGTTTTGATAAGAAATCAGCTGTTAATCTTATTGAGGATCGCTTGTATGTGACAAGTCACACCTCTGTTGCTGTTTTTGATATTTTTTCTTTGTCTTTGTGTTTTGACAATTTGACTATGGTGTGTTTTAGTGTGGACATATGAGTTTTTCCTGCTTGGAGTTTATTAAGTTTCTTGGATGTGTCAATTCATATCTTTCACCAAATTTGGGAAGTTTTGGGCCATTATTTCTTAAAAATTCTTTCTTCCCCCTTTCTTCTCTAGAAAGGGGGAAGTTTCTTCCAGAACTTCCATAATGTGTATGCTGGTCAGCTTGATGGCATCCTATAGGTCTTAAATTCTGTTCACTTTTCTTCATTCTTTTTCTTTCTGTTCCTCAGACTGAATTATTTTAATTGTTCCATCTCCAGTTTTGCTGATTCTTTCTTCTGCCTGATCAAATCTGCTGTTGAACCCTTTAGTGAATTTTTTATTCCAAATATTGTACTTTTAAGCTCCAGACTTCTTGTTTTTTTAAAAAATAATTTCTGTTTCTACTGATACTCTAATTTTGTTCATACATTGCTTTCCTTTTTTCTCTTTGTTTTGTCCGTGGCTTCCTTGAGCTTTTTGAGTGTGTATAGTAAAGTTGATTTAATGTATTTGTGTAGTAAGTTTGATGCCTGGGCTTCTTTAGGGAGAATTTCTATATTTTTTTCTTTGAAAGAGTCATACTTTTATTTATTTGTACTATTTGTATTTTATCATCGTTGAAAACTGGACATGTGGATACTATCATGTGGGAATTTTGGAAATCAAACTTTTCCCTTCGCTACGTTTGGCTGCTTTTTATTGTTGAAGGTGTAACTTGTGTTCAGCCAGTGTTTTGACAGATTTCCTTGAATGCCAGGATCTAAATACAAACAAAAACACAACAAAAAATCTTTTCTGCCAATCTTTACAGATGGCTCTGTGCTGAGGCATTCTTTTAACATTTAACCAGGCCATTTATATTTCTGCCTCAGCCTTTTCTTCCTGCTTATACTGAACCTGTAGATCAATCAGTGGTGAAAGCATAGGGTTTTCTCTGGTCAACTTTAAGCATACATCCTGTCCTGGGCATACATGTGGCTTTCTGAATTTCCCAGTACACACAAGTACTTTTGAATGCTCTAATTTCCAAAGAAACTCTCCAGCTTTTCTTCTCAGGCTTTAGGTGGTCTATTATATGTCTCAACCATAATGCTTTGCCCCAAACAGCTTTGGGGATTTGATAACCTTACAATGTTTTTGAACAATACTTTTCCACCCTGTGTAGGTTTCAGTGCTTTTCCGCACTGAGTTAGGAGAAACAGAGATGAGTGCCTTGCACCAGTCTCTCAGGCAGTCCCAGACAAGCTAGAACAAACACAGTAATTTGAGAATAAGGTCTGCTCTGCTTCCTCCAGAATCAGGGACCAGTGTGCCACACTAGAAATCCAGGCTGCCACCTTTGAGACTGCTGCTGAGCTGGGGATGCAGTGTGCAGCGGAGCAAGAGCAAGTAAAAATGCCAGAAAGCTTTCCTGCGGATTTAGAATTGCCTTCTTCTGGATTCAGATTCTCTTCGTTACTGTAAACCTTTTTTTCCCAACATTCTAACAAGTTGGTTCTGACAGTTTCAGTTTCTGGTGTGTTTTTTTTTTTTTTTAAGTTTATCTGGAGGGATGGGAGTTTAGAGTTACCTGCTCGGTCATTTTGCTGACATCTAGACTTTACCTCTTGATGTGAGGAGCATTATACTCAAAGAAAGATGAAAGAAAATAGCAGCTTCTACCTTGGAGACTATTTATTACATGTATTTTTAAGACTTTAGATAAATATCCCCAAATTGCCTTCCAAAAAATTTACAGTTCTATAAATGATATATGAGACTACTGTTTCTTCACATATTCACCAACACAATACTTTTTTATTTTTGCTATTTTGATGGGGAGAAAAGTTTCTCATTTTAATTTTAATCCACATTGTAAATTGTGTAGTGAAACATTTTTACACATAATTATTAATAATTTGGAAGTTTCTTTTGAGAATTACCTGCTTATAATGGCACATTCATCTTTTATACCTGAGAGTTCTTGAGTTTTTAAAAACTTTGCATTTAGTCCCCTTCCAAAAATAATCTAATAATATTTACCATAAATGGGCCGGGTGCAGTGGCTCACGCCTGTAATCCCAGCCCTTTGAGAGGCCGAGGCAGGTGAATCACCTGAGGTCAGGAGTTTGACACCAGCCTGGCCAATGTGGGGAAACCCTGCCTCTACTAAAAATATAAAAATTAGCCGGGCGTGGTGGTGGGTGCCTGTAGTCCCAGCTACTTGGGAGGCTGAGGCAGAATTGTTTGAACCCAGGAGGCGGAGGTTGCAGTGAGCTGAGATCATGCCATTGCACTCCAGCCTGGATGACAAGAGCAAAAAACTCCATCTCAAAAAAAAAAAAATTTACCATAAATGACATACAAAATAAAAGTGATAATCTAGAAATAGTCAAAAACTCAAAACAATGGAAAAGGAAGGCCGCATTAAATAGAGCTCTCATAAATAAGCATCAAATCTGAGCTGTCCAACAAAAAGGGAAGCCCTGTAAGTTATATAATTTTAATCATAAAGGAAGAAGCACATTAGTCACAAAAGAGACCACATTTATTCCTGGCATTAAATTCTAAAGCAGATTTCTCATTTGGGCTCTTACATAGGGGAATACAGAGTGACAGTATAACAGTATCCTTAATGACAGTTTTACAACAAATACAGAAGCAATTTTTATGACTTTTATATCCTGAAACTTTTTATCCACTTATAGTACATAAAGTACTCTATATAGTACTTTAAAAACTGTGGTTTATCAATGTTTAAATGTTTTTGGACTTTTTTGTGAGAAACAGTTATTAGCAATAAGTTTTTTTTTCAAAGGCATTTCTTCTCCAAGCTAGGCCAAGTGATAAAATTATAGAGCAAAAGCTAATTAGAATGGCAACAATAGGCCGGGTGTGGTGGCTCACACCTGTAATCCCAGCACTTTGGGAGGCCAAGGCAGGTGGATCACGAGGTCAAAAGATCGAGACCATCCTGGCTAACACAGTGAAACACCGTCTCTACTAAAAATACAAAAAAATTAGCCGGGCATGGTGGCGGGCGCCTGTAGTCCCAGCTACTCAGGAGGCTGAGGCAGGAGAATGGTGTGAACCCAGGAGGCAGAGCTTGCAATGAGCCAAGGTTGTGCCACTGCACTCCAGCCTGGGCAACAGAGCGAGACTCCATCTCAAAACAAAAAAGAATGGCAACAATAGAAAATTGTACTTAGGCTGGGTATGGTGGTTCACACCTGTAATCCTAGCACTTTGGGAGGCTGAGGCAGGAAGATTGCTTGACCTCAGAAGTTTGAGACTAGCCTGGGCAACATAGCAAGACCTCATCTCTATTAAAAATAAAAAAATTAGTTGGGTGTGGTAGTGCATACCTGTAGTCCGAGCTACCCGGTGGTGGGGGGCGGTGGGGGTGCTGAGGCAGGAGGATTGCTTGAGCCTGGAGATCCAGGCTGCAGTGAGCTATGATCATGCCACTGTACTCCAGCCTGGCAACAGAGCGAGACCCTCTCTCAAAAAAAAAAAAAAAAAAAAAAGAAAAGAAAAGAAAAAAGAAAATTATAGTCAATACTTATAAAAGATTATTTGCCTTTGGTTGCAGGCTGAGCCTGAGGCATGTGTATACCAAACTGCTAAATCTATGTCACTGTATAAGAATATACCTAAATTTAAAGCAGTCTTCAACATATGAAAAGAAACTAAACTATTTCCGTAATAAAATAAATGCACATTAAAACTATGCTGAAGTACCTTGTTTTTTAATTGCTGAAATAAAAAAAGCTTGATAATTTATTGTGTTGTTGAGGATGTTTGGAAACAGGTCCTCTCATATAAGCTGGTGTGAGTATAAACTGGGTAAAATTCCAGTGGAGGGCAATTTGGTAATGCTATCTAAATACAAATTCATGGATCTTTTAACTCTTTGATCAGGTAACTCACTTCAAATAACTTGTCTTCAGATAAATATTGTTATCAAGCTCATCAATGACCACCACACTGTTAAATCCAGTGGTCTGTTCTTGGGGTCATTTTGACCTGTCATCAGCATTTAACTACTCAACCCTCCTTGAGGAACTTTCTTCACTTGGTTGTAAGGACACTATACTCTCCTGGCTTTATTCCTCCCTCCCTGGCCTTCTTTATCTCTCCAGCATCTAAATGTTGGAGTCCCCCAGAGCTCAGTGCTTGAACACCTTTTCTATCTATACTTATTTCCTTGGTTTCTATCTAGTCTCGTGGCTCTAAATACCATCTATACACTGATGGCTCCCACATTTATATTTCAAGCTGAACCTCTCCTAATTCTCACATACTCTTTGGTCAGAGCCATAGTAGTCCCTCATCTGGGACTTACATGTAAGATGTAAGATATACTTAGATGTAAGTTTCCTTACATCTACCATTCTACCCTTCAATTTCTTCTTTTTTATTTTCTAATGATAGCTTTTTCGAGATATTATTCACATACCATATACTTCTCTACCACCATCACCTTTTCTTTCATTTTGTTCACCCATTTAAAGTATCCAATTCTGATCCCTTTGTAGTTCATAAGCGTGATGATTGGGTGTTCATGCTCATACATGAGCTGTGCCTCCCTCAAGCCTTGTTGTGACATCATCATATTACCTGTCCGATGTGAACTTAGAAAAATAAAAATAAAATAAAGTGTACAATTCAGTGGCTTTTAGTATACTCACAGAATTGTGTAGCCATTCCATAATCAACTTTATATATACTATCATTACCCCAAAAGTTGAAATCCCATGTACATTAGCAGTCATTCTCCTTTTCCTCTCAACCATCATGCCAACTCCTCCACCCTGAACCCCCAAGTCTAAGCAGCCGTTTATCTACTTTTTTTCTCTATAGATTTGCCAACTCTGGAATCATACAATATGTGGTGACTGGCTTCTTTCATTTAATCTAATGTTGTTAAGGTTTATTCATATTGTGGCATATATCAATACTTAATTTCTTTATTACCAAATAATATTTCATTGTCAAAACAGGAGCAAAAGACAGAGAGAGCAGGGAGGGAGTTGGGGGAGGTGCCACACATTTTTAAATGACCAGATCTTGCAAGCACTTACTCACTATCATGAAGACAGCACCAAGCCATGAGGCATCCACCTCCATGACCCAGACACTTCCCACCAGGCCCCACTTCCAACACTGGGGATTATAATTCAACATGAGATTTGGATGGGGACAAATATCCAAACTATGTCAGTTGCTTCCTCACTTCCCTCAGGTCTTTACTCAAACGTTAACGTCTCAGCGAGGCCTTCCTGGTGAAATATGCTCCTGCATTCCCCCACCCTCAACCCCCAATAGAGTCTGTCTGCCTTCCTGCATTATTTTTCTCTATGGGACATATTACTAGCATATTTATCTTGTTTGTTTATCTTATTTATTGTCTTTCTTTCCCTACTAGAATGTAAGCTCCATGAGGGTAAGAATTTTTGTCTATTTTGTTTAATGCTCTATTCCCAAACCTAGAAAACTACCTGATGGACAATAAGCACTCGGTATCTATTTTTATTTTTTTATTTTTTGGGAGACAGAGTCTTGCCCTGTGGCCCAGGCTGGAATGCAGTGGTGCGATCTCAGCTCACTGCACCTCTGCCTCCCAGGTTCAAGAAATTCACGTCTCAGCCTCCTGAGTAGCTGGAACTATAGGCACACACCACTACACCCAGCTAATTTTTTTCATTTTAGTAGAGACAGGATTTCACTATGTTTCTCAGGCTGGTCTCGAACTCCTAAGCTCAGGCAATCCACCCGCCTCGGCCTCTCAAAGTGCTAGGATTACAGGCATGAGCCACCATGGCTGGCCTCTCAGTATCTATTTTGAATGAATGAATAACATTGTCTCTGGAGAGGAAACTAGGAGGCTGGGCAATAAGGTTGGAAGGAGATATTTTGCTATACAGTTTCGTACCTTCTAAATTTTGAATAATGTAAATAGATTACCTATTTAAATAAATAGAATTAAAATTAGTAATTATGAACAGAGGTATATCATTACATAGGATCTAGTAAGAAAAATAGATTTTGTGAGTTTGATTGTGGACTTCAAGGTAGTATAATATATTTAGCAAGAACCTGAAACTAAAAGGGAGAAGAGCTATAACTTAATTCCTTCTAGGTTCTTGTAAGGGCTTCTGAAAATAGAAGGTAGAGGTTTTGACATAAGTAGTTTTGACATTGACAAAATGTGGTTTTTTACTCACATTTTGGATTAAGTTTTGATAGCATTATTGTAATTTAATGCAGCCCTATAAATTATGCCAAGAGTACACTTTTATTGTAGACGGGGAGGAAAGAAGAGGTTTTGCTTGCCTATTCCACTCAGATTTCCAAATCATTCTGCTTTCAGAGATGTTACTGAGTGCCTCTAAAATGTTGACACCCATTTCTTTCCAAAACCCCAGTCAAACAGCCCTTGTATACCACAAGTTTTTAAATACGTAAGGGTAAAGCCAGGGCTCAAATTAACCAAAAATACAACTTAGATACTCCCTGAGTAGCTGCTTCCTGACCTCCCTTCTGTATGGTCCGTAGCCATATACTTTGCTGTGGTTCACATCTAGGGTTTTACATGAGAGAATAGCACAGTGCTCAAGTGCAGTGGGGGAACAGACCTCAGATCTCCCCCACCCAGACACTTTGAGGGTAAGATAAAAGAAAATATACATCTGTAGATAATAAAATGTTTTTTAGTTTTTTTATTTTTTTTCTTTCCTGATACAGGGTCAAGGAAATGATTCCTCCAAGGCCTCCTCTTACCCGTCGGACAGGAGGAGCTCAGAAGGCAAGTGCCAAAGCCAAGTTGAAATGATAAGTAATAAGATATTGAGTGCATGCACTTGTTAATTGCATGGACTCTTTAATATGTCTTCCAGAAGGGGTGAAAACTTGTTTGAAGCTTTACGTATTTTCATTGCTGGTTCCATTTGTGATCAATGGCATATAGCATACAGTGTTTAATCTTTGGCTGGTGGTCTCTCAGCTGGGAAGAAAAGGGCATTTTACATTTAAAGTATTACTGGGTGTGGTGGCACGCACCTGTAGTCTCAGCTACTAGGGAGGCTGAGGCAGGAGGGTTGCTTGAGGCCAGGAGTTCAAGGGAGAAGTGAGCCATGATCATACCACTGTACTCCAGCCTGGGCGAGAGAGACCTTGTCTCTAAAACAAACAAACAAACAAACAAAGTATCATGGAACATAAAACCAAATCCAGTTTTAGACTTCCAATCCATGCTCTTGACCTCTCTGAGGCGTCTACCAGATGTTTTGTATTTTCTTAGGCAGTGAGTGACTACCACATACAGATCAAGAATATTTCTAGAGCCATTCTAGATGAGTACTACAGAATGTTTGGAAAACAGGTGGCCAAACTGGAGAGTGATATGGATAGTGAAACCTTGGAGGAGCAGAAGTGCCAGCTCAGCTATGAACTTAATTGCTCTGGAAAATACTTTGCTTTCAAAGAACAACTCAAGGTAAAACATTCACTTGTTTAATTACTCCATGGGTGTTTATGGAGCAAGTTCTCCACATACCCAGATCACATTTTCTCCTCTGATTATGTTCAGCTATACTCTTACCTTTCTTGGTGGGGCAAAGAGCTAAGTTCTCTACGATAGAGTGTCAGGAGAAGCTCCATTCTTTCAGTCTTGGAATAAATTATTACATATATTCTGAATGGGAGCTTTTAAGAAACTAATTATTCACTTGAGGCTGGGCCAGATTTTGTACCAGATTTCATTGTCACTATAGGAGGCAGAAACTCTGTCTGGTACTGACTCCATAATTAATTCTTCTTGCCTCTCATTCAAATCTCTCTAAAAAAATTAATTTTAGTTTTAAAATTAAAGACGAAACAGTTATCAGAAAGGAGGCCTTAATCATTAGGACTAGAGTAGCATGTCTTGAGTTAGGATACATTTAATTACTGGCATTACATTTTACTTTTTAAAATTCAGAATGTATGAACAAAAACAAAAAACTCCAAATCTTTCCCTAATCTATAGAATCACTAAAATTTGAGAAATAGTTAACTTAATAATCATTTCTTGAATAATAATGGCTAACATTTATTACATGTTTGCTGTTTTCCAGGCCAATTTATCAATGCTTCATATTTTACTAATTTAATCCATATAACAATCCTATAAAGTAGGTGTTGCTCATTTTATAGATGGGAAAATGCAATATTAGTTGGCTAAGGAATTTGTCCAAAGTCACAGAGATAGTAAAGATCAATGTTGGGATTTAAATTCAGGCAGTCTGGATCCAGAACTCACATTCTTAACTGCTACACTACACTGCCTTTGTACACACATTTACTATGTGTCCTGTACTGTACTAAACAGATATAAAGAAAGAATATGGAAGTCATAGAGTGAAAAACAACAAATGTCCATGGAAGCAAGAGGGCATTCTCAGCAGGTGGTGTCATCATGTCTCATTTTGACTCTTGGTTCCACATTTACTAGTTGGGTGACCTTGAAACGTGACTTTATCTCTCTGTGCCTCAGTTTCTTTACCTAACAACAGGGATGAGGTTAATATTATCACATATGGTCATATGAGAATTAAATAATATAATGCATGGATTATAAAACCTGGCAATAATGTTACCTTAGTGGGGAAAAAAGGAGAAGCTGTCCTGGCTATAGCAACATGCTGTGTTTATATTTGTACAGCATTTTAAGCTTCTATACTTGTCTCTCTTTGGCTTCTCAATCATCTTCTAAAGTAAAATAATAATACCAGAACTACATATCCTCTTAACAAATGAGGAAGCTGAGGTACCAACGTGTAAAATAATTTATGAAGTTGTACAGTGGCAGCATTAGAACCAGAATTCCATTCTCTGGATTCTCAGCCCAGCCCTTTCTCCCTTTCCCCTTTGAACCATATGGCCACCATGAGACATAATGCCTAAACCTAATGCTCAGATTTTCTTCAGCTTTATGATTCTCTTCATATAGTATGAGCTCTGCATTGCTTCAATTAGTAATGATGGTGATGTTAAGGAAAGAAGAAATCATACAGAGTATGTTGATTGGGGGAAATTTGGAGAGCCGATAGTCTACCACCCACCAAGGGAGAAATCAATCACTTTCTGAAATTTTGATCAGCTTTAGACCAGAAAGCCCTAGAGAGACCCGTGCTCTCAGCATGGTGCTGGACTGTATTATCAGATGGGTGATCTGTGTGTCTTGCAGCATGCTGTGGTAAAGATTGTGAGAGATAAATACTTGAAGACAACATCATTTGAAAGCCAGGAGGAACTGCAGACATTTATCAGTGAGCTCTATGTGTTCTTAGTAGATCAGATGCATGTAGCCCTAAACCAGGTAAGTGTCAAGAACTGAGAGCACTTTCTTTTCTCTGTAGAGCATCAGAGTCTTCTATGAATGATTCCTTCCTTTGTTTATTCAACGAATATTTATTGAAGTGTCTGCTCTGTGCTAGGCACTGAAAACACAAAGATGAGTAAGAAACTGCCTAAGCCTAATTAGTTTAAGACTAATTTTGGAAAAAAACAAGGAGATATGCTCTTTCAATTTCCTAGAAAAATAAATTTCACAACTTTAAAAAATGTGATGGAATTGTCAAAAATAGATTAAATAGGTTGCATAAATTGTGAAATGAAAATTATCATTCTATTTATTCTGTGAACAGGTACAATTCTTAATTTTTTATTGAAGATCATAAAAGCAGAGAAAAACTTTGAGTTTTCAGATATTATACCCAAATGACAGTGACACTTCAAACATGCCTTTTCTGTTTGACTGGTGGTCTGCTGTCCCACCCACTTTTCTGTTTATATTTGTAAGTCTTGCATCTTGCCTTCATTTGCTTATATTTATTTGTATTCAGGGGTAGTTTATTTGAAACCAGTGACAAAGTCACAGTCTTTTTGTCCCCTGGTAGTGTCTAACCATCTGTGCCTCCTCAAATTCTTTATTCTATTTGCTTTTCCCTTCCTTGTTTTTCTTCTCTACCACCATCACCTCTTGTTTCACTTTGTTCTGTCTTCCTGGAGAAGGTAGGACAGGAGTGTCCAGCATCAAAGGATTAAGAGAACAGTCCTGCCTTGGGCATGGATGATTTGATTTGAAAAGCAATTGAGAGTGGAGCATGAGAAAAAGAAGTTTTGACTTTTTCCTCACTAGTAGTTGGGAGCAATACATTGAATTATTTTACACTGAGGTATAATATGATCAGGTTTACATTTGCTAAAACACTCAGCACTATGGAGGATGAGTTAGAGGTGACAAAACTGTGATGTTAGTTGATTATTGCATAATAAGGAGGAAAAAGTTTAAGTTAAGTTTAAGTTTCAATGGGTAATTGATGCTATTCAGTACTTCTTGGTTGATACTAAAAAGAAAAGAAAAACATTAACCAGGACATGGAATGCAATTATGAGTAAATTTGGTGGGAGGCAGATGGTACTGAATTCGCTTTTGAACATAGGCTCTAGTGGGGTTTTGCCCAAGACAGAGATCTGAGCTAGAGATGAGATTTGGGGAGCTATGAAATATGGATGCTATGGTCATAGATGAGCTGCCTGAGAAAAACATAAGAGAGAAGAGAGCTGGCAGTAGAACTCTAGGAAATACCAACATTTAAGGAATGAATGAAAAATTGAAAGAGACAAGTGGGATTGTTAAAGAGGCAAAGAGCCAGAGACAATGGTGTCACAGAAGCCAAAGGAAAAGAATTTTAAGGAAAAGTGGTCAACATTGTTAAATACTCCTAGGAATTCAAGAAAAACAAATCTAAAGTCTTCACTGGATTTGACAATAAGGAAGTTATTGTTAACCTTTACATAGCAATATTATTGGGCTAATGGGGGGATTCAAATTATGATGAATTGAGTAAATGAGCAATCAAGAAACAGATGAATATAAATTCAAGTTGGATGACGAAGGAAAAAACTGGAAAAGTAGTAGCTAGAAGTTATAGGGATTTTCTTCCCTCCTTCCCTCCCTCCCTTCCTCCCTTCCTTCCTTCCTTCCTTCATTTCTTTCTTTCTCTTTCTCTCTCTCTTTCTCCCTTTCTCTCTTTCTTTCTCACCCAGGCTGGAGTGCAGCAGTGCAATCGTGGCTCACTATAGCTTCAACTTCCCAGGCTCAAGCAATCCTGCCACCTCAGCCTCTCAAGTAGCTGGGACTACAGGTGCACACCACACCTAACTAATTTTTGTATTTTTTTGTAGAGATGGGGTTTCACCATGTTGCCCAGGCTGGTCTCGAACTCTTGGACTCAAGCGATCCACCAGCCATGGCCTTCCAAAGTGCTGGGATTACAGGCATGAGCCACCCGCTCCTGGCCTGGGATTTTCTTTTTAAGATGAAAAAGACTTGAGCACATCCACAGGTTTGGGAAAAAGTCAGCAGAGTGGGAGAAGCTGAAAATTGAGGAAAGAGAGGGGATAATTGATGGCAGGCTCAGGGTATACACCTGGGAAAGGACCAAGAATTTAAATGGAAGGATTAACTTTGGAACAGTGAAGGCTGCAATACCTCTTTCTCTGAGACTGAAAAGAAAGCGATACAATAGATCCAGAAATAAATAATTTAGCTAGGGAGTATAATAGTTGAGGGATTTCTTACTTAATGATTTCTATTATCTCTGTGAAGTAAGGTCTTTACTGAAAGTGAAGGAGATGAGGATTGAATGAAAAACTTGAAGAAAGAGAAGAAAACTTAGATACTGCAAAGCATTATGGAATATGCTGCTAAGCAAAGACAAATACATAGATTACTAAGGGTATTAAAGGTCTCCAGCTAAGACTGAATGCCACAAGAGTTTGTGGCAGCTTAGATACCAATCTCTGTGTCTATGCAGTTTTCCTTAGGACCAGTTAGCTGCTCTTGTCTTGGAATGAAGAAGTCAGATTGTGCTATTGTTTTAATTTGAGAATTTTCAGGACAAATGCAGGAGAAGGACAAGGATGCCTGAGATGAAAGTATGCTGGTGAGAAAGTAGCCTGAGTGGGTTATCATGAGGTTCAGACTGATCCATCTGGGAAGTGATGGGCTTATTGGAACTGAAGGAAATAAAGTCAGCAGTTTTCAGTGGGCTAAGTAACAAAAAGGTGGAAGACAAGACATGGAGTGTTGGTTCTGGGAGTGGGATATTAGAGTATTCTGTTTAGGGTGTAGAAGTGCATCGCTGCAGGGATTTGGGGGTCAAGATAATCAAAACTAAAAAGAACAGGACAAAAGCATTAATCAATGATCAGAAACTCTCTTTGGCCTATCTCAAATTTGGCTTTACTGTCCACATTTCTTAGCAATTATCCTTATTAAAATCACTGATATTATTTTGACTTCTAATTAAAGAATTTTGTGGACTCTTTCTTGACCATAGCTTCTGACTCAGGAGATTCCTAATTACACCAGACCTGCTCTCCCAATCTTTGTGTATAGGATATATTCTTTTTCTGGTTTTCCTCCTACCTTTTTGTTTCCTTTGAAGGATCTATCAGTCTATATTTCCTACTAAAACTATAGATTTGGCTTCTAAAGGTTTACCCTTAATCTCCTGTTTTCTTCAATTTAAAGACCCTAGCAAGGGCTTGCCAACCTTTTTCATGTCATGACACAAAAAAATGATAGTATTTGTCATATACACTACAGAAAATGAAGGAAGCTGTTTGAGGTCAGAGGTGACTTGCATAGGGACTATGAATGCCCTGAGGGTTGAGGCAGTTATTTCTGCCCTAAGCAATTTTTACTTACTTCCATGAGCTCAGACTGTTGGTATTCAGATACCTGAGCTTCTCCTTCACCCTTGACATTTCTCTCCTGGTTCACTCTTATTCTTTTACTTTTTTGGCAAGACTGTCATTATAGACATCAATCAGTAACATTTTAGACGTCATAACTGGATCTCACATCGGATTTATGCTTATGAAACCTCTCTACTTGTAATTGTTTCATTTTTGTCTACCTAACATCTTGACATTGACAAGACCATGCCAGATGATGTCCAAGGCACTGTTGCAACCATTTATATAAGCAGTGAACAGCTTCAACTCTTTGCATTTGAAGCAGAAGTCAATGAGAACTTTGAGATGGCAGCAGCATATTATAAAGAGGTAATTAAACATCTTCCCAGTGATTGTTACTATTATTTGTGAAATATGGGCATAATAGTAATTTTTGATTGTTTAAAATCCAACTTGATTGGTGAAAGGGTAGACACATAGAACAATAAAGTCCAAAAATAGGTTCCCACCAATAAGATCATTCAATTTTTGACAAACCTAAAAGAAATTCAATGGAGAAAGGATAGTCTTTTCAGTAAATAGTGTTAGAACAATTGCAAAAAATAAAATAAACCTCAACCTTAAACATTTTACAAAACTCAACTCCAAATGGAACATATATCTAAATGTAAGATGTAAAACTACAAGACTTTTAGAAGAAACATAGGACAGAATCTTGACCTGGAATCAGGTAGAGTTCTTAGACGTGACACCGAAGCATGATCGATCAAAGAAAAATGTGATAAATGGATAACTTTGCTCCATAGAGCAAAGTTAAAAACATTTGCTCTATGGAGGTCATAAGAGAAAGAAAAGGAAAAGTACAGATTAGGAGAAAATATTTATAAAACATATGTATGACAAAGGATTTGTATCCAGAATATAAAGCACTCTCAAAACTAAAAAATATTTGCACATAAGCATTCATATGAGTACCTATTTTTAATTATTTTGGCTATATACTTACGAATGAAATTGCTGAGACATACGGTAATTCTGTGTTTAACTTTTTGAGAATTTTGAGGCATTTCACTGGGATTTTGATAGGGATTGCCTTGTATCTGTAGCTTGCTTTGGATAGTATTGACATCTTAACAATATTAAGTCATCCAATCCATGAACATGAAATGTCTTTCCATTTATTTATGTCTTTCTAAATTTATTTAAGCAATTTTTATAGTTTTCACTCATCATGAAGTGCATTTTTCAGATTTGTAGATAAACTTATATTTGCCATCTGAAGATTACTGCAGAAATTATTATATATGGTTGATATACAATACAATGAATCTTTAGGCTCCCAAGGTATTAGATGAGTTTAAAGTGACCAGAATACTGACACTAGGAACAAATAGCTTGATGATTCGAATTTTTAATTATATTAATACTTTTTTCAACCACCTACTAAAGGCCAGAACAGTGATTGCACTAGGCATTTGAGATTCAGTGATAAGCAAAAAAGAAGTCACAATCTGTGCTTTCATAGAACTTACAGTATTTATAGTGTTTACCATGTGATGTTGTATGCATAAAAATAGGACATAGTATCACAATAACCTTGGCTCTCCTGATGCTTAGAGATTGGTCCGTGAGCCCCAGAATCTGGATCACTGGTTGGACTATGGTGCCTTCTGCCTCCTAACTGAAGACAACATCAAAGCACAAGAGTGTTTTCAGAAAGCCCTTTCCCTCAACCAGAGTCATATCCACAGGTATAGGTGGAAGGGAGATGAGGAATCAGTGGGAAGGAACAGATAAGTTTCTACGTGAAATTGTCTTGGTTCCATAAATGTGACATGGGACCGTGTTGTTAATCATGTTGGTGATCTTTTCTCAGCTTGTTGCTGTGTGGTGTCCTGGCTGTCCTGTTGGAGAACTATGAGCAAGCAGAAATTTTCTTTGAGGATGCTACTTGCTTGGAACCAACTAATGTTGTAGCCTGGACTTTACTTGGTAGATATTTTCTTGTAATCTGAATGTGTTTTCTCCCCATTATAAGATTTTCCCTTTTTCCTTTCTCTTCTTCAATGGCTCATCATGTAGTTCTTAAACTTTGGTAAAATATGGGAAAAATAAGTGAAATACAATTCTTTAGTATATGATAGTGGGAAAATAGTCGTATGTATTTCAACATTTTTCTTTCCCCAGGTTTGTACTATGAAATTCAAAACAATGATATTCGAATGGAAATGGCATTTCATGAGGCCTCCAAACAGCTTCAGGCACGGATGCTTCAGGCACAAGTAACAAAGCAAAAGAGCACTGGTGTTGTAGAAGACACTGAGGAAAGAGGGAAGAGAGAATCTAGTTTAGGCCCTTGGGGAATCACAAATGGTTCTGCAACAGCAATCAAGGTGGAAGCCCCAGCAGGTAGAGCCAGGGAATAGAGGTGAAGAGTGGCTATTAGAAAAATTACTGCCAGGTGTGGTGGCTCACACCTGTAGTCCTAGCAACCTGGGAGGCTGAGATGGGAGGATCACTTGAGCCCAGGAGTTCAAGGTTGCAGTGAGCTGTGATCATGCCACTGCACTCCAGCTTGAGTGACCATAATCCCATCTCTAAAACAAAATTTAAAAAATAAAAAGAAAAGTACTGGCCCTAAGAACAGAAGCTGGCACATGGTAGGCACTCAGTAAATATTTGTTAAATGAATGAATACATGGAGTTTGAGTTATTTCAGGGATACCAGGAAAAACTCTGAACTTCTAAATATTTCCTCATTCATATGATTAGTGGTCTGAAACTTCTACTGTTGAGGTTCAATTGTTTTAATCTTAGAGAATTTACTGTCTTTAAAAGGGGCAACATTCTAACAGAGTAAATTTCATTTCCCCCCCTCACTTTTCTCTCTACCACATAGAGTCCCTCTCTTATGATTCTCAAATGTATTTATTTATGTACTCCCTTTCCCCTGCTGTTCTGTGATTCTCTTTTCCTCCAGTCATTCTAATGTGTGGTATGTGTGTTTTTGTTTGTGTGTTCCTTGCATGTGTGTATTATTATTTTGTGTGCCTACATTTTTTAACAGTTTGAGGTGTAATTGACATTTCAAAAACTGCACATATTTAATATGTACAATTTGATAAATTTTGACATATGTACACAATCAAGAAAACATCACCACAATCAACATAATGAACATATTCATTGTCCCTAAAATTTTCCTCATGCCCAGTTGTGGGCATCTCTTTCTCTTGCTCCCATTTCCAGACAACTACTAATCTACTTTCTATCATCATAGATAAGTTTGCATTTTCTAGAATTTTTGAATTCTAGAAAACACCTGGAATTTTCTAGAATTTCCAGAATTAAATAGAATCACACAGTATGTACTCTTTTTTATCTATGCATAATTACTTTGAGATTTAAACATGTTGTTGCTTATATCAATATTTCATCCCTTTTTATCGCTAAGTAGTATTCCATTGTATGGATATACCACAATTAGTTCATCCATTCACCTGTTGATAGATACCTGTGTTGTTTTTAGTTTGGAACTATTAAAATAAAACTACTATGGACATTCATCTACAAGTCTTTTTTCTTTTTTTTTTTTCTTTTTGAGATGGAGTCTTGCTCTGTCACCCAGGCTGGAGTGCAGTGGTGAGATCTTGGCTCACTGCAACCTCTGCCTCCCAGGTTCAAGCAATCCTCCTGCCTCAGCCTCCCAAGTAGCTGGAGCTACAGATATGTGCCACCACACCTGGCTAATTTTGTATTTTTAGTAGAGATGGGGTTTTACCATGTTGCCCAGGCTGGCCTTGAATGCCTGACCTCAGGCAATCTGCCTGCCTCGGCCTCCCAAAGTGCTGGGATTACAGGCATAAGCCACCACGACCAGCCTCTTGTTATTTTTAATATGGATTTTGTTAGTAATTACCCCATTCAACTTGCATTTTGTTTATTTGCATCCTTTGCCTTTTTCTCTTGATAAGTCTTGACAAAGGCCTAACATAATCTTTTCAAAGAACCAGGTTTTGGTTTTGTTACTCTTCTCTATATATGTTATTTAAATCATTGATTTGCCAGGCGCGGTGGCTCATGCCTGTAATCCCAGCACTCTGGGAGGCCGAGGCAGGCGGATCACAAGGTCAGGAGATCGAGACCATCCTGGCTAACATGGTGAAACCCTGTCTCTACCAAAAATACAAAAAATTAGCTGGACCCGTGGCACAGGCCTGTAGTCCCAGCTACTCAGGAGGCTGAGGCAGGAGAATCGCTTGAACCCAGGAGGCAGAGGTTGCAGTGAGCTGAAACCGCACCACTGCACTCCAGCCTGGGCAACAGAGTGAGACTCCATCTCAAAAAATAATAATAATAATAAATAAATAAATTAATTATTGATTTATGCTTCTAAAGTTTAAGTGTGTCTCTTTTTTTGAGTTTGAAATGTTGCTCTTTTTCAGTTGATGTTCATCATCTTTATGTAATCATAACAATTTTTTGTTGTAAAATCAATTCTATTAGCCTGGATTTAATATAAAATAGAGCCTGAGTCAAGAATTTAATGCTAATACTTTAATTAGAAGAGTTAATTTCAGAACAGGCAGAGTGAGGAAAAAACAGTAAGAGAGGCAACAAAGGATATGAACCAATGTAAGGTGACACCTTATGTCTACATTGGCCATTTCATTATGATAAACTGCAAAGAATGCAGCTGGTTGCTTTGCAGGTAAACTTGCTTAGTCTTGTGGGACATCTCCAAGCATTCAGGCTATATAGGGAAACCATGACTGAATAATATGGGAAGGAAGAAGGAAAGAGAATCTGTTATTTTGTCTCTTTTCTTCCGCTGGTCAAAATTAATCACCTGTGGAGTTAACTGGACCCATACTTCCAAGTTCTATAGTCTGGTCCATTTGGTACCTGCTTGAGAAGTCATATGCCATACCCTAAAGTGTAGAATTCTGTCCAATCCAGAAGTGGTGGGAAGAGCCAGGAACTCAGATTATGTGGCTGGTTGAACTAACTGTCCTACCAAGGGGTCAGGGAGGGCCTGGCTCTCTTTGGTAAAGAAATAAGTAGTTCCTAGGTAGTAGGACTCCATGAACCCAAGTGCTGGCAGTCAGCCTTAGCAGCAGGACTGTGACTGGGCCTCTCATAGAGAAGTAGTTGCCAAAGTGCCTGATACAGAGCATGCACCTGAGGGTCTATGGCATTGACAGAACCTGAGATATATTAGACAGGTAAGACACATCAATATCAATGTTTATATTATTATTTCTATAAACATACTATTCTCTGCTGAGCCACTTTCTGTATTTTTTTGTTCTTTTATAGCTTTATTTTTCCAAGAACTAAAAATTGCCTAATTTATTCAGAAAACTTAGTATTCTGTGTTCCTTTTGCCTTTTTCCCCCGCATGCTTCAAAAATATTGTCAAGTGCCCATCAATGTTTTTGATATGTTTGGCCGGGCACGGTGGCTCACACCTGTAATCCCAGCACTTTGGGAGGCCAAGGCGGGTGGATCACCTGAGGTCAGGGGTTCAAGACCAGCTTGGCAAATATGGCGAAACCCGTCTCTACTAAAAAAACAAAAATTAGCTGGGTGTAGTGGTGGGCACCTGTAGTCCCAGCAACTCAGGAGGCTGAGGCAGGAGAATCACTTGAACCTGGGAGGCGGAGGTTGCAGTGAGATCAGATTGTGCCACTGCACTCCAGCCTGGGTGACAGAGCAAGACTCCATCTCAAAAAAATAGATAGATGATAGATAGATAGATAGATAGATAGATAGATAGATAGATAGATAGATAGATAGATGTTAAAATGCATCAGTCCATTTTTCCCCCCCTAGAGATATTTCTTCCTCCAAAGCCTTCTATCTTCCTTCTTCAGTTCTCAGTGCTTACCCTCTAGGCCTGATGGGTAACTCTTCTCCTGGGATGTTCCTTTGCTGTGATTCTGAAAATCTCCTTTAACTTCAAGATGCATCATTTCTTGGATTCTGTGCCTTCCTCTTTCATACTTTGCTTCCTCATTTTGGTGGAGCACATCCTCCAGAAGCTTCCTAAGAAAAGTATGAGTAATAAACATATTGAGGCCATGCATGCATAAAATAAGTTTATTCTACAATACACATTAATAAATAATAAAATAGAAAAAATATATTTGCATATATCACCTAGGATTAAGAATATTTTCCTACATAATCAAAGCATCGCTTTTTCATACACATAAAAATGTAGTCATGTACCACATAACGTTTCAGTCAATGATGAATCACATATGTGACAGTGGTCCCGTGATATTATAATACTGTATTTTTACTGTACCTTTTCTATGTTTGGATACACAAATACTTACCATTGTATTATAGTTGCCTCCAGTATTCAGTACAGTAACAGCCTGTACACATTGTAGTGTAGGAGCAATAGGCTCTGAAATTCCCATTTCATCACTTTTATTATAGTTTACTGTTCTCTGATTAAATTCTTAATCTGACCTTTATCTTCTTGATCACAGTGACTACTGTTGGGAACAGGCCCCCAAATCTGGCCATAAACTGGCCCCCAAACTGGCCATAAACAAAATCTCTGCAGCACTGTGAAATGTTGTGATGGCCACAACGCCCATGCTGAAGGTTGTGAGTTTACTGGAATGAGGGCGAGGAAACACCTGGCCCACCCAAGGGGGAAAACTGCTTAAGGCGTTCTTAAACCACAAACAATAGCATGAGTGATCTGTGTCTTAAGGACATGTTTCTGCTGCAGATAACTAGCCAGAGCCCATCCCTTTGTTTCGGCCCATCCCCTTGTTTCCCATAAGGCATACTTCTAGCTAATCCATAATCTATAGAAACAATGCTTATCACTGGCTTGCTGTCAACAAATATGTGGGTAAAACTCTGTTTATGGCTCTCGGCTCTGAAGGCTGTCAGCCCCAATTTCCCACTCCACACTCTCTATTTCTGTGTGTGTGTCTTTAATTCCTCTAGCGCCACTGGGTTAGGGTCTCCATGACCGAGCTGGCCTTGGCAACTATAAAGTTTGTGTCCCAACCTCCTGTGGCACTATTTATATTTTCTCTCCTTTTTATTTGTTTTGGTTCATATTGTCAGGTATCCTTGTGTGTCTGGTTATTTTTAAATCATATATAGGACACTCTTGGTAAACTAATTTAGTTTGAGGGATCAAGAGGATTTTTTTGTTTGTTTGTTTGTTTGTTTTTGAGACGGTGTCTCACTCTGTTACCCAGGCTGGAGTGCAGTGGTGCGATCTCGGCTCACTGCAAGCTCCGCCTCCCGGGTTCACGCCATTCTCCTGCCTCAGCCTCCTGAGTAGCTGGGACTACAGGCACCCGCCACCACGCCCGGCTAATTTTTTGTATTTTTAGTAGAGACGGGGTTTCACCATGTTCGCCAGGCTGGTCTTGATCTCCTGACATCATGATCCGCCCGCCTCGGCCTCCCAAAGTGCCGGGATTACAGGCGTGAGCCACCGCGCCAGGCCAAGGATTTGAAGATGACTTATAATTCCTGTGAAGGCCTATTTCAGTTTCATCCTTTACTCTTAGAGTGTAGCTCTTTGGTATCTCAACTCAAATTCCTTTTGGTGGTCATTGTCTACCAGTGTCTGCCATACACATCCTTGAGAGTCAATCAAAAGTAAAGTTGAGCCTGCCAGACTCTCAGTCTCACCCTTGAAACTCATATACCCATGCAAGAAAATATAGTTTCAGGCCTGGTACGGTGGCTCATGTCTGTAATCCCAGCACTTTCGGAGGCTGAGATGGGTGGATCGCCTGAGGTCAGGAGTTCAAGACCAGACTGGCCAACAGGGTGAAACCCCATCTCTACTAAAAATATAAAAACTAGCCAGGTGTGGTGGTGGGCGCCTGTAGTCCCAGCTACTCAGCAGCCTGAGGCAGAAGAATTGCTTGAACCCAGGAGACAAAGGTTGCAGTGAGCCGACACGGTGCCACTGCACTCCAGCCTCAGCGACAGAGTGAGACTCCGTCTCAAAAAAAAAAAGAAAATATAGTTTCAAATGATGAACTGAAACCCTGGGTTTCTGCATTTCCTAGATGTGAGCTTAGAGAGTCTATCTGGTTAGCTCTCTGGTATATTCAAGCATGTTTTAAAAATATATATTTTGTTCACCTTTTCTGGTTGCCCTCAGTGGGAAATTGGTCTGAATGACCCAGTCAATAATTGCCAGAAGCAGAAGTCATTCCCATCTACTTTTCTGTCCTTCAAAGGTTTTTTGATATTTCTTGTAGTTTACTTTTCCTCTTCTGTTTTCTTCATCTTTGTAGGTTTATACATTTTAAATTCTCATTTTAGTGAGATTTTCGAAATAAGAATAAGGAAATATATATACATAGCCTATCTACTCTGTTTAACTGGAAGTCTCCATCTTCTTCATCTAGACTCATAGCCCATGTCCAACACATTCTTCTGTTGGTAATTCAAAATAGCCCAATCTCTTGCCTGCCTTAATTTAACCTAGTATTGTATTTCTCTACTTCCATATATCACTAATGGAGCAATGTACATGTGTTCCATTTAATTTGTCTCAGTTTCTTATATATCTAATTTACCTACCTCTTGTAATTTAGTTTCCATTCTATCAGCTGAAATCACATTTATAAGACTAATGTCAATTTACAGTAATGGAAGCAGCATGAAGTGGTGTGGCAAACCCTCTTACAAGTTGCAAGTATAAAATATTTTTTAAAACAGTAATTTGAAAGTGGGCCATCTGGTCTCTGTCATAAATAATCAACTCTGCTACTGTAATGTGAAAGCAGTCATAGATGATGCATTTAAAAATGGATGTGACTGTGTCCCAAAACAACTTTTTTATATATATATATAGGTGGCAGGTCATATATGGCCCATAGGCTATAGTTTGCAGCTCTGTCTTAACAGCAACCATTAAAAAACAAACCACAATTAGATATACTCTAATACACTATAGATAAGTCAAAATGGGATACTAAAAAATGTTCGCATAATTCACAGGAAGGCAGAAAAAGGAAAATAGTAGAATAAAAAGCAGAGAGAATAGAAAACAAATACTAAAATGGCAAACTTAAATCCTAACATAAATAAATACTATGGTAGGCTAAACAATGGCTCCTCCAAAGATGTTCATGTCCTAATCCCTGGGACCTGGAACTGTTGCCTTATATAGCAAAAGAGACTTTGCAAATGTGGTCAAGAATCTTGAAATGGGGAGATTATCTTGGATTGTCTGGGTAGGTCCAATGTAACCACAAGGGTCCTTATATGAGAGATGCAGGAGAAGTCACAGACAAAAAAAAAAGACAATGTGATAACGGAATCAGAGGGCTAGAGAAAGATATTTGAAGATGTTATGCTTCTGGCTTTGAAGTTGGAGGAAAGGGGCTACAAACCAAGGTATATAGGTAGCCTCCACAAGCTGAAAAGGCAAGGAAATAAATTCTCCCTTAGAGCCTCCAGAAGGAGCTAGCCCTGTCAAAGCTTGACCTTAATCCAGTGAAACTGATTTCAGACTTTTGGCCTTGAGAACTATAAGATAATATGTTTGTGTTGTTTTAAGCCACTAAGCTTGTAGTAATTTGTTACAGCAGCAATAGGAAACTAACATAATTACATTCAATGCAAATGGTCTAAACATACAAATTAAAAGACATAGACTGACTTTAAATAATAATTTTAAAAACCTCAACTATATGTTGTGTACAGGAACCTCATTTCAAATATAATGATATAGGCTGAGTGTAGTGGCTCATGCTTGTAATCCCAGTGCTTTGGGAGGCTGAGGTGGGAGGATTGCTTGAGGCCAGGAGTTTGAGACCACTCTGGACAACATAGTGAGACCCTGTCCCCCAAAATCCACAAACAAATATAGTGATATAGATAAATTAAGCATAAAAGGATAAACAATAAGAGCTTATGAACCAATAATAGTAAGCTGGAGTAGCTGTGTTAATAATGGACAAAGAAGACTCCAGAGCAAAGAAAATCAGTTGAGACAAAGAGAAACATTAAAGAACAATAACAGGGTTAATTCACCAAGAAGACATACCAGTTCTAAGTGTGTTTGCACTAAACAACACAGCTTTTTAAGATAATGAAGCAAAAACTAACAGGGCCGAAGGGAGATGCAGACAAATTCATACTTAGAGTTGGGTGTGTCTCACCCCTATCTCCATATTTGATAGAACCACTAGACAGAGAATTAACAGAATATAGAAAAATTGAACAGCACCATTAACCAGTGGGATCCAACTGATATTATAGATCACCCAACAACAGCAAGATACACATTCTTTCAAGTGCACATGGAACATCACCAAGACAAACTATATCCTAGGCAATAAAACTGACCTTAACACACTTAAATGAATTGAAATCATACAATGTATGATCTCAGACCATGACAGAACCAAACTAGTTATCAGTAATAGAAAGATAACAGGAAAATCTGGCCAGGTGTGGTGGCTCTTGGCTCACGCCTGTAATCCCAGCACTTTGGGAAGCCAAGGCTGACAGCTCACTTGAAGTCAGTAGTTTGAGACCAGCCTGGCCAACATGGGGAAACCCTGTCTCTACTAAAAATACAAAAATTAGCTGGGTGTGGTGGTGCACGACTGTAATCCTAGCTACTTGGGAGGCTGAAACAGGACAATCACTTTAACTCCGGAGGCAGAGTTTGCAGTGAGCTGAGATTGGGCCACTGCACTACAGCCTGGGCAACAGAACAAGACTCTATCTCAAAAAAAAAAAAAAAAAAGGAAAATTTCTAAACACTTAGAAATGATCAACGCATATCTAAATATTCCTCTAATGAAAGATGAAGTCACAGGGAAATTTGAAAATTTGAACTGAATGAAAATAAAAATATAACTTATTAGCTGGGCATGGTGGCTCATACCTGTAATCCCAGCACTTTGGGAGGCCGAGGGAGGCAGATCACCTGAGGTCAGGAGTTCAAGACCAGCCTGGTCAACATGGTAAAACCCCCGTCTCTACTGAAAATACAAAAATTAGGCGGGTGTGGTGGTGCACACCTGTAATCCCAGTTACAGGGAGCCCCGTGCAGACCCTGTTTTAATGTCCTTTTGGCAGCAGACTGTTGTTTTGTACCATACATTCAGATCTCTAAGCCAGTGTAGAATCCATCATGGTTTGGTGTGGCCCGCCTGGGACTATGATATTGGCATAGTTTTTGTGTGTGTGTGTGTGTGACATTCATGTTTTGTGATGTTCATTCCTTTCTCTGAATCCTGTCATTGTGTTCTTGCAGCTGTGTGACATGAGTGGTGCAGTTTTGGATATGTGTGAGGGGGATTTTCAGGGTAAGCTGGCCCTGGCCTTGCCCCTCCACCCCGATAGCTAGCCAGGCCAGCTGCCCAATCCTCCCCTCCGCTCCTCCTCTCTGCATGTGGCTCAGGCCATCCGCATGGCTGCTTCGTTCTCCAGCCTTCCCCAGCCTTCCCCAGCCTTCCCCAGCCTTCCCCAGCCTCAGCATGGATGAGTTGATCCATGAGCTTATTTGGCTTTGGGGGATCCCTGGCTTCTTTTTATTTCTTTTCATTAGGAGGAGCTGGGGGAGAACCCAGTCAGCCCCTTTTCCCCACCTTCTCTTTCACTAGAATCACGTCGGTATGTCCACAAGTACCCAGTGTTTAGCTTCCATTTATAAGTGAGAACTTGCAGTATTTGGTTTTCTGTTCCTGCATTAATTCACTTAGGATAATGGCCTCCAGCTGCATCCATGTTGCTGCAAAAGACATGATTTTGTTCTTTTTTGTGCTGCGCAGTACTCCATGGTGTACATGTACTGCATTTTCTTTATCCAGACCACTATTGATGGGCACCTTAGCTAGATTCCATGTCTTTACTATTGTGAATATTGCAAGCACATGTGTCCTTTTGGTAGAAAGATTTGTTTTATTTTGGATATATACCCAGTAATGGGATTGAAACTCTATATTCAATGACATAACATTGGTAGTTTGAAATTGGCCATGGTAGGAGAATTTACGTCATGGAAATCAGCAAACCAGGCTCTACCCACACCCCTGACAGCCAGCAGTTAAACATTTACCATCTCATCACTAGACATATAGGAAAACTTCAAGTATTTGGAAATATACACTTCTAAATAACCCACAGGTCTCCAAGGCAGGCAGATCACTTGAGGCCAGGAGTTCGAGACCAGCCTGCACAAAATGGCAAAACTCTATCTCTACAAAAATTAAAAAAAAAAAAAACAGCCAGATGTGGTGGCATGTCTGTATTCCCAGCTACTAGGGAGGCTCAGGTGGGAGGATCACGTGAGCCTGGGAGGTTGAGGCTGCAGTGAGCCATGATTGTGCCACTGCACTCCAGCCTGGGTGACAGTGAAAGTCTGTCTCAATAAATAAATACATACAGATCTAAATAAATAAATAATCAACCCACAGGTCAAAGAAGAAATCACAAAGCATATTAGAAAATAGTTTGAACTTAATGATAGCAAAACAAAGCAAAATGTGTGGAATTAGCTAAATTATTTTCTAGAGAGAAGTTTATAGCTGTAAATGCTTATATTGGAAAATAAGAGAAGTCTAAAATCAATGATCTAAGATTCTACCTTAAGAAGCTAGAACAAGAAAATCAAATTAAACCCAAAATAAGTAAAAGGAAGGAAATAATAGCCCAGAATAGAAATCAATGAAATAGAAAACAGACAAAAATAGAGACAATCAATGAAACCAATAGCTGTTTCTTTCAGAAGATCAATGAAACAGATAAATCTGATCAGGGAAAAAAAGAAGTCACATTACCAATATCACAAATGAGAGAGAGGACATCACTGAAAATCTTATAAATATTAAAAAGTTAATAAGGAGAAGTTATTAACAACTTAATGCCAACAAATTTAACAACTTAAATGAAATGTATGAATACCTTGACAGACATAAACTAACAAAATGTACTCAGGAAGAAACAATCTGAATAGCCCTATATCTCCTAAGGAGGTTAAACGGGTAATAAAAACCTCTCACAAAGAAAACTTCAGGCCCAAAATGCTTTATTAGTGTATTCTATTAAATATTTAAGGAAGAAATAATTCCAATCATACCACATGTTCAAAAAATAGAGAAAAAGAGAACACTTACAAACTCGTAATTTGAGAACAGTAATCACCCTGGTATCAAAACCAGACAAAGCCATCCCAAAGAAAGAAGAGTACATACAAATAACTTTCATAAGCCTAGACAAAATACTTCTTTATTTATTTAATTTTATTATTATTATTCTTTTTTAAGAGACAAGGTTTTGTTATGTTGCCCAGGCTGGTCTCAAACTCCTAGCCTCAAGTGATCCTCCCACCTCAGCTTCCCAAATAGCTGGGATTATAGGCATGAGGCCCCACACCTGGTTAGACACAATAATTCTTAACAAATATTAGCCAATCAATTTCAGCAACATATAGAAAAGATATATTTAAGCAGGGTTGTAAGATCAGTTTCACATTTGAAAATCAACGTAATTTACCACTGGGATAGCTAAAATTAAAAAGATTGATAAGACAAATTTATAACAAGGATGTGAAGTAGCTGGAACTCTCAAACATTCCTAGTGAGAATGCAAAATGGTGTAACCACTTGAGAAAACTGGTAATTTTTTTCTTTTTTTTTTCATATACTTACATGGCTTTCCAATAAACGGCAATTTTTAAAGGTTATTTTTCTTTTCTTTTCTCTTTTTTTAAGACAGAGTCTCGCTGTGTTACCCAGGCCAGAGTGCAGTGGCAAAATCATAGCTCACTGCAACTTCTACCTCCAAGGCTCAAGCAGTCCTCCCACCTCAGTCCCTCAAGAGTAGCTGGGACTACAAGTGTGCAACACCATGCCTGGCTAATTTTTGTTTTAGTAGAGATGAGGTCTCACTGTGTTTCTCAGGCTGGTCTTGAACTCCTGAGCTTAAGCAGTCCTCTTGCCTCAGCCTCCCAAAGTGCTGGGCTCACAGGCGTGAGTCACCTCGCCCAACTTCTTATATTTATTTATTTATTTATTTATTTAGACAGAGTCTTGCTCTGTCGCCCAGGCTGGAGTGCAGTGGCACCATCTGGGCTCACTGCAAGCTCTGCCTCCCGGGTTCACGCCATTCTCCTGCCTCAGCTTCCTGAGTAGCTGGGACTACAGGCGCCCGCCACCAGGCCCGGCTAATTTTTTGTATTTTTAGTAGAGATGGGGTTTCACTGTGTTAGCTAGAATGGTCTTGATCTCCTGACCTCATGATCTGCCCACCTTGGTCTCCCAAAGTGCTGGGATTACAGGCGTGAGCCACCACGCCCGGCCCCAACCTCCTATTTTTTTAATTGATATATAGTATTTGTACATATTTATGGAGTGATATTTTGTTACATGCCATTTAAAATGTGGAATGCTTCAGGAATCTGTGAGTCATCCTTGTGCAGGGGCCATGCTAATCTTCTCTGTGCTGTTCCAATTTTAGTATGTGTGCTACTAAAGTGAGGACGAAACTGACAAGTTTTGAAATAAGCTTAAACATACATACACATGCCAGCAGTTTCACTCCTATTTTTTTTTTTTTTTTTTTTTTTGAGACGGAGTCTCGCTCTATGCCCAGGCTGGAGTTCAGTGGCGTGATCTCGGCTCACTGCAAACTTCGCCTCCTGGGTTCACGCCATTCTCCTGCCTCAGCCTCCCGAGTAGCTGGGACTACAGGCGCCTGCCACCGTGCCCAGCTAACTTTTTGTATTTTTAGTAGAGACGGGGTTTCACTGCGTTAGCCAGGATGGTACTGGATCTCCTGACCTCGTGATCCACCTGCCTCGGCCTCCCAAAGTGCTGGGATTACAGGCATGAGCCACCGCGGCCTCACTCCTAGATCTTAACCCAACTGAAACAAACGTATCCTTGCAAAGATCTGTATGTAAATGTTTAAATAAAAAGATTTATTTATTTTTTTTAATAACTTAAAATAGGGATCTGTTTGATATTATGACTTGGACTAGCAGCATGGTTGTACTGGGGAGTCACAGTGACAGAAACTGTTTTGTCAGTTTAGCTTATACTCTTTAAATTATTCAAAAATATAAACAAGTCTACCAAACAAGTCTGTCCTTCATGAAATATTTAGGGAATATGTTTCTTATGCTTTGCAAAATGTATCTCTTACAATAATCTTTAAACACCCAATGTAAGAAGTTTTATTTTTCATTAAAATGTCATCTATTTAGGACCAGGAGCTGCATTATCTATTCTAGACAAATTTCTTGAAGAATCCTCCAAACTGCAGTCTGATTCACAAGAACCCATTTTGACTACACAAACTTGGGATCCAAGTATAAGCCAAAAACCATCTAACACATTTATCAAGGAGATACCAACAAAGAAAGGTAACTAGAAATAAAGATTTCCACTTGGAAGAGGGGCATAAGCTAGACAAGGATGAAGACTCTTACGATGATGAAATGGCAATCCTGACTTGTTTGAAGTTGATAACCAGGCTCTGAAATCCAAACTCAATGGTGTAACTCTCTCAGTAAGCAAGGATTTTATATTTAGCTCACAGAAGTAGCCAACTACAGATCTATGATTTCCTAACAGTTCTTCATTTTTAAAAAACATCTACAAACTGTGTTTCACATTCAAGAAGATCTGAATATCTTTTTAAACCTTTTTATTTGGTTGTACTTGCATTTGGAACCACAAGTAGATTTACCTTGAGAACCTTTGAGTGCTCCTTTTTGGGGACCATTGCTAGAGAGCAGTCAATTGCTTTCTAGATTATGATCCCTCTCATGTATTAGATAAGAAGACTCTCCCTGCCAAGTGAGTGTGTCTGAATTTTTTTTTTTTTTGAGGTGGAGTCTTGCTCTGTTGCCAGGCTGGAGTGCAGTGGCGCAATCTCGGCTCACTGCAACCTCTGACTCCTTGGTTCAAGCGATTCTCCTGCCTCAGCCTCCCAAGTAGCTGGGATTACAGGCACGTTCCACCATGCCCAGATAATTTTTGTATTTTTAGTGCAGACGGGGTTTCACTATGTTGGCCAGGATGGTCTCGAACTCCTGACCTCGTGATCTGCCTGCCTCGGCCTCCCAAAGTGCTAGGATTATAGGCGTGAGCCACCGCGCCCGCCCAAATGTGTCTGAATTTCTGACACTTTTTCTGTTATATCCAATCTTCAATCCTTTTAATGTAATATTTTCAGAAGCATCAAAATGTCAAGATTCATCAGCTCTTCTGCATCCCGGCCTTCATTATGGTGTTTCTCAAACTACCACCATCTTCATGGAGACCATACGTTTCTTGATGAAAGTCAAGGCTGTGCAGGTCAGAGTATTTGGAAAAGGGCAAGTAGATGGAAAGATTTTAGCAAACTCTTTATTCTATCCATAATGGTATCTTTCAAGCTTCCATATTTGTGAAACAGAAATCAAATATGCTTTTGAGAGCATACTTTAAGCCCAACGGAAAGAACATCCAAACATGAACCACTCTTTGCACATGGCAGCAGAAGACCTCGCTGCAAGTTCTGCTCCCTGTAGAATACCAACAGAGCTAAATCAGACTCTAAGGCATATGTTGCCTGATATCACTTTATTATGGAATTCATTTTGTGAGTGTTGGGGGTTCACAGGAGCCAAATCATTCCCTTCTTCCCTTCTAGGTTAGATCCAACTAGAAACATACACAGTACTATGTGGGGGAATAAAAATATTAGCTTATTTTTATTGGTAAAACTTGGCTGGACAACATAACTAGCCCCACATTTGACTTACCCATGCAGTCACAGGTAGAGCAGCTGAAGAATTGAAGCCTCCTCTCAGAGAAGAAGAGCATTCTAGGAGGTCTGCCTATCACATGGGAAGAAAGAAGCATATTCATGAGCAAGCAGTAGGAGAGATCAAGACTCAGGAGCCAGGAGTGTTTGGTTTTGATCCTGCCAAGTGCATGCCCTACTCAAGGGCAGGCAAGCTCAAGAAAGGGCAAGAATTATTAACTGGGTGGGATTGAGCCACATTAAGCAGGAGCCTTTAACACATTAACCCTCAGCAAAATAGAAACAGACTCTCTTCTTCCACAGCTAAATAAGTCATTAGCTCCCCCAGGTCAGAGACCCAGAAGGCAGGTAGAAAAAATAGCTGCAGCTGTTCCCTCTAGTATTCTCCTAAAAAGGTGTAAGTATAATGTAGAATTTTCTACATTATAGGCTGAGATGGGAACAGTGGGAGATGAAAAGAAGGATTTACCCTCGACTTAAGAAGTATATCTAACTTTGTTAAATTTGTAGGTCTTATAAAGTGTAAAAAGCAAAGATTTGGCCAGGCATGGGGCTCACCCCTATAATTCCAGCACTTTTGGGAAGCCAAGGCAGGAGGATTGCTTGAGGCCAGAAGGCTGCAGTAAGCAGCCCTGGGTGACAGAGTAAGACCCTGTCTCTAAAAAAAAAAAAAAAAAATACAAAATACAAAAATTGACCCAAACTACAAAACTGGTAAACATAACCAATGTTTGGAGGTGGATCCAAAACAGACATTTATGTTTCTAAGATTTCAAGTCTAGATTGTTAGAAAGGCAGTTTTACCTCACTTAAGTTTCCTTACAATGTCAGCTGCCTGAAAATGTTACCTCCTTTGTAAATGGGGTGGTTGATGATGTGCCTTTGTCTGCTGCATAATACATGCAGTCTAACACTCACCTAGTATGATGACCAGCAAGACCAGAATTGTACAATATTGCAAGTTATTCACTTGGTAATGTCTTCATTTGGTGACTAGGTGAATAGCTGGTAATGGAACTATGAAGTGCAGAATGTTTGTAATTCACCCTTTACCTTTTGAAGTTGAGGATAATTATTTCATTCTGTAATACATTTCGTATTATTTATTATCAGAGACAGAATCCTTCAACCGAAAAAGACGCAATGCAGCCATTTATATGTTCCTTATAATCTGATTATCCTTGCAGTATGTGCACAGAGTGCTTGCACATGAGCTGTTATGCCCTCAAGGAGGCCCCAGCTGTGAATATTACTTGGTGCTGGCCCAAACACACATTCTTAAGAAGGACTTTGCCAAGGCAGAGGAATACCTTCAACAAGCAGCCCAGATGGACTACCTGGTAATGACTTCTGCTAAAGCCTCTTGAGTCTGGAGAAGGGGCTTTATTTAAAGGTGGTGATGCCATATCACACGTAGATTTCTGGTGAACAGAAGGGTGGTCATCAGCTGTCAGTAAACTCATCTCTCTGTACCCTTCCATTTGCTTTTCTTAAGTAATCATGAGTTGGCTGGGCGCGGTGGCTCACAACTGTAATCGCAGCACTTTGGGAGGCCGAGGCAGGCAGATCACGAGGTCAGGAGTTCAAGACCAGCCTGGCCAACATAGTGAAACCCCATCTCTACTAAAAATACAAAAAATTAGATGGACATGGTGGCAGATGCCTGTAATCCCAGCTACTCAGGAGGGTGAGGCAGGAGACTCGCCTGAACCTGGGAGGCGGAGGTTGCAGTGAGCGGAGATTGAGCCATTGCACTCTCCAGCCTGGGCGACAGTGCAAGACTTCATCTCAAAAAAAAAAAAAAAAAAAGTAATCATGAGTTTTGCAAAGAGCAGAGAAAAGGATATCTTTAGCTGATAGTGTTTATTTCAATTTTTCTAGATTTCTTATATTTTCTCATGTGAACAGTATTGGGGTTATGCTTGAATGTTTTTCTTAATATTTACTCCACACCCAAAATGGCTTTGAAGAATGCAAGAAAGAAACCTGAGGGCAGAGCTAGAAAAATGTCTCCTTGTACAATTAAATGGTTATGTTTCTGAGTGCTCTTAGAAAAAGAAAACGGTTGATCTGAAAAAGAAGAGAGAAAGGAAATGGACAATCTATCTAAATTTAAACGTTAAACAAAGATCATCAAGGTACTTTTAAATACTACCTTATCCCATATACTACTTGCTTTTCACTTTCCCAGAACCCCAATGTCTGGGGCCTGAAGGGCCATCTCTATTTTCTGAGTGGAAATCATTCTGAGGCCAAGGCATGCTATGAACGAACCATTAGCTTTGTAATGGATGCTTCTGAGATGCACTTCATCTTCCTGAGACTGGGGCTCATCTATCTGGAAGAGAAAGAGGTGAGGGGTAGAGGATGGGGAATAACCCCGTGGTCTGGGAACTAATTGTAATTCAAGCATTAACATCTATCTGTGTGGACTAAAACTAGTAATATAATAATGACACTTTTACATCCAAAGGTAAAGTGACTTGCCCAACATCAGACAACCAGTAATTAGTGGAAGCAGCATTCAAACTCAGGCAGGCTGAAACCAGAGTCTGTGATTTTAACCATTATGCTACTAAACAGTTCTTAAGAACTCAGTAAATGTTATGCTAGCTAAAATTGTATTCGCAGTAGTAGAAACATCCTTAGCTTGACTTACTTAACAGAAGGTATCATGGGCTTCAAAAGGACTTCTCTCCAAACTTTCTCCTAAACACAAAGGTTTATATTTAATCTAGTTGAGGCTAACCCCATTCCATAGGGCGCTCTGACCTGACCATGGAAGCAGTCCCTCCCCATATTTTGGGAAATATTCCGAGTTCTTTGGAAAAACAAAACTTTCTTTTATGGAGAATTTCAGTACATACAAAGCAAACAGAATAGTAGAATGAAACACCATGGACCCATCATCTCACTATAACAATTATCAACATTCTGCCAAAGGCCTTTTGACTCCCCTGCTTTTGTTTTGACTTTATTCTATTTTTCCTGTCAGAATACCCAGTTGTCTTTTTATTTAATATAAAACAGCAACAGCAACAAGAAATTACGATGCTGTATGATGTTAAGTGGAAAGCTCACATAGGCTTGAGAGAAATCCCTATCCCACTGTAGTGAAGTATATAAGGAGAAGTTTTCTTTCTGATGTCATTGAAAGCTGCATCTTCAGAGCACTGCTGACTTAGGCAGACGCCGGGCAAGCAGGTCTTAGGCTGTTTGCTGAGGCTCAGCTATAGATGTATCTCATGTTGGAGATACAGGACAAGAAATTGTCCCTTCAGGGCTATGTCCTTTGAAAGTTTGTCTTCTGAGTTTTTCTAAAATTCTAAGATCTTTTACAACAAAGGTGTAAAATGATGAGGCTATATCAAGTATACCTTTTAGTCCAGAGATTGTATGTTTGTCATGCCACCACATGATGTTGCATTTAAGTGAAAGGGAGTAATCCATGAAGTGGAGGTGGAATTCAGATAATCATGATGGTTGCCCCCACTTTCAGTGTAACTCCTTGCCTCAACTCTTACAGAGACTATAAATGTCTTTGGAACTACTTCCAAGTGAAAGTCTGCTCTTTCATGTGATCTATCCATCTCCTCTCACCAATATTCTTGCGATAACTCCCTTAAGGTAGACGTCAAAGTACAATTAAAGGGCTTGCTTAACTTAGATTGTTCTGGAGAGCAATTATCAGAGATCCCATGATCATCCCAGCAATATGGGGTTTGAAGCTTCTAGAACAGTAGCTTAGTGGTGCTTTCTTTCTACAGTATGAAAAGGCAAAGAAAACCTATATGCAAGCCTGTAAGAGATCACCTTCATGCCTTACCTGGCTAGGACTGGGAATCGCCTGCTATCGGGTAAGAGGATGAAGGCTTGAGACTAGGGCTGTGGATACAGCTGACCTTGATTCCTTGGCCTTCCAAGCATCCTGGGGGTTTGTGATGACATTGGAATAGCAATCAGGGCTGTCTGCTGTAATGAAAAGTTGTTCTTCAAAGGTGTTCAGTGAACTGAAGGTCACTTAACTAGCTAGAAAAATAAAAGATCTTTTTAAAAAATCCCAGAAAAACCTGAACCAAGAAGCTACATAATAAAAAAAAATTCATGTTATTTGGTATAGACACTCCTTTGTGATATTATCTGTAAGAAAAAGGTGATATGGGAGATGAAGAATCTATTCAAGTCAATTAAAGAAATTGATTGACACTTACTAAGCACTGTGACCCTTTGATATGCAGGAGGAGTTGCTGTAACTTCTGGCAGAAGCTTTTGCTCTGCTTCTCCTAAAAACTCTTTACTTAACCTTCCCTCATTTCCTCCAGTCTTCAAAGAGGCAAACATCCTCTTGTTCCTGCCTAATTTCTTCAGGCATATTATTGATTCCATGTCTCTCCCTTTCTTTGAATAGCTTACTCACTTATTTATTTATTTATTTATTTATTTATTTATTTATTTATTTATTTATTTGAGATGGAGTCTCGCTCTGTCTCCCAGGCTAGAGTGCAGTGGTGCAGTGGTGTCACCTCAGCTCACTGCAACCTCTGCCTCCTGGGTTCAAGTGATCCTCCTGCCTCAGCCTCCTGAGTAGCTGGGATTACAGGTGCCCACCACCATGCCAGGCTAATTTTTGTATTTTTAGTAGAGATGGGGTTTCACCATATTGACCAGGCTGGTTTTGAACTCCTGACCTCAAGTGATCCACCCCAAAGTGCAGGGATTACAGGTGTGAGCCACCTCACTTAGCCCCTCATTGCTGTTTTTCAGCCATAAAGATAATATGTGTTCATTATAGAAACTTAAGAAGAAGCCAGGAGCAGTGGCTCACACCTGTAATTCCAGCACTTTGGGAGGCTGAGGCTGAAGGATCTCTTGAACCTAGGAGTTTGAGAGAAACCAACCTGGGCAACAGAGCAAGACCCCCATCTCTACAAAAACATTAAAAATTAACCAGGCATGGTGGCATGTGCCTGTAGTCCCAGATACTTGGAAGGCTAAGGTGGGAGGATTGCTTGGTGGGAACACAGAAGTTAGAGGCTGCAGTGAGCCATGATTGTGCCACTGCACTCCAGGCTGGGTGACAGAGCAAAACCTCACCTCTAAAAATAAATAGACAAATAGATACAAAATATGAAGAAAACATTAAAGTATCCATAACTCCACAAGTTGGTGATAACCACTGTTAACATTTGAATGCACTTTCCTCCCGTCTTTTTTCATATATATGAAAGCAATTTTAATGTATAAAATGTAAATATTTACTGCTTTGTAACCTTTTTTCTACTTAACAGTATAGTATTGGTATCTTCTTATAGCTCTGTCACCCAAGCTGGAGTGCAGTGGCGCCATCTTGGCTCACTGCAACCTCTGCCTCCTGGGTTCAAGTGATTCTCCTGCCTCAGCCTCCTGAATAGCTGGGATTACAGGCATGTGCCACCACACCCAGCTAATTTTTGTGTTTTTAGTAGTCACAGGATTTCGCCATGTTGGCCAGGCTGGTCTCAAACTCCTGTCCTCAGGTGATCCTCCCACCTCGGCCTCCCAAAGTGCTGGGATTACAGGCGTGAGCCACCGCACCCGGCCTGTGTTTTGTTTTTCACACATCTGTCAGTGAGCCCTTTGAGGGCAGATATTGTATTTTATTTATTTACTTGAGACAGGATCTTGCTCTGTCATCCAGGCTGGTGTACAGTGGCTCAATCTCAGCTCATTGCAATCCCTGCCTCCAGGGCTCGGTTGATCCTCCTGCGTCAGCCTCCTGAGTACCTGGGACTACAGGATTTTATTTTTTTACTCCCAGCATCTAGCATACTGCCCGACACAGAGCAAATCCTTGGCAAATGTAGGTTGATTAAATAATGAATCAATGTCTCAGAGACTTCAAAGTGTGGGCCAAAGTATGGGTGTGGGTGAAAGGCCATCTCTTGTCTTTGGCCTAGAAACCCATTATTTAATTATTTTAAAGCAGAAAAAGTAGGCTGGACACAGGTGGTTCATGCCTGTAATCCCAGCACTTTGGGAGGCCAAGGTGGGCAGATCACTTGAGGCCAGGAGTTTGAGACCAGTCTGGCCAATGTGGTGAAACCCCGTCTGTACTAAAAATACAAAAATTAGCTGGGTGTGGTGGTGGGCACCTGTAATTCTAGCTACTTGGGAGGCTGAGGCAACAGAATCTATTAAACCTGGGAGGCGGAGGTTGCAGTGAGCTGAAATCATGCCATTGCACTCCAGCCTGGGCAGTACAGCGAGACTCTGTCGAAGAGTAGGGAAGGGGAGGGGAGGGAAGGGGAGGGGAGGGGAGGGGAGGGGGGAGGGGAGGGGAAGGGAAGGAAAAGAAAAGGAAAAGAAAAGAGAAAAGAAAAGGGTGGCTGGGGAGGGGAGGGGAGAGGAGAGAGGAGAGGAGAGGAAAGAAAAGAGAAAAGAAAAGAAAAGAAAAAAGAAAGGAAAAAAAGAGCTACTTTACTGGGGAAGGGAGAGCCTTTTGGAATGTTTTACAAAGCAACAAAGCAAACTCACAGTTTTAGGAAGCAGCAACAATTTCCACGTGCGCAGAGCCCAGAGTGCACCCTAGAGTTTCTGAATACTGCATTGATTGCTCGGGATTGGGCTGTTAATAACTGATACTAGGGGAAAGAAAGCTTTCTGGACAATAGTATTTCAACAGGCAAATCAGATTTTTACCTCAAGAAAAGGATGCACAATGTAAAGAAAAAAAACTATAAATGTATCTGACAGCCCACTGTGTGTGGAGAAATCACTGAATGATGCACACATGAGAGTGAGTTCCTGTGGATTTCCAACCTTGCACCTGAAACTCCATGGTTTATAGATGTTCTGATGGGACTGCTGTAGAGGGAAGGAAGAAAGGGGTATAAGTTAAGAGCTTACTAGGCAGGGCTTCAGAATCCCCGACCTGGCTTTTTAATCAGAGCTCTTCTACTTTTAATTGGTTCATATATTGAACCACCACATAAGATTTCCTTTGAAGAAAAGAGTTCTGATGCTAAAAATATTAAAAAGTTGAAAACCATTGGTATAGGTCATATACACCAGTATTATTGGGACATAGTGGTTTCAGCTAAGCTAACTCACATGTCTCATTTTTCTGTCAAGCTGGAGGAGCTCACAGAGGCTGAGGATGCTCTTTCTGAAGCCAATGCATTGAACAACTACAATGCTGAAGTATGGGCATATCTGGCTCTGGTCTGCCTGAAAGTGAGTGTTTATTGTCCTTACACAATGCCCTTTTAGGGCACAGAGGTGAGGGGTCAAGTAAGCAAGGGGCAGCAGATGGCCATTAATGCATGGTAGCTGAAATCTGATAAGCTCTAGGTGTAATCATTATGCTGATGACAAAGGAAGGGCCAAGTCTGGGCAGGCTGTACTTGGAACATGCTTAAAAATAATATATTTAGGTGTGTTTCTCTGGAAAGGAAGTTCTAAAAATAGGAGCAATATTGTATCACAACATAAACTAGGTCACAGATTGATGAAGGAGATGTTCTACTAGTGTTTCTGAATCATTTCTTCCCATTGAAATGCTGGCTGAGGGTGCTTGTCCTTGATTTAGATGGGATATTGGGTGGAGGGTAATGTGGGAGTTCATGATAGGTGCTTTACCTATTAAAAATAACTCTCCCATAGTTAGACTTAAATAACTTGCGTATCAGTCTAAGATCACATTGGGAATAACGACAGTAGCCCTCAGTTTTCCACTGGACAGTATGACACCAAATTGGCAGGGAGTATTATTATAAGAGAAATGAACAAAACAAAAATTACTAGATTTTCTCTTTAGTGTAAATATCCCAAATATCAACATTTTAAAAATACCTGAGGTCTGGCCGGGTGTAGTGGCTCACGTTTGTAACCCCAGCAATTTGGGAGGCTGAGGCAGGTGGATCACTTGAGCCCAGGAGTTCAAGACCAGCCTGGGGAACATGGCAAAACCCTGCCTCTACAAAAAATTAGCCAGGAATGGTGGGGAGCGCCTGTGGTCCCAGCTACTTTCGAGGGTTGGGGTGGGAGGATCCCTTGAACCTGGGAGGCAGAAGTTGCAGGGTGCTGAGATTGTGCCACTGCACTCCAACCTGGGTGAGAGTGAGACCTCGTCTCAAAAAAAAGAAAAAAAAAGAAAATAAATAAAAAGAGTTCTTACCCCAGCTCTCCCCTACCTAGCTCTAGGATCTGAGGCAAGTCACCTAACTTTATTGGGCCTCAATTTCCTCATCTTTAAACTAAAAGGGCCAGTATGGAAGACCATAATATACTTCTCTTAGAAATTGATAAGTCAAATAGGAAAAAAAATAGGATATATATACAGATGTATAACCCATTCAACAGGTTTGAGTTCAAACACCAATGTAGAACTCTTCACTTAACAATGAGAGGACACATATTCTTTTCAAGTACAAATGAGTTATGTATAAAGGTTGACCACATGCAAAACCAGAAAGAGGGGTTCAACAAATACATACAGATCACATGGCAGTAAAATTATAAATCAACAACCAAAATAAAGCCCAAAAGACTCATATACCTTTGGAAACTGAAAACATGCTTGTAATTAATTAATAAGTCAATGAAGAAACCTTGTGACACTTCAAATATGAAATCTTCTGTGCTAGGTAGAATTCTAAAGATAGCCCCCTCCCCTAAGATTAATCTATTAAACACTAATGTAGGTACTGCTGTAAAATGATTTTGCAGATGTAAATAAAATACCAAATCAGTTGACATTAAAATACAGAGATTATCTGGGTGGACCTGACCCAGTCAGGTAAGTCTTCTAAAAGCAGAGAGTTTTCTCTGGTGGTGGGGGCAGAAAGGATGTCAGATTTGAAACGTAAGAATCATTCAGTATAGCATCTCTGGCTTGAATATGGAGAAGGACCACATGTCAAGGAATGTGGGTGGCATCTAGAAGCTAACAGCAGCCCCTGCTGAAAGCCAGCAAGGAAACAGGGACCTTATAGGAACCTACAAACACAAAGCACTGAATTCTGCCAACAAACTGAATAAGCTTGGGAGTACATTCTTCTCCAGAGCCTGCAAATAAGAACTCAGCATAGATGACACCTTGATTTTGGCCTTGTGAGACCCTAAGCAAAGAACTAGTTGAATAATGTCAGGCTTCTGATCTATGGAAAATGTGATATGATAAATGGGTGTTATACACAGCAGTAGAAAATTAGGCCTTATAGTAGATTTTTATAATAATGGTCCTCATTTAATTATGCTGTCATGTCCACATCCTTTGCAATGTTATGTTGCCATTCACTCCCATCAAGAGACGGAGTCTCTTTCTCATTTCTCCACCCCCTTGAATCTAAGCTAAACTTGTGACTTTCCCTGACCAGTAGAATATGGTGGAAGTGACATCGTGTGAATTCTCAGAGGTTAGGCTTTTAGAAGCCTTCAGCTACCACTCTTGAAACTCTGGGACCACTGTGCTGTGAAGAAGCCCAGTTTAGCCTATAGAAGGCTATAGTAGCCCACATGGAAGAGAACTGAACCACTCCAGCCAACAGCCAACATTAACTGCTATTTGAGTAAGGTTTTCTTGGATCCTTCAGTCCTAGCCAAATTGTCATATGACCTCAGCTGCATGAGTGATCTCAGGGAAAACCAGCAAAACAGCCCAAATTACCTGTAGAATTTTGAGAAATAACATATTATGTTTTAAGCCATTAAGTTTTGGGTTGGTTTGTTATACTTCAGTACATAACTGAAATGAGGCTGAATAAAAACAAAGCCAATATATATTAGAATTATGGGATAAAATTAAAGCAATAAATAGAGGGTAATTTATAGCCTTAAATACATATGTTAGAAACAAAGATTGAAAATCAATGAATTAATTATTTAAATAAATAAAGTAGTAAAGGGAAAGCAAGGAAACTCAAAGAAATGATAATTGAGAAAATGATAAGGAGTAGAAATAAATGAAAATTTCAACAAGGACAAAATAGGATTAACAAAATTATGAGCTGTTTTTTGCAGAGACTAGTGAACAGACAAACCTCTTGCATGACTAAGAATTTTGTTTAAAATGGAAAGACACAAATAATATTAGCAGCGAAATGGAGACTAAATTAAAATCATAGGCTATTTTTATTCTATTAATTATTTTAAAAACTAAATCATTGGCTAAAATTAACACCCATTCATGACTTTTTAAAAAAGCAAACTAGCTTTTTTAAAATCTGAAACTACATGTCCCAAAATCTAAACTATTATATGAAATGGTGAAAAGTTAGAAGCATTCCTTTTGAAGTCAGGAACAAGATAAGGAAAATGTTATCGTCACTTCTACTTGAAACTATACTGGAGGTTCCATTAAGGCAATAACACATATACATACACACATAAAAGAAACTGAAGGTAAAAGGATTAGGTAGGAACCCAAGAAAATTTACAAGCAAACTGAAATATGTAATAAAAGAGTTCACTACTGAAATGGTAGATAAAAAACTAACAATGATGGTTACTAGTCAGGGCAGTCATTGGGGAACAGGGTGTATAGGCAGACGGGTGGAAGCAAAACTCATTGTATGCTTTATTATATCCTTTTGACTTTTGAATAATATAAATTTAGTCAATGAAGATTAACGCAAAGTGGATGGACAAAGTTGCTGGATAAAAATCAATATAAAAATCAATGTCATCAAAATCAGGAACAATCAATTTGAAAGTCTGATTTTTAAAATCCCATTCAAGACCTGTGTGGGGAAAATCATAAAACTTTATTGTAAAAGAAAATCTAATAGAAAGATATACCATGTCCATGGGCAGGAAGTTCTGATGACATAAAGATGAAAGTTTTCCCTAAGTTAATATCTAAGTTTAAGGCAATTCCAATAAAAATAATAACATAAGATTTTCAAGGAACTTGATGAGATAAATCCTAAAATTCACTTGGTTGAATAAAGGCCAAAAAAAAAAAAAATAGCTATGACAGTATGAAAGAAAGAGTAAGAGTGGCTTTCCTATTAAATATCAAGCCTTATTATGAAGCTGCAACAATTAACACTGAGTGCTATTAGTGTAAGAGTAGGTAAGTGAAACAATTGGCAGACAGAAATAGACTGACATATATATGGAAACTTAGGTTTTGAGTAGATGGTATTTAAAAGTAATTGGAGTTTTCTAGAAATTTACCATGATGCGCTTCCTCTAGCAATTTGAAAATGAGCGTGCGCAAGTTATTAATTACAGCATTATTGCAATTGCAAAATAATGGAAACAACCTAAATGGAGTTCATTTATTAAACATGGGAGAATGTCTAAATAAACTATGGTATATTCACATAATGGAATACTATGCAGCTGAATAAAAATAATGAGGAAGATCTCTATGAACTGATGTGGAATGATTTTCAGTTTATATTATTAAGTAAAAAAAGTGAAGTGCAAGATTATACCACCTTTTGTATAAGAAAGAAGGAAAAAGAAGAAAATATACACGAGTCTCTTCTTCTTCTTTTTTTTTTTTTTGAGACGGAGTCTCTCTGTTGCCCAGACTGGAGTGCAGTGGCGCGATCTGGGCTCACTGCAAGCTCCGCCTCCCAGGTTCACCATTCTCCTGCCTCAGCCTGCCCAGTAGCTGGAACTACAGGCGCCGGCCACCACGCCCGGCTAATTTTTTGTATTTTTAGTAGAGACACGGTTTCACCGTGTTAGCCAGGATGGTCTCGATCTCCTGACCTCGTGATCCGCCCATCTCGGCCTCCCAAAGTGCTGGGATTACAGGCGTGAGCCACCGCACCCGGCCGAATCTCTTCTTTAGTGCAAAAAAGAAGCAGAGGAAGGACAAACCGAGATTAATGAGAGTAGATTCTACAGGACATGAGTGGGCATGGGTAGAGGAGGGAGGAAATGAGAGGGATGACACTGTGATGTCCCTTTTTGTAGAGTTCTGACTTTTGGGACAATGCTAATGTTTCGTATATTTTTTAAAAAAGAAAATCAGCAAGAAATGGGGAGACCACATAATTATGTACAAACAAAACCAAATAAAATTGTATTTCAAATGAATAACGTAATTAGACTGACAATGCAGAAAAATAATTAACTCATGGTACTTTTGAAAACATTCTTTGCAATGTAGACTAATACATACTATATATCAGGCTAAAGAGAAAAAACCTTTATACACATTTTAGAGTATAGTTTTAGGCTTCATTTTTGCAAAGTCATGAGTTAGCAGTTCTGAAATTACTAGGTATTCTATGATTTAACAAATAATTATGTTGTGGATAATGGGAGTCACATTTTTCACTGTGCTTCAAAGGAAGTTACAAATGTGGAAACAAGAAGGATAGAATGACCTTGTAGTGGTGGATTAGAATGGGAGATACTGATAAGAGCTCATTGTTTGATAGATTAAATAGATACAGGTATAAATAGGTATATAGAAATATATGTGTATTTATAGAAATATATTCATATGTGTCTAAATACCTGTGTCTCAAAAATAAATAGTGGTGGCAGGGGGCATAAGCACATCTAATGCTCAGGTCTTGGTTTCTAAATCCATTTAAGAAACTAGGGCATTTGTCCAGTTTAGAAGGAAAGGGTTTGTCGGGGGACCAGAGGCTTCTTGGAAGATGGCCAAAATTCCATAACTAGTGCATGGAAAGTAAAAGATGAGTCTGAGATCTTGTTGAGTCAGAAAGTAAAAAATGTTCAAAGAAAGACTGGCACATATCAAAACAGCATAGGGAAAAAATAAAACAAACAGAAACTAGCTTAAAGTGGGGACACCTGCTGGCTAAAACAAGGATAATTTGAGCATCCAAATAAATAATTTGTAGAAAAGGATTACAAATAAGAATCTATGAGCCCACAGTGATATAATTAAACAAATAAGTGGTAGCGAAAGGAAAGCTTACAGTCAAAGGCCAACTGCTAAATGTATGAAGAATGATGGAATTGGAAAATCGCAATTTGGAAACCATCATAATAGATTCAGTGGACAATCATCAATGTATGCTAAAATTATGGTTGAAAAGTTCAAGGAGTAAGAAAATATTTCATAGTCTCAAAGTATCTCCCCACAAGATACTTATTAATTACAAAGGGGAAAATGGTAACATTAGAGTAGAAAAACCTGGCAGATAGCAATGTAATAAATGATCAAAGTTAACATCACAAGTATTGAGATAAGCAGCTTGTGCTTCCTGATATGGTGCACTGAGAACAGAACATTTTTATGGTATTCCTGTTAAAAGTTCATAACCTGATATGATTATGAGGGAACATTAGACAATATGAATTGGGGAATAGTTTACAAAATCGTGCTCTATTTTTAAAAAATGCCAGTGTCACGAAACACAAAGACTCAAGAACTATTCCAGATTAAAAGAAACTGGAGACATAAATAATGAATACAATGCATGATCTTGGATTTATTTTCTTATAAAGACATTATTGGGCTGGGCGTGGTGGCTCATGCCTGTAATCCTGGCACTTTGGGAGGCCAATTGAGCCCTGGAATTTAAGAACAGCCTGGGCGACATAGTGAGACTTTATCTCTACAAAACATTAAAAAAATTAGCTGGGCATGATGGCACCTTGTAGTCCCAGCTACTTGGGAGGCTGAGGTGGGAGGATTGCTTGAACCCAGGAGGTCGAGGCAGCAGTGACCTGTTCACACCACTACACTCCAGTCTGGGTGATACAGCAAGATCCTGTCTCAAATAAATGAATGAGTGAATGAAGAAATGAATGAATGATATTATTGGAACAATTGGAAAAATCTTGATAAGGTCTATAGATTAGATAATAGTATTCTATCTATACTAACTTCCTGATTGTGGTAATTGTACTGTGGTTATAGAGGAGAATATCCTTGATTTTAGAAAACACACTCTGAAGTATTAAAATTGAATCATATCTCTAATTTACTTGCAAATGTTCAGGAAGAGTTAGGTGTGTGTTTATGTAGATAAACACACACATATATACTTTAACTTTTCTACATATTTTTAACTTTTCTATATTTTTCTAACTTTTATACACACACACATACAGTAATCCCTCCTTGTTCCCCAGGGATATGTTCCAAGACCCCCCTAGTGGATACCTGTAACAAAGGATAGTACTGAATCCTATATATACCATGCACAAATTTCTTTTTTAAAATAATTATTAAAAATTTTTTTCTAATAGCCCACAGGTGCTACTAAATATGCACAATTTCTTTTTCCTTCTTCACATTTTCATAGATAAAAGATAAGTTCATTATACAGATCTTAGCAACCTCAGCATACATTTTTTTTCTTTCCTGATTAAGTCAAGAGCTTTCACCTTTTCATGAAAAGGAAGCACTTTATGGCTTCTCTTTTGCATATCCAAATTGTCAGCATCACTACTTTTGTGCTATGAGTCCATTATTAAGTAAAATAAGGGTGGCTTGAATACAAGCACTGTGAGACCATGACAGCTGATCTGATAACGGAGAGGGCTATGAAGTGACTAACTGGCAGGTAGCGTCTACAGTGGGGATATGCTGGACAAAGGGATGACTCACATCCTGGGAGGGATGGCACAAGATTTCATCAGGCTCTTCATAATAGCAGTGTGCAATTTAAAACTTATGAATTGTTTATTTCTGGAATTTTCTATGTAATATTTTCAGATCTTGGTGGGCCGAGGTTGATCTTGGGTAAGTGAAGGTGTGGAAAGCAAAACCTCAGATAAGGGAGACTACTGTATATGTATTATATATATACATATATACATATATATAATATATACATATATAATATACAATATATAATATATAATATATACATATATACATATATAATATATACATATTACATATATACATATATACATATGTATACATATATATAATATGTATACAGTACATGTATTCTTTCCTGAGAGAAGAGAGAACAGTTTTTGTAACTTTTATTTAATCTGAAATTATGTCCAAAAAATTTTAAAATACCCCTTAAAATAATGCAGATTGACACCGCACTACACACCCACTAGAATAGCTTAAATCAAAAAGATAGGCCAGGCATGGTGGCTCATGCCTGTAATCTCAGCACTTTGGGAGGCTCGAGCAGGCAAATCGCTTGAGCCTGGGAGTTTGAGACCAGCTTGGACAGCATGGTGAAACCCCATCTGATATATTTTGGCTGTGTCCCTACCCAAATCTCATCTCGAATTGTAACTCCCACAATTCCCACTTGTTGTGGAAGGAACCAGGTGGGAGCTGATTGAATTATGGGGGTGGCTCTTTTCTGCACTGTTCTCCTGGTAGTGAATGAGTCTCACAAGATCTGATGGTTTTAAAAATGGGAGTTTCCCTACACAAGCTTCTTTTTGCCTGCTACCATCCACGTAAGACGTGACTTGCTCCTCTTTGCCTTCCACCATGATTGTGAGGCCTCGCGAGCCACTTGGAATTGTGAGTCCAATTAAACCTCTTTCCTTTGTAAATTGCCCAGTCTCTGGTATGTCTTTATCAGCAGCATGAAAACTGACTAATACAGTAAATAAAAAATACAAAAAAATACAAAGATTAGCCAGGGGTGGTGGCATGTGCCTGTAGTCCCATGTACTTGGGAGGCTGAGATGAGAGAGTCACCTTTTCCTGGAAGGTTGAGGCTGCAGTGAGCCCCTGTGATGGCACCACTGCACTCCAGCCTGGGTGACAGAATGAGATCTTGTCTCAAAAAAAAAAAAAAAAAAAAAAGATAGACAATGCCAAGTATTAACAAAGATGTGGATAAACTGGAATCCTCATACATTACTGGTAGGGTTGTAAATTGGTACAACCACTTTGGAAAACAGTTTGTCAGATTCTTAAAAAGTTACACATATTTACCATATGTGCCAGCAATTCTACTTCTCTATATCTAGCTAAGAGAAATGAAGACATATGTCCACACAAAAATTTGTGTATGAACTTTTATCACAGCATTTAATAATAGCACAAAACTGGGAACATTTTACATGTCCATCAGTGAATGGGTAAATAAAATGAGGAATATTTATACAATGGAGTACTACTCAGCAGTTAAGATGAAATTCTGATTCATGTAACAATATGGATAAATGTCAAAAATATTATGGTAAGTGAAAAAAGCAAAGCACAGAAGACTATATATTATTTGATTCTATTTATTTGAAATAAGGAAAATAGATCAATGGTTGCCTGGAGCTAAAGGTGAGGATGGAGAGTAACTGCAAACAGGCATGAAAGAACTTTTTGGAGTAATAGGAGTCTTCTAACACTGGATTGTGCTGATGCTTGCACAACATAACGTTAAAATTAGTGAATTTTATGGTATGTAAGTTATGCCTTAATATAGCTATTTTTTTATAAAGACACTATATAGCACCTGCAAAATGAGAAACAAATGGATTCTTCACTAAATGGTGATGGGACAACTGGCTACTATCCATATTAAAAAAAAATTAGTTCCTTACCTCACACATCACACACAATTCCAACTGGTTTAAAGACCTAAGTTTTTTTCTTAAGAGACAGGGTCTTGCTCTGTTGCTAAGGCTGGAGTGCAGTGCAGTGGGACGATCCTGGGCTCAAGGGATCCTCCTGTTTCAGCCTCCTGAGTAGCTGGGACTACAGGCATGCACCACCACTCCTGGATAATTTATTTTATTATGTGTAGAGCAGAGTCTCACTATGTTGCCCAGGCTAGTCTTGAACTCCTGGCCTCAAGTAATCCTCATGCCTCAGCTTTCCAAAGAGCTGCAATTATAGGCATGAGCCTCTGTGCCCAGCCCTAACAATCTAAGATCTAAGTCCTTTTTTTTTCTTTTTTTTTTTGAGACAGGGTCTTGCTCTGGTACCCAGGCTGGAATACAGTGGCAGGAACACAGCTTACTTGCTGCCTCGACCTTCTAGGCTCAAATGATCCTACTGCCTCAGCCCCCCAAGTAGCTGGGACAACAGATGTGTGCCACCATGCCTAATTTTTTCATTTTTTGTAGAGACAGAGTCTCACCATGTTGCCCAGGCTGGTCTTAAACACATGGGCTCGAGCGATCTTTCCCCCTCAGCCTTGCAAAGTGCGGGGATTACAGGCATGAACTGCTGCACCCAGCCCTGTGCCCATTTTAAAATCAGATTGTAGAGTTTTTTCCTTATTGTAGCAGCTACTTATATAACCTGGATGCTAATCCTCTATTAGTTATAAATTCTGCCAATATTTATAATAAGTCCTTAAACTTTATTTTAGTGTCATTTGTTATACATGAGTTTCCAACTTTAAAGTTGTGGGAAAAATCACTTGAGCCTGGAAGGTTGAGGCTGCAGTGAGCTGTGATTGTGCCACTGCACTCCAGCCTGGATGACAGAGCCAGACCCTGTCTCAAAAAAGAAAAAACAAAGGAGGGGGAGGGGCATGGGGAACAATATAGGAATATGCAGTTTGCTAATGTGGAGATTGTAAAAGGTAATACATGTATGAGAAGAAGCTCTGTGTCACTAGTAAGCATAAGAATGCAACTTAGAATAATGATGTGGCAGAAATTCACAACCATCAGATTGGCAAAAATTAAAGTATGGTATTAGCACTTATTGGGGTAACCAGCCCCCAATATTTCAATGTAGGTTTTTTTCTATTTTCCCTAAGTGTCGGCAGGTCTGAGAAATAAAGGGAAAGAGTACAAAAAGGAGAAATTTTAAATCTGGCTGTCCAGGGGAGACATCACACGTCGGCAGGTTCCGTGATGCCCCGAGCCACAAAACCAGCAAGTTTTTATTATGGATTTCAAAAGGGGAGGGGTGTACGAATAGGGTGTGGGTCACAGAGATCACATGCTTCAAGGGCAATAAAATATCACAAGGCAAATGGGGGCAGAGCGAGATCACAGGACGAGGGCGAAATTAGAATTGCTGATGAAGTTTCATGTCCCACTGGGCACGCATTATCAATGATGACATCTTATCAGGAGACAGGGTTTGAGAGCAGACAACTGGTCTGACTAAAATTTACTAGGCAAGAATTTCCTAATCCTAATAAGCCTGGGGGCGCTACAGGAAACCGGGGCTTTTTTCATCCCTTATCTACAACCATATAAGAGAGAGACACTCCCAGAGCGGCCATTTTAGAGACCTACCCCTGGGAATGCATTCTCTTTCTCAGGGCTGTTCCTTGCTGAGAAAAAGAATTCAGCGATATTTCTCCTATTCACTTTTGTAAGAAGAGAAATGTGACTCTGTTCTGTCCGGCCCTGCAGGCAGTCAGGCCCAATAGTTATTTCCCTTGTTCCCTGAAAATCACAGCCATCCTGTTCCTTTTGGATGCCCAGATTTCATATTGTTCAAACACACGTGCTCTACAAACAATTTGTGCAGATAACGCAATCATCACAGGATCCTGAGGCGACATACACCCTCAGTTTACAAAGATGATGGGATTAAGAGATTAAAGTAAAGACAGGCATAGGAAATTATAAGAGTATTGATTGGGGAAGTGATAAATGTCCATGAAATCTTCACAATTTATGTTCAGAGATTACAGTAAAGACAGGCATAAGAAATTATAAAAGTATTAATTTGGGGAACTAATAAATGTCCAAGAAATCTTCACAATTTATGTTCTTCTGCCATGGCTTCAGCTGGTCCCTCCGTTCAGTGTCCCTGACTTCCCACAACAAGCACTGATGAAGACTGTCATAATTGTAATTGGATGTAAATTGGCACAACCACTTTTAAGTACAATGTGGCATTATTTAGTTACATTCATATCTACAATTTGGCAATGTCATATCTAGATATAATCCTAAGAAAAATACAAGAAGACACATACAACATCTGTAATCCTAGCTACTCAGGAGGCTGAGGCAGGAGAATTGCTTGAACCCAGGGGGTGGAGGTTGCAGTGCTGAAATTGTGAGAGTGCTGAGATCGTGCCATTGCACTCCAGCCTGGGTGACAGAGCAAGACTCCGTCTCAAAAAAAAAAAAAAAAAAAAAAAGAAGGAGAAGGAGAAGAAGAAGAAATGTACAAGGATGTTTACTGCAGCAATGTTCATGATAGCAGAAAAATTATTTTTCAAAATTGTTTTGGCTATTCTGGATCCTGACATCATTTGGGCCTCTGCCTCCCTGTGGCAGGAGGGAAACAAAGTAATAGTGGTAGGAAAGGAAGGTGTGCTGGAAAATGCTGCTGGCAATTCAGTGAACTTCAGTTGGGAACATTTCAAAGTGTAGATTTGGAGGAAGTAAGGGTTTAGGGTGTGAAAGTTTTGTGAACTAGTAAAACTTTCATATGGACTAGCATTAATCAGAAAATTGGACTAGATATTCCCCAGGTCCCCTTCAGACACGAATATTCTGTGGTTCTTACATATTTAAGCTTTACCAAGTGACTTTGCATACTCTAAATAACTATGTAGCAAACTCAAGAAGTAGAATAGTGGATTCATATTATCTCATTTAACTTCTGGAGGAGTGCTTCATGCAAAGAATAATATAAACTGGTGGGGAGTAGTTAATGTTCTTATCTCATATCCAGATCTTCATAGAAGTAATTCTGATACCTACTTTTTCTAATTCCTAGAGACAGAGTAATGTAGTAGTTAAAAACTTGGACTCTGGAGTCAAACTGCATTGTTTTAAACCTGGCTCCTCTACTTACTAGCTTTATAACCCTGGCAAGTTACTTATCCTCTCTGTAAATTGGGAATAATAAATAACAGTAGTTATCTCCTAGGTCTTGAGGATTAAGAATGAACTTAAATAAAGCACTAAAAACAACATCAATAATGAAAACAATGTAAATCACATAGTACGGAGTGGTAAGTGTTAATTATTATTAACAGAATGGCTTCAGTCCTAAGAGGAACAAATGACTCATGGTGCTTTCAAAAAGGTGAGAGGCCAAGTTATCTTTAAGCTTTTCAAAAGGAAGGAGGAATTTTTTTTCCTTTTTTTTGAGATGGAGTCTCACTCTGTTGCCCAGGATGGAGTGCAGTGGCATGATGTCGGCTCACTGCAACCTCTGCCTCCTGGGTTCAAGCGATTCTCCTGCCTCAGCTCCCCTAGTAGCTGGGACTACAGGCGCATGCCACCACACCCGGCTAATTTTGTGTATTTTTATTAGAGACGGGGTTTCACCGTGTTAGCCAGGATGATCTCGATCTCCTGACCTCGTGATCCACCCACCTCGGTCTCCCAAAGTGCTGGGATTATGGGCATGAGCCACCGCGCCTGGCCAGGAGGAATTTTTTTTAAAAAAAACCTTTTTCTCCCTACCACCTTTCATTTGCTAGTTTTTCCTCTGAATTCAGAAGTTCTTAACTGGAAGGTGTAGAAGCCTCTGCCTTAGGTGTAGGTGCCTCTGCCTTAGCTGAGGCAATGTATTTTCCTTACCATAATGTTTATGACCTGTCATCATCACCAACTGCTGCACTTTTTTCAGGTTGGACGGCAATTAGAAGCTGAGCAGGCCTACAAGTACATGATCAAGGTATGACACAGATGCCTCTGTCATTTGCCTGCCCCATGTTAAGGGTGGGAAATTAGGAGGGAGGTACTGGCTTAATTCAGGACTTTCATAATGTGAATATTTTTCTAGAGGCTTTTCTTACCATCTTTGCCATTATCGTGGGGCTGCTGGGTTTGTAATAACAACCTACATATTACCATAGGTGATCTTTCTTCCAACTCTTTAGAGAGAATATATAATAGTTAATAGAAAGATAGCCTGGGAGTCAGTCAACCTGAATTATGATTCTGGTTTTGCCATTAACTTACTGTGTTAATAATATTGTGGGCTTCATTTTCCTCGTGTAATATGTAGGGGTTGGTCTAGTCTACGGATCAGCAAACATTTTCTGTAAAGGGCAAAATAGGAAATTTTGGGGGATTTGTAGGCCAAACAGTCTGTTGCAACTACTAAACTCTGCACTTGTAGTACACAAGCAGCTATAGGTGATACATAAGTGAATGGCTGTGTTCCAATACAATTTTACTTACAAAAAAACAGGTAGTGGCCAGGCATGGTGGCTCACGCCTGTAATCCCAGCACTTTGGGAGGCTGAGGTGGGTAGATCACAAGGTCAAGAGATGGAGACCATCCTGGCTAACATGGTGAAACCCCGTCTCTACTAAAAATACAAAAAAATTAGCCGAGCGTCTTGGTGGGCACCTGTGGTCCCAGCTACTCTGGAGGCTGAGGCTCCGTCTCAAAAACAAACAAACAAACAAAAACAGGTAGTGAGCTGGATTGGCTCATGAACAACCCCTGGTCTGTTCTATCAGTTACATATACATATATATTTTGAGACAGAGTCTTGCACTGTTGCCCAGGCTGGAGTGCAGTAGCACGATCTCAGCTCACTGCAACCTCCACCTCCCGGTTCAAGTGATTCTTGTGCCTCAGCCTCCCAAGTAGCTGGGATTACAGGTATGTGCTACCATGCCCAGCTGAATTTTTTTTTTTTTTTTTTTGAGATGGAGTCTTGCTCTGTCTCCCAGGCTGGAGTGCAGTGGCGCAATCTCCACTCACTGCAAGCTCCGCCTCCCGGGTTCAGGCCATTCTCCGCTTCAGCCTCCTGAGTAGCTGGGACTACAGCCGCCCGCCACTGCCCCCAGCTAATTTTTTGTATTTTTAGTAGATAGGGTATCACCGTGTTAGCCAGGATGGTCTTGATCTCCTGACCTTGTGATCCCCCCGCCTCGGCCTCCCAAAGTACTGGGATTATAAGCGTGAGCCACCAAGCCTGGCCAAATTTTTGTATTTTTCATAGAGACAGGGTTTTGCTATGTTGGCCAGGCTGGTCTCGAACTCCTGGTCTCAAGTGATCCGCCCACTTCAGCCTCCCAAACTGTTGGAATTACAGGTGGGGGCCAACATGCCTGGCCTGTTCTATTAGTTATGAATTGCAAGTAACTTGACTTGAAAGACAGTGGTTTAAACAAATTAGTTTTTTCTCATCTAATGAAAAGTCCAGGGCTCGTACCGCAGCTCTACAATGTCATCAGGGACCCAAAATCTATCTTTGTGCTCCACCAATTGTAGCATGCAGTTTCTATCCCTCATAGTTGCAAGACAGCCAGCGTAGCTTACTATCATATTCATGTTTCAGGCAAGATAAAGAACAATAAGGGGAAAAGGAAAAAGGGGCCATGCTACTTCATTTCCCTTTAAAGGACTTTCCCTAAATAAAGGGCTTCTCCAGGTGTCCTACCCAATGACTTTAGTTTACATTTCATTGGGCGGCAATTGGTCATGACTACCGCTAGCTGCATGGGAAGCAGGAAAATGTGGCTTTTTAGCTGATTGCATTGCTGCCTTGAAAAGAAATTAAGATTTTGTTAGTGAGAAAAAATAGGTATTCTGTAGGCTCCTAGATGTCTCTACTACATATCTAGATTCTAAAACTAAAACCAGATCTAATATAAGCCTATGATTTCTGTCTCTGATTCCCTGATATCACTTGCCAGATGGGAATACTATGCATTAGCCAAGAGATGCTGGTAATAATGTGAACACTTTTTAAAAATAAAAAAAGTAAATTTTAATGAAGTTATCTTACAAAAAAATGTACAAATCATGACCGTGCATAGTGCTTGATGAATTTTCACAAAGTAAACATATCCATGTAACCAGGACAAGGTTCTAAGGTCTTCTACTGGAGTTTTCATGAAGTAGGGAAATAGGAAGAGCCAATTCCATCCCAGGGAACTACGTTCTTTAGCCGTAGCCCCACAAAAGAGGGGTCTTCAAAGCCACATACAGTATATCACGTATGACATATATCTTTCCCTTTCTTCCTCTTTCATGTAGCTGAAATTGAAAGATGAGGCTCTGCTTGCAGAGATCCACACACTACAGGAAACAGTTGGCTTTGGAAATCCATCTTTCTGATACCCCTCCAGCTGAACAATTTTCTGCATGGGACTCTGAGTTCCTTTCCTTCCCAGAGAGTTTTACCGTATGAAGCCTGGAGCTGGAGAACGAAAGAATCTTCACTATAAACAGAGACCCATTCATTTATTTCCATTGGCTGTGTTACTGGATGTTTTACTGGTTGACAAGAAACTGGGTCACAATAAAAAAATGGAGATATGAAACTCAAAATTCATCAGCATGGTTCTGGAGTTAACGTATACTGAGTTACATGTAGGTATTTAGTTATATAAACAACTATAGTGTAATTGCTATAATAATTATATGGCATATATATACATACAATAAAATTAAGGTATAGTGGGGTCATTATTAGGGTTTCTGATGAAAGCTTATTGGATCACTCCTGGAGGAAGTCAGGTGCTAAGGTTTCTGGACAGGTTCAGTTAACTGAAATACAGGAATTAAGGCATCATTTTCAAAGGTGGCCCTGGAGGAAGACTGCTATGCTGGGTCACTGTATTAGGGCAAAGAGCATGCTAGCCCTTTGGAACTAACAGTAAACGAAAAAGCTGAACAGAGAGGTCTTTGCTGAAGGTGGAGCTATTGACACCTTCTCACCAAACACAGGCATCTTCATGGATCTAAACCACTAGGGCTCCAAGGAGACACCGTTACCCTCATCACCGAGGTCATATTCTAGGGCTACAGATTAAAAAAAAAAATCATACTTCACCTCTGCCCTGGATCACAGCACGGCAAAAGCAGGAATAACCCCTCCTTTTTTTTTTTAAGGTGTGACTGCCTCGATAGGGGTGGGACGACAACAGGAGAAAAGGTGAGAGGTAAATTTTGGTTAACGAGAAGGATAAAGTAAAATCTAGTCACTTACAATCCTTCTCCTAGTCTCGGCCCTGACACTACCTCCTCTGTGAAGTCTTCCTTAGCAAGCACTAGGTTTGCCTTCTCTGCTCGCTGTCCTTGCGCTACTACTGATCGCCCTAGTTTCTCTGCTGTCATCTCACGGTCTCCCCAGCGGACTGTGAGCTCCACGAGGAAAGAACAGCGCCCTTTAGTATTTGCGTTCTCAGCGTTGCGCCTCGGCACCAACGCTTGCAAGATGGATGGCTTTTGTAGCACTTTCCTTGGCGCGCCTGGGATTCGCCTAAAACTTCTGACTCCAGCAGGGACTCACAAGTCTGAGAGGGATCGCACCGCCACTCCCACAAGACACCACGAGAAACGCCTCTTTTGCAGCAGTATAAGGTACGTTAGGGGTCACCGTGTTGCATTGTGGGAAGTATAGGGCGGCAAGTGGAGGAGGCGTGGCGAGCGGATCATCCGCTTCCGGAGTCGAGGTTTTCGGGCTTGTACCGCTTGGCGGTGCGGCCTGGTGTCGGCTTGCAGGTTCTTTCTGTGTTTGTTCTCTGCCCTTGCCCTGCCAAGGCCGTAGAGCTGGTGCGTGCGGGTAGCGGGGCTCTCCGAGGAGCCGCAGGCCGGCGGCACCATGGTCCACCTCAGTGAGTCATCGGGCCACCGCGAGACGTTCCGGGCGGTCACGGGTCTCGGGAGTTCGGGGCCGGGTGGGGAGTGCTCTCCCAGGCGCGATGGAGGCAACCCGAACCTGAAGCAGCCACACTGCCTTACATTTGATCCTTCTCTCAGTTTTTTCCCCACTTAATCACCGCTGAAAAATTTCCACCCCATTGAAGCAGCTAAGGCTCCGACAAGGTCACAGAGCCTAGTGAATGGCAAGCCCATGCGGAGTGGGTTTGGGTACGAGGAGGAGGTCATTGCTGGCTGGAGTGGCCAAGAGGGGTTTCACAAAGAAGAGTAGCATCTAAACTGGATTGACAGGAATGGATTGGAAGTGAGACATTTCAGTGGGAAAAGGGAATTGTGCCGTCTGTGTCATTTTGTCCTTTTTGTGCTGTTTTTTGTGTCCTAACCAGCTGCTTTTCTACAGCTACTCTCCTCTGCAAGGCCTACCGTGGGGGCCACTTAACCATCCGCCTTGCCCTGGGTGGCTGCACCAATCGGCCCTTCTACCGCATTGTGGCTGCTCACAACAAGTGTCCCAGGGATGGCCGTTTCGTAGAGCAGCTGGGCTCCTATGATCCATTGCCCAACAGTCATGGAGAAAAACTCGTTGCCCTCAACCTAGACAGGATCCGTCATTGGATTGGCTGCGGGGCCCACCTCTCTAAGCCTATGGAAAAGCTTCTGGGTAACTCAGCTCTGGTCTTACCTTACTGAGGGGATTTTAAACTGAAGTCAGCTCCAGGACAGTAGGTGTAAGAATGATTTTCGGCTGGACACGGTGGCTCACGCCTGTAATCTCAGCGCTTTGGGAGGCCGAGGCGGGCGGATCACCTGAGGTCAAGAGTTTGAGACCAGAGTGGCCAACATGGTGAAACGCTGTCTCTACTAAAAATAAAAAAAAAATTAGTTGGGCGTGGTGGCACGCACCTGTAGTCTCAGCTACTGGGGAGGCTGAGGCAGGAGAATCGCTTGAACCCAGGAGGCGGAGGTTGCAGTGAGCCAAGATCGCGTCACTGCACTCCAGTCTGGGCAACAGAGGGCGATTCCATCTCAAAGAAAAAAAAAAGAGTTATTTTCATTCCCTCTAGGCTGTTCAGGACTGAAGTGGGAGCTGAAGTTGTGATCTAATTGGCATTTTGGATCTGGAGGCCCCTTTTGTGGACTCCTTTGTAAGACTTTGGGTGACTGGTATTTTATGCTAAAAATGGGAATAGTATGTTTTGAATGGCCATCTGTCAGTTTACGTTTTTTAAAGTAAGGGGAATATTGTTAGGGAAGTAGACATCCACTGTCTCCTTGCCAGGGAGAAGTAGTACAGAGTTTGGCAAGTGAGGAGCATGGTTTGCATCCATGCACTGGGTCAGATCTCAGACCTCAGTTCTGTGAGACAGAGTTCCTAGGGAAGCATTGGCTTATACTGTGTTATAATAAGTGAAAAATCTGTTACTTTTAGGTCTTGCTGGCTTTTTCCCTCTGCATCCTATGATGATCACAAATGCTGAGAGACTGCGAAGGAAACGGGCACGTGAAGTCCTGTTAGCTTCTCAGAAAACAGATGCAGAAGCTACAGATACAGAGGCTACAGAAACATAAATGAGCTGACTTCAGTGAGCATAGCAGTGGGAACAAGGTCAAGGTCCTTTTGAAACACTGCAGCGATCTTAATTTTGTTAGATTTGGAGTTCAATAAATGGAGTATCCTGAGTTGCCCTTGCTCTTCTGGCCTGGCCTGCACAGGGCCCAGGGAGAGATTTGTTCTTGTGTGACTTAGAGCTGGGTGTGGGTACTAATTAGCTTTTTTCGACTTTGTCTTGGGATAGACAGTGGCTATGGGAGGATTGGACTTTTGAGTTGGGCTCTGGGTCTCTTGGACAACTTTACAATTTACTGGCTTCCAAGACTTCCTGCTTCAAAACCCCCAGCCAGACTATTCATGGCCCATTCAGATCTTCATGTTCATCCCACAAGTGCAAGAACAGTTAACCTTTCTTAATTGATTTTTGTAATTGGAGGTTTATATTGTCTTGCCTAATGCATATTCTCTTTTTTTTTTTTTTTTTGGAGACGGAGTCTTGTTCTGTTGCCAGGCTGGAGTGTGGTGGTGCAATCTCAGCTCACTGCAATCTCCACCTCCTGGGTTCAAGCAGTTCTCCTGCCTCAGCCTCCTGAGTAGCCGGGGAGCTACAAGCATGCGCCACCACACCCAGCTAATTTTTTTTTTTTTTTTTTTGAGAGGAGTCTCGCTCTGTCGCCCAGGCTTGAGTGCAGTGGCGCGATCTCGGCTCACTGCAAGCTCCGTCTCCTGGGTTCATGCCATTCTCCTGCCTCAGCCTCCCGAGTAGTCCCAGGAGTAGCTGGGACTACAGGTGCCCGCCACCACACCCAGCTAATTTTTTTGTATTTTTAGTAGAGATGGGGTTTCACTATGTTATCCAGGATGGTTTTGATCTCCTGACCTCGTGATCCGCCCGCCTTGGCCTCCCAAAAGTGCTGGGATTATAGGCGTGAGCCACCGCCCGGGCAAATTTTTGTATTTTTAGTAGAGATGGGGTTTCACCGTGTTGGCCAGGATGGTCTCAATCTGACCTTGTGATCTGCCCACCTCGGCCTCCCAAAGTGCTAGGATTACTGGCGTGAGCCACCACTCCTGGCCTTAACGCATATTCTTAAATATACAAAGGTAGATTTGTTATGAAAATTGCTTTGGGGCTCTAATAACCTACCTTTTAAGAATGAGAAACTGCTGGGCTTAAGGGAGTTCAGTATGAATCAAGATTGAACCATTCAAATGTGGCTGTGATTTCTGCATATATCATAGATGGGATCCTTCTGAGAATACTGGAATAGGGAATTAGGACACCAAGCCAATTCAGCTGTGAACCTTATTCTTGTACTTTTCTTTCTTGCTGGTAATTTTATGGAGCAGGTTAAGAAAGCTGCTCTGTGTTAGGATAAACTGTATACCAATAATGTTGACAACCTGTAATGAGTGTTGCATTTTACTTCTTGTATCTTTTCCTTCCTACATTGATGCCAGTAATTTATAAGGGATCTTTATAGTTTGAATGTATTTGAATAACTTCAGTATACTTTAGTTCTACTTTTTTATTTGACTCACAACCATTCTTAGGTCTCAAGTATTCCCATGTGTTTTAAAAGCCTGAAGTCAGTGAGATGAAATTCAACATCAAGAATTTGAAGTAACTTGTAAGGAAAAATAATATAAAGATACCATTGGGGCAGTGGCTCACACCTGTAATCTCAGCACTTTGGGAGGCTGAGGTGGAAGGATCACTTGAAGCCAGAGTTTGAGACCAGCCTGTGCAACACAGCAAGACCCCGTCTCTACAAAAACTTAAAAAATTAGCTGGCTGTGGTGTTGCTCACCCATAGTTCCAGCTACTCGGGAAGCTGAGGCAGTAAGATCACTTGAGCCCAGGAGGCCAATGCTGCAGTGAACTGTGATTGTTCCACTACAGTCCAGCCTGGGTGACAGAGAAAAGAAAAAGAAAACATTACATAATTTGGCTAGAGCATAATAATTTGATTTTCTGGTTTTTGAAAATCTGAGTTGCAATAAAAGGATATTTCAGTGTGCGATTTCAATTTTCCGTAGCAAATGTATATATAGAAAAATGTTAAAATGGATGTATTTGAATACCTTAAAAAATACAAGAAACTGGAAGAAAGATAATATTGCAAAGCATCTACATATATCCTAGGCCTTTTGTGTACAAGGTTATTTGTGACAATTGTAAGGTATTATGAAGGCAGGTATGATTATCTCCGTTTTACAGATAGGGAAGCTGAGGCCTAGAGGTGGAAACTTGCCCAGTGATGTAAGATTCATATCCCGGTTACGCCCTCCTGGAAAGCCCTTCCCAACATATTATGTTGTCCATAGGGGGAAAAATGAGCAAAGACAGATGGCTTAACTCTGGTATGTGACTAAGATATAGGAAATTTATAGAGGAGGTTCTATCAATGTGCCGACTTACTCTGTGTTTTATGTTCTGAGAACGATTACCAGCCATCTCAAATTCTGTGGTTGTCAAAGCTCCCATGGGGTTGTTGCTGGTTGGCCCCCACTTGCTTTGAGACTTTGATGCCAGGGCAGGTTGAGAGGAACTGACTTCAGCTGAGTTTGATCTTGGATCTGGGAAAGAGAAATGCTTTGAAAATCACGGCAACTCTGGGAAGTTTAAAAGATATTAATGTATCCTGGAGAGTTTGAGACTTTGCAGAAACTTACTGGCAGAGCAGAATGATTCTGAAAAATGCTACATCAGTGAGGGGATAAGATATTTGATAAGGTATTTTCTGCCAACTCGGGTATTCACTTAGCATTGTTTATCCTTTAAGATATGTATACATATACTTCCTCTGTGAGTTTACCCTACTAACAAAGTTTTATCCCCAGCCTCAACCTTGCTTTGGGTCTCCAGGCCCAAGTTTCTCACCATCTCTTGGATGATTGCTCCAGCCCACTCTGCTGCCACCTGGGATCCAACATGTTCAAACCCAGCTGTGAACTTCACAGTATTAAAAGAAAGAGCCTTTGCTTCAGCAGTTTATGTTATTAAGACGGAGGCTTGGGTCATGTTATCTCTCTCCACCAATGTGTAAGGTGAAAGTCCTATTAGGTAAGAGTTTTTGGAAGACCCGTGTTTTGTGCTTTTTGGGTTTCAGTATAGGGTTTTTTCCTGCAGGGCTAGAGGGAAAGTACCCCAGCATTTCCAACTAGTGGGGTGCAAAATTATTTGGGTCTACAGCTTTACCTATTCCTTTCAAGAACATTTTTGAAAAAACACATCTGTTAAGTTGAACCATGTGTAACTGCTGAATGCTGATGTTTGGCCGTTTTCTACTTAAAAAAATAGGCCAGCAGTTTGTAAATTCAAGCTAATATATGAACTTTTTGAAAAAGTTGTTCTGGGACACTAAAAGGTAAGACGGACGCCAGATTTCCAGAGCAAGGGGAGGAGAGACCCGAGCAACATCACTTCTCTGAAGACCTAGCTCCTGCGCGCGGCCGGGGACTGTGACTCCACATGCCGGCGTTACTTACCCGGGCCCGCGCCTGACTCGCCACACCTCATTTTGCGGCCGCCGTAAAGCGCGGATGCGCGGCGTGGCCACGCCCCTTCAGTGCTTGTGACGCAGGCGCCCTGGGCTTTTTGGGCGCGAAAAAGCCGCAGTCCTGGGTTGTACCCGGCGCAGCTGGGAGCGGCTGCTTCCTCCGGGGTCGTATCTCCGCCCGGCATGGGGCTGCTGGACCTTTGCGAGGAAGTGTTCGGCACCGCCGACCTTTACCGGGTGCTGGGCGTGCGACGCGAGGCCTCCGACGGCGAGGTCCGACGAGGCTACCACAAGGTGTCCCTGCAGGTACACCCGGACCGGGTGGGCGAGGGCGACAAGGAGGACGCCACCCGCCGCTTCCAGGTATGCAGGGTCCCGTCCCGAAGCCGACCGGCTGCGCGGGCCTCCCCCTAGCCTTTTGGCTACCGGGCCCCGCCCCGGGGGAGCGCGCTGAGCTCCGCTTGGCGCCTTCTGATCTTTATTTCTCGCGCCGCCGTTTCGGTGGGAGGAGCAGGGGTGATTTACGGATACTCTTTGCCCTCAGATCCTGGGAAAAGTCTATTCCGTTCTCAGTGACGGAGAACAGAGAGCAGTGTACGATGAGCAGGGAACAGTGGACGAGGACTCTCCTGTGCTCACCCAAGACCGAGACTGGGAGGCGTATTGGCGGCTACTCTTTAAAAAGGTAAAGGACTCTGGAGGTTTCTTTGTGACTGTTACCATCATTCAATCAACAAACCTTTATTGACTGCCTCTAAGATCTTGTATTTTGTGTTAATTTTGTAGGAATTAGGAATTTTGAGTTTGGCCTTGAAATACAGATACACGCACGCTTACTGAAACGGGCTTTAAATTTCCCGTTAATGTGATTGTTCCACTGAAAAGGGCCGATTTATTTTTTTTGCCGGATGCGCTTTATTTTACATATCCAAATGTAAGTCCTGATTCCGGATCACCTCTCACTCTTGGAAATTTCACTTAAATTTCCCTTCCCTGGTCCCTAGTTAGCAGTTATGAAGATTGGATTTAAAAAGGAGGACTCCGGAGAAGCTTAGGCATAGAAAATCTGGTTCAATAATTTCAACTCAAGCAACTGTTGTATTGCAGCAATTCAACACCCAACTCTAGTTTTACTAATGTACGTTTTATTTAAAGCAAAATTCCCAAAGTTAAAGCAAATCTCCTTTATCATCAGATATCTTTAGAGGACATTCAAGCTTTTGAAAAGACATACAAAGGTTCGGAAGAAGAGCTGGCTGATATTAAGCAGGCCTATCTGGACTTCAAGGGTGACATGGATCAGATCATGGAGTCTGTGCTTTGCGTGCAGTACACAGAGGAACCCAGGATAAGGAATATCATTCAGCAAGCTATTGACGCCGGAGAGGTCCCATCCTATAATGCCTTTGTCAAAGAATCGAAACAGAAGATGAATGCAAGGAAAAGGAGGGTAAGATTTTGAATACTGTGGATTTATATTTTGACTGCTTCCAAAAAGGATTTGAGAGTATTTACAGCAGTAGAAGTAAACATAAAACTCCAGAAATAAGGACTAGGGTTAACTTGGTCTATAGTTTTGATCTAATAAAATGGGCATACCAGTTCATCAAGAGAAACTTTTTCTAGCATGTTGTGCTCAAGATGATTTTTATTGCATAGATTGTTTAAATATCACCATAGTAAAGTAGCACTGAAATATTTTTTCATGTGGGCCAATTCTTGTAGCATTCCTGAGGCATTCCTCAGGAGATAAAATTAGTGGAACCCGGGTACACAGGATGGGCAGTGATCCTTACTCGGTTGAGGGGGTAAGAAGAGAATGGCAGACACCGTCTTGTTAAAAGTGCAGATGTTTGGGCCTTTGCCCCGAATTTGATTCTTGAGTTGGATACAGAATTTTTCTTTTCTTTTTTTTTTTTTTTTTAAAGAAAAACTTTAGCTTAGCGGTCCCCAGCCTTTTTGATACCAGGTACCTGTTTTGTGGAAGACAGTTTTTCCAGTGACAGTTGGGGTGAGGAGAGTTGGGGGGGTGGTTCAGGATGAAACCTTAGATCATCAGGTGTTAGATTCTCTTAAGGAGCACACAACTTTTAGGACCACTGCTGCCTTCCTGAGTGCCCTCAGGGACTTTTCTGCAGCTTTTACATAAGAGACGCTGGCAGAGAGAAAGCTGACCTTTTTGTTGCCGGTGAAAATTTGAAGGGCCTGTTTTGCCTAGATAAGAGGCTGCACCCTTTCTGGTGAGCTGAGGGGAACGGTGGAGTGTATATCAAGACCATTTTGGTTCATAGGCTACATCTGCTAAGACTCAAGCTGACAATTATCTTAAGTCGTTCATCATTTCCTGAGATGAAACTGAGCACAGCTGCATTCACAGTAGACTGTTAGCTTGAGAAACTTCCCTAGAATTTGAGGAGAAAATGGCATAGTTTTGATAGACTGTTCAACAAACCTTAGGGGGATGCTGAATTTAAAGAGAGAATTTGAATACAAGGAAACGGTGTCTTATTGGGATAGGGGGTCCTAATGTATCATCATCCTCAGTATTAATAGCATTAATTGCTACTTAGAAAATTCACAAGGGGTGTTGAGGCCTCTTATAGTTGTTGCCCTAAGGTGTTCTTGTGATATTTTGTAAACAATGCTCTAGGAACACTTGGCAAAGGGAGGCTGCTTTGAAATTAGGTAAATAAATGTTAAAACTGAGTTTATTGATGTTGGTTCTTCTGACCACTGGGGAGAAGTCATTTTAAACTGGGGTTGTTCACAAGGCACCACCAGTCCCATGGAGTAAATTGGGTTTCCAGGAGAGGAATTGGAAATACCTGTATCCTGGCAATTGCATCATTTGCCTTTTTTTTTTTTTCCTTTTTCTTTTTTCTAAGAGATGGCATCTCCATCACCCAGGCTGGAGTGCAGAGGCATGATCACAGCTTATTGCAGCCTGAACTCTCAGACTGAAGCCATCTTCCCACCTCAGCCTCCCTAGTAGCTGGGACTACAAGCACATGCCACCACACCAGGCTCATTTCTTTTCTTTTTTATAGAACTGAGGTCTCACTATGTTACCCAGGCAGGTCTCGAACTCCTGAGTTCAAGTGATCCTCCCACCTTGGCCTCCCAAGGTATGGGGATTACAGTTGTGAGCCACCATACCCGGCCTCATGTTCCTTTTTATCATCATGTGATTTATGAGTGCCAAAGTACTTACTACCTCTAGCAAATAGAATTGGGTAAAAAACAAATGGTAATTGGAATCAGGATCTACTGCTTGCTGTCAGCATTGTTGCCATTTAATGAATGACATAGTTATGTAATTCAATTCATTTTGTCTATTCATATATTCATAAAATTGAAACAATTATAGATTTGCTTTTGGGAAAGAGTATGTATTTTAAGCATTTCCTGGTGGCCCTGAGTCTCATGTGAGTTCCTGTTTCAGGCTCAGGAAGAGGCCAAAGAAGCAGAAATGAGCAGAAAGGAGTTGGGGCTTGATGAAGGCGTGGATAGCCTGAAGGCAGCCATTCAGGTAAACTTGGCAGTTTGTTGCCACATCTTTAATGATCTGATTCCTACTGCTAATATTTTCTTTGGAATGTTGTATTTTGTTTTCTTCTTTTAAGACATAACCGCATACCTTCTATTTGTCCTTTTAAAGTGTACAATTTGGTGGTTTTAAATGTATTTACAAAGTTTTACAATTATTAACACCAATTGTAGGACATTTTCACCATTCCAAAAAAACTCCATACCCATTAGTAGTTACTCCACTTTTCCAGCCCCTGGCAACCACTAGGTACTTTCTGTCTATGGATAATGTTGTGAAAGCTTGTGTTTTAACTTCTCAAACAGAGCAGACAAAAGGATCGGCAAAAGGAAATGGACAATTTTCTGGCTCAGATGGAAGCAAAGTACTGCAAATCTTCCAAAGGAGGAGGGAAAAAATCTGCTCTCAAGAAAGAAAAGAAATAATGGAATTTTTCTCTTCAAAGGTCCTTAGGTGTAAATTGATGCCATCATAGGCAAGGTGCAGGCAAGATTTGAAGGCAAAAGTCAATTCAACTCTTGAGAAAAGGTGTCTTTCCAGCCTGAATTTTTCAGATTGACTAGACCAAGCAGAATCTCTCAACCTGATCTTAGTATTTCCTAGAAAGCACTTGACGTTGTGTGAGGTCTCACCTGAAGGAACTTGGTGGTGACATTTGGGAGGGTGGAGGGAGGCAGTGTCCTTCCTGACAGCACTTGCCTCCATGGATCTTCTGTACACAGAACTCTTATCTAAGATGTGGTTCTGTTCATGCTGCTTTCTGTGATGTGCGTGTCTGTTAGAATAGGCTCTCTACCCAGCTAGAACATCTTCCAGACACTTGCTGGACAGCTATCTTCCACATACTTCCCAGTTTACATTTGGTCTTAATGATCTTGAATAGATCCTCTCTTCATTTTACTCAGCCAGGTTTTGTACTGATGTACAGGTGTTAAATTACTTCAAGCATTTTTGTAAGAGCTGTATATAATTTAATAAAAAAGGTAAAACATGATGATTAAGTTCTGGGGGCTTTGTAAATGATCCCACTAAAATGTGACCTAGGAAAAATATGAATGGTGTTTAGGATGAGAGAAAAGGGGAAAACAATAGCCCTGGTCAGCTTTATAATAGAGAGCCTGGTTTCCCTAGCATGAAGAGATGTATGTTGTAGTCCTGCCACTGATTACTGAAGTCCTGCCATTAATTGCTGAATGTCTTCACTTGGGCCACTGAGCTTGTCTGGATCTGTTTCCTTTTATAAAAGAGTTACTACATCAAAACAAAGAGTGAAATCCAAACTTGTCAAACTGTATGTATTGAATATGTCCAGTTTTTTGGTTAAAAAAAAATTGCACTGGCTTTGAGGGAAAACACACAGGGTGAGGGAATTGGGCTAAATGACTTCTTACAGGCCCCTTTCTGACTCTTTAACTTTGAAAGGCAAGCCATATTGATCCAGTTGTTATAGTGAACTCATGGTAATGGTTTGTGAGAACAATAGAGATTTTCATTTCTATGTAGATGAGTTGGTATGAGAATATATGGAATTTTTAAGGGACTGTTTAAATCTTTGATTTGTAGACTATTAAATACACCATATGCATAAAGTAAGCCTTTAGCTCTAAGGTAAAGACGACACGTTTTCAGTTTGTGACTACAAATAGGTTAAAAATAGATTTTAATTTTATTAAAAATATAATTTAATACAGGTTGTTTGAAGCATCTGTCTTCATATGATGGCCTTAGAACACCTTGGTATAATAAAAAGTTACCGTAATTTATGATTATTTGAATTTATCCATTCTGAAAATTAATAAGATCTAAAACTGGCATGACAATCAAGATTTGTATTTAGTGAAATTTAAAATAAATGTAAGCCATAGTTAAAACTGTTGCTGCATTCATGAATGCCCTTAGGAAAAGGTCCACAGTAAAATCAGAAAGCTGAACCTCTCCTGCTGTTTATAGGATATGTTTATGCTGAATTAATTGCCAGGGTTTCTTAAACTTTTAGGGAATTATACTTTGGTGGCTCAATAGTAGATTCTACAAATTATTTTTAAATTGATTTCCTTTCCTTAGAGCTGCAGGAGAATATCTGGCAAGGTGCATTTAATATTTGGAAAAAAGATATGACCAGTAACCTACTTTAGGAAGAAAATAAGCATCACCTGGCATCAGGTAGGCATCGTAAGGTTGAGCTGTCCTATCTGAAAAAATATGCGATATAATTTATTACAGAAGTTACTTTATACTAATGCTTAACATTTATGTTTTTAGTTACACACCCCTTCCATTTTAATCTGCTGATAGGGTAGGACATCTAAAGAGAGTTTTAGGAATGACATCTATTTGATGAGGTCAGATTTTCAACAGCAAAATAACTTAAAACTGAGTACAACTCTCCAGAAATGAACACAGGCTGAAGTATTCTGAAGCCAGTGATATTGTCACTGATGATTTGCTGCTTTTTGTGTATGTGTGAGCTCATCAAATCCTATATGATTGAACTGATCATTGTTAAGAGACAACATGAGCAGTGATTTGGGTATTATTCACTGTTGCATCTTTGGGTACAAACTTGCCTTTCCAATGGGATAGGTTAATTTCTGCTGAAAGAGACAGTAACTGGAGATAGAAACAACACTCATGTCATTTTTGGCCGCTACGGTGTTTTGTTCTTCGGTCACTTGTGCCAAAATCACTCTTCATGAAGATGATTTCTAGTCGATCTTCTATACAAGCTCTGCATCACTTGATGACTGAATACTGCTTCATGAAATCTCGTGTTTCCTGCAGCCTGATAGATTCTTCTCATTTGCCTTATGGTCCCTGCCTGGTTCGAGAGACTGGTCTGCCTCTGCCTTGAGATTTTGTAGACCCATGTAACTGAGGACCTGTCGGATGACATAGAGTAACATTAGTAGACAGTCTAGGTTTGATAATCACTCTCAAGTTTATAGCTAAGGGCTTTTTTGCTCCAATTATGAATTGGACTTTCTTAAGGTATGAAAGCAGTAAACTAGTTTTGTAGAAGAGCCCACTAATTAAAAAGAAGCAAGATGTCTGATTTACTCACTTCCACTTCAGTGTTACGTAAGTTATACCTGAGGTGTTTTTTTTTTTTTTGGAGGTGGAGTCTCACTCTGTCCCCCCAGGCTGGAGGTGCAGTGGCATGATCTCGGCTCACTGCAAGCTCTGCCTCCCAGGTTCACCTCATTCTCCTGCCTCAGTCCCCCGAGTAGCTGGGACTACAGGCATCTGCCACCACACCCGGCTAATTTTTTGTATTTTTAGTAGAGACGGGGTTTCACCATGTTAGCCAGGATGGTCTCAATATGCTGACCTCGTGATCCGCCCGCCTTGGCCTCCGAAAGTGCTGGGATTACAGGCATGAGCCACCGCGCCCAGCCAGTTATACCTGACTTTCAATGTGGCTGAAATTGTAGCTCAAATGCAGATCTGAAAGCAGAATCTGACAAAAGCATTCAAAGACTACCAGACAATGCTACGGGGAACTGAGCTGAGAAATCACTTGGACTACAAAGATGGTTTGAGGCAGACTAGTTTTTTTTTACCATAGTTGCTGATTATTTTGATCATTAACAGGAAACATCTCAGCTGTCCATTACTTCTAAATTTACCTTCGGCATAATAAGAATGACCCTGATGGTGGTGAGAAGACTGTCACAGGAAGAATTAAGAATTAGGACATCCTGCAGCCTGGGCAACATAGCAAGACCCTGTCTCTACAAAAAATAGATTAGCTGGGCATGGTGGCACTGCTTGTAGCCCTAGCTATGTGGGAGGCTTAGGTGGGAGGATCCCTTAAGCCCCGGAGTTCGAGGCTACAGTGAGCCATGATCATGCCACTGCATTCTGGCCTGATCAGCAGAGTGAGACTGTCTCAAAAAAGACATCCCTCAATTTTCTCCCATCACTTCTTTGTTAGTACATCTACAGAGTATAATTTAAAGATAAAAAGAGTTAATGCGATAGAATCAGACTCAGCATATCCTGATGGTTTAGAATTTCTTTTCTTACCTTGGCCTAACAGATTAACTGATCAAAGCAGTTTAATCCATAGGAATATGGATTTTGCCTGCATAATAAAATCCATGCTATGTTCTTAAAGAATATTTTGAACATTACAACAAGGACTAATTTGGGTTGAACTTTTTAGATTTAAAAAAAAAAAAAAAAGGCAGTTTACCAAAGTAGTGAGGAGTTAATTTACATGGTATGAAGAAAACAGGAATCTGAAACTTTTTGGCTCTGAGCAATAGAACTCTCCTAGCTTTTTATTATACCCCATGTTCCAAAATGAATTTTAGGTGATTTACAAAGATGTGGGAAAACATTAAATCCAAGAAAATCTGAAAGAAGGGGAAACAGGTGTAGGAAAAAAGACAAAGGCTGGGTCTTAACACAACCACACAGTAGTAAATAAGGGCCATGGCCCCACCTTTACCTGCAGATCCCCTGCCAGGTCGGGCCTGATGAGGATACTCAACTGCACATGAGCGACGATACTGTGTATCCAGCTACAAGAGAAAAGAGGAGACACTTCTTATGATGCATCTTCTCACAAAGGATAATATTTTAGCAGGTTCACAGGAAAACCTTGAAATCAACAGTGGTAAAAGGCATAGACTACCAACTTGAGGGAAAAGTCAGCTGAGTGCACTGGGTTGAATTTCAAGTAGAAAATCCCAAGCCAGATGCCCACAAAGCCATTTATTGTAAAAATTGCAGATTCTTCAATGTTATTACTATGCCGTTAAGGAAATCAGGAGTTATAAATAATCCATATGGTTTAATATTTCAGTTAGTTCTAAGGGGGTTTGTCTCATTTCTTTTTGTTGGCTGCTGCATATATTTTAAATGAATGCTTTCATTTAAAACAACCAGCCTTTTCAGCAACATTGAAATACTTATGACTTTACCACCATATTGAAATTTAACTTTACATTTACTTTTTAGCATTATGAAATGCAAATATTTCACAGTTACCTCAAGGAATTAAAAAATGTAGAGATACGACTAAAATATTAAAATGCAAATATCAAATAAAGCTATATATGACATCCTGCTGGGGCTTCTGGAATAAAAACATCCCCCAGTAGTTCCCTTGAGAGAGCACTGAAATCAAGAGATTTCAGGAAGCTTTTTCTGGTGAAGCCCCTATATTTTAGAGATCAGGGGTCAGCAAACTTATTTTTTGCAAAGGGCCAGATAGTTATTATATTAGGCTTTGTGGACCATAGGGTGGTTGTTGCAACTACTCAGCTTCGCTGTTATGGTATGAAGGCAGCCATAGATAGCACATAAATGAGCTTGGTGGCACTGCTCCAATAAAAGTTTATTTACAAAACAAGGCGGTAGGCCAAGTGAGTAGCCCAGGAACTGTAGTTTACTGGCCCCTATTCTAGATGAAAACAGCAAGGAGCAAAGTGCTAGTCTGGAGTGCCAGGCCCAGGACAGCTAGCATTCTTTTTTTTTGTGGGGGGACAGAGTCTTCTCGCTCTGTCGCCCAGGTTGGAGTGCAATGGCACGATCTCGGCTCACTGCAACCTCCGCCTCCTGGGCTCAAGCAATTCTCCTGCCTTAGCCTCCCGAGTAGCTGGGATTACAGGCATGCACCACCATGCCTGGCTAATTTTCTTGTATTTTTAATAGAAACGGGTTTCACCATGTTAGCCAGGCTGGTCTCAAACTCCTGACTTCAGGTGATCTGCCCACCTCAGCCTCCCAAAATGCTGGGATTACAGGTGTGAGCCACTGCAGCAGGCTCACAGCTAGCATTCCTAATAAACTAAACAACTAGCTATCTCCCTTTTTATGACAGCAAATGGGGAGAGAAATGGTAAGTAATTTTTACTTTTTTTTTTAATAAACTTAAAGAGAAGACTGAAACATTTTCATCTGTTCAGTTTTATTCCTAAGGCAATCAAAAATTAAATGTTTTTAGCCAGGTGCAGAGGTGCACACCTGTAATCCCAGCTACTTGGGAGGCTGCGGTGGGAGGATCACTTGAGCCCAGGAGTTTGAAGCTGCAGTGTGCTGATTGCACCACTACACTCCAGCCTGGGTGATGTAGCGAGATACTTGTCTCTTAAAAAAAATGAAATGTTTGGCTGAGAGCGGTGGCTCACGCCTGTAATTCCAGCACTTTGGGAGGCCAAGGTAGGTGGATCACTTGGGGTCAGAAGTTCAAGACCAGCCTGGGCAACTTGGAGAAACACTGTCTTTACTAAAAGAATACAAAAATTAGCTGGGCATGGTGGCAGGTGCCTGTAGTCCCAGCTACTCAGGAGGCTGAGGCAGGAGAATCGATTGAACCCAGGAGGAGGTGGAGGCTGCAGTGAGCTGAGATTGCACCACAGCACTCTAGCCTGGGCGACAGAGTAAGACTCCGTGTCAAAAAAAAAAAAAAGTTTCAGAGAATCTAGCTGTGTAATATAATCATCAAGTACTACTTAATAAATGTCCTGTGTGTCAGATTATAAGAAGGCAAATTCAGTAGAAGTTCTCAAACTTTCTGGGGTTCACACTGAACCCCAAGAATCAGAAATGCTCATGTTTCCTTTTCTTGTTTTTGGTGAGTTTCTCCCTAAGTCCGCCTCGTGGGGTCTACTAGAATGAACAGTGTTCCCTCAAAATTTATGTCCACCTGGAACTTGTGAATGTGACCAAGTTTGGAAATAGGGTCTTTGCAGATAAATCAAGTTAAGGTAAAGTCGCACTAGATTAGGGTGGGCCCTAAATTCAGCGACTGGTATCTTATAAGAAGAGGGAACCCTGGACACAGACACACAGGGAGGAAAGCCATGTAAAGACAGAGGCAGGCTGGGCATGTGGCTCATGCCTGTAGTCCCAGCACTTTGGGAGGCTGAGGTGGGAGGATCACTTGAACCTCGGAGTTTGAGACCAGTCTGGCCAACATAGTGACACCCTATCTCTACAAAATAAAAAAATTAGCAGGGCATGGTGGCATGCGCCTGTAGTCCCAGCTACTCAGGAGGCTGAGGTGAGATGATCACTTAAGCCCAGGAGGTTGAGGCTGCAGTGAGCTGTGCTCTGCACTCCAGCCTGGGCAACAGAGTGAGACCCTGTCTTAAAAGAAAAGAAAAAAAAGGCCGGGTGCAGTGGCTCACACCTATAATCACAGCACTTTGGGAGGCTGAGGTGGGCAGATAATGAGGTCAGGAGTTCGAGACCAGCCTGGCCAAGATGGCAAAACCCCATCTCTAGTAAAATTACAAAAATTAGCTGGGCGTGGTGGCAGGCACCTGTAGTCCCAGCTATTCGGGAGGCTGAGGCAGGAGAATCACATGAACCCAGTAGGCAGAGGTTGCAGTGAGCTGAGATTGCGCCATTACACTCCACCCTAGGTGACAGAGCGAGACTCCGTCTCAAAAAAAAAAAAAAAAAGGCAGAAATTGGGAGTGATGCAGCTGCAAGCCAAGGAACACCAGGGATCACAGGTGGCCACCAGAATCCAGGAAGAGACAAAAAGATTCTTCCCTAGACCTTGCAAAGGGAGCATAGCTCTGTTGACACCTTGATTTTGAACTTCTCGCCTCTGGAACTGTGAGGAAAAAATTTCTGCTGTTTTAAGGCACCCAGTTGTTGGTCATTTCTTAAGCCCTAGGAAACTAATACAGAGGTCTGATATTGATTATCCTTACCACTCTTCTCATAGAAGAAAAACTTTGCAGTGCTTTAGCCTGCCGTGGTTCAAGGGTCATGAGTTGGGACAAGTGTGCTGCAAACACTACCATCCTGAAAACTGTCAGGATGTGGGGTCCCTGGTTACTTCCCCAGGCTCTCCAAGTGCTCTTGCCACAAAGCAGATTATGTGGGGTCGAGCTCCCAGCCTACAAATGGGGAAGGTCAGTGCATGACCCCATTGCTGATCAGGTTTTTTCTATTACTTAAAAGGGCTAGTAAATGCCTAATAAATGGTAGGCAGTGTCAGCATTTAAAACACCAGTAGAAAGAAAAAGTCCTAAGCTGGGTACAGTGGTGTGCACCTGTAGTCCCAGCTACTTGGGAGGCTAAGGCAGGATTGCTTGAGCCCAGGAGTTCCAAGTCTACTCTGGGCAACATGGCAAGAGCCTGCTTCTGAAAAAAATTTTTTATTAAAGTCCCAACTCACTCATCCACCAGGACTCATCATAATCTGAGACCACTTTTGATGTAATTCCAGAAGAACAGGATTACACAATAAAGTTATGCTTATCTGATGTGTACTGGGATTTAATATTCTTGCTTGTGGTCAGACATATCTTAAGTGTTAAATTGCTTAGAATTTGTGATTTCTGTATAAGGCATTAAAGAATAGGCATCAGGGACTAGTTAGAATTTGAACAAAATGTATTTATAACACTGTTTATTGTTGGAAACTCAACTTTTATTCTGAGTTAAGCCTCTAGATAAAATCTTAAGTCTGCCAAACTATTATTCCCCCCACCTTTTCTTTCCCCAACTATCAAGACCATTCTAGGAAGTATGTCACTCTACCAAAAATGATTGAGTTGTGTTGGGCCTGGGGAAAAAGTCAGGCAAAAGGAGCCTTTCTTGTGGCTGCTGATAGTTAGGTTCATCCACCACCGCACTTTGAGCTCGACTAGAGTCGCCATGGGGTTTCTGCAGAGGAGACAAAAGTTACAGAAACAGTGAAAACTATCTGTAATGTGGTATGTAGTTAAAACCCTATCGACCATGGCAGATATGGTAAGTGCAGGCCAAACAGCTCCAATTCCACGTCATAAATTAGCACTGTGTTTGTACTTTTGACAAAACACAGTATAAATCAAGATCAGGGCACAGATCCTGCAGAATTACTGCCCATTAGGTTGTATGGTAAGTACATGGAGAGGCAATATGAAAGAAACATACCATCTGTCTTTGTGGCCCCACAGTGCTCACATGTTCCACTTCAGCTGTGCCAATAGGTGGTAGCAGATTATTTCGACTCAGGGGCATCGGTGAGGGAGAGGAGAGCGAGTCGGGTGCCACTGGGCTGCAGATCCCACCAACAAACACCAGGGTATGAAAGCATGAAGTTATAACAATACCAGCAAATTGATTAGAAATCAGATAAATGAAGCAGATGAGTTTAATGTGCACAGAAAGCTTTAGGCTACCTATGTTTTTAAGTAGAGATCTCAGGATTTTTGGAAAATTAGTTTTTAAAATAGTGTTTTCTGATTTTGTTTTGAAGCTCTATACTCTGGGTACACAACAGAAGCTGGCCTTTTCTCTCCCACAGAACTGGAATAAAACATTTGTCCCTATCTGGTATTGCACTTCTCTGCTGATTTGGATTTGTAAATTCCCAGCTGATGATGGAATTCTTGACAGTTCTGGACCTTCTGGTTATCGTTTTCCCTAATAACTATAGTTCTCAGGTAAAGTTCCTAAACCTTCATTCCCTTCAGTAGGATCTGGAGCAGCTTGCAGTATTCCTTATCCTTAAGACAGTAATTGAAACTGAATGATACTTTCATGTCCCAGAAGTAACAAAGCAACTTACTTTTCAACTTTGAAAAAAAGTACTGTCAGAAGGAATGAGAGATTAATTATACATCAAGACTACTCATCCCCAAATGAATGCATTTATAGCTCTGTTGGTATAGATATAGCTACATCCACATAATAATGCTTAACTTGGAAGCCGCATTGAAAACACTGCTGTGGCCTTATTATCTCATACCTTTGAGGATATTTTTAGAAATTAATCATCCTAAGACATTTTGTGAATCAACAGCTAAAAGAATTCTATGTTTAAAATTGGCTCCTAGGTATTTTTGCATGATGAGGCTCAGAGTGTGTAGTGAATGAAGGGTGGGAAAGGCGATTACTTTTAGTGTCACTTCCTAGGAGGTGCTAAGGGATATTTTTCCTGGTATGTAAGCAACTACTTATCTGAGGTTTATGAAGTTTTCATTGTCAATGGAATAAGCAGATCCCAATGGTACAGAAAAACCTTAAAGGGGAATTAACTATTATTTTGGAGTGAATTTCACTGACTATGTTCCCACCACGGAAAATGTTTGATTAAATAAATAGGTTCTTTATTCCTTTTGTAACCCCAATATAGTATTCTAGCCAACATTTTATTTTTACAAATAGAACTCTTTAGCTAGATCAACAGAAAGATTCAATATCTATTTCATTAAAATTATTTAACCCCTGCTGGGTGCGGTGGTTCACACCTGTAATCTCAGCACTTTAGGAGACTGAGGCAGGCAGATTGCTTGAGCTCAGGAATTTGAAACCAGCCTGGGCAACATGACAAGACCCCTGTCTCTACTAAAAACACAAAAAGTTAACCTGGCATGGTGGCACCACCTGCCTGTGGTCCCGGCTACTTGGGAGGCTGGGGTGGGAGAACCACTTGAGCCCAGAAGTTGAGGCTGCAGTGAGCCATGATCATCCACTGCACTCCAGCCTGGGCGACAGGAGTGAGACTGTATCTAAAAAAATAAAATAAAATAAAATTTAACCCCATTAAAAAATTCTGTGTTGGATCTAAACCCATGGGCAATCTGTCATAAGACTACTTAATGATTAGTTTCTAGGCATAGATTTCAGTCTCATATTTAAATTAACTCTGTATGTAAAATGTGTTAGTTTTACCACGGTTTCCAGAAGTTCTGCTTTTGAAACCTACACTCGGGCTCCTCTGAGGATTTCTTCCACAGATCTTGGTGTTTCAGCACATGAATGGCTCGTGCTGATCGGATGAAGAGTTCGTGGTGGTGGATTGCGTCTCCTGGTGGACTGCACTGTGTATGACAGAGATGATGTACTAAACTCCACAGCTCGATTTGGCCAATTTCGAGTTGAAAGGATGGTACTGGACCCAGGCCTCATAAGTAGCTTGTCATCAAGATCTCTAGTAGCCAAATCAGAAACCCACAATGAAGTAAAGATCAGTATGTCAAGGAAGACAAGACTAACGGGGTAAAAAGCCTTAGACTAGAAACTACATTTAGGGGGAAATAAAGCAAAAATAAAAACCTTTCAATAAGTAACACTAGTTTCCAGATGGTACTCTAGCTCAGGCATGAGAATCTGTTCTTAAAAGTGGGACATTATTTCAATCATAAACATAATTTACTAGAATGGACATTTGGCAAAGCAAGTCCATTATCCACCTGCCATCACAGTCACTTTTTTAGTCACCAGTGAAGGCAAGCCTGAAGGACACCTACTCCAAAGTGCTTCCCAAAAATTTGCCACAGGGGCTGATTCCTACTCTGTTTGAGGCATTCTTTTGTGCTGAAAGATTGTCACCAGAAAGACAACTGAAAGACAAATATTGCTGCTTGGGAGCAGTTGTGGCACCAGTGTGGCTCCCACTGTAGCAATTAAAGTGCTGAGCAAGTTGGAGCTGGCAGGGATTTGGGTTTGGGTTCCTTGGAAAGCTGGGAGTGGGCAAAGGGTCTTGTGCTGCCCAGAGCCAGAGCTGTTGGGACCACAGTAGCCCCATTTGCATAAATAACTGAAATACAACCCTTTTCTGTAAGTCGTCCAATAAATAAAATAATACCACACCTAAACAGTTCAGTAGCTTAAATACTGCCCTACAGATTCAGGTGTGTATTTTTTTTTCTTTTAAAGCAAGTGAGAGGACATTTGACTATTTTAAGACATCTAAGAGTATCCGCACAATTAAATGGAAGAGAAGTGAAAGAATAACGCAGCTAAGCTCTGCCATTTGCTCCTATAGCTTTCAGCAAGTTCCTCAACCTTTCAGGCCACTTTGGTGTCCTCTAGTGCAAAACATGGCACCGTGCTTGGAGGACTTTGAAGGGATGCTGCCCATCAAGGAACAGGGCTAAACCTGGAGACTGTTCTGGTCTTCCTGCCTCTCTAGCAATTCACTTATGCCTTTTTTTTTTTTTTTTTAAACACACCCTAACTGCTTTCTAATTACAAAATGTTTAGGCTTTAGCTGCCCTATGTTCACCTTTATTTTGTTCTATGAACTTCCGGATTTGATTGTCTTCTCTAGCCAGGTGACTTTTAGATCGGTCTCCAGATCCGACCTCTTCCACATTTCCAGTGAGATGGCCCCTCACTGTAAACACACCCCAGAAGAAACCCATCTTTTCCGCCAACAGAGGCTTCCCTCAAGCTTGAAATCGAGATAACTTTGATTCCTCTATTTCTATAGAATTTCACTTACTTGACATTATCATCTCCCAAAATAGCTCATTTGTTTCTCACCCTGTGTGGCCGCTTGAGTGCAGACCCTTAGTAGCTCATGCGTGGACTCCTGCATTGACCCCTTACCTTCAGTTCCTTCCACTCCATCCATTTACACTATGGTGAAATCGATCTTTCAGATTCCTGATTTAAATATATGTGCTCCCAAACCAAAATTCATACATTGCTGGAAGGAGTGTAAAATGGTACAACTCCTTTGGGAAATGATATGGCAGTTTCCTATGAAACTAAACATATACCTGTGCTATGACCCTTTCATTTCTAGGTATCAACTCAAGAGAAATGAGACCGTAAAACCACAAAAAAGACCTATACAAGAATATTTAGAGTAACTTTATTATGTGTAATACCTCTAACCTGGAAATGACCCGTGTTAATTAATTAACAGGAGAGCAGATGGATAAATTGTGTGTATTACAATAGAATACTCCTCAGCAAGGGAGGAGGCCATACACAACAACGTGGATGAATCCCAAAAACATGACACTCAAAACTCTCCACAATCTGGTCCTAACATTCATTAGTTCCATAGTCACTTCTTTCCCGCTAATCACACCATGGTCTATTTTAATTCTAGAAGATTGTCAATTATCTTTGATCAGAAGCATTAAAGTTCTGACCTATTTTCCGTTCTTCTATGTCAAAAGTGATCTGCTATCTTTCCTAAATATTTTGTATTTTCTTATCTCCAAACCTTTCCCCATATCATTCCTCCTACCTAGAATGCCCTTGCTGCTCTCCTTTGCTTATCCAAAGCCCCATCTTTCAAGGACAAGTTCAAAACCTACACTTACCCACCAGAATGCTTTGGGGCTGTCATAGCACTCATTCTGGACAGCACGCACATGGCACTCAGTTACAAAAATGCCGCATATGGTTAGGTCTTTTTTTACCCACGTATGTCTTCTCTTTCCAGTTACATTATCAGCCCCCTGATGGTGGAGACCATGTCCCTTGGATGTTTTACTCCCCAGGAGTTTTTGTGGTTGCTTGGTTGGCACTCAATACATGCATACTGATAAACTGATTTTGCTTTCCCTCTATTTCCCTTTTACACTGTATAGTCTGAAAATGTTGAACTTCTTACAGGAGCTTGTCCATTAGGGAGAGATTTCTTGGCTGTAGAGGCATTCCATGAACCAAGAGATCATTCACATTTGGCTGATGTCTGCTTGCTTGACAGAGACTCATCTACGTGTTGAAAGAAGACAGTACTCTTGATCAGTTGGAGAAGATACCTGTTTGGTTTTCCAACTTTGCCAAAAGTTAATATTTCCAATTTGGTTATTTATACTTTATCCCCATGCTTTAATTTTTATAACATCTTGGGGCCCGTAGCTGGGGCCCCAAGTCAACTGTCCATGTGATAGGGTCCCTCCTTTCCTCTCCATTCCTAAATGACAGCAGGTAGGGGAAGCCTGATCAATCTGGATGAAAACAATTAACAGCCCTCTTACGGGGAGTGAGGACCTTTATTATTATTGTTTACATTAAAATAGAAGAGAAAACTCACAGACAAAATATGGAACAATAATAGAAAATAATAAGGGGAAACTCTAACTTAATCTCTTTCATCATCACACAATCCTGCACTCTGTACAAACTAATCCTTCTCTTTCACTACCTGTGGAGCAGGTCAGCCCTCAATGATAACCTAAATCCTGAAGACTCTGTACTAGGAGGTAAGCTTATCTGTTCTAATTTTAGCAGGATGTAATGTTTCTTGGACTGGCATTGCCCCCCTAGAGCCCTGCTTGTTTTCTCAGGTCATCAGCTCATTGGCTTTTCTGGCAGTCTCCGCTGCCACAGAATGTATTTTCCTTCCTCTTTCTCTTCAGAATGTTTGAATTAACTCTTCTCCTTTCTTAGGTCATCAGCGACCCGAACGTCTAACTATTCAGGGCTTAGGTCACTAAACCACGGCCACACCAGTTCCACATGCAGCAGTGCTTTACTACCACAAAAGGAACATTAATTTACCTGGTTCATCCCTGGTGTGGTGACTTACGAGCCTTCATAATTTTCTCTTCTTTTTTCTGAGACGGAGTCTTGCTCTGTCACCCAGGTTGGAGTGCAGTGGCGTAATCTCGGCCCACTGCTACCTCTGCCTCCCAGGTTCAAGTGATTCTCCTGCCTCAGCCTCCAGAGTAGCTGGCACTACAGGTGCCTGCCACCATGCCCAGCTAGTTTTTGTATTTTTAGTATAGATGAGGTTTCACCAAATTGGCCAGGCTGGTCTTGAACTCCTGGCCTCAAATGACCCGCCCACCTTGGCCTAATTTTCTTTTTAAATACCTGTTTTGTAAATCCAGCTGTATAACATCTGGCCAATATGCCAACACCTTTCTCTGGTTTTTTTTTCCACCTTAAAAGTAACACCAGGAAACTATTGTGTAGGAACTGAGACTACATAAATCATTACACAGGGATAAGACCAATCTCATCTGCCTCCTGCAAGAAATACCATCTTTGTGCTTGTTCAGACTCACTTGAAATAGCTTTTCTCTTTGTTTTTGTTTGATTTTTATACCTGGTTTATGAGTACTAAACATCCAAAAGGCAAAAAAGTTAACAGATTTAAATATTAAAAAACAAAAACAGCCTGGGTATGGTGGCGACTCAGGAGGCTGAGGTGGGAAGGTGGCTTGAGCTCAGGAGTTTGAGACCAGCCTGGGCAACATAGTGAGACTCCTCTCTCTAAAAAACAAACAGGGACCAGGTGCGGTGGCTCATGCCTGTAATTCCAGCACTTTGGGAGCCTGAGGCAGGTGGATCTCATGAGGCCAGGAGTTCGAGACGGGCCTGGCCAACATGGTGAAACTCTGTCTCTACCAAAAATACAGAAATCAGCCGAGTGGTGGTGCACATCTGTAATCCCAGGTACTCAGGAGGCTGAGGCACAAGAACTGGTTGAACCTGGGAGGCGGAGGTTGCAGTGAGCCGAGATCATGCCACTGCGCTCCAGCCTGGGTGACAGAGCGAGACTGTCTCAAAAAAAATGAAAAAATAAAAAATAAACAGGGTGGGCCAAGTTGAGAGAAAAAGGAAGGAAAAACTCAAAAGGAAGGAGGCGTTCAAAGGACAATCATAGAGAATCTAAGATGAGTCATTTTTATCATAAGGGTATCCTCCATTCTTCCCAAAACAGACTTAGGCTGACCACATGGTTGATTCTAGGTTGCACAACTTACAGATGCCTCCTTAGAAGAGCTGACTGAGAAATATTTATCAACTCTAATTTGCTATTAATATTTTAAACTGAAACCAATGCAAAGAGTCACTGGATTATTATGATAAACACATAACTGTACTAAAACATATTGAGTCAGAAATCATACAAGTAAGGCAAACAACTCTGAGCAAATTTCCTCTGGTGAGAGTAGCCCTGGGGTCTCCAACTGATCCCTCTGGGGCTTACCGGATTTGAGGTAATGGACAGCACCTTAGACTGTGGCACTCGCGGTAACACCAAAGGATGTGGTTCACTCAGCACACAGGAACTTTCTGAATCGGGTCTGGTAACTGCAACATTACTCTCATCATCTGGGCAAAGGAACAGGATATATTATCCATGGATAATCTTCTGGCCCACAGCAACAGTATTGTGAAAAAAGATCTCTCCTGAGAATTCATAATCTCAAACAAGGCTTCACTTATCTTTGCAGTACAATTTTATGCCACCTGCATGGTTCAAAAAAACCCCTCAAACCAAGACTAGTTGAAAGTGGTTTCCCAGGCTGATGATGCCTACTGGTACCTGGCAGAAAGAGAAAAAGATCTCTAGGGCACAGTTGTCCTACATACCTTTGGAGTTGACAGAAATATTTTACAACTGTGCTGTCCAGTGTGGAAGTAGCCACCACCCTCCTATAGCTATAGAGCACTTAGAATGTGGCTAGGGAGTGAGGAGCTGAATTTTAAATTTAATTTTAACTTATGGCCAAACGTGGCTGGTGCCTACTCTATTGGACAGTATAGCTCTAGGGAAACCATTAATCCAGACCTCAATTCCCACAGGTAAAGTTATGAGATTAGAAATCACTGTTAAGAATCACATCCACGAAGAAACAAGGCATCTTGAAAAAGAGCAGGCAGAAACAGCATAGTCGGATCAGCAAGGACTTCAGAAATTGGAATTGACAGATGTAGAATGTAAAACAAAAGCAGAAATAGAAAATACGACTAAGAGCAAGACACCATACAAATGACCAAGCAGGCTGGGCATGGTGGCTGACATCTGTAATCCCGGCACTGTGGGAGGCTGAGGCAGATTGCTTGAGGCCAGTAGTTCAAGACCAGCTTGGGCAACATAAGGAGACCACCATCTCTACAAAAAAAATTAAAATTAGCTGGGCATGGTGGCACGTGCCCTTGGTCCCAGCTACTTGGGAGGCTGAGGTGGGAGGACAGCTTCAGCCCAGGTAGTTGAGGCTGTAGTGAGCTGTGATGGCCCCACTGCACTCCAGCCTGGGCAACAGAGTGAAACCCTGTTTCAATAAATAAAAATAAAAAATAAATATTTTTCTTCATTAATTTAGACTTTAAAACTGTCTTGATTAAAAGTTAAAATCATTATAAAAACAAGTTATAAATAGGTGATTACATTTCACCAGAGTTTTATATACTTTGAGGTTACAGTTCACAGACCATGTAGCCCTACTGCATATATTGCAAACCTGCATGCAGTTTGGCTTTTCTCTTCACATAGAGGTTGGGAAAGTTGCTCTAATAATAGAGATAGGTTTGTACCAGCACCTGTCAGTTTGTTCTAACAACAATGAACCAACTGGTCCATGACAAAGCCAAAACTGCAAGTGTTCTCTTTCTGTACTTTCAGGTATTATAATAAAAAGTAATGACAACAGCTAACATTTATTGAGCTCTTAAATATTACAGGAACTACTCTATATACTTTCATGTAACTGGTTTATTTCTTAAACAATACTATGAAATAGATATTAGTATTTATACTCATTTTATAGATAAACTGAGGCTCAAAGAAGTTAAGCAACTAGCCAAGAATCTAAATAAAGTTAGTTTCAGAGCCAGTGGTCCAACCCAGGTTGTCTGGCAACAAAGTCTGTATCTTTTTTTTGAGACAGAGACTCGCTCTGTCGCCCAGGCTGGAACGTGGTGGCGCAAGCTCCGCTCACTGCAAGCTCTGCCTCCCACGTTCATGCCATTCTCCTGCCTCAGCCTCCCAAGTAGCTGGGACTACAGGTGCCCGCCACCACACCCGCTTAATTTTTGTATTTTTAGTAGAGATGGGGTTTCACCATGTTAGCCAGGATGGTCTTGATCTCCTGACCTCATGATCCACCCGCCTCGGCCTTCCAAAATGCTGGGATTATAGGTGTGAACCACTGTGCCCGGCCCAAAGTCTGTACTTTTAATCATTATATGCCACTGCTTCTCATGGGGATCACATTGTAGAGCAGGGTTGGCAAACTATAGCCCATGGGTCAAATCTGGCCTGCTACTTAAAAAAAAAAAAAAAAAAAAAAATTATTGTGGTAAAATACACATGACTTACCATTTTACACTCATGTTACTTAACAACAGGGATACCTTCTGAGAATGGCATTATTAGGTGATTCTGTTGTGTGAAGTCTGAGTGTATTTACACAAACCTAGGTGATACAGCCTATTACACACCTTAGCTAAATGGTACAGCCTGTTGCTCCTAGGCACAGGCCTGTACAGCATGTTACTGTACTGAATACTGGGGGCAACTATAACACAATGGTTAGCATTTGTATATTTAAACAAGCCTGAACATAGGAAAGGTACGATAAAATTATGGTACAAAAGATAAAAATGGTACAGGTACCTTGTATAGGGTACTTACCATGAATGGAGCTTACAGGAATGAAAGTTGCTCTGAGTGAGTCACTGAGTGAGTGGTGAGTGAATGTGAAGGCCTAGGTCATTACTGGACTGTCTATAAACACTGTACATTTAGGTTACACTACATTTTTAAAAATTTCTTCAAAAAATTACCCTTAGTTATACTTTTTGACTTTATAAATTTTTTATTTTTTTAACTTTTTGATCCTTTTGAAATAACAGCTTAAGGCACAAACACTGTACAACTGTACAAAAATATTTTTTCTTTATTTCCTTATTCTATGAGGTTTGCCTATTTTTTAATTAATTTTTACTGTTTAATCTTTTTGTTAAAATCTAAGACACAAACACACACATTAGCCTAGGCCTACATAGGATGAGGATCATCAATATCACTGTCTTCCACCTACACTTCCTGTCCCACCGGAAGGTCTTCAAAGGTTGTGTAACACACATGGAGCTGTCATCTCCTGTGGTAACAATGCCTTCTTCCGGAATACCTCCTGAAGGACCTACCTGAGGCTATTTTACAGTTAACTTTAAAAGACATGGTAGGAGAGCACTCTAATGATAAAAATATAGTATATACATAAACCAGTAACATAATCGTTTATTATGAAGTATATGTACTGTACATAATTGTTTATGCTGTATTTTTATATGACTGGCAGTGCAGTAGGTTTGTTTATACCAGCATCACCACAAACACATCAGTAATGAGTTGTGCTTTGACTTTACGACAACTACAATGTCATTAGGTGATAGGAGTTTTTCAGCTCCATTATAATCTTATGATACCATCATATATGTGGTCCAACATTGACCAAAGTGTCATTATGCCACACAGGACTGTATACAATTCAGCAGCATTAGTTACATTCATGATGTTGTGCAACCCTTACCTCTATCTAGTTCAATAACTTTTTATCACCCCAAAATGAAACCCCATACCTGTTACTACTGCCTGTTTTTCAAAATAACGGTGTGGCTGGGTGCGGTGGCTCACACCTGTAATCCCAGCACTTTGGGAGGCCGAGGTGGGCAGATCACCTGAGGTCAGGAGTTCGAGACCAGCCTGGCCAACATAGTGAAACCCCATCTCTACTAAAAATACAAAAAATAGCTGGGTGTGGTGGCAGGCACTTGTAATCCCAGCTACTCGGGAGGCTGAGGCAGGAGAATCACTTAAACCCAGGAGGCGGAGCTTGCAGTGAGCCGAGATCACACCACTGCACTCCAGCCTGGGCCACGGAGCGAGACTGTCTCAAAAAAAAAAAAAAAAAGTTGTAATAATCATTTGTTTATTTTCATAGTGGTATAGTATTCCATTGTATGAATATATCACATTCTACTGTTGATGGACATGTGGGTAGTTTCTGATGTATGTTTTCTAGTTATTTATGAACATTCTTGCACCTATCTTTTGGTGAACATATGTACTGAGTATGTACTAGTGTACACAGCCAAGCTCATTCATTTACATCTTATTTATGGCTGCTTTCATGCTACAAGGGCAGAGTTGAGTAGTTGCAACAGAGACTGGATGGTTGTCAAAGACTGAAATCTTTACCACCAGCCTCTGCATAGACAGTTGTTTCCTGACCCCTGTTTTAAGGTATTTCAGTCAACCTACTAAATGCCAATTAGAGATCCTCCAGCTCCATTTCATGATGTCTTGTTTTTAGACTTTAGTCTCAAAATTACAGTTACAATACAATAAAATAATCTTAATTTATGAATGCACAGAAAAATAAAAATATTAATTCACAGCCCAACACTGGTAAATTGTGAAAGGTGAAATAAGATTTTATCTGGTACGTGGTGGTTGATACACTGAAACTGGAAGGAGTTCCTTTGTTTATTACCAGGGTTTATTATTATGGGAGTCTGGGTATGACTCTGGACTTTTAATTACCACCTGTCCTGTGTCTCAAAAAAATTAACCTCATATAATATAAACTAGTTCATTTTAAAGAGAGTGCTAGTCCTATTCTCTAATACAAGCTTAAAAAAAAAACACCTAACACACATACAACATAGTGGCTTAAAAATAAAACAAACCCACAAAGACCACACATCAAGTGTGGCAAATGTGGAGCAACTGGAACTCTCACACAATACTGGAGAGGCTGTAAGTAGGTATAACCACTTTGAAAATTTTTTTGGCCATATCCACTGAAGTTAGAATAGCATATCCTCTGACCTAGCAATTCTACCCTTATGTGTCTAGTACTTAAGTTCATCAAAAGACATATACAAAAATATTCATAATAGTATTATATTCTAGACAAACCACCCACATATCCATCAACAGTAGGGTGTGATATAGTCATACAATGGAACACTATAAGCAATGGGAATAAACTTGTTGCGAGCAAAACATAACTGAATTTAACAAATATAATATTGAATAAAAGAAGCCAGATGTATAAGGGTATATACTATATGAATCCATTCTTACAAAATTTTAAAACAGGCAAAATTAATCTGTGCTGTTGGAAGTCAGGATGGGGTTACTCTTGTGGGGGTAGGGATTAAGTAGCTGACTGAAAGAAAGCATGAGAAAGGCTTCTGGAGTACTGGCAATATTCTTGATCTGGGTGCTGGTCATAAAAGCATACTGTTTTTCTTTTTAGAGACAGGGTCTTGCACGGTCATCCAGGCTGAAGTATATTAGCACAGTCATAGCTCACTGCAGTCTGAAACTCCTGGGATTAAGGGATCCTCCTGCTTTAGTCCCCTGAGTAGCTAGGACTACAGGCATGCACCACCACGCCCTGGCTAATTATTTTTACTTTTTGTAGAGACAAAAAATCCTCAAGCTTACTTGATGTAAATTTACTTTGTAATTTTCTATGTGTATATTACACTTCAATAAAAACTTTTTTTCCCCTTTTACTCTTGGCAAGCTGTGATTCAATAAAAAGTTTAAAAATGTTGGACTTCTGCTTCCAGCCAAGATGGAGTAACATGAACTGGGTTTACTCTCCTAAAACAATGAAACAATGGCTTTCAAGACCACTGTATATCAGATAATGAAAGTTAGTAAACCCTGAGATGATAAACAAATGAGACTGGACCTGCAATTGCCTTGAAAAAGTTTCCAAGATATGGCATAAAGAGTGGGAACTGAGGCACAGCCTGGTGGACTCCCTGAGTTGAGAGTCCAGAGACCAAGGCAGCTCGGATTCATAGAACAGGGTATCTTAGAGCAGAGAAATACACAGGAAGAGAACCCATGATATCTGCAGAGGGTGGGGCATCATTTGAGCATTCAAAATGTACTATCAGTGCACGTATGAGAAGAAGCCACCTGAGGCTAGGAAAAAAAAACGTGAAAGAAGGGAACAGTACTTGCTGCTCACGTGGAACAAGGCATACTGCCTGTTCCCACTCTCCAGACCAGAAAAACTCAATTCATGGAGCACTGGGCAGAATAAGATCTTGCCTCCATAGGTGGGTAATAATTAGCTCTAGACTGAACATTGCTCCAGACCTAACAAATCATAAAAGAAAGACCAGAATGGATCAAACTGTTTGCAAGTAACTTAATTGCATTTCAGAACAAAGCTCAAGAAAATATGCAGTAATAAAAAGAAATTCATCCCTTAGTAAGGTAAAATGCACAATGTATGAAATCTAATCAAAGATCACCAGGCAGGAAAATACAAGCCATAATGAAGGAAGTATCAACTGAAACCAACCTAGAATTAACACAGATATTCAAATTATTCCACATTTTCAAAATATCAAATAGAGACATGGAAAATATATATGTCTCTCTCAAATCATACTTTGAGATGAAAATGACAATATCTCACATGAAATACACTAAATGAGCAGATTCAACGTTGTAGAAGAAAAGATAATGAACACTGATGGCATAACAATAGCAATTGCCCAGAATGAAATACACACAGAAAAAAAAGAATACAAAAAAAATTTTTTAAAAGCATGAGTTACCTGAGGGATCAATGATCAAATGGACTAATTTATGAGTGACCGAAGTCCTGACGGATGATGGGGGACAGAAGAAAAAATCTGAAGAAATAATGGCTGAAAGCTTTCCAAACAATGAAAACAAACCTACAAATCTATGAAGTTAAACAAACTCCAGGCAGAAGAAACATGGGGAAAACTACATTAAGGCACATCATAATCAAATTGTTCAAAACCAGTGATACAGAGAAAATCTTAGCAGCCAGAAAAAAAAAATACATGCACAAAGGAACAAAGATAAGGATGACAACAAATTTCTTTTCAGAAACAATGCAAGCGAGAAGAAATGGACAGCATTTTAAAAGTATTAGAAGGCAAACTATTCACATAGTTCATAAAATTATCTTGCAAAAATGAAAGCAAAATAAAGGAATTTTCATATCTACAAAAGAAACAGTTAATCACTAGCAGACCCACATACAAGAAATATTAATGGACATTTTTCAGGCTGAAAGAATTTAAAAAATTTTTTTAAAAATAAGATTCATATAACATAAAATTCATCATTTTAACCATTTTAAAGTATGCAGTTCAGTGGTTTCTAATATAGTCACAATGTTGTGCAATCATTACCACTACGTAATTTCAAAAAATTTCTATCACTCCAAAAAGAAACACGGTACCTCTCAATTTCCCTCTTCATCCATCCCCCAGCAACCACTAAACTCTGTCTCTATGGCTCTGCCTATTCTGGACATTTCATATGAATGGAATCATACCATATACATGGTGCTTTGTGATTGGCTTCTTTCATTTAGCATATTTTCAAGGTTCATCCATGTTGTAACATGTATCAGTACTTAATTCCTCTTTGTGGCTGAATAATATTCCATTGCATGGTGTACTAGTCTGCTAGGGCTGCCATAACAAAATAGCACTGATTGGGTGGATTACACAATGGACATTTATTTTCTCACAGTTCTGGAGGCCAGAAGTCCAAGATCAAGGTGCTGTCCTGGCTTTCCGGTGGCCACCTTCTTTCTCTGTCCTCACATGGCCTTTTCTCCACGTGTAAATAGAAAGAGATCTCCGCTGTCCCTTCCTCTTCTTACAAGGACACCAGCCCTATTGGATTAGGAGCCCACTCTTATTACCTCAGAACCTGAATTACCTCCCTAAAAGCCTGTCTCCAAATACAGTCACTTTGGGGGTTAGGGTTTCAACATATGAATTTTAGTGGGGAAACAATTCATCCCACAACACATGGATAAACCCAATTTTGTTCATTCATCAGCTGATGGACATTTGGGTTGTTTCCACTTCTTGGCTATTATGAGTAATGCTGCTATGAGCATTCATGTTCAAGTTTTTGTATGGACATATGTTTTCAGTTCCTTTTTTATATACCTAGGAGTGGAATTTTCTTGGTCTTTTGACAATTTTGTGTTTAACATTCTGAGGAGCTGCCAAATTGTTTCCACAATAGCTGCAGCATTTTATATTTCCACTGCAATGTATGAGGGTTCCAATTTCTCCGTATCTTTACTAACACTTGTTATTTTTCTTTTAAGAAATAAAATGTAATTAAAAATATATATACACATAGCCATCCTAGTGGGCATGAGGTGGTATCTCGTTGTGGTTTTTATTTGCACTTCCCTAATGACTAACGATGTACAGCGTCTTTCATGTGCTTATTGACCATTGGTGTATCTTCTTTGGAGAAATATCTATCCAAATTATTTGCCCATTTTAAAATTGGGTTGTTTGAGCTTTTATTATTGAGTTATAGTTCTTTACCCTGGATACTAGATGCTTATCAGTTATATGATTTCTAAATATTTTCTCCCATTTCACAGGTTGTCTTTCGCTTCCTTGATAATGTCTTTTATAGCACAAAGTTTTACATTTTGATGAAGTCCAAATTATTTTTTCTTTTGCTGCTCATGCTTTTGGTGTCATATCTAAAGAATGTAATGTCAAATCCAAGGTCATGAAGAGTTACTCCTTTGTTTTCTTCTGAGAGTTTTATGATTTTGGCTCTCAAATTTAGGTCCCTGATCCATTGTGAGTTGATTTTTGTATATGGTATGAAGTCAGGATCCAACTTCATTCTTTTACAGGTGAATATACAGTTGTTCCAGTATCATCTGTTAAAGAGACTATTCTTCTCCCATTGAATGATCTTGGCACCCTTGAAAACTAATTGGCCACATATGTGTGGGTGTATTTCTGAACTTTTGATTCTATTCCATTGATCTATTTGTCTGTCCTTATGCCAGTTTCACACAACCAGTTTTGATTACTGCAGTTTTGTAGTAACTTTTTAAATCAGGAAGTGTGAATCCTCTAACTTTATTCTTTAGAAATATTGTTTTGACTATTCAAGGCCTCTCACATTTCCATGTGAACTTCAGGATCAGCTTGCCCATTTCTACAAAAAAAGGCAGCTAGAATTTTGATAGGGATTGTACTGAAACTGTAGATCTATTTGGGGAGTATTAACATCTTAACAATATTAAGCCTTCAACTCCATAAACATGGGATGTCTTTCCATTTCTTTAGGTCTCCTCTAATTTCTTTCTATAATACATAGTTTTCAGTGTGGAAGTCTTGTACTTCCTTGGTTACATTTATTTATTTTATTCTTCTTGATACTATTGTAAATGAATTCATTTCTTAATTTCCTTTTTGACTATTCATTGATACAGGTTGGAAGAATTTTGAGAAGCATGATAAAAAATGCATAAATTGCCCTGAACAGACTGAGAGCAGAAATCTAGACCTGGAACATGTTATTGGCCACTGGAGGGAGACACTTGTTATTTAGTGGCAAAAAGCTTAGTGAAATGGTCTCCTGTAGTCTCGTAGAAAGCACAACTTGTAAGTGATGACCCAATCCATGTGTTGAAAGTGAGGCCTAAGTTTTTTCTTGCTGCTTATAATAAAATGTAAGATGAGAGAGATAAATTGAGGGGAAAACTGTTCAACAAAAAGTAACCAGGACTTGATGATTTTGAAAATTCTCGGTCTCTCTAGAGGATGAAAGATGCTAATATTGGACAGAGAGATCTAGAGAAAAAAAGGTGTGAGTAGACAACCTTTTACTAATATCTCAGAAAGATCAAAAGATTATTCACTCACACAAAGGGTTCTCTCAAGAGATTAAGGGTTTATCTCAAAGATCCTCTTAACCAAACCACAGAGTCTTTATGAAACTTAAGGGCTTTGTCTCTCAGCCAGCCATTCAAGCAGGACCCTAAGATAGAGAAGAAATTATCTGAAAAGATACAGATATGGCTTTTGTCTAATTTGGTAACCCCACTGATACCATGAAGAGCCAAAAAGTTTTTAAGAAAATTATTTCAACAGAAAAACTGCCAATTTGGACTGAAGGGACAGAGTCACTACAAAATGGAAGAAGGTTGTCAGACCCCCAAAGTTCTACTGGCAAGAAGCAGCCTGATAGAACTACTTAGCTACAAACACATGCTACCTTTCATGAAAAAATGAAAGATGATTCAGAGGGTGAAACCAGGCACCCAGAGAATGGAGCAAAGAACTGCAGAGGATTAGTCCCAGGTCTCGAAACTTAGTCATGGAACTCCCAATATTTACCCAGCTGGATTTCAGAATTGCTATGAACCCTTTTTTTAACCTTCCATTCCCCACTCCTTTTAACTGTGCTATCTATAACTATTATCCTTTGCCTGTCCCACTCTTGTATGTTGGGTGTGTTGGGGTCAGACAACTTGTCTCTTTAGTTTCACAGATCTACAGATGGAGAGAAATTGTGTATAGAACCTGTACTGAATAGATTACATCTAGGAACATCATCCACACCAGGACCTGATTTAGATGATAAGATTCTGGACCTTTGAGCTGATGCTACAATGGGATGGGACTCTTGAAAACCACGTGAGTGAGGTGAATGTATTTTGCATGTGGGAGAACATGAATCATTGGGGCATGTAGTAGACAGACTCTGAGGTGGCCCATGCATGATTCCTACCTCTTGGTGTTCATGCCTATGTGTAATCCCCCCACTCTGAGTGTGGGCAAGACTTGTGACTTGCTTCAGACCAATAGATAATGGTAAAGGTAATGGGATGTCATTCCCATGATCACATTATATTATATAGGGTTTTGTCTTGTTAGTCCACTAGCTCTCAGTCTTTCTTACTGGCTTTGAAGAATAAAGCTGACATAAATACTACAGCTATAAGGAACTGTATGCTTCTAAGAATACACAAAAGTGTAAATGGCTTCTTCTCTAGTTGAGTCTCCACATGAGAGCCCAGCCCTGGCCAACACCTTAAACGCAGCCAGGTGAAACCCTAAACAGAGAACTAGCTAAGCTGTTCCTGGACTTCAGACTCACAAATATGTGAGGTATGTTGTTTGAAGCCACTGTTTGTGACAGTTTGTTAAGCAACACAGAAAACCTACATAAACAATTCTTAACAAGTGAAATGTATATCTAACTATAAGCCAGCCATTCTACTATGAAGAATTTACCCAACAGAAAAAAATATGTATGCCTCCAATTTCTTGTACAATAGTGCTCATAACACCTTTACATGTAATGGCTCAAAGCTGAAAAGAATCAAACTGGCCATCAACAGATAAACAAATTGTGATGCAATGGAATACTACTCAGCAATAAAAAGGAATAAATTATTGATACACATAATGACAGCAATGAATCTCAAAATCATTATCCTGAGTGAAAGAAGCCAGACAAAGAATGCATACGATTCCACTCACATGAAACTCTACAAAATGCAAACTAATCTACAGTGGCAGAAAGCAGATCACTCTTTTTGTGATAATCACTTTGGAGATGCAGAGATAGGCAAGGGCAGGAGGCAGGGATTATGAAAGGCATAAACTTTTGGGGGTGATGGTTATGTTCACTATATTGATTGTGGTGATGGTTTCATGGGTGTATACATATGTCAGAACTTATAACACACTTTAAATATGTAGTTTGAGGGGCTCTACCCTCCCTGGTGGCAGGCCCAAGTGCATTTTGAGAATTTAATACTGGGGTGCACCCTGTCCTTGAGCCAAGTTTGAGTTGATGTTGCTGCAGCTGCCACCTGGTAGAGTAGGGACAGGGAAGCCAAGCTCTCCTATGCGTACCTAGGACAATACCTAATTCCCTGGTATAGGCTGCTGTGAGACCAAGACTTGAGTGGACTGTACTCCTCACATCTTCTTGCTCATACTGCTCACCTAAGAGAGGTCCCATCCTCTGTGGTCACAAGGTCATAGCTGGCACCATTTTGATAGTTTAATGCTGCAATTTCATTAAACCACAAAGACAAAAGACAGAGAAAAAGAAACATAATTTATAAAACAACTCAAAAACAATCATCAATATGACAGAAACAAAGTCTCACATATCAATGTTAACCTGAATATAAGTGCATTAAATGGTCCACTTAAAAGACACAGATTAGCAGCATGGATTGAAAAAAAATAATCCAACTATATGCTGCCTACAAGAGACTCATCTTACCCATAAAGACACAAAAACTAAAGTAAACAAGTGGAAAAAAATATTCCACAGAAATGGAAATCAACAGTGAGCAGGAGTAGCTACACTTATAGCAGATGAAACAGACTTTAAATCAAAAACGTAAAAATAAGACAAAGAAGGTCATTATATAATGACAAAGGGATCAATTCAACAAGAAGATGTAACAATCCTAAATATATATGTACCCAACATCAGAGCACCCCAATTCACAAAACAAATATTATTAGACCTAAAGAAAGAGCAGACAACAATACAATAATAGTGGGGATTTTAACACCCCATTCACAGCACTAGACAGAGCAAAGAGACAGAAAACAAAGAAATATTGGACATACATTGGACTTTAGACCAAAATGGACTTAACATTTACAGAACGGTCTACTCAAAAACTACAGAATATACATTCTTTCATCAGCACATGGAAAATTCTCCAAGACAGACCAAATATTAGGCCATAAAACAAATCTTAACAAATGTTTTAAAAGTGAAATCATATCAAGTATCTTCTCAGACCACAGTGGAATAAAGCCAGAAATCAACACCACAAAGAACTCTGGAAACCATACAAATGTGTGGAAATTAAACAGCATGCTCCTGAACAATCACTGGGTCAATGAAAAAATTGACAGAAATTTAAAAACTGAAACAAATGAAAATAAAAATACAATCTACTAAAACCTGTAGGATACAGCAAAAGCAGTATTAAGAGGAAAGTTATAGCAATAAATGCCTATATCAAAAAAGTAGAAAGATGGCTGGGCATGGTGTCTCACACCTGTAATCCTGGCACTTTGGCAGGCCAAGGCAGGAGAATCGCTTGAGGCCAGGAGTTTGAGACCAGTCTGGGCAACATAGCAAAACCCAATCTCTAAAAAAAAATTTTTTAAATTAAAAAAAAGTAAAAAGATCACAACTACCTAACATTACACCTCAAGGAACTAAAAAAACAAAGCCGAGCATGGTAGCTCATGCCTGTAATCTCAGCACTTTGGGAGGGAGGCCAAGGTGGGCAGATCACTTGAGGTGAGGAGTTCAAGACCAGCCTCGCCAACATGACAAAACCCTATCTCTACTAAAAATACAAAAATACGCTGGTTATGGTGTTGTGCACCCATAATCCCAGCTACTTGGGAGGCTCAGGCAGGAGAATGGCTTGAACCTGGGAGGCAGAGGCGCAGAGGCTGCAGTGAGCCGAGATCATGCCACTGCACTCCAGCCTGGGTGACAGAGTGAGACTCTGTTCCAAAAAAACCAAAAACTGAAAAACAAACAACAACAACAACAAAAACCAGATAGATTCACAGCCAACAACAACAAAAGCCTAAAAATCAGATGGATTAAAACAAACAAACAAACAAACAGATGGATTCACAGTCAAATTATACCAAATATACAAATAATTAATACCAATCCTCCTGAAACTACTCCAAAAAAATTAAAAAGGAGGGAATTCTCCTTAACTTATTCTATGAGGCCAGTATAACTCTGATACCAAAATCAGACAAGGACACAATGAAAAAAGAAAAGCCCAATATCCCTGATGAACATATGGACAAGAACCCTCAACAAAATACTAGCAAACTGAATCCAACAGCACATCAAAAAGATAATACAACATGATCAAGTGGGATTTATCCCAGAGTTGAAAGGATGATTCAACATATGCAAATCAATAAATGTGATACATCACATAAACAGAATTAAGGACAAAAAACAAATGATCATCTCAATAGATGCACAAAAGGCACTGGATAAAATTCAACATTACTTCACGATAAAGGTCCTCAACACACTAGGCATAGAAGAAACATACCTCAACATAATAAAGGCCATAAACAACAAACCCATAGCTAGCATTATACTTAACAGAGAAAAACTGAAAGCATTCCCTAAAGCTAGAACAAGACAAGGATGCCCACTTTCACCACTCTTATTCAACAAGTCCTTGTCACAGCAATCAGGCAAAAGAAAATAACAAAAGGCATCCAAATTGGAAAAGAGGAAGGCAAATTGCCCTGTTTGCTGATGGTATGATCTTATATCTGGAAAACCTGAAAGATTCTACCAAAAAACTTAGATTCGATAAATAAATTTAGTAGTTTCAGGATACAAAATTAAGATCCAAAAATCAGTAGGGTTTCAATACCCCATTAACGATCTAGCCAAGGACCAAATCAAGAAGGCAACTCAATTTACAATAGCTATAAGAAAGTAAACTATCCAGGATTATATTTAAGCATGGAGGTGAAAGATCTCTATAAGGAGAACTACAAAACACTGACTAAAGAATTCATAGATGATACAAACAAATGGAAAAACATCCCATGCTCATGGATTGAAAGAATCCATATTGTTAAAATGACCATACAGATCAATCAGTCTACAGATTCCACACAATCCCTATCAAATTACCAATGCCATTTTTCACAGAATTGGAAAAAAAATCCTAAAATTCATATGGAACCAAAAAAGAGCTCAAATAGCTAAAATAATCCTAAGTAAAAAGGACAAAGCTGGAGGACTCACATTACCTGACTTCAAATTATACAAGGGTATAGTAATCAAAACAGCATGGTACTGGTATAAAAATAGACACACAGACCAATGGAATGGAATAGAAAACCAAGAAATAAAGCCAATCAACTGATCTTTGACAAAGTCAACAAAAATATACACTGGGGAAAGGACTCTATTAAATAAGTGGTGCTGGGAAAACTGGCTAGCCATATGCAGAAAAATACCTCTCACCATATACAAAAATTAAGAGAACCCATACCTCTCACCGTATACAAAAATGGATTAAAGACTTAAACCCAAGACCTGAAACTGTAACAATCCTAGAAGAAAACCTAGGAAAAAGTCTTCTGGACATTGTCCAGGCAAAGAATTTAAGACCAAGTCTTCAAAAGCAAAAGCAACAAAAACAAAAATAGACAAATGGGATTCAATTAAACTAAAAAGCTTCTGCATAGCAAAAGAAATAACAGAATAAGCAGACTACCTACAGAATGGCAAAAAATATTTGCAAACTATGCATCTGACAAAGGACTAATATCCAGAATCTACAAGGATTTCAACCCAATAAGAAAACAATAAATAACCCTATTTAAAAGGGGAAAAAGAATATGAACAGGCTGGGCATGGTGGCTCATGCCTGTAATCCCAGCACTTTGGGAGGCCAAGACGGGCAGATCGCTTGAGCCCAGGAGTTTGAGACCAGCCCAGGCAACGTGGTTAAACCCTGCCTCTACAAAAAAAATACAAAAGATTAGCCAGTCGTGGTGGTGCACGCCTGTGGTCCCAGCTACTCAGGAGGCTGAGGTAGCAGGATCACTTGAGCCCAGAAGGTCAAGGCCGCAGTGAGCTGTGATTGTGCCACTGCACTCCAGCCTGGGTGACAGAGAGAGAGAGAGAGAGAAACACAGAGAGAGAGAGAGAGTGAGAGAGAGAAACAGGACATGAACAGACATTTTTCAAAAGAAGACATACAAGCATCCAACAAACATATGAAAAACGACTGATGTTGGCAAGGATGTGGAGAAAAGGGAACACTGTATAAACTGTTTGTGGGAAAGTAAATTAGTACAGCCTTTATGGAAAAAAGCATGGAGATTTCTCAAAGAACTAAAAATAGAACTGCCATTTGATCCAGTAGTCCCACTCTTGAGTATATACACAAAAAGAAATCATTATATCAAAAAAATATTTACAGCCAGGCGCAGTGGCTCATGCCTATAATCCCAGCACTCTGGGAGGCTGAGGCAGGCGGATCACCTGAGGTGAGGAGTTCAAGACCAACAACATGGCAAAACCCCATCTCTACTAAAAATACAAAAAATTAGCTGGGCGTGATGGTGCACACCTGTAATCCCAGCTACTCGGGAGGCTGAGGCAGGAGAATCGCTTGAACCTAGGCGGCAGAGGTTGCAGTGGGCCAAGATCACACCACTGCACTCCAGCCTGGGTGACAAGAGTGAAACTCTGTCTCAAAAAATATATATTTATTCACACTCATATGTTTATCGCTCCATTATTCACGGTAGCAAAGATATGGAATCAGCCTAAGTGTCCATCAACAGAGGACTGGATAAATAAAATGGACTACTACTTGGCCATACAAAATAATGAAATCTGAGAAATATCCATGCTTTTTTCCATAAAGGCTGTCTTTTGCAGCAACATAGATGGAACTGGAGGCCATTATCCTAGCGAAATAACTCAGAAAGTCAAATACCACATGTTCTCACTTATAAGTGAAAGCTAAACAGTGGGTTCACATGGACATACAGAGTGTAATAAGAAACACTGGAGACTCCGAAAGGTGGGAAGGTGGGAGGGAGGCAAGGGTTGAAAAATTACCTATTGAGTACAATATTCACTATTTGAGTGAATATTTTAGTGTACCACCTGAGGTCACTAAAAACCCAGATTTCACTACTAAGAAATACATGCACATAAGAAACCCGCACTTGGACCCTTCAAATACATAAAAATAAAAAATAAAATGAAAAGAAAAAATAGTGCAGTTTATTATATATCTATTATGCTTTAATAAAGCAGTTTAAAAAAGTGCTACTTGCACATGATTTTTCTTCATAAATCATTATATTCAAAGAGAAAGTACAAGCTCTGTCTAATCATCACAGACTAGGCCTTTTTATTGATCTACTCATTCTCAAATATTTACTAAATACCTGTTAGTTTTTGTGGGAAATACAAACATAAGTCAGACCCACTATGAACTGAAATCAGGGGCAGAGACTAAATATATGGGTCATTCCATATCATATCATGAGATGATAATAAACAGATATTTGGTCTCTGCCCCTGGTTTATGGCACATAGCTCCTAAAACTGTTATAATACCCAAAGTGGTGTTTTTTTTTTGTATGCTAATATGACTGGTGGTTAGGGGCTCTTGGATAGTCTGAGGATTGGGTAGGGAGATAGTGGTTGGCAGGGGAACCAACCACGTAATTAGAAGGTTGGAACTTTTTCACTTTTTCAGCCCCACCCCTTAACCTCTAGGGAGAAGACAGGGGCTGAAGGTCGAGTTAATCAGCGATGGCCAACAATTGAATCATGCCTACAAAATGAAACCTCCATAAAAATCCTAAAGGACTAGGTTCAGAGAGACCTAGTCTCTCTGGTAGACTTCTGGTAGGTCAGATGTACAGGTCACAACTTGGAGCTTGCAACTAGCATCTGAAGTTGGGGGTAGTCTTGTGGGACTGGGCCCTTAATTTGTGGGATCTGACAATATCTCCTGGTAGACTGTGTCAGAACTGAACTGAATTATAGGATGTGGTGTCAGAATTGCTTGGGTTGTGGGGGAAAAAACCCTACCTACTGGTGTCAGACATGTTGTGGTATGTGAGAGTAGGAAAAAACATTTAGGGAAAAACATTTGGGTTTTTCCTCTCTCTCATACCCACTTTTTTTTTCTTCTTTTTTGAGACAGAGTCTCTCATCTTATGCCCAGGCTAGAGTGCAGTGGTGCAGTCATAGCTCACTGCAGACTTGACCTCCTGGGCTCAAGTGATGCTCCCACCTCAGTCTCTTGCGTAGCTGGAACTATAGGTGAATGCCACCATGCCTGGCTAATTTTTTATTTTTTTAGAGAGATGGGATCTCACTACATTGCCCAGGCTGGTCTCAAACTCCTGGGCTCAAGAGATCCTTCCCCTTGGCCTCCCAAAGTGTTTGGATTATAGGCATAAGCCACTGTGCCTGGCCCATACGCACCTTTTGCACTACGAAGCATATCATCTAATAGACTGGTTAGGGTTTAGAAATCATAAACAATTGATTTTTACATTATTTTCACAAAGATCCTTACCAGAGGCAAATCCTTCCCAGTGACTACGTGTCAACTGCTCCATACAGCTCACAACCTTGCACCATACATTGTCAAACACATAAGCAAGGACATCTTCTTTCATGCAGTAAAATGGAGCAATGGGAGGATACCCTAATTTCTGTTTCTCTGTAGCTGCTTCTGATTTCTTCCCATGAAATCCCTCTTCTCTGTAACAGAAGCAAGAAGGAAAGACTTCATGATGCTGAAGGGAAGGCTGCCTTTCTAAAATTGTCCGTGTATTACCTGAAAATTCACTTTGATTTGAGGAAAAATGGAAAATAGAATTAATTTGACAAAGGCCAAATAGAAGTAATAAATAGAAAATAGAAGTAATTTGACACAGGAGAAGTGAAAGGGAAGGAGGCAATCTTTGGAAAACCAAAAGAATCTGCTTCCAGTTCTAGCTCAGTGGTATTATGTATAGAAGCCTGGCTTATATTTAGCTGGCCCTAGGGCTGTGTGCACATGAGTGATACGTGAGTGAACATGGCTCAGCAGGAAATACAATGGGAAAAAAATACAATGGGAAAAAAAAAATGCATCCAGAATCATGTGACACAATACTAACTACTAGACCTAACCACAGCCGCACAGCCTAAAGAGAAATTCTCACTTATTTTCAAATATGCTGCTGTGACTATCAAATCTGGAACTTTTAAAGGCTTAGAGGAATAGTTTAACAGGTTAATGTCACAGAAAGGTAGCAAGGAATAGTGAAGAGAAGACTGGATTGAGAATCAGATGAATAAGGTTTTGGTTTTAGCTTTACTTTAGACAAATCATTAACTACTCTGATTCTCACCTATCCAGTAAAGAAGATAAATCATATCTATGTGATAGGTCTACTGTTAGAATATAGTTAGAATAGATATAAATAGACATTATTAATTATAAAATCTGTGCCAACCATAAGGTTTTAAACAAACTGTTTATACCTTTTTCTTTTCTTTTTTGTTTTGTTTTGTTTTTGGAGATGGAGTCTTGCTCTGTTGCCCAGGCTGGTATGCAGTGGCGTGATCTCGGCTCACTGCAACCTCCGCCTCCAGGGTTCAAGTGATTCTCTGGCCTCAGCCTCCCAAGTAGCTGACATTAGAGGCGCGCATCACCATGCCCAGCTAATTTTGTATTTTTAGTAGAGATGGGGTTTCACCATGTTGGCCAGGCTAGTCTCAAACTCCTGACCCAAAGTGATCTGCCTGCCTCGGCCTCCCAATGTGCTGGGATTACAAGTGTGAGCCACCGCACCCAGCCTGTATATACATTTTTCAAACAGAATTTATGTAAACAAAGTCCATATCTCTTCAACTGCTCTTTTAAAAGGTTTCAAAGTTCCCACTGGTGGTAATTTGCAAAAGGGTAAAATCAAACTATGTGGGGAAAAAATAAACTTATTTTAAAATCTCTAATCTCAGGAACAGGCAAATGATGTGTGAAGTTATAAAATACACAAGGAAGTCTAGTACATGGAAGCAATAAGAACATAAATTCTGGATACCTGAGAAATAACATAAAATAAATAACAGAAACTGGCATATATTTAATAATATACATTGGTAGCATCATTTAGAAAAAATAGGTATTAATACACAAAATAAGAGGGGAGTAAAAAGCTTAAAAGGCATAATACTCACATATCTATGTGATCGAATGCTAGGTATTCCTCAATTATTCCTTCTGAGATGATTATAGAGTCTTCCTCGTCTCTTTCCATAGAACAAAAGCTGGAGGATTTGGCAATGGAAGATGCTTTATGAGCATAAGAAGATGAAAAATGTAACTTCTTTCCCCTTATACCAAATCTTGGAGTGGAAAAAAGAAGTAAATATTAATTATGTAAACATAAACAGTTCTTATGGCAACACAGTTACATGAGTTTTGGCTCAAACTCCCCTTGCCCTGGCAATACCTTCGTGGACTATTCTAAGCCTCAATAACCTACCATTTCTCAGAACAGGAAGATTAAATTCTGGTCACAGAACTATTCTGCCTACATGTACTATGGACTATCTGGTACTGCTTGCTGTCTTTTCAGATGCAAACAGCTATAGCTATGTATTAGGTCATCCTTGCCTTGCTATAAAGAAATATCTGAGACCACATAATTTATAAGAAAAGAGATTTAATAGGCTCACAGTTCTGGAGGCTGTAGAAGCATAGTGCTGGCATCTGCTTCTGCAGAGGACTTACAAAGCTTTTACTCATGGGGGAATGTTAAGTGGGAGCAGGAGCAAGAGAGGTGCCACACACTTTTAAATGACCAGATGTCATGGGAACTCACTATCGCAAAGACAGTACAAAGCCATAAGGGATCCTCCCCCATGACCCAAACACCTCCCACCAGGCCCCACCTCTAGCATTGGGGATTACAATTCAGCATGAGATTTGGGCATTCTGCCCTTGGCTCCTCCCAAATCTCATATCCTTCTCACATTGCAAAATACAATTATGGTTTCCAAAAAGTCTCAAAAGTCTTGACTCATTCCAGTGTTAATTCAAAAGTCCAAAGTCCCACGTCTCATCTGAGACAAGGCACATCCCTTCCAGCTATGAGCCTGTAAATCAAAAACAAGTTATTTACTTCCAAGATACAATGGGAGTATAGGCGTTAGATAAACATTTCTGTTCCAAAAGAGAGGGGCTACAGATCCCATGCAAGTTCAAAACCCAGTAGGGGAGTCATTAACTCTTAGAACCCCTTGATGTCCCACGACAAGGTGCAAGCGGTAGGCTTCCAAGACCTTGGGGAGCTCTACCCCTGTGGCTTTGCAGGGTTCAGCTCCCAAGGTTGCTCTCATGGGTGGAGTTGAATGCCTGCAGCTTTCTTTTTTCTTTTTTTTTCTTTTTTGAGAGACAGAGTCTCGTTCTGTCGCCCAGGCTGGAGTGTAGTGGTGGGGTCTCGGCCCACTGCAACCTCTGCCTCCCGGGTTCAAGCAGTTCTCCTGCCTCAGCCTCCTGAATAGCTGGGATTACAGGTGAGCACCACTACACTCAGCTAATTTTTGTATTTTTAGTAGATATGGGGTTTCACCATGTTGGCCAGGCTGGTCTCGAACTCCTGGCCTCTAGTGATCTGCCCACCTTGGCCTCCCAAAGTGCTGGGATTACAGGCGTGAGCCACTGCACCTGGCCTGAATGCCTGCAGCTTTCTAGGTACAGGGTGCAAGGTGAATCTATCATTCTGGGGTCTGGAAGATGGTGACCCCCTTCCCACAGCTCCACTAGGCAGTGCCCCAGTGGGAATTGTGTGTGGGGCCTCCAACCCCCTATTTCTCCTCTGCACTGCCCAGTAGAGATTCTCTGTGAGGACTCCACCCCTGCATCAGGCTTCTGCGTGGGCACCCAGGCTTTCTCTTACATCCTCTGAAATCTACACAGATAGTACCAAGCCTTCACTCTTTGCCCTCTGTGTGCCCACAAGCTTAACACCACATGGAAGCTGCCAAGGCTTACAGCTTGCTTGCAACATTTGTTTGTTTGTTTGTTTTTTTGAGACAGAGTCTTGCTGTATCACCCAAACTGGACTGCAGTGGCGTGATCTCAGCTCACTGCAACCTCCACCTCCCAAGCCCAAGGGATTCTCATGCCTCAGCCTCCCAAGTAGCTGGGATTATAGGCGTCCGCCACCACACCTGGCTAATTTTCGTATTTTTAGTAGAGACAAGGTTTCACCATGGATCACTTGAGATCAGGACATCTTAGATTCTCTAAAGCGGCAATTCAAGCTATAACTGGGCCCCGCTGAGCCCCAGCAAAAAGCAGTGTCCCAAGGCTGCTCAAGGCAACAAGGTCCTGGGTCTGCCCCACAGAACCATTCTTCCCTCCTAGGCCTCTGGGCCTGTGATGGGAGGGGCTGCTGTGAAGGTCTCCGAAATGCCTTTTTCCCATTGTCTTGGCTATTAGCACTTGGCTGCTTTTTAGTTATGCAAATATCTCTATCAAGTGGTTGCTCCACAGCCTGCTTGAGTTCCTCTTCCCAAAAAGCTTTTTCTTTCTTTGTCATGTGGCTAGGCTGCAAATTTTCCAAGCTTTTATGCTCTGCTCCCCTTTTAAATATAAATTCCAACTTTAAGTCATTTCTTTGCTCCCACATCTGAGCATAGGTGTTAGAAGCAGGCATGTTACTTCTTGAACACTCTGCTACTTAGAAATTTCTGCTACCCAATACCCTACATCATGACTCTCAAGATCAAAATTCCACAGATCTCTAGGGCATGGACATAATACAGCCAAGTTCCTTGCTAAGGCATAACACACATGCCCTTTCCTCCAGTTCCCAGTAAGTTCCTCATTTCCTTCTGAGACCTTGTCAGCCTGGACTTTATTGTCCATTTCACTATTAGCATTTTGGTCACAACCATTTAACTGGTCTCTAAGAAATTCTAAACTTTCCCTCTTCCTGTTGTCTTCTGAGCCCTCCAGTCTTTCAACATCTGCCCATTACCCAGTTTCAAAGTCACTTCCACATTGTCGGGTATCCTTATAGCAATACCCCATTCCTTGGTACCAGTGTTCTGTATGAAGTCATTCTTGCATTGCTATAAAGAAATACCTAGCCAGGTGCGTTGGCTCACACCTATAATCCTAGCACTTTGGGAGGCTGAGGCAGGCGGATCACGAGGTCAGGAGTTCAAGACCAGCCTGGCCAACACAGTGAACCCTCGTCTCTACTAAAAATACAAAAATTAGCCGGGCATGGTGGTGCACACCTGTAGTCCCAGCTACTCAGGAGGCTAAGGCAGGAGAATTGTTTGAATCCGGGAGGTGGAGGTTGTGGTGAGTCTAGATCATACCACTGCACTCCAGCCTGGGCAACAGAGTGAGACTCCGTCTCAAAAAAACCCAAAAAAACAAAAACAAAAAACAAAAATACCTGAGACTGGGTAATTTATAGGAAAAGAGGTTTAATTGGCTTATGGCTCTGCAGGTTGTACAGGAAGCATAGTGCTAATAGTGCTAACATCTGCTTTGAGGGAGGCTGCAGGAAGCTTTAACTTATGGTAAAAAGTGAAGGAGGAGTAGGCATATCACACGACCAGAGCAGAAGAAAGACAGAGTGTGTGTGTGTGGAGAGGTGCCGCACACTTCTAAATGACTAGATCTCATGAGAACTCATTCACTATTGCAAAGATCATACCAAGTCATGAGGGATTTGTCCCCATGACTCAGACACCTTCCACCAGGCCCCACCTCCAGCACTAGGGATTATAATTCTACATGAGATTTAGGCAAGGACAAATATCTAAACTATAACAAGCTATACAACAAGTTTTTTAAAAACTAAGAATAATTGGCCAGGCGGGTGGCTCACACCTGTAATCCCAGCACTTTGAGAGGCTGAGGCAGGCGGATCACAAGGTCAGGAGATTGAGACCATCCTGGCTAACAGGGTGAAACTGTCTCTACTAAAAAAAAAAAAAAAAAAAAAAAAAAAAATTAGCCAGGCATGGTGGCGGGTGCCTGTAGTCCCAGCACTTTGGGAGGCTGAGGCAGGAAAATGGCGTGAACCCAGGAGGCAGAGCTTGCAGTGAGCTGAGATTGCACCACTGCACTCCAGCCTGGGCGTCAGAGCGAGACTCCGTCTCAAAAAAAAAAAAAAAAAAAAAAAAGAATAATCACATTTATAATTACATCTTAAGATATCTCACGAGGTTATATCCTTATTTCAGTAACTCCATCATTGCCCAAAATATATGCTCCTTATGGGCAGGGATCTTATCTTATTAATATTCAAATTTCTCTTCCTTCCTAGGCATTCAGTAAATATGTGATGACTCATTTGTTTCAGTGGGTTTACTCTGGAGAAAGTCAATCCAATCTGAGAAATAAAATTTTAAAAAATGGAACTCAGTTTAACCAAATGTTAAATATAACCAATTTACACTTTGTATTGCTCTTTACATTTTTTTGTGCCTTAAGTATTTTTTTTTATTAGGAAAATAGAATAAACCCATGGCAGCTGGGCCCATGGCTCATGCCTGTAATCCCAGCACTTTGGGAGGCTAAGGCAGGCAGATCACTTTTGAGGTCAGGAGTTTGAGACCAGCCTGGCCAACATGGTAAAACCCCGTCTCTACTAAAAATACAAAAATTAGCCAGGCGTGATGGCATGTGTCTGTAATCCCAGCTACCTGGGAGGCTGAGACAGGAGAATTGCTTGAACCTGTGGGGTGGAGGTTGCAGTGAGCTGAGATTACACCACTGCACTCCAGCCTGGGCAACAGAGCAAGACTCTGTCACACACAAAAAAATAATAATAATAGTTAAAAAAATAAACCCATGGCACTTTTAAACAAGGCTGGTGGGAAAATCTTACTGGAAGACTGTAGGGGTGGGTTGCCCCTACACACCTGTGGGTGTTTCTCGTAAGGTAGAACGAGAGACTTAGGAAAGAAAAAGACACAGAGACAAAGTATAGAGAAAGAAAAAAGGGGACCCGGGGAACCAGCGTTCAGCATATGGAGGATCCCATATGGAGGATCCCGCCAGCCTCTGAGTTCCCTTAGCATTTATTGATCATTTGTGGGTGTTTCTCCAAGAGGGGGATGTGTCAGGGTCACAAGACAATTGTGGGGAGAGGGTCAGCAGACAAACACGTGAACAAAGGTCTTTGCATCATAGACAAGGTAAAGGATTAAGTGCTGTGCTTTTAGATGTGCATCCACATAAACATCTCAATGCTTTACACAGCAGTGTTGCTGCCCGCATGTCCCACCTCCAGCCCTAAGGCGGTTTTTCCCTATCTCAGTAGATGGAACGTACAATCGGGTTTTATACCGAGACATTCCATTGCCCGGGGACAGGCAGGAGACAGATGCCTTCCTCTTGCCTCAACTGCAAGAGGCATTCCTTCCTCTTTTACTAATCCTCCTCAGCACAGACCCTTCACGGGTGTCGGGCTGGGGGACGGTCAGGTCTTTCCCTTCCCACGAGGCCATATTTCAGACTATCACATGGGGAGAAACCTTGGACAATACCTGGCTTTCCTAGGCAGAGGTCCCTGCGGCCTTCCGCAGTTTTTGTGTCCCTGGGTACTTGAGATTAGGGAGTGGTGATGACTCTTAAGGAGCATGCTGCCTTCAAGCATCTGTTTAACAAAGCACATCTTGCACCGCCCTTAATCCATTCAACTCTGAGTTGACACAGCACATGTTTCAGAGAGCACGGGGTTGGGGGTAAGGTTATAGATTAACAGAATCTCAAGGCAGAAGAATTTTTCTTAGTACAGAACAAAATGGAGTCTCCTATGTCTACTTCTTTCTACACAGACACAGTAACAATCTGATCTCTCTTGCTTTTCCCCACAGAAGACATTTTGGGAATATGTATTAGGAGCTTTAAAATAAACATTTTCTTTGATTCAGTGGTTTCATTTGTAGGGATTTCCTTTAAGGATATGACCTGTAAGATTTAGCTATAAGAATTACGATTGGTGGGGCACGGTGGTTCATTCCTGTAATCTCTGCACTTTGGGAGGCTGAGGCAAGTGGATTGCTTGAGCCCAGGAGTTTAACACCAGCCTGTGCACCATGGTGAAACTTGGTTTCTGCAAAAAAGTACAAAAATTAGCCAGGTATGGTGGCATGCACCTATAGTCCCAGCTACTCAGGAGGCTGAAGTGGAAGAATCACTTGAGCCCTGGAGGCAGAAGTTGCAGTGAGCCATGACTGTGCCACTGCACTTCAGCCTGGGCAACAGAGTAAGACCCTATCTCAAAAAAAAAAAAAAAAATTATGATCACAGAATTGTTTATAATTACCAAAAATAGAAACTAGCCCAACTGTTTCAAAATAGAGGATTTGGGGATGAGTTCCTTAAATAGTGATATATTCATGCAATGGAATAAAGTCCTTAAGTTAATATTGGGAAAAATAGAAGATGTCCACAATAAAAGATTAAGTATAAAGAGATTACAAAATGTATAATTTCATAAAAACCATATACATACATGGTAGAGAATGCTAGATGCCCCTCAATATCCATTCTCTCCTTCTTTTCTAGTAAAATCATCCCAATTTTATTCATGAAAACAACATATCCACCTCAAAGACTGCATCTCCCAGTTACCTTGCAGCCAAAGATAGTCAATGCAATATGAGCAGAATTATTCTGTGGGACTCTGGGAAGGCTGTTTAAAGGGAACTGGTGTGACTGCAAGGGATACCATTTGGCCCTTCTGTCTTTCCTCCTTTCTGCTACGTGGAAAGCGAATATCATGTTTGGAGCTCTATCAGCTATCTTGAACCATGAAGAAAACTTCAGAAAAAACATCGTGGGCTAACATGATATGGCAGAAGGATGAAGTGTCTCAGTCCCTGAAAACACCATGCCGCCACTCTACATTGCCTTCCTCCAGACTTCTTTTACATAAAAAGAAGTAAACTTCTCTTATGCAAGAGTTGGTAAACAGATAAGATCCTTAACCATGGCAGGTGGCACTGGGATGGAGATGGTAAGAGATGAGAGAAGCTCAGCCTGGGCAAAAGGCGAAATCCTGTCTCTATAAAAAATACAAAATTAGCCAGATGAGGTGGTGCACACCAGTAGTCCCAGCTACTCGGGAGGCTGAGGTGGGAGGATCACCTGAGCCCAGGAGATCAAGGCTGTAATGAGCTGAGATTGCACCACTGTACTCCAGTCTGGGTGACAAAGCGAGGCCCTGTCTCAAACAAACAAACAAACAAACAAAACAAAAAAAGGAAGAGGGAAGGGATGAAGGGCGGTTGGGAGGGAGGGAGGGAGGGAGGGAGGGAGGGAGGGAGGGAGGGAGGAAGGGAGGGAGGAAGGGTGGGAAGGAAGGAATCGGTTTGGAGATCCAATATGTCTAAAAATTAGCCAGGCGTGGTGGCTCACACCTGTAATCCCAGCTACTTGGGAGGCTGAGGAAGGAGAATCCCTTGAACCTGGGAGGCAGAGGTTGCAGTGAGCAGAGATCACGCCATTGCACTGCAGCCTGGGTAACAACAACAACAAAAAGCTATCAAACATTTGGAATGTATACCCAACATTCCATTACGTTATTCTGCTATCGTATTATTCCATTTATACTAATAACCAATTATATTTTTAGTCAGTGGTAACTAATGGAATTCTTTGTGTTGAAAAATAAATAGGAATTTCTAACAACTATAGGCCTTTATAACTGCTATTAAAAGAAATTTTAGCTAGATAAGAAGAAAAAATATTCCCATTTCCCCTAAAGCTGCAGCAAAAAATAAGATAGTATTCTACACCATAAAGTTGTCTTTGTAAATGTTATTTCTTTCTTTTTGTTTTTGAGACAGAGTCTCGCTCTGTCACCCAGGCTGGAGTGCACTAGCGTGATCTTGGCTCACTGCAATCTCTACCTCCAGGGTTCAAGTGACTCTCCTGTCTCAGCCTCCCCAGTAGCTGGGATTACAGGTGTGTGCCACCACGCCTGGCTAATTTTTGTATTTTTAGTAGAGACGGGGTTTCACCATGTTGGCCAGACTGGTCTAAAACTCCTGACCTCAGGTTATCTGCCCATCTCACCCTCCCAAAGTGCTGGGATTACAGGTGTGAGCCACCGCGCCTGGCTGCTATTTCCTTTTTTTTTTTTTTAAGTGAATATACAGTTTATTTAACACTAAAACTTCATTAAGACATGGGCAATATGGCAATTTTACTGGGAATTTAACCCTATTTAGGATACGATTGCTTGCTGGGGCTTAGCCATAGGGTCCAGTTCACACTTAGCACTAATTAAATATTTGATTGCATAAATACAATACCAAATAAAATGCATTCGAATGCCTTCTAAAAAATCAATTTTAAAGGCCTTCCTACTCAGGCTAATGACAAACACAATAAGGGCAGGTATGCTACTTTAATGTAATTGGCTGATTTTATACAGCACTTATATCTTTTAGTCCCCAGATACATTATTAAATAATACAGAACATCTAATACTACCATTTCTACAGAACTAGGAAATAAATTTCTAAGAAAGAAAAATTTTAGAACTCATCTTTTATACCTATCCTAACAGTTTAACTCTAAAGAGGATAAAGCCAATGATTTTCCTCACAAGAGCTCACGACTAATGTTGCTTTGCTATCAAAATCTGTATTTCTGATCTGTTATGAGAATTGAGACAAGATTCAAATATTCCCAAAGAAAGAAGCACAATGCACATTGTAATTGTCTGTTCAACAACAGGGAGCACTGCATCCAAAACTCTGTCATCCCAGGAATTAAATACGGTCAGCTACATTTATGGGCATTTCCTTCACTGTAGTATTGCATAAAAATCTCAGTGTCACGAAGAATCCTCTTGCCTTCCTCAGTAACAAAGTTTTTAGCCACACCTTTTCTACCAAATTGACCCCTCTGCCAATTCTGCGAATACAGTTTTCATGACTGCTAGGTAGATCATAGTTTATAACCGAAGACACTTGTTGGACATCAGTCCCATGTGCCAACAAGTAAATAGTGATCAGAACAGGGCTTGACCCTGATCAGAATTCCCTCATGATAGTATCTCTCTCCTTCTGGTCCATGTCGCCATGCAGAGCAAAAACTGTGATGTCCCTGGCATGTATTTTCTCAGTCAGCCAGTCCACCTTGCACCTTGTATTGAGAAAAATAACAGCCTGTTTAATGGTGTCTTGTACAAGTCACAAAGTATATCCAACTTCCATTCCTCCTGCTCAACATTGATATAAAACTGTTTGATTCCTTCAAGGTTCAAGTCTTCCTTTTTCACCAGAATTTGAATAGGATCTTTAGTGGATTTTTTGGTCACTTCCAACACATCAGTTGGCATCATGGCAGAAAGCAACACAACCTAAATACTTGTATTTAATTTTTGGAAAATCTCATAGATTTGATCCTTAAACCCTTGGCTTAACATTTCATCTGCTTCATCCAAAACAAACATTTTGATCCATTTTGGAAAAAAGGTATCTTCTGTTTAACATATCACACATTCTCCCTGGTGTACCAACAATATGTGGTACTTCAGCCTGCAGTTTTTGCATTCATTTTGAACATTTGTTCCACCAATGCAGGCATGACAGGTTGCTCCCATATAATCTCCAAGTGCCAGAATCACCTTTTGGGTATTTTTTGTTTTGTTTTGTTTTTGCGATGTAGTTTCGCTCTTGTCACCCAGGCTGGATGGAGTGCAATGGTGCAATCTCGGCTCACTGCAACCTCCGCCTCCCAGGTTCAAGCGATGATTCTCCTGCCTCAGCCTCCCGAGTAGCTGGGATCACAGGTATGCGCCAACATGCCCAGCTAATTTTTGTATTTTTAGTAGAGACAGGGTTTCACCATGTTGGCCAGGCTGGTCTCGAACTCCTGACCTCAGGTAATCTACCCGCCTCGGCCTCCCAAAGTGCTGGGATTACAGGCATGAGCCACTGCGCCCGGCCACCTTTTGGATCTTTAATACAGGGAATAATAGTTCTCTGCTGAATAGCGGAAGGCTTCTGAAATCATAAGCATAGATACTCCAAAGAAGAGACTTTTTAAAGTTTGTATCATCAAAGTTATCAACAACCTCCTTCCAGTTGCTCTCGATGACACCATCAGGGTCCATTCTCTCTGGGTCTCCATGTTCTCTGCTGTTATAATCCACGGAGCCACCAGACATGATGTGAAAAACGACTTAGCACCCGACTGAAAAGCTGCCTATGTTATTTTTAACAAAGGAATCTTTTAAATCATTGGACTTTGGATATTACTATATCTGGAAAATAACCTTTAATTTATATAATGTCTGTAATTCATTTATTTAACAAAGGAATAGGCTGGGTACAGTGGCATGTGCCTATAGTCCCAGCTGTTTGGGAGGCTGAGGCAGGAGGATCTCTTGAGCTCAGGAGTTTGAGGAAAGCCTGGGCAACATAGTGAGACCCTGTCTCCTAAAACAAACAACCAAATAAAAAGAATAACAGTTATTGGCCAGGCACAGTGGCTCACGCCTGTAATCCCAGCACTTTGGGAGGCTGAGGGGGGTGGACCATGAGGTCAGGAGATCGAGACCATCCTGGCAAACACAGTGAAACCCCGTCTCTACTAAAAATACAAAAAATTAGCCGGGCGTGGTGGTGGGCGCCTGTAGTCCCAGCTACTCGGGAGGCTGAGGCAGGAGAATGGCATGAACCTGGGGGGCGGAGCTTGCAGTGAGCGGAGATTGTGCCACTGCACTCCAGCCTGGGCGACAGAGCGAGACTCCATCTCAACAACAACAACAACAACAACAACAACAACAAAAAAAAGGATAACAGTTATCTTACCTAATACTGTGTTGCCCTGGTAGTTATAGTTATATTTAAATAGAGATGTGTTTTCTTGTGTGACAGAACTTTATTCTTCTCCCACATGCATGGAGGATAAAATGACTTTGCTAGGTTTAGGCAGGAGAATGGCATGAACCTGGGGGGCGGAGCTTGCAGTGAGCGGAGATTGTGCCACTGCACTCCAGCCTGGGCGACAGAGCGAGACTCCATCTCAACAACAACAACAACAACAACAACAACAACAACAACAACAACAAAAAAGGATAACAGTTATCTTACCTAATACTGTGTTGCCCTGGTAGTTATAGTTATATTTAAATAGAGATGTGTTTTCTTGTGTGACAGAACTTTATTCTTCTCCCACATGCATGGAGGATAAAATGACTTTGCTAGGTTTCTTATTTATACAAAGAGTTTATATTTGGAACCAGTCCTTCCAGGTGTAGGCATTAGGAAGTAGAGTTCCGCATCTCTAATGAAAGTGATTACTGCAAGGCCCTCCAGGATGATTGGAAGGAACAAGTGGCCAAGAGCTACCCTTCCTGCCTAACATCTTTTCAGGCACTTGGTGGCCATTTGCATATCTGTGTAGAATCGTCTATTCAAGTCCTTTGTCCATTTTTCAATTGAATTATTATTATTATTTTTTGAGATGGAGTTTCACTCTTGCCGCCCAGGCTGGAGTGCAATGGTGCGAACTCGACTCACTGCAACCTCTGCCTCCTGGGTTCAAGCAATTCTCCTGCCTTAGCCTCCTGAGTAGCTGGAATTACAGGGGCACACTGCCACGCCAAGCTAATTTTTGTATTTTTAGTGGAGATGGGGTTTCACCATGTTAGCCAGGCTGGTCTTGAATACTTGACCTCAGGTGATTCACCAGCCTCGGCCTCTCAAAGTGTTGGGATTACAGGCATGAGCCACCACGCCCAGCCTGAATTACTATTTTTTGTTGTTGTTAGGTTATAGATTATTCTTATATATTCTGGATATAAACTCCTCATCAGATATGATTTGCAAATATTTTCTCCCATTCCACATATTGCCTTTTCATTCTTTTGCTTCTTTTGATGTTCAGAAGTGTTTACCTTTGATATAGTACCATTTGTCTGTTCTTGCTTTTGTTGCCTGTGCTTTTAGTGTTATATCCAAGAAATCAATGCCAAATCCAATGGCCTGAAGCTTTACCCTATGTTTTATTCTAGGAGTTTTACAGTTTTACATCTTACATTTAGGTCTTTGATCTATTTTGAGTTAATGTTTGTATATGGTATAAGTAAGGGTCCAACTTCGTTGTTCTGCATGTGGGTGTTCAGTTTTCCTAACACCATCTGTTAAAGAGACTGTCCTTTACCCAGGTAGTCTTGGCACTCTTGTTGAAAATCATTTGGCCATAATTGCAAGGGTTTATTTTTGAGCTCTCCATTCTTTTAATGATTTTTAAAGGGTTATAATTCAGCATGTAGTCATGTACTTTAGCCACTCATTAGATATTATAGTTAGTTATTTTTGTTGGGATATATATCTAAGTACAGATAAGCCCCTTAGCTAACTTGAAGTAGCAGAATGCATAGTTTTTCTCAGGTGGAAATGTCTTCAAACTCATCTCTTCAGGATCCTTTTCTGGCCTGTGTTTCCCCTGTATGCTGCCACCATCTTTTGTTAAGTTCCTGGAATTTCTTTTTTTTTTTTGAGACAGTCTTGCTCTGTCGCCAGGCTGGAGTGCAGTGACGTGATCTCAGCTTACTGCAACCTCTGCCTCCCGAGTTCAAGGGATTCTCCTGCCTCAGCCTCCCAAGCAGCTAGGATTACAGGCGTGTGCCACCACACCTGGCTAATTTTTATATTTTTAGTAGAGACGGGGTTTCACTATGTTGGCCAGGCTGGTCTCAAACTCCTGACCTTAAGTGATCCACCCGCCTCAGCCTCCCAGAGTGCTAGGATTACAGGCGTGAGCCACCGTGCCTGGCTGGAATTTCTTCTTTTTGTGTGTTTGTTTTTCTCACCCTGTCTTACAGTGCTGAGGAATTTCATTTTGACCTAGACACTAATCAGTCTGTTTTGCAACCATAATTTCAATGCATACATTAATTCATTTTTGTGTCATTTTTTAAAAAATGTAAATATGATCTGCTTTTATTTAGTTAAGAAAAAAGAGTGGCCAGGCATGGCAGATCATGCCTGTAATCCCAGCACTTTGGGAAGCCAAGGTGGGCAAATCACTTGAGCCCAGGAGTTCAAGACCAGCCTGGGCAACATGGTGAAACCCCATCTCTGCTGAAAATACAAAAATTAGCCAGATGTGGTGGAGCACGCCTGTGGTCCCAGCTACTCAGGAGGCTGAGGCGGGAGGATTGCTTGAGCCCAGGAGGTCAAGGCTGTAGTCACCCGTGATTGCACCACTGCACTCCAGCCTGTACAACAGAGTAAGACCCTGTCTCAAAAAACAAAAAACAAAACCAAAAAGAAAAGGAAGCAGCAAGTTGACTGCTAACCATGTTACAGGCACTGTCCTAGGTGTTACAGATACAAAGAGGAAGATGCTGTATTACTATGTTGTTTACTCTAGCACTTTCTTCTGGCCCAAGAACTCCTAGAGAACTGCACCAAATACCTAGTTTCATGCATTTGAGGTCTGAAAGAAAGCCAGTGTTGGAAGGATTAATGAATGAGAGAGAGACTGATAGATGTCTTAGAGAAGTAGGCAGGGGCCAGCTGATAATATAATTTTAGACTTTTATCTTAAATTCAGTGGAAAGCTACTGAAAGTTTTTAAGTGGGAGACAGGAAGGATCAACCCTGAATTAAAAAAAAAATCTGATTTAATGTGGAGAATATATCGGAGAGGGCAAGAATGTATATAATTTGAAATGTTATTTTTATAGAAAGTCTTAGAGGTTGATAAATCTTATATTTTATGACAACCTGATTTGTTAAACTGTAAGATCAAAATGAATTAATGACACATTTTCTTCATACCTCTCACAACAAAAAGTGGCAAAATAGCCTAGCTACTCAGAAGGCTGAAGTGGGAGGATTGCTTGAGGCCAGGAGCTCAAGGCTGCTGTGAGCTCTGATTGTGCCACTGCACTCCAGCCTGGGTGACAGAGCAAGACCCCATCTCTTCAAAAAAAAAAAAGGGTGGGGGGGCAAAATAGCAGTAGCACAACTTACATACCCTCACCACCCAACTTGGTTCTTTAATACTACTGTATTAGCCTCTCAAAGGAGTCTCCTTAAAGTAAGGAGCATCTCAAAGTAAGTCTCCTTAAAGTTCAGCGCTGATTCCATATGTTAAAGGAAGAAAAAGTTAAGGATGGGCTTGGCACATCCTACTGTACCAGAAAACAAAGAAACAGTCAAAACAAAACCAAAGGTAATAGCTTGAAGTGGCTAAGTTGTAATAATTAGAGCATCAATACTAATTATTGCTAAGTAAATATATAAATATTTTGAAATGCTATGAGTTCATAATGGTACTCGAGTGAAAATATAAAGTATGAACAAAGTAGTTGTTACATTAAAGAAGTAAATATCATAGATTTTGTTTAATTTTTATGGCTTCCAATAAGTAGTGGTGTGCTAATATACCTGGATAATTTGTTTCTTCTAAGTATATGTCTGTGTATAAAGTATAAATAGGTATTTGTTTTACTTGTGTAAGTAAAGAAAATTATTGAGAACTGTAAGTCAAATATCCCAGAAAAAGTAGCACCAAAAATAGGAAGACTAATCAACAGTGGTGGTAGCAAGTAAAAAGGAAAGAAAGGGTATTAGCAGTATGTTGCAGAATGGTGATATAGTCAGATGTCCTAAAAAGGATGAACTAACTGCTCAGACTTGATTTCTTATTTCCTTGAAGATTAAATTTCTAAATGGGCCTACACCATTGATAGTTGTAAAATAAGGCACATATAAAGTTTACACTAACAGATTAGGTCGATATATCCTAATAACAGAATATGAGTTATGTAATTTTGATCAGAGAGAATGAAAGAATACATCATTTCTGTGGGTGACATTAGGTTGTAAAATTTTTTATATTATATAAAAGGAGTAAACTTATCGATATAATACATGAGATTTAAATTTAAAAAGAATGCCTAATGACCAGCAGCTTGAGTTTAAATCACTTCAGGAATAGCAAACAAATATCATTATCTGACCAAAAATCAGTTGATAACCCAGATCTCATAACCCTAACAGTAACGTTTCACTTTGTGGTCTGGTGAGACTACCACAAGCCCAAGGAGGCACTAAAAGTAAGTATTACTACAACTATTGGAAGGTATCAAATAAGTAAAACTAGAGCCCTGGGAAAAAGTATAGGAATAATTTTTTAAATGAATTAAAACTATGATATTATATTTTACAGTAGATTTAAGTATAGGCATAGGTTTCAAAGTAATCCTATTTGGGTTTATTTTGCTACTATTTAAAAAGTCTGAGGTGTTCAAAAGATTTTGCCATTTAAAAACTACTTTGGGCTGGGCGTGGTGGCTCACACCTGTAATCCCAGCACTTTGGAAGGCCGAGGCGGGCAGATCACCTGAGGTCAGGAGTTCAAGACCAGCCTGGCCAACATGGTGAAACCCTGTTTCTACTAAAAATACAAAAATTAGCCGGGCATGGTGCTGGGCGCCTGTAATCCCAGCTAATCAGGAGGCTGGGGCAGGAGAATTGCTTGAACCTGGTAGGCGGAGGTTACAGTGAGCTGAGATTGCACCATTGCACACTGTACTCCAGCCTTGGTGACAGAGCAAGATTCTGTCTCAAGAAAAAAAAAAGAAAAAAGAAAAAAAAAAAAGTCTGGGTGCGGTGGTTCATGCCTGTAACCCCAGCACTTTGGGAGGCTGAGGCGGGTGGATCATGAGGTCAGGAGTTCGAAACCAGCCTGGCCAGTATGGTGAAATCCCGGGCATGGTGGCACACACCTGCAGTCCCAGCTACTCGGGAGGCTGAGGCAGAAGAATCACTTGAACCCAGGAGGCAGAGGTTGCAGTGAGCCAAGACTGCGCCACTGCACTCCAGCCTGGGCGAGACAGCAAGACTCCGTCTCAAAAAAAATAAATAAATAAAAAATAAATCACTTTTTCAACTTTTTTTTCAAAAAAGTTTTAAAGTCTTTTTCTTAGACTTCGACATTTTAAAAAACCATTCTATTTACACATTTATGCCAAGAAGGAAGTGTCCATATTTTTGGATATATGTAAATATATATAGATATATAGACCTGAATAATAAGAATATCCTTAAGCACTATTATATGGTTTGAATATTTGTCCCCTCCAAAATTCATGCTGAAATTTAGTACCTAATTTGGCAGTGTTGAGAGGTGGAGCCTTTAAGGGGTAATTGGATCACGGGGGTTCTGTCCTCATGAATGGTTTAATCCATGTATGGATTAATGGGTTATCATGGAAGGGGAACTGGTAGCTTTATAATAAGAGAAAGAGAAACCTGAGTTGGCATATTAGCATGTACAGCCCCCTTGCCATGTGAGTCCCTGTACTGCCTTGGGACCCTGCAGAGAATCCCCACCAGCAAGAAGGTCCTGCCCCTTGACCTTGGACTTCTCAGCCTCCAGAACTGTAAGAAATAACTTCCTTTTCCTTATAAATTACCCAGTTTCAGGTATTCTGTTACAAGCAACAGAAAACAGACTAATCCACTACAGGAAAGGTCTAACTTTTTGAACAAAATTACATAATGAAATTTTAATATACACAAAGACTATGGACAATCTTACAGAATTTGCTATGCTTTACTAAATACTAATAAGTAGGAAGAAGTATTTTAATCCCTTAATACAACTGGTAGGACATAATACTTGCATATTAGGGCACATTGAAGTACTTACATAATGGAATACTCACATAGTAGAATCTCTTTCTTGAGACAAGGTTGTTTCATATGAAGCGGAAACAGCAGAAGGGGATCTAGGATACAATCTATAACCTTCACTTGGAGTGATTATCTGCCTACCTAGAATCCTTCAAAATGAAGAAACACAGACACAATTAAGTACCTTCACTGGCATACATACAAAATCTAGATATATTTTGGACACATTTGATGGCTCAACATAAAAGTCCAGTATACAGTCTGATACTGATTAAGAATGAGAAAATGTGAATCCAGAGCCTTACTACAGGTATATCTCTTCCATAGAATGGAGATGGAAAAGATAAACCTATAGCCCAGCTGTTAAAAAAAAAAATACAAGAAATCTAAGCAAACATCTGTAATCTGCCCTTCATGCTCTATAATAGTCCTCATTAAATCAGTCAAAATGGGATGGAGGCCCAGCCAAATTAGTAAAAACTACGAATTATATTCTTAAAAACGTGAAGCTTTGTAAATTTTGAGTATGTGCAATAAGTGGTACTACTGCAGTTTCTGAAGGAAGCTCTTGAATAGCCTATGTCTGGTTTCAAGTATACATAAGAATTTAATTGTATACAACAGTGTACATTTTCTGACCATCTTGTTCAAAAGAAGGGCTTTTTGATACTCAGATACTCAGACCTCAGCTGCTGTTGTAGAAATAGTTTTACTTGATTAGGATCACATATTGTTAGTTAAGGAAACTCTAAGAAACTTCTACCAACTTTTCTCTTAGCCGAGGCTTTATACCACATGGCCTTATTTACATTCATTAAAGTCATGCTCATACAGATTTCAGAATACAAGCTTTTTTTAAAAATCTACTTTTTAAATTTTAGTATTAGCCATGAATACAAGTCAACTGGAGGGCTTCAGTACCTGAGGTGAGGAAAGCTAGCTGTCCACTGTTGGCACTCTTCTTGTAGACTCTTGGTATGCACACTCAACTTCTGCTCATACAAGAGTTCATCAATGGCTGTGAACATTGCCTGGACTTTTTCAGTGGCATTTTGATCGAGTTCCTAGAAGAAAATATTCCCCCCAAATATTTAGGTGAGCTTCACTCTCTGTTAAAAATTATAAAGATTAAAAGCAGTAAGACTTGTTTTGTTTACATATTTAGTCTACTTGAAATACTGCTGTGTTTCCACGAAAGAAAAGTTAAATTAGTGAGTTTTCAGATCTCGGAATTTTCAGGTATCTTCTCCATTCATATTTAAAGAAAATTTAGATAAATGTCTGTTTTTTAGGCTGGTCCAAGTACAGTGGTGTTTACAGCTAATTGATCACAACCACTTTATGGATTTCTTTGTTTCCTCTCCACTCCTACTGCTTCACTTGATTAGCCTAAAAAAAAAAAAAAAAAAAAAAAAAAAAAAAAAAAAAAAAAGGCCAGGCGTGGTAGCTCACGCCTGTAAACCCAGCACTTTGGGAGACCAAGGTGGGTGGATCACTTGAGGCCAGGAGTTCAAGACCAGCCTGGCCAACATAGTGAAACTCCATCTGTACTAAAAACACAAAAATTAGCCAGGCGTGGTAGTACACACCGGTAATCCTAGCTACTTGGGAGGCTAAGGCACAAGAATTGCTTGACCTGGGAGGCACAGGTTGTAGCAAGCCAAGATTGTGCCATTGCACTCTATTCTAGCCTGGGTGACAGAGCTAGACTGTGTCTCAAAAAAAAAAAAGTCTATATTTTTAAAAGTAACATATTCTTATATACAGTATTAATTGTAAACACTTTGAAAAATACAGAAAAGTATACAGAAAAAATAAAAATTACCTGTAATTCCACCGTTCAAAGATAGATTGCTAATTTTAGTACAGTTGCTTGGTTTCACTATTTTTTAGACGGAAAATCCTGTGTATATTACTTTTTATACTGCATCTTTCACTTGACAACTTATGTCCTTGACCTCTGTAATCCAGCCTTTAAGAATAGTCAGGCCAGGCACAGTGGCTCACACCTGTAATCCCAGCACTTTGCGAGGCCAAGGTGGGGTGGATCACCTGAGGTCAGGAGTTCCAGACCAGCCTGGCCTACATGATGAAACCCTGTCTCTACTAAAAATACAAAAAATTAGCTGGGTGTGATGGCGGGTGCCTGTAATCCCAGTTACTTGGGAGGCTGAGGCAGGAGAATTGCCTGAACCTGGGAGGCGGAGGTTGCGGTGAGCCGAGATTGTGCTATTGCACTCCTGCCTGGGCAACAAGAATGAAACTCCGTCTCAAAAAAAAAAAAAAAAAAGGCCAAGGCGGGTGGCTCATGCCTGTAATCCCAGCAATTTGGGAGGCCGAGGCGGGAGATCCTGAGGTCAGGAGTTCGAGACCAGCCTGACCGACATGGAGAAACCCTGCCTGTACTAAAAATACAAAATTAGCTGGGCGTCATGGCTCACGCCAGTAATCCCAGCTACTTGGGAGGCTGAGGCAGGAGAATCTCTTGAACCCGGGAGGCGGAGGTTGTGGTGAGCCAAGATCGTGCCATTGCACTCCAGCCTGGGCAACAAAAGCAAAACTCCGTCTCAAAAAAGAAAACAAAAGCCAAAAACCAGAATAGTCAGAGGGCTAGGCATGGAAGTTCACACCTGTAATCTCAGCAACTCAGGAGGCTGAGTGGGGAGAATCACTTGAGGCCAGAAGTTTGAGACCAGCCTGGGCAACATCACAAGACTGCCATCTCTAAAAAAAATAAAAAATTAGCCAGGCATGGTGGTCTGTGCCTATAGTCCCAGCTACTCAGGAGGCTGAGGTGGGAGGACTACTTGAGCCCTAGAGTTCGAGGCTGTAGTGAGCTATGATTGTGCTACTGCCAGCCTGGGTAACCAAGTGAGACCTCATCTCTTAAAAAAAAAAAAAAAAAGAAGCAGTCAGAGGGATGGTTACAAAATGCAAATCTGATCATTTTCTTCAGATTCCTTGCTTATCCTCTACTACATCTAAATTTACACATCCTTTTACATTCCAGTGTTCCAGTGGGAGAAAAGTCATATCTATGTTTGAAAATAATGTATTTTCACCCTAAAAATGAAAGTCAACCCCTACCCAATAAAAATTATATCTATCTGTCTGGGAGTGGGTTTTTTTTTTGTTTTTTGTTTTTTAATTTGTCCAAAGCTGGGGATGGTGGCCAACACCTGTAGTCGCAGTGAATCAATCAGGAAGCAGAGTTAGGAGGACTGCTTGAGCCCGAGAGTTTGAGGATATACTAGACCATGGTGGCACTTGTGGCTAGCCATTGTGTTCCAACCTGGACAATATAGCAAGACCCCTCTCTAAAAAAATTGTCTTTCACCTGATAGACTTTTCAAACATGTCTTTCTTCGGGTCTGAAAAAAAAAAAAAATCAGTGACTACTTCTTTGAAAATTGCCTCTTTCTTATTCTCTAAAATTTCTGTTAGAAATATATTGCAGTTTCTTAATCCATCCTCCATGTCTCCTAACTACTCTTCAAATTCTGTTTTTAGTTCCCTGGTTCTAGGTGATTTTCTTAGTTTTAGCATTCAATTAGCTACTATCTGTTTCACTGGGTCCAGCTTACCTTGTATATTGAGATATTTCAAATGCTATTCATTTTGAAGATGTTTAACTGGTTCTTCATATTTGCCTGTTCTTAAGTTAATATCTTTACCTGCTTTGTTTTAAAACCTCTAATAATTTAAATAGATGTTATCTTGTCCTTTAACTCTTTGAGGACTTTAAAATTTTAATCAACTTTACTGAGGAATAACTTACATTCAACAAAATGCACATTTAAGTGTACAGCAAATGAGATTTGACAAAATATTCACCCTAGTAACTAACATTCCTTTCCAGATATAAAACATTTCTCCTCACACTCCTTTGCAGCTTTTCCAAAATGTTGACTTATTTTTATCACTGTAAGTTACTTTTGTCTGGTCTAGAACTTCATATAATTGGGATTGTGCAGGATGCACTTTTTGTGTTTGGCTTCCTTCATTCAGGAGAATCTTTTTGAGGTTCATTCATGTTATTGCATGTATTAATTATTCATTACATTCTATTGCTGAAAAGTATTTTGTTTTAAGACTATGCCGCAATTTGTTTATCCATTCCCCTGTTAAGGGACGTTTATGTTATTTTCAGTATTTGTTTATATTGTTTGTTATGAATAAAGCTGATATAAACATTCATGTACAAGTCTTTTTCTAGACATATGTTTTCATTTTTCTTGGATAATAGCTAGCAGTGAAATTGCTGTCACATAATAAATGTATGTTTAAAGAAATTACTAAACTATTTTATAGGATGGATGTACAATTTAGCACTCCTACCAGAAATGTGTGAGCATTAAACCTGCTCCACATCCATTCCAGTACTAGGTATTGTCAGTCTTTTTAATTTTAGCAATTTTTGTAAATGTGGAGTGGTGTTATCTTCCCAGTTTTCAATTTGCATTTTCTCTATAATTCATCATATGGAGCATCTTTCTACATGCTACGTGGCCATTTATGTCTTTTTCTTTCATGGAATGTCTTTTCAAGTCTTTTGCCCATTATTTCACCTTTTAATTAATTAATTAATTAACTATTTTTTAGAGATGGGGGTCTCACTTTGTTGCTTAGGCTGGTCTCAAATACTTGGGGTCAAATGATCTGGTGGCCTCAGCCTTTCAAAGTGTTGGGGTTACAGGCACAAGCCACTGTGTCTAGCCTTTTTTTTCTTTTTAATATGGAGTTTTAAGAGCTCTTTATATACTTTGGATACAAGTCAGATATTGGAAATATTCTCTCCCAATCTGTGATCTGTCCCTTCCTTCCTTCCTTCCTTCCTTCCTTCCTTCCTTCCTTCCCTCCTTCCTTCCTTCCCTCCTTCCTTCCTTTCTTTTTTTCTTTTTTCTGAGACAGAGTCTCTTTCTGTCGCCCAGGCTGGAGTGCAGTGGCACGACCTCTACTCACTGCAACCTCCACCTCCCCGGTTCAAGCAATTCTCTGCCTCAGCCTCCAGAGTAGCTGGGATTACAGGTGCCTGCCACCACGCCTGGCTAATTTTTTGTATTTTTAATAGAGACGGGGCTTCACCATCTTGGCCAGGCTGGTGTCCTTTCATTTCTTAATGAGGTATGTAAAAGTAAAAAAGATGTAAATTTTGAAGGAGTTAAATTTATCCATTTTCGTAGCTTATGCTTTTGGTGTGTCCTATTTATGAACTTGTTGCCTAATCCAAGGTCTTGATTTGATTATACATTTTCTTCTAAGGGATTTATAGTTTTTGCTCTTATATTTAAGTTTATAATTCATTTTGAGTAAATTTTTTATATGATGTGAATTCATCTTTTTGCACATGGATATCCAATTGTCCCAGCAACATCTGTTAAGGAAAAAAAAATCCTTTTTCTATTGAATTGCCTTTGTACCTTTATCAAAAATCAATGGATCCTAAATGTAAGAGTTTATTTCCGGACTCTCAATTCTGTTCTATTGACTACACATCCATCTTTTTGTCAGTACCACACTGTTTTTGTTGTTGTTGTTGTTTTGAGTCGGAGTCATGCTCTGTCACTCAGGCTAGAGTGCAGTGGCACAATCTTGGCTCACTGCAACCTCTGCCTCCTGGGTTCAAGTGATTCTCCTGCCTCAGCCTCCTGAGCAGCTGGGACTACAGGCCTGCACCACTGTGCCCAGCTAATTTTTGTATTTTTAATAGAGACAGGGTTTCACCATGTTGGCCAGGCTGGTCTCGAACTCCTGACCTCAGGTGATTCACCCACCTTGGCTTCCCAAAGTGCTGGGATTACAGGCATGAGCTGCCACGCCCTGCCCACACTGTTCTGACTAATGTTTTGATATTAAGTTTTGAGATGTGGTAGTATATGTCCTCTAACTTTTTTTTGAGACAGAGTTTCACTCTTGTTGCCCAGGCTGGAGTGCAATGGTGCGATCTCGGCTCACAGCAACCTCCACCTCCTGGGTTCAAGCCATTCTCCTGCCTCAGCCTCCGGAATAGCTGGGATTACAGGCCTGCGCCACCACACCCGGCTAATTTTGTAATTTTAGTAGAGACGGGGTTTCTCCATGTTGGTCAGGCGGGTCTCGAACTCCAGACCTCAGGTGATCCGCCCACCTCAGCCTCCCAAAGTGCTGGGATTACAGGCGTGAGCCACCTCGCCCGGCCATATGTCCCCTAATTTTCTATTTCTGTTTCAATTTTTTTTTTTTTTTTTTTTTACTAATCTGGATCCTTTGCAATTCCATATACATTTTAGGATGAGCTTATCAATTTCTATAAAAATGTCTCCTAGGATTTTGATAGAGAGTGCACTGATATATAGATTAATTTGGAGAGAAATGCCATATTATTAATATTTTGTCTTCCAATTCATGAACAAGGAATTTTCTTCATTTATTTAGATCTTCTTTAATTTCTCTCAGCAATGTTTTGAAATTTCCAATGTACAAGTCTTGTGTTGCTTCTGTTAAATTTATTGCTAAGAACTTTTTTTATTCTATTGTGATTTTTAAATTTTCATTTTCAGATTGTTCACTGCCAATGTATAGAAATACAAATTTTTAAATTTAGATATAATTCACACACCATGAAATTCACCCTTTTAAATTGTCAAATTCAGTGTTTTTAGTATATTCGCAGTTGTACAACTATCACCAGTATCTTAATTCTAGAATATTTTATCACCCTTAAAAGAAACTGTTTCCATTAGCAGTCATCCCCCATTCCTCTCTCTGCCCAGCCCCTGGCCACCAATAATCTACTTTCTGTCTCTATGGAATTGCTCTTCTGGGCAATTCATATAAATGGAATCAAACAATATGTGATGTGTCATGTCTGGCTTCTTTCACTTAGCATGTGTTGAAGGTTCATCCAAGTTGTAACATGTATCGGAACTTCTTTCATTTTTATGGCTGAATAATAATCGCATTATATGAAAACCATATTTTTGTAAATTGCTCTTGTATACTGTGACCTAACTGAACTAATTTCTTAGTCCTATTAGATTTGGGGGGTGGTAATGCAGGGAATGTAAATTTTCTGGATTTTCTTTACATCATGGTATCTGTGAATAAAGACATTTTTATTTCTTCCTCTTCAATTTGAATGCCTCTCTTTGTCTTGTTGCACTAGCTCCAATACAATGCTGAATAGAAGTGGCAAGAGTGGACATCCTTACCTTGTTCTAAATCTTAAGGGGAAGGTATCCAGTCTTTTCTTGTTACATATAATAACGTTAGTTCTAACTTTTTTGTAGATGCCCAACCTTTCAGGTTGATTAAATTCCCTTTTATTTCTTGTATGTTGAGTGTTTTTTTAATTATGAATGGGTGTTAGATTTTGTCAAATGTTTTTTCTATGTTACTGTTAAGATGATCATGTCATTTTTGTCCTTTATTCTATTAATATAATGTATTAAATTAGTTGTTTTTCTTTTTTTCACCATCCGTCTACCCAGATGAAGAGTTGTTTTTCTAATGTTGAACCAGCCGTGCAATCCTGGGATAAATCCTATTTACCCACTTGGTCAGGGTAAATAATCCTTTTATGTGACTAGATTTGGTTTGTTAATGAAGTTTTTGTGTCTAATTTCAAGAGGCATACTGGTTTGTAGTTTTCTTGTGATGACTGACTTTGGTATCAAGGTCATACTGGCTTCATAGAATGAGTTAGGTAGGAACTGTTCTTTCTTTTCTGAAAGAGTTTGTGAGGGATTGGTATTATTTCTTCTTTAAATATTTAAGTGTATATAGAAATAAGTTGATTTTTACATATTGATCTTGCACCTTGTGGCATTGTTAAATTCATATATCAGTTCTAATTTTTTTCTTTTCTTTTCCTTCTATTCCTTAGAATCTCTTATATGAAGAATTCTTGTCTTTGTCTGGTTTTGGTATCAGTGTAATACTGGTCTCATAGAATGAATTGGAAAGTGTTCTTTGATTTTCTGAGTCTGATTTCTTCTTTAAATATTTGATAAAGTTTACTAGAATTTAAATATTTGATAGAGTTTACTAGTGCATCTGTGCCTGGACTTCTTTGTGGGAAGATTTTTTATTTGTTTATTTGTTGAGACAGAGTCACTCTGTTGCCCAGTGGAATGCAGTAGTGTGATCATGGCTCACTGCAGCCTTGACCTCCCAGGCTCAAGCGATTCTCCCACCTCAGCCTCCCAAGTACCTGGGACTAAAGGCACGTGCCACCATACCTGGCTAATTGTTTTAGTTTTCATAGAGATGGGGTCTCACTGTGTTGCTCAGGCTGGTCTCAAACTACTGGGTTCAAGTGATCCTCCCTCCTTACCTCCCAAAGTGCTGAGATTACGGGCATGAGCCACTGTGATCAGCTGAAAGATTTTTAATTATTAATTTAGTTTATTTAAATAGAAATTACATAGATAGAAATAACCCAATTAGATTGGTATGGAGCTGTTTAAATTTTTAATTTTTCTTTAAGTCAATTTGTTAATTTATGTCTTTCTAGGGATTTGTCCATTACATCTAAGTTATCTAATTTGTTGCCATTGTTTACTGAATTCTCAGAGTACTTTCTGTAGGGTTGAGTTATGCCCTCTCTTTCATTCCTGATCATGTCAATCTCTCTTCTTTCTTGATCAAACCAACTAATGATTTGTCAATTTACTGACTTCTTTTCAAAGAAACAGCTTTTGACTTTATTTTCTCTATTGTTTTTCTGTTTTATTAATTTCTATCTATCTTATCTGTATTATTTCCTTCTTTCTGCTTTGCTTTGGATTTAGTTTGTTCTTCTTTAGTTTCTTAAGGTGGAAACAAATTATTGAGACATCCCTGTTTTTCTGTAGGCATTTAAAGCTATTCATTTCCTCCTAGCTGCATCCCATAAATGTTTATATTTTGCTTTTCCCTTTTCTTTCAGTTCAAAATATTTTCTACTTTCCCTTATAGATTCCTTTTTCAACCCATGGGTTATTTAGAAGAGTGATGTTTAATTGCCAAATATTTGAGGATATCCCAAATGTATGTTGTTGATTTATAATTTAATTCCAAGGTGGTTGGAGAACATACCTTGTATAATTTAAATCTTTTTATAGTTAAAAAACTTGCTTTATGTGTGCTTGAAGAGTATCTACACTGCTGTCACTGGGTGGGATGTCAGTTAGGTCAGGTTGGTTGATAGTGTTGTTCAGGTGTTTAATATCCTTGCTGATTTTCTGTCTAGGTGGTCTACAAGTATTGAGAGTGGGGTATTAAAGTTTCCAGCTATAATTGCTACAATATTTCTCCTTTCCATTCAGTCATTTTTTGCTTCACCAACTTTAAGACTTGGTTATTAGATGTTACATTTATAACTACTATATTTTCCTGATGAATTGACCCTTTTATCATTATAAAATGTCCCTCTTTGTTTCTAGTAGTATTTTTTCTTTTAAAGTTTATTTTGTCTTAGTTCAAATTCAAGCAGTTTTTGCATCTGATTTTAATTTCTGGATGCCCTCTTGTATCTTCTCTGCATTTGCAAGCTGACTCACGGTCAGCCAGGGATGTGTAGATAGCTTAGTCAGTCCTGTGTGGATGTGTGGAAAGCTTATCAAGGCCTCCTGTGACCGTCTTATTTCCCAGATATCCTTAATAAATTCCTGGATAGTTTGCCAATCCATTGTTTGTCCCAGCCAGGACTAAAACCTCAAGCTATCTGAGCAACTGTTCTTCCTACCAAGTTTACTACTGTTACTTACATGCTGTTGGGCATAGGGTCTCTCCAGGTTCACTCCAAACCTACTGAGCCTTCTCCAACAGTGAGGCTGCTAGTTTTCACAGCGTGTCCCTCTGTAGTAGAATAGTCTCTCACTGTTCTTAACCCAAAGTTCTATTGATTTTCATGAATAATTGCTTCTTTATTTGTTATATGCTTTTTGTCAATTTGCAAAGCCTTTAAACAGTTGCACCTCACCATTTTGTCCAGTTTCATTGTTGCTTTTGGGGAGGAGGATTTGCCGAGCTATTTACTCTGATACTAAAAGTCCCACCTCATAATTTTTTGTTATTACATTGTCTTTCTCAGGTTTTAGCATCAAGACTCTGCTGACCTTATTATGAACTGAATTGAGAAGTATTCCTTATACTTTTTGGAAAAAAGTTTGCATCATTGTTATTTCTTCCACAAATGGATGACAGAATTCACCTGGGCCTAGAGCTTTCTCTGTGTGAGAACTGTTTCATTTAATTTCTTGAATAATTTTACAATAATCCACAAATATAATAACCTTATAAAAGTATAATTCCACTTATAGTCACCCATTGTTTGAGCTATATTTACTTCTACAAGTATAAACTCCCTCTTTATACATTTTAGACACATTTCAGACACACACTTTATATATCATATACATATTAAATACAAGCATATATTTTGCTTTAATCAGTCAGTTGTCCTTTAAAGAAATCAGACAAAAAATATAGACTTTTATATTCACCCATTAATTAATTTCTGGTTCTCTTCTCTTCCTCTACCCTGAACTCTCGTCTCTGCTCCTCAGCACAGTGGGCTTTCAACTGGGGCTTTAATTCCTCTCTACATGAGCCTTTTCATGTGGTCTGAACTTCCTCGCAATATGATGGCTGGATTCTGAGGTCCACCATTCAGATGAGAGAGATGGAAAGAGCCAGCCAGAAGCTGTGTTGCTTTCTAACCTAGAAAGTCATGCAGCAAGGCTGGGTGCAGTGGCGCATGCCTGTAATCCTAACACTTTGGGAGGCCAAGGTGGGCAGATCACTTGAGGTCAGGAGTTCGAGACCAGCCTGGCCAACAAGACAGAACCCCGTCTCTACTAAAAATACAATTAGCCAGGCATGGTGGTGCAAAACTGCAATCCCAGCTACTCAGGAGGCTGAGGCAGGAGAATCACTTGAATCTAGGAGGCAGAGGTTGCAGTGAGCCGAGATTGTGCCACTGCACTCTAGCCTGGGCTACGAGAGCTAAACTCCATTTAAAAAAAAAAAAAAAAAAAAAAGACACAGACTGGGTGAATAGATGAAAAAACAAGACCCATTGATCTGTTGCCTACAAGAAACACACTTCACCTATAAAGACACATACAGACTGAAAATAAAGGGATGGAAAAAGATATTCCATGCCCATGGTAACCAAAAAAGAGCACAAGTAGCTATACTTGTATCAGACAAAACAGATTTCAAGACAGAAACTATAAGAAGAGATAAAGAAGATCACTATATAATGATAAAGGGAGATCAATTCAGCAAGAACATATAACAATTTTAAATATATATGAACCCAACACTGGAGCACCCAGATATATAAAGGAAATATTATGAGAGCTAAAGAGAGATATAGGTCCCAATACAATAAGAGTTGGAGACTTCAACACCCAACTTTCAGCATTGCACAGATTTTCCAGACAAAATCAACAAAGAAACATCAGACTTAATCTGCACTACACGCCAAATGGATCTAACATATTTACAGAAGATTTCGCCTAACAGCTGCAGAATACACATTCTTTTCCTCAGCACATTGATCATTCTCAAGGATGGACCATATGTTAGGTCACAACACAAGTCTTAAGACCAAAAAAACTGAAATAATATCAAGCATCTTCTCTGACCACAATGGAACAAAACTAGAAATTAATAACAAGAGGAATTTTGAAAGCTATATAAACACATGGAAATTACACAAGATCCCCCTGAATGACCAGTGGGTCAATGAAGAAATTAAGGAGACTGAAAAATTTCTTGAAACAAATGATACTAGAAACACAACATATCCAAACCTATGGGAAACAGCAAAAGCAATACTAGGAGGGAAGTTTACAGCTGTAAGTGCCTAAAACAAAAAAGAGAAAAAACTTCACATGAACAATCTAATGATACATCTTAAAAGAAACTAGAAAAGCAGCTGGGTGTGGTGGCTCACGCCTATAATCCCAGCACTTTGGGAGGCCAAGGCAGGCGGATCATGAGGTCAGGAGATCGAGACCATCCTGGCTAACGTGGTGAAACCCTGTCTCTACTAAAAAAAATACAAAAAATTAGCTGGGTGTGGTAGCAGGCACCTGTAGTCCCACCTACTTGGGAGGCTGAGGCAGGAGAATGGTGTTAACCCGGGAGGCGGAGCTTGCAGTGAGCCGAGATCATGCCACTGCACTCTAGCCTGGGTGACAATGCGACACTCCGTCTCAAAAAAAAAAAAAGAACTAGAAAAGCAAGAGCAAACCAAACCCAAAATAAATAATAAAGATCAGGGTAGAAATTAATGAAATTTATGATTACCAGAGGCTGGGAAGGGTAGTGGGGGGGTGAGGATTGGGGAGATGGGGTGGTTATTGGGTACAAAAAAAACAGAAAGAATGAATAAGACCTACTATTTCATGGCACAAAGGGTGAGTATAGTCAATAATAACTTAATTGTACATTTTAAAATAACTAAAAGAGTGTAATTGGATTGTTTGTAATTCAAAGGATAAACACCTGAAGGGATGGATTTTGTTTTAAGCCATGAAAAAGAATATTATAACATTCAATTTTTCTAAAGATAAAATCCTGACTAGTGAAGAAATGAAGGTCAAAAGTAAGATGGCTATATGTGAATATATTTTAAAAACCTGTTAGACTATAAATGCCAAAAGGAAAGCAAGGACATAGGAAACATCTGTATGACGTTTTTAAGTTATAAAGAGATACAAATCATAATATAGAGAGAACTAATGGAAATATTTAGTCAGTATACTAAATCTTCCTGATGAGGCATCTAATTATTAGAATACAATTTAAATTCTTTGGCCTGCAGGGCCCTAATGATCTAGTCCCACCTACCTCTCTAATCTCATTTGTGCTTTTCTCCCCCTGGTTTTCCATCATCCAACCACCCTGACCTTTTATCAGTTGCAAGAATACACCAAACACTTTCCCTTGGAAACATGAAGCTCTTCTCCTCCTTGGGCTTTTGCATATGCTGCCGGTTACCTGTCTGGAAAACTCTTTTCCTCACTCTTCACATGGCTAGCTCTTCTGTCTTCAAGTCTCAGATCTACCTTACCAGAGATCCCTGATAATGAATCCCCCTGATAATGTTCTATTTCAGCACCCTGTCATCTTCCTTAGAGCACTTATCACCTTTTGTATTTACTTTTGTCAATCTCCCTCATTAGACTATTGAATCATGTAAGTCTCACTCACCCCATATTCCCAAGGCCAAGTACAGGGAAAACAACCATGCTCAATAAATATTTGTTGAATGAACGAAAAAAACGTGAAAACCCAAGTATCAGATAATAAGGGAAAGATCCAATTATGATATATTAAGACAGGAAAATATTATATAACATTCAGATTGACCAGTGTGGAGTAGTAAATGTCTATATAAAATGATGGTAAATGAAAAAAATAGGCCACAAAATAGTATGTACATGTATCATACAACTATATAAGGAAAGTACATGTACATTCAAAATGATTAGAAAATAGGTTTTAACAATTAGCAGGCTTTTTGTTAAAAAAAAAAAAAAGCAGGTTTCTGGCTGGGTGCAGTGGCTCATGCCTATAACCTCAGCACATGGGGAGGCTGAGGTGGGAGAATTGCTTGAGGCCAGGAGTTCCAGATCCTACCTCTTAAAAAAAAAAAAAATAGCAGGGTGTGGTGGCATGCACCTGTGGTCCCAGCTACTCAGGAGGCTGAGGCAGGAGGATGGCTTGAGCCCAGGAGTTTGAGGCTGCAGTGAGCTATGATTGCCACTGCACTCCAGCCTGCGTGACAGAGAAAGAAGAAAGAAAGAAAAGACAAACAGAAAGAAAGAGCCTAACAATAATATTATATAAAGTCAATATTGTGGAGAAGTGTTTATAAAATATTAGGTGAAGAAATGCAGCATAATATTCTGTGTGCATCATGATTATAACTAAGCCAAATTAAATACAGATTGAAAAAAGATATAGAAATAAAAATGTTGGCCGGGCGTGGTGGCTCATGCCTGTAATCCCAGCACTTTTGAGAGGCTGAGGCGGGCAGATTACAAGGTCAAGAGATCGAGACCATCCTGGCCAACATGGTGAAACCCTGTCTCTACTGAAAATACAAAAATTAGCTGGCCATGGTGGTGCACGCTTATAGTCCTAGCTACTCAGGAGGGTGAGGCAGGAGAATAGCTTGAACCCGGGAGGCAGAGGTTGCAGTGAGCCAAGATCGTGCCACTGCACTCCAGCCTGGCAACAGAGCGAGACTCCGTTCCAAAAAAAAAAAAAACAAGAAATAAAAATGTCTATTGCATCTTGCATCAAGATGATAAAATTATGCATAAAAATTGTCTTTAAAAAATTTTTAGAGTTGTTGGTCTTTTAAAAATAATATTTTATAATGGGAAATAGCCAAAAATAAGTAAAGAAATAAAAATCACTCATCTCATCACCTAATTAATAACAACTGAACAATATTTTGAGTAAATATTTTGGTCCTTTTCACTAATATAGAAAGAATTTATATAAAACAAAATTAGAGTGACACTACACATATGATTTATAACCTGTTTGTTTTCATTACCAATATATCATAAATATTTTCCCAGGCTATAATGGCTTAATAATAAACTTTCAAAAACATTTTAAACAACAAGGTAACATTAGTGGTAAAGACATACATTACTGGACTGGGCATGGCAAAAGGAATAGACCCAGAGCCCAAATCCATATTAACCTGCAACTGTTTGTTGTTGTTTTTTTTTTCTGAGACAGTTTCGTTCTTGTTGCCCAGACTGGAGTGCAATGGCGTGATCTCGGCTCACAGCAACCTCCGCCTCCCGCGTTCAAGCCATTCTCCTGCCTCAGCCTCCGGAGTAGCTGGGATTACAGGCATGCACCACCACACCCGGCTAATTTTGTATTTTTAGTAGAGACAGGGTTTCTCCATGTTGGTCAGTCTGGTCTAGAACTCCCGACCTCAGGTGATCCGCCCGCCTCGGCCTCCCAAAGTGCTGGGATTGCAGGTGTGAGCCACCGTGCCCGGCCAACCTGCAACTGTTTAAATTGAACACTAAGCATGTCTAAGGCTCAACTACTATATCAATAAAACAAAGCAAATACTGAAAGAAGATGAGGACTGATGCTTCTTTACAGTTATTATGAAGTATGATAAATGTAAAGAAACAATGCAGGAGAGTGAAGGAATGAAATATACTGACAAATCCTAATTCCCAGAATCATCTCCCAAGCACTCTATCAGACTGATAACATATAACTCACACCATATCCCCAGGAGAAGTCCGAGCTTCCTTCAGTAGATATCCCTGCGCCTGTATAACTTGGAAAAGCAGACAGTGAATTCCCAGTGTCGGCTGATGTAAAAGATGATTCTCTTGTGATGTCAGACTTGCTAAAGGCACAATTTGGGAGGAGGAGAGAAAAAAGAAAATTTTTCATATGTCCTCAAGTTTCTGTGGCATTAACTACTCAGCAACTTACTAGGTGATAAACATGTGTACAAATATATCCACATAGGCAAAAATAAATGAAGAACTTGAAATTTGAGCATTATGGAAAAGTCCTAATTCCTACAGAATTGATGGCAGTCATTCCAAATAATTCTAGTCATAGTTTACAATGAATACTTCAACATCTCACCTATGACACACTCTTTTTTTTTTTTTTTTTTTTGGAGACAGAATCTCATGCTGTCACCCAGGCTAGAGTGCAGTGGCACGATATTGACTCACTGCAACCTCGGCCTCCTGGATTCAAATGATTCTCTTGCCTTAGTCTCCCAAGTAGCTGGGACTACAGGTGTGCACCACCATACCCAGCTCATTTTTGCATTTTAGTAGAGAAGGGGTTTCACCATGTTGCCCAGGCTGGTCTTGAACTCCTGAGCTCAGGTAATCTGCCCACCTCGGCCTCCCAAAGTGCTAGGATTTACAGGCATAAGCCACCGCACCCAGCCTATAACATACTCTTGACAACTAAAGACATTTCAGAAATGCTAAAGTAGTATCTGATCTTGTATGGCACTTTTTATTTTTTATTTTTTGAGATGGGGTCTCGCTCTGTCACCCAGGCTGGAATGCAGTGGTGCGAACTCAGCTCACTGCAACCTCCGCCTCCTGGGTTCAAGTGATTCTCCCACTTTAGCTTCCCAAGTAGCTGGGACTACAGGTGCGTGCCACCATGACTGGCTAATTTTGTTTGTACTTTTGTTTTGTTTTTTTGAGATGGAGTCTCGCTCTGTTGCCCAGGCTGAGTGCAGTGGCGTGATCTCGGCTCACTGCAACCTCCTCCTCTCGGGTTCAAGTGATTCTCCTGCCTCAGCCTCCTGGGTAGCTGGGACTACAGGTGTGCGCCACCACCCCCAGCCAATTTTTGTATTTTTAGTAGAGACAGGGTTTTGCCATGTTGGCCAGGCTGGTCTTGAACTCCTGACCTCAAGTGATCCGCCTACATCGGCCTCCCAAAGTGCTGGGACTACAGGCGTGAGCCACCGTGCCCAGCCTTTTTTTTTTTTTTGTATTTTTGGTAGAGACAGAGTTTTGCCATATTGCCCAGGCTGGTCTTGAACTCCTGAGCTCAAGTGATCCACCTGTCTTGGGCTCCCAAAGTGCTGAGACTACAGATGTGAGCCATCACGCCCGGCCTATGATTATACAATATTTTTTTAAATCACACATTGCATCTCAGACACTAATTGAAGTTCTGAGAGACTGAAGAACCATCTTCCCTGTTCTATTACTTAAAATAACTACAGCTAATATTTACTCAGCATTTACTACATGCCAAGCATCGTGCCAAGTTTTACATACATTATCTCATTAATATTTGCAACATCCTATAAGACAGGGGTCCCGAACCCCGGGGTCACAGACTGGTGCTGGTCTGTGGCCTGTTAGGAACTGGGCTGCAGAGCAGGAGGTAAGTGGCAGGTGAGTGCATGAAGCTTCATCTGTATTGACAGCAGCTCCCCATGGCTCACATTACCACCTGAGCTCTGCCTTCTGTCAGATCAGTGGTGGCATCAGATTCTCACAGGAGCACAAACTGCGCATGCAAGGGATCTAGGTTGTGCATTCCTTATGGGAATCTAATGCCTGATCATCTGTCACTGTCTCCCATCATCCCCGGATGGAACTGTCTAGTTGCAGGAAAACAAGCTCAAGGCTCCCACTGATTCTACATTATGGTGAGTTGTATAATTATTTCATCATATATTACAATGTAAAAATAATAGAAATAAAGTGTATAATAAATGTAATGCACTTGAATCATCCTGAAACCATCCCTCACCCCACTGCACAGTCCATGGAAAAATTGTCTTCCACAAAACTGGTCCCTGGTGCCAAAAAGGTTGGGGACTGCTGCTATAAGATATACTATTATCAGTTAAGTAATTTTCCCAATGTTACTCAGCTAATAAGTTGTAGGACCAGGATTAAAAATCAGATGTTGAACTCCTCCTGAGTCCATGTTCTTTTTTATTTATGTTATGTTATTTTATTGTTTGTTTTTTATAATCTTGCTCTTTCTGATATTTATTTAATTTATGTTTTTTCTTTTCTTTTTTTTTTTTTGAGAAGGAGTCTCGCTCTGTCGCCCAGGCTGGAGTGCAGTGGTGTGATCTTGGCTCACTGCAAGCTCCGCCTCCCGGGTTCATGCCATTCTCCTGCCTCAGCCTCCTGAGTAGCTGGGACTACGGGCCCCCACCACCATGCCCGGCTAATTTTTTTGTATTTTTAGTAGAGACGGGGTTTCACCGTGTTAGCCAGGATGGTTTCGATCTCCTGACCTCGTGATCTGTGCACCTCGGCCTCCCAAAGTGTTGGGATTACAGGCGTGAGCCACCGCGCCCGGCCCTATTTATGTTTTTTCTTGAAACAACGTCTTGCTCTTTCACCCAGGCTGGAGTATAGTGGTGTAAACACAGCTTACTGCAGCCCTGACCTTCTGGGCTCAAGCAATCCTCCCATGTCAGCTTCTGTAGTAGCTGGGACCACAAGTGCACATCCCCACACTTGGCTATGTTATTTTATTTATTTATTTTTTGTAGAGATGGGGTTTGCCATGTTGCCCATGCTGGTCTTAAACTCCTGGGCTTAAATGATCCTCCCACCTTTTGGCCTCCTATAGTGCTGGGATTGTAAGTACCAAGCTCCATGTTCTGTTTTTTGTTTGTTTGTGTGTTTGTTTGTGTGTTTGTTTGTTTGTTTTTTCATTCTAATCCCATGGCAGATTATCCGTGTTCTTAACTACTTTATAATACTACTTCTCAAAGGTTATGAAAATATGTATGATGTTGTCATCAGCTGTTTCAGAATGAAAACTAAATGGTACTGAGAACATGACAAAAATTCTTGCTTTGTTTTCATTAGCACAAGGCTTGACACCAATCTTAAGCCAAAAAACAAAACCTCTGCCATGAGCAAGTGCAATAAGTAAACAAGTACACTTTGTGTTATTACCTTTGGGAACTTGTGTCTTTCTCATGACTGTCACTGGTGGGGGAAATTTCCTCCAGCTTCTCTGGAGGGGGATGATGGTTAAGAGCATGTTTTGTTATTCCTTTCCTATGAAAGACAAAACAAAGTTATATTTCCTGTATAAAAAAATACATACAATTCAATAATTTAATCTAGAAGTTAGTCACCTACTTCCTCTGCTCTGGAACTGCACTATCTGATATGGTAGCCACCAGTGGTTAAAATCTGGCTAGTCAGAATTGTGTTTTAAGTGTAAAACACATTGGATTTCAAGAAGAATTTGCAATACTTCATTTATTATCTTGATTACATATTAAAATGATAATATTTTGGATATATTGGGTTGTTAAACAAAATATATTCTTAAAATTAATGTCACTACAAGTTGAAAATATAGTAGATATCACCACACACCAATTAGAACAGCTAAAATTAAAAATAATGATAACACAAAATGCAGGCATGGATGTGGAGAAACTGGATGTCTCATACATTGCTGGCAGGAATGTCAAATGGTATAGCCATTCTGGAATAGTTTGACAGTTTCTAATAAAACTAAACATATGCATTTACCCAGAGCCCTAGCAGTTGCACTCTTGGGCATTATGCCTAGAGAAATGAAAACTTACATTCATACAAAAATCTGTATACAAATGTTCACAGCAGCTTTATTTACAATTGAAAAAAATAACTGAAAACAACTCAAATGTCCTTTAACATTGATATTTCCACATAATGAAATATTATTCAGCAATAAAGAGAAATAAACTATTGATACATGCAACAACTTGGATGGATCTCAAAAGCACCATGCTTTTTAGTGCAAAAAGCCAAAGCCAATAGAAAAACCATTAACTACTACAGTTGACCTTGAACAACACAGGTTTAAACTGTGTGAGCCCATTTATATGCAGATTTTTTTCAATAAATATATTGGAAAATTTTTTGGAGATTTGCAACAATTTGAAGAAACTCAACAGATGAACCATGTAGCCTAGAAATATCGAAAAAATTTAAGAAAAAGGCATGTCATGAATGTGTAAAATATATGTAACTACCAGTCTATTTTTGTGTTGACTATGTTATTGGTAAGGCTTCCAGTCAACAGTAGGCTATTAGTGGTTAAGTTCTGGGGAGTCAGAAGTTGAACATGGATGTTTTACTGTACAGGGGGTCAATACCCCTAACCCCTGCATTGTTTAAGGGCCATTTATATAATGGTACATTGGACAAAACTATAGTGGTAGAGAACAGATTAATGGTTGCCAGGGATGGAGACAAGAGTGGATATAACTATAAAGGGATAGGGATACCCAGTGAAGTTCCTTGGTGGTGATGAAACAGCTCTCTATCTTGATTTATAGTCGTATTTGCAGTAATCTGTAAATGGGACCAAATTGCATAGAAAGAACTATATACACACATACACACACACAGGAGTGGATGTAAAAACTGGATAAGGTCTGTAGGTCTAGTTAACAGTATTGTACCAATGTCATTTTCCTGGCTTTTAAATTATACCACAGTTACATAAGATGTCATCATTGGGGGAAGCTGAGTGAAAAGTTCATGGGATTCTTGGTACTATTTTTACAACTTCCTGTGAGTCTATAATTATTTCAAAATAAAAAGGTAAAAAAATTTCACTTTTATTTTATTTTTTGAGATGGGGTCTTGCTGTGTTGTCCAAGCTGGAGTACAGTGGTGTGGTCATAGCTCACTGCAGCCTTGACCTCCTGGACTCAAGGGATTCTTCTGTCTCAGCCTCCTGTGTATCTGAGACTACAGGTACTCACCACCACACTTGGTTAATTATTTAATTTTTAATTTTTTTTTTTTTTAGAGATTGGGATCTTGTTATGTTGCTCAGGCTGTCTCTTAACTCCTGGCCTCAAATGATCCTCCTACCTCAGCCTCCCAAAGTACTGGGATTCAAGACATGAGCCACTGCACTCGGCCAATTTCACCTTTCTTTTTTAATGTGACCACCTGAAAATTTTAAATTACATATGTGGCTTATATCATATTTGTATTGAATATTGCTGCTCTAGAGACTCCAATGTATGCACTGGATTAAGCTATGGGGTCAATCATTATATGTTCCAGTAATCTATGGGGTCAATCAATATATGTTCCTAGTAATCTACGGTAGACTTTCCTCACAAAACTCTGTAGTCAAATACATTTAGGAACTGTAATAGGTTGAACAAAGTTACACAGATTTCTTTACAAGAGATCTTCCAGGTCTTTAATATGCAAATGTTTATCATAAATCTCAAATACTCTCATTTCAAAGGAAACTAAGGCACAGAGGGATTAAGTAACCTGCTTAAGGTCATTTGGTTAGTAAGCGATGAAGCCAAGATTCAAATCCTAGTAATCTGGCTCTCAGAGGAAGGCCTCTAGAAGGAAATGAAGAGTTTGAGATTTTAGTGAATTGTACCATTGTTCTATATAAAGATAAAGCTAAGAGCCCAGTCAGTGGAGCTTGCACTTTAAATTATTTCTCAAATTGTGGAGATCAATTTGTGCAGACTTACCTCTATGTCTCTCATTCAGTGGTCCTACAACCAAGAGCTTGTCTTTGAAAAAGTGGAAAGGATAAGAAATACAAATTCAAGCTATGAAATAGAGACTTAAGACATTTTTTAGTCTGCCAGGGAAATCTATGAATTGACAATTAGATAATAACAAAAAATATCATTAAATTTAATAATGGCACTATGACTACATACAAAAATGTCCATAATTTTTAGAGATGCATAATGACATATATAGGGGTGAAATGGCAGTATCTGCAGTTTTGCTTTCCTTATTTCACAGAGAGGTGCAGAGAAGTTAATAAAAGGATAAGGAGGCCAGGCGCGGTGGCTCACGCCTGTAATCCCAGCACTTTGGGAGGCTGAGGCGGGCAGATCACGAGGTCAGGAGATCGAGACCATCCTGGTTAACATGGTGAAACCCCGTCTCTACTAAAAATACAAAAAATTAGCTGGGCATGGTGGCGGGCACCTGTAGTCCCAGCTACTTGGGAGGCTGAGGCAGAAGAATGGCGTGAACCTGGGAGGCGGAGCTTGCAGTGAGCCGAGATGGCACCACTACACTCCAGCCTGGGCGACAGAGTGAGACTCTGTCTCAAAAAAAAAAAAAAAAAAGAAAGAAAGAAAAGGATAAGGAAGATAGATGAAGCAAATATATTAACTTTGTTAACTGTTGAATGTGGGGTGACAGGTAGTTCATGATACTATTCTCTATATGTTTATGTTTGAAATTTTTCATTAAAAAATGTTAAGCTGTATGTTGAAAATCATTCCTTTCCCATACTCTTTTCAACAATTATAATTTTTAATGGCTAGGTAGAAAACTAAAGTTACGGCTTCAAAGCAGGTTATCATTATTATAACATCTAAAGTAAAAATTGCTTTGAATTTGCTCCCATTAAGATACATTTTATCTTCATTATCTTCATTATTCACTTCATCCTGACTCCAGCTACAGAATCATCTTTTGGGCCTTATAGGGAGTATCAAATCAACAATCAAGAACAAGTAGGCCAGGCGCGGTGGCTCACATCTATAATCCCAGCACTTTGGGAGACCGAGGCAGACAGAGTCCAGGAGTTCAAGACCAGCCTGGGGTGAAACCCCATCTCTACTAAAAATACAAAAATTAGCTGGGCATGTAGTCCTGCGACTTGGGAAGCTGAGGTGGAAGAATCACTTGAACCTAGGAGGTGGAGGTTGCAACTGAGCCAAGATGGCACCACTGCACTCCAACCTGTGCAACAGAGACTCCGTCTCAAAAAAAAAAAATAGAAAGAAAACTGATATAACTATACTAGTTAATAATAATTCTGGCCCAACAAGTGCCTATCATTTTTTTCCATACAAGATTTTTTTTAACTTTCAGAATGGTTGGAATTAATCATAAAAGCAGATTTTTAGCTAAACCTCAGTCACTTTATTGGGAAAAGACAGTTTCCTCACAATTTTTTTTTTAAGTAGGAACAACACATCCCAAATCTAAGAGATGACTGTTTCTTCTTCCTAATTCCCAAAGAGTTTACTAGGAACTAAACTGCTACCATGTAGATATCTTATTCCTTAATAAATAATAAGCTTCTAAAAGGCAAAGAGAGGTTTTAGACTTATTTTCTTTGTATGCCTATTGTATCCCAAGTAAAAGTGCGAAGGGACAAGGAAAATACCATTTATTGAGGATGTATATGTGTCAAGCTCCACACCATCATTTTATTCTTATTTTATTTTTATTTATTAATTTTTTTGAGACAGAGTCTTCCTCTGTCACCCAGGCTGGAGTACAGTGGCGTGATCTCGGCTCACGACAACCTCTGCCTCCCAGGTTCAAGCAATTCTCATGCCTTGGCCTCCCAAGTAGCTGAGATTACAGGCATGTGCCACCATGCCCAGATAATTTTTTGCATTTTTAGTAGAGACAGGGTTTCACCATGTTGCCCAGGCTGGTTTTGAACTCCTGAGCTCAGGCAATCGCCCACCTTGGCCTCCCAAAGTGCTAGGATTACAGGCGTGGGGGTCCACACCATCATTTTAAATAAGCTTTTGGATAAGGTGTTACTCCCATATTGCAGAAACGAAGGCTCAGTGATGTAGTAATTTGCCTAAAAGTCACGTGGCTAGAAGACAGCCTAGCCAGAAACCCAAGAATGATTCAAAATAGCATGCTTGCAATTATCATGTATGTGCATAATTAATATTTAATAAATTAAATAGTTAATAATTAATATTAATAGTTAATATATTTATGGTTGCTAAAATTACAAAGCTAAATGAAAGGAAAAGTTAATATTTAATTAATACATTTATTTATAGTTAATATTTAATTAATAAATTTATGGTTGCTAAAATTATATAGCTCCATGAAGGAAAAAAAATTGGAATTTGGGGTTAAAGCCCAAGCTCAACTCCTGACTTTTTGGCTATATAATCTTAAAATATGTAACATTTCTGATATAATTTCATCTTCTGAAAGACTGAAGATAATCATACCCACTTTACAGAGTTGTTAAGATCAAAAAGTGAAGTGAGCTGGGCATGGTGGCTCATGCCAACACTTTGGGAGGCCAAAGTGGGAGAACTGCTTGAGTCCAGGAGTTTGAGACCAGCCTGGGCAACATAGTGGGACCCTGTCTCTACCAAAAAAAATTTTTTTTTAATTAGCCAGTTGTGGTGGTGTGCACCTGTAGTCTCAGCTACTCAAGAGGCTACATTGTGAGGATCACCTGAGCCCATAGGTGGAGGCTGCAGTGAGCAAGGATTGCACTACTGCCCTCCAGCCTGGACAACTGAGCAAGACCCTGTCTCCAAAAAAAAAAAAAAGTGAAGGCCCTTTTGGAAGTGTAAAGCATTAATAAATGTATGACACTATTATTACTTTCTAAATTATTATACAACACTTCGGTCAGGGTAGGGGGCGGCTCTTTTTTTTTTTATTATTTATTTATTTATTTATTTTGAGACGGAGTTTCGCTCTTGTCACCCAGACTGGAGTGCGATGGCGTGACCTCCGCTCACTGCAACCTCTGCCTCCCGGGTTCAAGTGATTCTCCTGCCTCACCCTCCCAAGTAGCTGGGTTTACAGGCCCCCGCCTCCATGCCCGGCCATTTTTTTTTTTTTTGCATTTTTAGTAGAGATGGGGTTTCGCCATGTTGGCCAGGCTGGTCTCGAACTCCTGGCCTCAAGTGATCCGCTCGCCTCAGCCTCCCAAAGTGCTGGGATTACAAGCGTGAGCCACCACGGCCGGCCGTGAGGGTGGATCTTTTTAAAGCCAGAAATATTTGCTCTTTAAAGTCTCAAAAGCAAAACTGATCTTTATGGATTCTGGTGCTTAATTGCAGAGGTGGGGAGGCAGTATGTGTGATGGTTATGACCACAGGCTTCAGAATCAGATCGACATCAGGTTTGTACCTCTCAGCTCTACCACCTTCAAGCTGTGTGATCTTTGGCATGCTACAATCTTTAATTCTGGGATCTTTATCTGTAGAATGTGCAAAATAATGTTCCCAATCTGATATCATTGATAGGAATGAGCAAATGTATGTAAATAGCTTTGCACAGTGTCAAGTGAGCACTTTCCTGGAGCCCTCAGTTAGCTATTAATAACTTCTCGAGCTACCATGGCCATTAACAATGGGACCTGAAGCACTGCGGATGCTACAAATGCTTCAGCAGACCCAGTGCTTGATTTCAGGAATTTCAGTCGAAGGGCGACACGCCCTCAGCTGGAGATGGAGGAAGAAGGGGCAGGGTCCAGCAGGGCTGAGAGGAGAGAATTCCGAAGAAAAATCTCTCCCCAGACCTGGGAAAGGAAAGGAACGAAGGACTGGTCAAGGAGGGTCCCCAGAGCGCCCGCCGCCCGCCCCGGCTGGGGTGGCTGAGCAGTCCACTCACAGCTCCAAGCTCTGTGGCACCGCCTTCCGAGTGTATCTGGAGATCATCCTCCTCCTCCTCCTCCTCCTCCTCCTCCTCCTCAGCCGCGGCCGGGGCAGGCACGCCAGGGTGGGGGCCTCCGGGCCTGGCCCTCCCGCCGGCTCCGGCCCGGCCCCTCCCGCCACCTACCGGCCCCGTCTCGCCCCGTCACCTAGACTCCGAGCAGCCACCTCCCCAGGGTCCCCACCTCTCCAGTCCTCCGACCTCCCTGCTTTGCCGCGGGGGCGGAAGTGACGAAGGCCCCCGGACGCTCGCAAAATGCTCCCGCCGACGCACAGCAGTGACGACACACAAGGTTTCGGGGACTGAGTGGGTTTCAGACTTTCTCTCAGGATTTCCGCTGGCTTCAGGTTCCGGTCAGGCGTCGGGACAGAGCCTGATCCAGGCTTCGGCGGCCGGTGGCAGCTCTCGATCAGCTCTCGCAGTCGGAGAAGCGGCTAAGGAAAGGTGCCACAGCAGAGACGCGAAGGAGAGGCCCTAGAACCGTAAGAGAAATTGGCTTCATTTTGTTAGATGGCAGGAGGGAGCCTAGACTGGGGAAAGAGCACTAGACTCCAAGTCAAGCCCCTGCTGCTTGGTCGCTTCTTTTTCTGTACTCTGGGTTTTCTCATATGTACAGTGAGGCATTAGCCTGAGTGATCATAGAGTCCCTTCCAGTTCTGACACCAAATTCTGCATGATGACGTGTGTTTGGCGTTATGGGGTGGATGGGTAGAATTACTGTCTGTCCCTCTGGGTTGAAAGGCAAAATGATGATTTGGTTAGACTGTGGTGAGTGGGTGTCTGGATAAGAAGAAGCAGGTTCCTTATGAGTCTCTTAGAAAGCTGAGTAAGATTGGAATCATGGAGTTAGGGTGGTCCATCCACTGCCATTTCTTTCTTTACCAAGCATCACCTGGCAGCAAGAATAAACTAGTACTCTTATTTAGGAAAACCCTTAGAAAATTAAGAGATAAGTAAGGAAAACCCTTAGAAAATTAAGAGGTATCAATGCAACCTCCATCAAAATACCAATGACATTCTTCACAGTCATAGAAAAAAGATCCTAAAATTTATACGGAACCACAAAAGAGCCAGAATAGCCAAAGCTATCTTGAGCAAAAAGAACAAAACTGGAAGAATCACATTACCTGACTTCAGATTATACAACAGAGTTATAGTAACCAAAACAGCATGGCACTGGCATAAAAACAGGAACAGAATAGAGAACCCAGAAACAAATCCATATGTCTGCAGTGAATTCATTTTCAGCAAAGGTACCAAAAACATACATTGGGGAAAAGACAGTCTCTTCAATAAATGATACTGGGAAAACTGATACCCGTATGCAGAAGAATGAAACCAGACCCACTACCTCCCACCATATACAAAAATCAAGTCAAAATGGATTAGAGACTTAAATCTAAGCCCTCAAACTATGAAACTACTAAAAGGAAATATTGGGGAAACTCTCTAGGACATTAGAGTGGGCAAAGATTTCCTGAGTAATACCTCACAAACAGAGGCAGCCAAAACAAAAATGGACAAATGGGAGCACATCAAGTTAAAAAGCTTCTGCACAGCAAAGGAAACAATCAACAAAGTGAAGAGAGAACCCACAGAATGGGAGAAAATATTTGCAAACTACCCATCTGACAAGGGATTAATAACCAAAATATATAAGGAGTTCAAACAACTCTCTAGGAAGCAGTCTAATAATTGATTAAGAATTGGATAAAAACTCTGAATAGACATTTCTCAAAGAAGACATAAAAATGGCAAACAGGTTTATGAAAAGGTGCTCAATATCATTGATTATCAGAGAAATGCAAATCAAAACTACAATAAGATAGCATCTCACCCCAGTTAAAATGGCTGTTATCCATAAGACAGGCAATAACAAATGCTGGCAAGGATTTGGATAAAACACTGTTGGTGAGAATGTAAATTAGTGCAGTCACTATGGAGAACAGTTTTGGAGATTCCTCAAGAAACTAAAAATAGAGCTACTTTATGATCCAGCAATCCCACTGTTGGGTATTTACCTAAAAGAAAGGAAATCAGTATATCAAAGAGATATCTGCACTCCCATGTTTATCGCAGCACTATTCTCAGTAGCCAAGATTTGGAAGCAACCTAAGTGTCCATCAACAGATAATGAAGAAAATGTGGCACATACACACAATGGAGTGCTTTTCAGCCATAAAAAAAAAAAATGAGATTCTGTTATTTGTAACAACATGGATGGAACTGAAGATAAAGTGGAACTGGATGGAAGTGAAATAAGGATGGCACAGAAAGATAAACTTCAAATGTTCTCACTAATTTGTAGGAGCTAAAAATTAAAACAGTTGAACTCATGGAGATAGCAAGTAGAAGGATGGTTACCAGAAGCTGGGAAGGGTTGCAGAGGGTTTGTGGGGGAGTATGGTTAAAGGGTACAAAAAAAATAGAGTGAATGAAAACTAGTATTTGGTAGCACAGCAGGGTGACTATAGTAAATAATAATTTAATTGTACATTTAAAAATAACGAAGTTCAGATGAGAGCATGTCCTGGCTATAAAAATTTTTTTTAATAAAAATAACTAAAAGAGTATAATTAGATTGTTTGTAACACAAAGGATAAATGCTTAAGGCAATGGATATCTCATTTACCCTGAGGTGCTTATTATGCATTGTATACCTGTATCAAAATATCTCATGTACCCCATAAATATATACACCTACTATTTACCCTTAAAAATAAAAAAAAAAAAACAGCACTTTGGGAGGCCGAGGCAGGTGGATCATGAGGTCAGGAGTTTGAGACCAGCCTGGCCAATATGGTAAAACTCCGTCTCTACTAAAAATACAAAAATTAGCCAGGTGTGGTGGCGTGCGCCTATAGTCCCAGCTACTCGGGAGGCTGAGGCAAAAGAATCGCTTGAACCTGGGAGGCAGAGGTTGCAGTGAGCTGCGATCACTCCACTGCACTCCAGCCTGGGCGACAGAGCGAGACTCCATCTCAAAAAAAAAAAAAAAGAAAAAGAAAAGAAAAAAAGAAAAGAAAGATATACCTACCATCCCATGAGACTTGAAAAAGGGGCAAATTTAGGACAGAGGTAAAATGACAGGACATGAATGTTTTGTAGTTCTGAATTCCTCTACGCCATACAATGTTCATAAAAGAGAGAGATGTACATTCTGTAGAGCAAGACAGATTGTACTTTAGAGTTTAAATAACAAAATTTTAAAGCAGGGAGAGATTTTAGAGATGGTAGATAACTTATCCTAAATTAAAGAAAAAAACCCAGAAAGAGAAAGTGAAATGTCCACAGTGGCACAACTAATTAGTGGCAGAACTGGGGTTTTTGATAGTATGTAAACAGTAGGTGTTAGTGCAGTGTTTCTCGAAATATATTACACATACCACTGCTAGTACAAGGGCAAACATTAAAAATTTCATTCTTCACTTCCAAAATAGGAAAAATATAAAAAGTAAAGATTTTATTCTTACATACTTACTAATTGGGGAATGTGATACTAGATTTCTATTCACTGTATTATATCAAGGTTTCCTTTTAACGTAATTTTAAAGATAAAGTTTTAGGTGTAAAGGGTCATTAAAAATAATATTAGGCCAGATGCCTATAACCCCAGCACTTTGGGAGACCAAGGTGGAAGAACTGCTTGAGCTCAGGAGTTCTAGGCCAGCCTGGGCAATATGGCAAAACCTTGCCTCTACTAAAAATACAAGAAAAGTTAGCTGGGCATGGTGGCATGCAACTGTGGTCCCAGCTACTTGGGAGGCTGAGGTGGGAGGATGGCTTGAGCCCAAGAGGTGGAGGTTGCAATGAGCTGTGATCATGCCGCTGCACTTCAGCCTGGGCAACAAGAGTGAAACTGCATCTCAAATAAATAAATAAAGTTTAAAAAAATTAAATAAATATTACTGTAGGTGGTGTATGGTTAAGGCAAAAACCATGGTGATGGTATGTGACTAAATTTTATTTTTTTATTTTTTATTTTTATTTATTTATTTTTTTTAGTTGGAGTCTTGCTCTGTCACCCAAGCTGGAGTGCAGTGGCATGATCTCGGCTCATTGCAACCTCTGCCTCCTAGGTTCAAGTGATTCTCCTGCTTTAGCCTCCCGAGTACCTAGGATCACAGGTGCATGCCACCACACCCAGCTAATTTTTGTATTTTTAGTATTTTGTATTTTTAGTAGAGACGGGGTTTCACCATGTTGGCCAGGCTGGTCTCAAACTCCTGACCTCCAGTGATCTGCCTGTCTCGGCCTCCCAAAGTGATAGGATTACATGCATGAACCACTGTGCCCGGCCTAACTAAATTTTAGAAAACAATGTTCATGGAACCATCTAAAAGAGTTCAGATGTTACTTCTGCATTGTTCTATGTGGTTTATATTTTGGAACTTTAAACATAGTTTTCAAAGAAGAATGGAAGAAACCATGAAGCTTCCTACGATGGAAGACACAGTGGAGTACTGCCTGTTCCTGATACCAGATGAGTCAAGGGACTCAGATAAACATAAAGAGATTCTTCAGAAGTACATTGAGAGAATAATGACTCAGTTTGCACCTATGCTGGTCCCCTACATCTGGCAGAATCAGCCTTTCAATCTTAAATATAAACCTGGGAAAGGTAAGACTCTTTTACTTGTTTGGATTAGTGTGACTTTTAATGTTATCCTGACAACAGTGATGTGTAATAGTCCACGCTTCATTCAGTGTTGCCAGGAAGAGATTAATACACTAAACTTTTTAGATGAGTAATACTTGTCTATATTCAGTTAGCCTTAAAGCTTTTTTTAAAAAAAATCATATTAATGAAAACTTTCTAAATTTGCCTTAGGAATTAGCATATACTAAACATTATTAAACTCATGGCTATTCTTTTGAACTTTAGTTACTACACTATGCCATAATGTATCTAAGTATCTATACTAAATAGTTTCAGGCATCTGGCTTTAATCATGGTTCCTTTTGCTGTTACTCAGGATTCCTTATTTTGGTGATGTGTTCGGTAGGCTGCCTTGTTTCATATAGCCATTTTGGTAAGGATCTGAGTGGCTCTGCCCGGCTTATAAAGATAAATAATTGGGCTTTATGACTAATATTTGCCACTTACAAGCATTTTGAGGTTTCTTCATTGCTTCCCTGTGTTGTTGGTGCTTGAGATCTGACCTCTGGCAAAATATGGCACTCTGTCCTGTTATGAGAAAAACCCAGGATTAAACTAGGAGGGAGCGGAGAGACCAAAGAATGACTCGGACAGGTCTATCTTGGCAAGTAGATAAGTTTATTAGGACTTACAGACAAGACACTCCTGGGCAGCATCAGGACAGCTCTAGAAATCCACCCCACCTCCCATATTTAAGTTGCTTGTAAGCTAATTTTTTGGCTCTTTGCCTACTGCGTATATGCAATGACATTGTTTTCCTTGGTATGTTCCCAGCTATGCCCTGCAATGTTTGGGTTCTCAGGACCTGCTCCTCTGCTGGGCACGATGGCTTTGGCTTGCCAGCTGGCCTTTGAAGTTTAAGCAGCAGACATGTACCCTTAAGTAGTCTGATGGGGAACTGGTCACATTACAGTTCTATCATTTCTTATAGTTTTATGAAAATAAATCATGGGTAGGTGACCAAGTCTCTCCTTACACAGTGACTTATGTGAGGTCTTATTTGGGATCAGGAGCCTGGCATCTTGTGATACCATCACAAGATATACCCCCCATGTATACATCACAAGTATACATCACTGTGATACTCTCAGTTTAGTGTGTATCTGTTATCTTTTGGCAACAGTTGCTACATATCTTACTGTTAATTTTATTGAACTCTTATTCATTGAAATACATATGATATTTATTGGCAAGAACACTGTCACATTGGTGTAGCACATCTAAAACCAACCCTTTATCCATCCTCTAGAAAACCATTTTTACTGTTTTCTTATCTTGTTTAATGGCATTGCCATCCACCCAGTTATCCAAGCTAGTCAGTAATTCAAAATCATAATCAGTTCCTCACTTCACCATGTTCAGTCAGATGCTAAATCCTGAATGCTTCTAAAATATGACCCCTTCTCTACATCTATTTGGCTTCAGTGTAGACCCTCTTTATCTCTACATCTGGAAAACAACAACAGCCTCCTAACTTACCTCTCTGGTTCCTGTCTTTCTAGTTCCTAACACTGTTGCTGGTTATGTTTGTAAAACACAAATTTGATTGTGTCACTCTCCTGCTTAATATCCTTCAGTAGTTCCCATTGCTTCAAGATGAAATTTAAATCAAAGTCTAATATAGACAAAAATAGTTACTTTAATTGGAGTTCTCTAGTTGAAGAAACTTGAGATCTGGGGTGGGGAGAAGAAGAGTTGGTTGGGCTGTTCTTCTACCTATTGTTTGCCATGGCAGCTCTTGAGACGCTCTGTAATGCACTTGTTTGACCTTCATTCTGTTAATGAGGGATATTAACTGTACATTGATTTTTATGTGTTGAACCATCCTTGCATCCCAGGAATAAATCTCGCTTGGTCGTGGTGAATAATCTATTTAATGTGTTGTTGAATTCAGATTGCCGATATTTTGTTAAGGATTTCTGCATTGATACTCATCAGGGATATTGATCTACAGCTTTCTTATATTGTCTTTGTCTGGCTTTGGTATTAGGGTAATGCTGGCCTCAGAAGGAATTTGGGAATTCCCTCCCTTTTATTTTTTTGGAAGATTTTGAGGAGGATTGGTGTCAAATTCTTTAAATGTTTGGAAGAATTCCCCGGTGAAGCCAGCTTTTCTTTGTTAGGAGCTTTTGGATTATTTATTCAATCTCCTTACTAGTTATAGATTTGTTCAGATTTTTGTATTTCTCATGATCCAGTCTTGACAGGTTGTGTTTCTAGGAATTTGTCGATTTCTTATAGGTTATCCAACTTACTGGTATACCATTGTTCATAGAATTCTCTTATCCTTCTTATTTCTATGACATAAGTTGTACTGTCCCCTCTTTCATTTCCGATTTTAGTTATTTGAGTATTTGCTCTTATTCCTGGTTAATCAAGTTAATAGTTTGTCAATCTTTTAAAAAAAACCCAACTCAGCTGTTTTGTTTTTCTATTATTTTTTCTGGTCTCTATTTTATTTCTCTCTGCTGTAATGTTTATTATTTCCTTCCTTATGCTGGGTTTGGGTTTAGTTTTTTTTTTTTTTTTGAGGTATAGGTTGTTGATTTGAGATCTTTCACAACTACAAACTTCCTTTTTAGCACTGCTTTCACTGAATTCCTTAAGTTTTGGTATGATGTGCATTCATTTTCATTTGTCCCAAGATATTTTCTAATTTCCCTGTGATTTATTCCAAGAGTGTGTTGTTGTTTAGTTTCCATGTGTTTGTGAATAGTGCACATGTTTGAAAACTTCTGCTCCATCCAAATCTAGCGTCCTGGTATTCCCAGAATACTCTATACATACATACTCTATACATCATGCCTCTGTGCCTTTGCACATACTTTTCCATTTTTCTGGAAAGCTCACCTCTTGTCATTCCTCCAGGCAAGCATAGCACAGATATCCCCTCCTTTATACTCACATAGCCCTTACTGCACACTCCTGTTCTAGAGTTCATTATCTTGTTTTGAGATCATTTGGTTGTCTTGTTTTACCCTGAGCTCCTCAGGAGTAGGCTTCTTCTTCAGGATTGCAACCCCTGCTCCCCAGTACTTAGAGCAATCAGTCAATGAATGTGTATTCAGTTGAATGATTATGTGCATTTTATTTGCAGTAACAAATTTATCTGGTTACATGGTTGCTTTTCTCTTGTTTTTAGGAGGTGTTCCTGCTCATATGTTTGGCGTGACAAAGTTTGGGGATAACATTGAGGATGAATGGTTTATTGTTTATGTAATAAAGCAGATCACAAAGGAATTTCCAGAGTTAGTAGCAAGGTATTGTAGTTATTTTAATTATTCTAAAGGAATTCTATTACTGAAACAAAGTGACTACATTTTTATCTATTTAGTAATTTATTTTTCTCCTGTAGTCTACTGGAAATTGTACAGATTTTAATAGTATCTGTGCTCTTTTTTTTTTTTTTGAGACAGTCTTGCTCTGTCACCCAGGCTGGAGTGCAGTGGTGTGATCTTGGCTCACTGCAATCTTCACCTTCCGGGTTCAAGTGATTCTCCTGCCTCAGCCTCCCAAGTAGCTGAGATTACAGGCGTGCACCACCACGCCTGGCTAATTTTGTATTTTTAGTAGAGACAAGGGTTCACCATGTTGGCCAGGCTAGTCTCTGGAGCTCCTGACCTCAGGTGATCCACCCACCTTGGCCTCCCAAAGTGCTGGGAATACAGGCGTAAGCCACCGCGCCCAGCCATATCTGTGTTTTCTTTCTCTTCTCTTGTGGCTTCCTTTTCTTGAGAAAGAATTAAAGTACACGGCCAGGCGCGGTGGCTCACACCTGTAATCCCAGCACTTTGGGAGGCCGAGGCAGGCGGATCATCTGAGGTCAGGAGTTCGAGACCAGCCTCAACATGGAGAAACCCTGTCTCTACTAAAAATACAAAATTAGCCAGGCATGGTGGTGCATGCCTGTAATCACAGCTACTCGGGAGGCTGAGGCAGGAGAATTGCTTGAACCTGGGAGGCGGAGGTTGCGGTAAGCCAAGATCGCGCCATTGCACTCCAGCCTGGGCAACAAGAGTGAAACTCTGTCTCAAAAAAAAAAAAAAAAAAAAAATTAAAGTACTGTCAAAGAGTTCAACTTCCAAAAGTACAAAGGTTTCTACTGCTCTTGCTTCCCAGAAGTAATCACCATTAAATTCCTTGTGGATCTTTGAAAAATAAAATTCCATTCATACACATACACGCATATTTCACGTATTTTTAAATATGTATTCCTCTACTAGACCATAGCTATATTTTTTGAGAAATCATACACAGAAACAATTTAAAGAGAAGTCAGTGAACACAATTGTATAGGAAGCAAAGTAGGTAACATTACGTTAAAAATGGGACCTGAGTTTTCTGTAATTACCACGTATTGCCAGCAGAGGGCGTTCCGCCCACTTATATTTTGTCCTAGTTTTCCTAGTCAGCACCCAAATTCTGATCTTTTTTTACCCAGTCAACCTCGTTCCCAACAGAACAAAATAGAAGGGAGAAAAAAACCTTTGAAAACTTATTATTTAAATTTTAAACATACATTAAAGTAGAGAGAATGAACCCACATGTTCCCATTATCCAGCTTCAACAATTACCAACTCATGGTCATTATTATTTCATCTGTAGCTGTCATTTGATCCTTAAATATTTCAGGATGTAAATCTAAGCGATAACTCATTTTATTTTTATCTTTAAATAAATTTATTTAAAATTTTTAAATGTTTTAAATTTATTTATTATTTATTTAGTTTTTTAAAGACGGGGTCTTACTATTTTGCCCAGGCGGGACTTGAACTCCTGGGCTCAAGCCATCCTCCTGCCTCAGTCTCCCAAGCAGCTGGTACTACAGGCACATGCCACTGTGCTCTATTTTATTTTATTTTATTTTTTTGAGACAGCCTCTCACTCTCTTGCCCAGACTGGACTGCAGTGGAACAATCTCGGCTCACTGCAACCTCTGCCTCCCGGGCTCAAGCAATTCTCGTACCTCATCCTCCTGAGTAGCTGGGGCTATGGGCGTGCACCACCACACCTGGCTAATTTTTGTATTTTTTGTAGAGACAAGGTTTCACCATGTTGGCCAGGCTGGTCTCAAACTCCTGACCTCAAGTGATCCACCTGCCTCAGCCTCCCAAAGTGCTGGGATTACAGGTGTGAGCCACTGCGCCCAGCCTATTTTTAAAATTGATAAATAAAAATTTTATATATTTATTATGTATAACATGTTGTCTTGAAATACATATATATTGTAGGATGGCTGAATTGAGCTCATAATGTACATTACTTCACATACTTATTTTTTTGTGTGTGGTGCGAACATTTAAAATCTACTGCCTTAGCAAGTTTCAAGAACACAATATATTGTAGGCCTGGGGCAGTGGCTCACGTCTGTAATCCCAACGCTTTGGGAAGTCGAAGCGGAAGCATCACATGAGGTCAGAAGTTCGAGACGAGCCTGGCCAACATGGTGAAACCCCATCTCTACTAAAAATACAAAAATTAGCCATGTGTAGTGGCCCATGCCTGTGGTCCCAGCTACTCGGGAGGCTGAGGCAGGAGAATCACTTGAGCCCAGGAGGTAGAGGTTGCAGTGAGTGTGATTGCACCACTACATTCCAGCCTGTGCGACAGAGTGAGACTCTGTCTCAAAAATAAAATAAAATAATAAAAATAGAAGTATAGAGCTAGAACGATATATAACAGTATATAAAATATGCCATGTCTTGTGTAAAAAAGGGAGAAAATACAAATATATATTTCTATAGCTAGATTATGTGTAAGCAAACTCTAGAAGGATATACAGGAAACAGCAGTGATGCATGTAGGGTTGAGCAGATAGGGACAAAAGTAGGAGGGAGACTTTTTTATTTTGTAACTTTTTTTTTTTTTTGAGATGGAGTTTCGCTCTTGTTGCCCAGGCTGGAATGCAATGGTGCGATCTTGGCTCACCGCAACCTCTGCCTCCCAGGTTCAAGCAATTCTCCTACCTCAGCCTCCCGAGTAGCTGGGATTACAGGCATGGGCCACCACGCCTGGCTGATTTTTTTTGTATTTTTAGTAGAGACGGGGTTTCTCCATGTTGGTCAGGCTGGTCTTGAGCTCCTGACCTCAGGTGATCTGCCCACCTCGGCCTCCCAAAGTGCTGGGATTACAGGCGTGAGCCACTGCACCTGGCCATGTAACTTTTAATACATTTTTTAAAAAAATGTAACCATGTGAATGTATAACCTATTTTAAAAAATTAAATTTAAAAAAGTGATATGGGCCGGGCGTGGTGGCTCACACCTGTAATCCTAGCACTTTGGGAGGCTGAGGTGAGCGGATCACTTGAGGTCAGGAGTTCGAGACCAGCCTGGGCAACATGGCGAAACCCTATCTCTACTAAAAATACAAAAATTAGCTGGGCATGATGGCGGGCACTTGTAATCCCAACTACTCGGGAGGCTGAGGCAGGATAATTGCCTGAAAACAAGAGGTGGAGGTTGCAGTGAGCCGAGATCATACCACTGCACTCTAGCCTGAGTGACAGAGCGAGACTCCGTCTCCAAAAAAAAAAAAAAAAAAAAGTGATGCAAATGAGGCAGAAATAATTATCTTTTCAGGCCCAAATAACACCTCCTACATGAAGGCTTTTCTAATCTCAGCTATGTGTTTCTTTTTTTTCTTTTGGAACCCTATAGTACTTTCGTATATTTTCATATTTTTGTCTAATATTTCTTTATGTAAATTGCTTATCTTCTCTCCTTATCATATCTACCTTCAACTCCTCCTTACAATCTTACAGTCTCCTTCAGTGCTTAATGTTATCTTAAATATTTTGCTTTCTTATAGCCATCTGCACATAGTACATACTCAAATATTTACTAAGATGAAGAGGAAAATGTATTAGAATGAAACTGTTTTGGTTACTAGCAGATATATGCTTTTTGAATGCAAAATTGGAAATTTTCTTGCATTAGGATTGAAGACAATGATGGTGAATTCTTATTAATAGAAGCTGCTGACTTTCTCCCTAAATGGCTGGATCCTGAAAATAGCACCAATAGGGTAAGTATACCCAAGTTTAGAAAATTTATAGAGATGAAATCATGCTGCATTACATTCATATGTACCTGCAGTTTGCCAGTGCCCACTGTGAAAATTGAAATGTACCGTTTGCAGGTATTTTTCTGCCATGGGGAATTGTGTATTATCCCTGCACCAAGAAAATCTGGAGCAGAATCTTGGTTACCCACCACACCCCCAACAATTCCACAAGCATTGAATATAATCACAGCACATTCAGAAAAAATACTTGCTTCAGAATCTATACGAGCTGCTGTGAATAGGCGCATCAGAGGGTAAGAAAAATATCACTTTCATTGCTAATTAAGGAACCTTTTGGTTTCGTGTAGTTCAGTCTTTCTTTGATTTTTGTTTGTTTTCCTTAAAGCTCTGTTGGAGTTGATCAGTCTTTCTTTGACTATAAAATACCTTTCACCTAGATTAATGCTAATTTTCATTTTGTCTTCATTCCTCTTTATGAAATAGACTAGTAAATTAAACTTACAGATTTTAAAATCAGGAAACAGATACATCTTTAAATTCCCATTCAGAAGTGTTACAATCTTGTCCCAATATTTTTGCATTTATTTACCTTAGATATTGTGGCTAAGTATTAGCTATATCCATGGGTAAAAAATTTGAGACCTTTAAAAATAGAAACTTCATGGGCCTGGAGCGATGGCTCACACCTGTAATCCCAGCACTTTGGGAGGCTGAGCAGGGGGCGGATCATGAGGTCAGGAGTTCAAGACCAGCCTGGCCAACATAGTGAAATCCCATCTCTACTAAAAATACAAAAACAAAATAGCGGGGCGTGGTGGCAGGTGCCTGTAATCTTAGCTACTTTGGTGGCTGAGGCAAGGAGAATTGCTTGAACCCGGGAGGCGGAGGTTGCAGTGAGCTGAGATCACGCCACTGCACTCCAGCCTGGGGGACAGTAGGAGACTCCATCTCAAAAAAAAAAAAAAAAAGTAGAAACCTAATGGAGCACAAACAAGGTGCTCAGGTTTTTTCTGTTGTTCTGGGTCTGTATATGGGATTCTTTGACCTATGTCAGAATTCAGTTTCTGAATAAAACTTTAGCTTTTATTCAGAAAAGAAAGGTCTTAGCCTAATTACATATTCGTTCATCCATTCAAATTTGGGTGCCTATTAAATATTAAGCACCATTCAGGTATTAACAATATTAAAAATATTTTTGGCCGGGCGCAGTGGCTCACGCCTGTAATCCCAGCACTTTGGGAGGCCAGGGCGGGTGGATCACAAGGTCAAGAGATCGAGACCATCCTGACCAACATGGTGAAACCCCGTCTCTACTGAAAATACAAAAAATTAGCCGGGCGTGGTAGCAGGCCCCTGTAGTCCCAGCTGCTTGGGAGACTGAGGGCAGGAAAATCACTTGAACCTGGGAGGTGGAGGTTGCAGTGAGCCGAGGTTGCACCACTGCACTCCAGCCTGGCGACAGAGCGAGACTCCGTCTCAAAAATAATAAAAAATAAGAAATAAAAATCTCTTTTAGCTTCAGCATACTTTGTACCATTCTTTTAGAAGAATAAACTCTGATTTTATCTTTATTCCAAAGTATAATAGGTATTTTTGTTTTGTTTTGTTTTTGAGATGGAGTTTTGCTCTTGTCGCCCAGGCTGGAGTGCAGTGGCGTGATCTCGGCTCACTGCAACCTCTGCCTCCCGGGTTCAAGCGATTCTCCTACGTCAGCCTCCCGAGTAGCTGGGACTACAGGCGTATGCCACCACGCCCAGCTAATTTTTTGTATTTTTAGTAGAGATGGGGTTTTACCGTGTTAGCCAGGATGGCCTCAATCTCCTGTCCTCGTGATCCACTCGCCTCAGCCTCCCAAAGTTGTTTTGTTTTTATAGAGCTACAGTAATCCCTTTTCTTTATTTTCCATTTCTTCCTACTTTTTTCTTTCCCTCTCTCGTATATTCTTAAGTGTATATACAGTATCTTTTTTCATCTCTCTTGTCACTCTCTACGTACTGCTCTCGATGAACAAAGAGATGTCAAAAAGAATGTGAATGGTATAAGAATTCTAGGTATTTATATACTGTAAAATGAAAGTAATTATGTTACCTGTCCCAGGTACCCAGAAAAAATTCAGGCCTCACTTCATCGAGCACACTGCTTCCTTCCAGCTGGCATTGTGGCAGTGCTAAAGCAGCGCCCCAGATTGGTGGCTGCAGCAGTCCAGGCATTTTACCTACGAGACCCTATTGACCTGCGAGCTTGTCGTGTTTTCAAGACATTCTTGCCTGAAACACGAATAATGACATCGGTGAGATTTCTATCTTGGTCATTTAATTTCTCTTACTGGAAACAGAGTTGAAACATTATTATTTTTTTCTTTTTACATTTCTCAGTGCTCAGTGAATGAAACATTATTTTAATTGTCCTCTAGAAAAAAAAGGAAATATTCTGTTTCTTCATAGCATGTTAATATAGATTGAATATTCCTTATCTGAAATGCTTGGGACCAGAAGTATTTCAGATTTCAGATTTATTTGGATTTTGGAATATTTGCATTAAACTTACTAGTTGAGCATCCCAAATCTGAAAATTCTGAAATCTCAAAACTTTGAGCATATCGTTGGGACTCAAAAAGTTTTGGATTTTGGAACATTTTAGATTTCAGATATTTACATTTGGGATGCTCAAACTATACACGTTTTTTCTTTTCTTGCACCCAGTGAAGGAAATTTTCAAGAGACCTGCCTCCCCATTTTATACTCAATGTTTTATAGCTATTTTTGACAATATGTTTCTATTTCTATAATTATTTCCCTTTTTTTTCTTTTTTTTTTTTTTTTTGAGACAGAGTCTCACTCTCTCACCCAGGCTGGAGTGTAGTGGAGCCATCTCAGCTCACTGCAACCTCTGCTTCCTGGGCTCAAGCGATTCTCCTGCCTTCCGAGTAGCTGGGATTACAGTCACCTCCCAACACGCCCAGCTGATTTTTTTATTTTTAGATGGTGTTTCGCCATGTTGGCCAGACTGGTCTCGAACTCCTGACCTCAAGTGATTCACCCACCTCAGCCTCCCAAAGTGCTGGGATTACAGGTGTGAGCCACCGCACCCAGCCTAATTATTTCCTTCTTAACAATAAAACATTTCATCTCTTCCAGAGAATTAAGAATTATTCTTGGCCGGGCATGGTGGCTCACACCTGTAATCCCAGCACTTTGGGCGACCAAGGCAGGTGGATCACTTGAGCCCACGTGTTTGAGACCAGACTGGGCAACATGGTGAACCCCATCGCTACAAAAAAATTAAAAAATTAGCTAGGTGTGGTGGTGGGCGCCTGTAATCCCCGCTACTTGGGAGGCTGAGGTAGGAGGATTGCTTGACCCCAGGAGGTTTGGGAGGCCAAGGTGGGCAGATCACCTGAGGTCAGGAGTTTGAGACCAGCCTGGCCAACATGGTGAAACCCTATCCCTGAGGCTTCAGTGAGCCATGATTGCTCACTGCACTCCAGTCTCTGCAACAGAGCAAGACCCTGTCTCAGAAAAAGAAAAAATGAATTATCTTTATCTTCCAGCCATTTAATTGCTGTATAATGTAACTAATGATAAGAATTTTACTAGCGATTACTAAAAAGTAGGCAGTAGGGTAAAATTTTTTTTTTTTTTTTTTTTTTTTTTGCAACAGCGTCTTGCTCTGTTGCCCAGGCCGGAGTGCAGTGGAGCAATCTCAGCTCACTGCAACTTCCTCCACCTCCCGGGTTCAAGCAATTCTCCTGCTTCAGCCTCCCGAGTAGCTGGGATTAGAGGCGTGCGCCACCATGCCTGGCTTATTTTTGTATTTTTAGTAGAGATGGGGTTTCACCATGTTGGCCAGGCTGGTCTCAAACTCCCGACCTCAGATGATCTGCCCACCTTGGCCTCCCAAAGTGTTGGGATTACAGGCATGAACCATCATGCCTGGCCAGCAGTAGGGTAAATTTTATGGTATGTGAGTTGTATCTCAATAAAGCTGTTACTAAAAACAAGTAGGCAATGAATAGGTTGAATCTTCTTTGCATTTCATATGAATATGAAGCTTATAAATGGACTTCTCATTATATTTAACTGTGAAGTGTTATTCACAATCTTAATTTCAGGAAAAGACTCATGTATTTTGTGTCTTGATGCCCAGGTCACATTCACTAAGTGTCTATATGCACAATTGGTGCAACAAAGGTTTGTGCCAGACCGGCGGAGTGGATACAGGCTGCCTCCTCCATCTGATCCCCAGTACCGAGCCCATGAATTGGGCATGAAATTGGTAATGTTGAACCAGAAAATGTTGTTTTCTTTCTTTATGTAAATGGGCTCTTAATAGAATAGTGGCACAATATACAAAGTCCAGAAATACACCCTGTTTATGTAAGAATGCAGTAAAATGTGGCATTTCAAATTAGAATGAAAAAAATGGATTACTTAGTAAGTGATGATGGGACAAGTCTGAAGTCATCTGAAAAATTGAAGTTGATTCCCTAATACCTATACCAAAATAAATTCCAATTGGATCAAATATTTGAACATAAAAATTGAAACTATACAATTTGAAAAAAAACCAAGAACCTTTTATAATTTGAATAGGAAAGGCCTTTCTATGCATGACTTGAAACCAGAAGCTATAAAGGGAAGACTGATGAATTTGATTATGCAAAAATTAAGCATTTCTGCACGGGAAAGAAAAACTCCATAAATAAAGTCAAAAGCAAATCTGGAAAAAGTGTTATATTTGCAATCTAAATGAAAAAGAGCTGACTTCTCTAATACATAAAGTGTTCCTTTAAGTCAATATGAAAAAGATAATACTAGCCAATTAATTTTAAAATGTTCAGAACTATGAACATAGTCCACAGAAAAGGAAATACAGGTGACCTTTAATTTAAACATATGAAAAATATTGAATCTTAACTCATAATAAAAGAAATGCACTTTAAAGCTACAAAATAGTGTTTTTCTTTTTTTTTTTTGTTTGCTTTCAAAAATGTTACAATCTAGACATTGATAGGAATGTCTAGATTTTCTTTTTTTTTTATTATTGTGCTTTAAGTTTTAGGGTACATGTGCACAACGTGCAGGTTTGTTACATATGTATACACGCGCCATGTCGGTGTGCTGCACCCATTAACTCGTCATTTATATTAGATATATCTCCTAATGCTGTCCCTCCCCCCTCCCCCCACCCCACAACAGGCCCCGGTGTGTGATGTTCGCCTTCCTGTGTCCGTGTGTTCTCATTGTTCAATTCCCCACCTATGAGTGAGAACATGCGGTGTTTGGTTTTTTGTCCTTGCAATAGTTTGCTGAGAGTGATGGTTTCCAGCTTCATCCATGTCCCTACAAAGGACATGAACTCATCATTTTTTATGGCTGCATAGTATTCCATGGTGTATATGTGCCACATTTTCTTAATCCAGTCTATCATTGTTGGACATTTGGGTTGGTTCCAAGTCTTTGCTATTGTGAATAGTGCCACAGTGAACATACGTGTGCATGTGTCTTTATAGCAGCATGATTTATAATCCTTTGGGCATATACCCAGTAATGGGATGGCTGGGTCAAATGGTATTTCTAGTTCTAGATCCCTGAGGAATCGCCACACTGACTTCCACAATGGTTGAACTAGTTTACAGTCCCACCAACAGTGTAAAAGTGTTCCTATTTCTCCACATCCTCTCCAGCACCTGTTGTTCTCTGACTTTTTAATGATCGCCATTCTAACTGGTGTGAGATTACCATCTCATTGTGGTTTTGATTTGCATTTCTCTGATGGCGAGTGATGATGAGCATTTTGGCTGCATAACTGTCTTCTTTTGAGAAGTGTCTGTTCATGTCCTTCGCCCACTTGTTGATGGGGTTGCTTGTTTTTTTCTTGTAAATTTGTTTAAGTTCTTTGTAGATTCTGGATATTAGCCCTTTGTTAGATAAGTAGATTGCAAAAATTTTCTCCCATTTTGTAGGTTGCCTGTTCACCCTGATGGTAGTTTCTTTTGCTGTGCAGAAGCTCTTGAGTTTAATTAGATCCCATTTGTCAATTTTGGCTTTTGTTGCCATTGCTTTTGGTGTTTTAGACATGAAGTCCTTGCCGATGCCTATGTCCTGAATGGTACTGCCTAGGTTTTCTTCTAGGGTTTTTATGGTTTTAGGTCTAACATTTAAGTCTTCAATCCATCTTGAATTAATTTTTGTATAAGGTATAAGGAAGGGATCCAGTTTCAGCTTTCTCCATATGGCTAGCCAGTTTTCCCAGCACCATTTATTAAATAGGGAATCCTTTCCCCATTTCTTGTTTTTGTCAGGTTTGTCAAAGACCAGATAGTTGTAGATATGTGGCATTATTTCTGAGGGCTCCGTTCTGTTCCATTAGTCTATATCTCTGTTTTGGTACCAGTACCTTGCTGTTTTGGTTACTGTAGCCTTGCAGTATAGTTTGAAGTCAGGTAGCATGATGTCTCCAGCTTTGTTCTTTTGGTTTAGGATTGACTTGGCAATGCAGGCTCTTTTTTGGTTCTATATGAACTTTAAAGTAGTTTTTTTCCAATTCTGTGAAGAAAGTCATTGGTAGCTTGGTGGGGATGGCATTGAATCTATAAATTACCTTGGGTAGTATGGCCATTTTTACGATATTGATTCTTCCTCACAATAGTGTTTTTCATCATTTATTAGCAAGTATCAAACGGCTTGATAATACATACTGGGTTGTTGAGAATATATACAGAAAAACACTCTCAGACATTGTTGATAGGAATATAAATTGATTGTATCCCTTAGGAGAACATTTTGGCAAAACAGATGTTCCTTGACTTACAGTAGGGGAACTTCCTGATAAACCTGTCAAAAATTGAAAATATCATAAGTCAAAAATATATTTAATACAGCTAACCAACCAAACATCATAGCTTAGCCTAGCCTACCTTAAATGGGCTCAGAATACTTACATTAGCATACAGTTGGGCAAAATCATCTAACACAAAGGCTATTTTATAATAAACTGTTGAATATGTCATGTAATTTATTGAATACAGTATACTATAGAGTACAGTATTGGTTGATTGCCTTTGTGATCACATTGCCAACTGCAGCTTGCTGCCACTGTGTATCCAGCATCATGAGACAGTATGCATATTGCTAGCCTGCAAAAAGATAAAAATTATAAGTAAGGTTTCTACTGAATGCATATTGCTTTCACATCATCATAAAGTCAAAAAATTGTTAAGTCAAACCATCATAAGTTGGGGACCATCTGTATTCATCAACATTTAAAATGCACAAACCTTTTTAGTCAGCATTTTCACTTCTAGAAAATGATTCTCTATGTATTTTACCTATATACAAGGACATATATGGAGCATAGTCATGACAGCATTGTTCATAGTAGCAGGAGACTGGAAACTACTTAAATGTACATTAGTAGGGGAATAGTTAGATAAATTGTGCTCTAGCCATGAAGTAAGATGGATGAATTTGTGTGTGCTCATGTAAGTGATCTCCAAGGTATATGGTTAAGTGTAAAAAGCAAGGTGTAGAGTAGTGTGTATGCATCCATTGAGCAACAAAAGGGGTGGAGTAGAAAGCTATGCATACAGAGAGGCACACACATAATACTTCAGTGTGTAGGTTACTTCTGAAAGGATGTGCAAGAAGTTGGTAATGGTGTTCTCTAGCTTGATCAGGGAAGCTCCCTGTTTGAATTATTTAGCCATGTGCATCTACTATTTTTTTTAATCAAAGGACTTTTAAAATGAAGTGATTTCCTCTCTTTACTATGTCTGAGATCATGTTCAATATATGTATAATTTCTGTTGGACAAGAAACCTTTTGTAACCCTGTTCATAATCAAACAAAAAATAAATGTAAATTTCTGGTTTTGTAATCAGCAGGAAAAGGAATCTCTTTGAAGAGAACAGGAATCTTTATTGTATATTATTTTCTTTCCTTTTATGTTTTTAGTTATCTATAATGATTGAGAAACTTGGGAATAAGTTTATATTTTTCATAAAATTCAAAAAGTGTTATAATTGTCCAAATGCCCATGTATCCAGTCACCTAGTTCTAGACTGTGGCTCAATGGAAAAAAAGTAATGTGTTATAATAAGATACGGGAAAAAAGGAACTTAGTAACAAAAATTCTACCTATCTCATCTAGGCTCATGGATTTGAGATCTTATGCTTCAAATGTAGCCCACATTTTTCTGACTGCAAGAAATCCCTTGTGACTGCCTCACCACTCTGGGCCAGTTTCCTTGAAAGTCTGAAAAAGAATGATTACTTTAAGGTAGGACTTGCAATATATTTGCTTTTAAGTATTCAATCCAGGGAAAATCAAGCCAGCGACTTAAAGTCCTATAGTCCATATTTAAATGTATGACATAATTATGGAAGCTAGACTTAAAGGAGACCTTTCTAGTTCAGTGGTACTCAGGTGCTAATGAAGGAGGTATCTATGAACTGTTTCCAGTATTAGAGAAAAACTAACACTGTTGGTATTAAATGATGAAAGTGATTATCTGTACCAGATAAAACAACTTGCAAAAACTTGATAATGCAAACATGAAAACACCAGATAGGAAAATTAGCAAAGATGTGGATTTTAAAAATTATTAAAAGATACCTAGTAAATTTCTCTTAAAATATTCAACTTCACAAGTAGTAAAGATATATATATATATGAACACAGTAATGAAGAATGTCTTTCATGTATGTACAAAAGGATATGAATGATATTCTGTGCTGTCGAGAGTATGGTAAAAATAACACTCCTATACCTTGCTGGTAACATTGCAAACTGGTAGAATCTTAACTGGAAAGTAATTTGGTAGTGTCTTCCAAGAGGTATAGAAAGGTTCAAACTTGGAACCTTCACTTTGAATAATCTTTTTAAAGGAAATATCCAAGAAGTGGAAAAGTCCCTAAGAATATGACGATGATAAAGATGGCACAGCAATACGAAAAGTACTAATGATATTATAGTATATATGGTATTTTTTTTTTTTTGAGATGGAGTTTTGCTCTTATCGCCTAGGCTGGAGTGCAATGGCACAATCTTGGCTCACTACAACCTCTACCTCCTAGGTTCAAGCGATTCTCCTCAGCCTCAGCCTCCTGAGTAACTGGGATTACAGGCCCACACTACCACACCCAGCCGATTTTTGTATTTTTAGTAGAAATGGGGTTTCACCATGTTGGCCAGGCTGGTCTCGGACTCCTGACCTCAGGTGATCCATCCGCCTTGGCCTCCCAAAGTGCTGGGATTACAGGCGTGAGCCACCGTGCCCAGCTATTACTGTTGTTGTTATTGTTGTTGTATAGGGTCTTGCTCTGTCACGCAAGCCAGAGTGTTGTGGTAGGATCATAGCTCACTGCAGCCTCGAACTCCTAGGCTCAAGTGATCCTCCTGCCTCAGCCTTTCAAATAGCTGAGACTATAGGCATGTGCCACCATTGCCTGGCTAAAGATTGTTTTTTTTTCTTTTTAGTAGAGTCGAAGTCTTGCTATGTTGCCCAGGCTGGTCTCAAACTCATGTCCTCAAGTGACCCTCCCACCTCTGCCTCCCAAAGTACTGAGATTATAGGCATGAGCCACAGTGCCCAGCTAGTATATTCTTAAAAAATGTAAAATACTAAGTATGACTATCACTATAAATATGCATTTAGAAAACACAAATGATAGTAATGGTGGGATTTTGCCATTTTTTATTCTACTTGGCAAACTTTCTGTACTTTGTTTTGTGAATTACTAGTTAATCAGCTATATCTTTAATTTATTTTTTTTTTCATAGAGGCAGGGTCTCACCATGTTGCCCAGGCTGGTCCTGAACTCCTGAGCTCAAGCAGTCTGCCCACCTCATCCTCCCAAAGTGTTGGGATTATAGGCGTGAGCCATCGCACCCAGCCAATTATATCTTAATAAGTAATTAAGTAAAAGAAAATGGTGGAAAACTTTCCAAACTGGAAATAGGCCCTTAATGGTGGAAAAGATTAGGAATCACTACATCTAGCCGCGTCCCCTCATTTGAAGAAACTGGAGCTCAAACAGGCCCATTAATGACAAAACAGGGCCTAGGACTTGGGGCACGTGATTCCTGAGTAGTAGATTATTTGCTGCCTCCCTGAAAGTTGCTGGTGAACACATTTTTTTCATGACAACTTGTGAGTAATGTTCTGATAGACCATTTTTTTTTTAAGGGACTGATAGAAGGTTCTGCTCAGTACCGGGAAAGGCTAGAAATGGCAGAGAATTACTTCCAGCTCTCAGTAGACTGGCCAGAAAGGTGAGTTATTGTTAAGACTCCTACTACAAAGATTGGTATTTAGGTAGTTCTTTTTATTTTTTATTTATTATTTATTATTCTTATTTATTTATTTTTTTGAGACGGAGTCTCACTCTGTCACCCAGGCTGGCAACCTCCGCCTCCTGGGCTCAAGCGATCACACCACTGCACTCCAGCCTGGATGACAGAATGAGACTCTGCCTCAAAAAAGAAAAAAAAAACAACGAAAGAAGTTTTGCATCCTCCTCTATGTAATTTTACTCATCATGATATCACATTTTCCATGGCATTACGAAGTCTTTATAAACATAATTTTTAAAAGCTGCACAATATGGCCAGGCGCGGTGGCTCACGCCTGTAATCCCAGCACTTTGGGAGGCCGAGGCAGGCGGATCACGAGGTCAAAAGATCGAGACCATCCTGGTCAACATGGTGAAACCCCGTATCTACTAAAAATACAAAAATTAGCTGGGCATGATGGTGCATGCCTGTAGTCCCAGCTACTAGGGAGGCTGAGGCAGGAGAATTGCTTGAACTCAGGAGGCGGAGGTTGCCGTGAGCTGAGATTGCACCTGGGGACAGAGTGAGACTCCATCTCAAAAAAAAAAAAAAAAAAGCTGCACAATATTTCAGCAAATGGATGTACCCCCATAATTTACTCAACTATTTTTTACTGTTGGGGAAAAAATTATAAGTAGCTTAAATGTCCAACATTTTAATTTACGTTGCAGGAGAGGCTCCCATTCTGCCCACCAGGATAATTTTTAAACAGTTTAAAACCAAACTTCCATCTCCCTCCAGACCTGTTGTTGAATTCCCAATGTTTGTGGTTTTTTAAAAATAGCTGAATTAATATCGTAGACTTTTATTTTAGATTTACCTTTCATTTTCACTTTTTTTCATTTATTGTTATTATTATTTATTTATTTTTTTTAGACAGAGACTCGCTTAGTCACCCAGGCTGGAGTGCAGTGCTCTGCCTCCCGGGTTCAAGTGATTCTTCTGCCTCAGCCTCCCAAGTAGCTAGGACTATAGGCATGCACCACCAGGTCTGGCTAATTTTTGTATTTTTAGTAGAGATGGGGTTTCACCATGTTGGCCAGTCTGGTCTCAAACTCCTGACCTCAGGTGATCCACCCACCTTGGCCTCCCAAAGTGCTGAGATTACAGGCGTGAGCCAATGCACCCAGCCATTAATTTTTTATTTTTAATTATTGTGGATACATACTAGTTGTACATATTTATGGGGTACATGTGATTACATGTATAATGTCCATGTGGCATACAATGTATAATGATCAAATCAGGGTAATTAAGCTTTCCATCACCTCAAGCATTTATCATTTCTTTGTGTTGGGAATATTTTTAGTTATTCCATTTTTTTAAGGTATTTGGAACTATATAATAAATTATTATTAACTGTAGTCACCCTGTTGTGCTACCAAACACTAGCTCTTTTTAATTTTTTAAAAAATATTTTTTGGGATTTGCCAGGAAGATGTTACTAAAAAGCGTTCCAGATCCAGACCCCAAGAGAGGGTTCTTGGATCTCATGCAAGAAAGAATTTTGGGCAAGTCCATAGAGTAAAGTGAAAGTATGTTTATTAAGAAAGTAAAGGAATAAAGAATGGCTACTCCATAGGCAGAGCAGCAAACACTAGCTCTTATTCCTTCTATTTAACTAATTTTTGTAACCATTAACTATCCCCTCTTTTCCCCCCGCTCTCTGCTACCCTTCCCAGCCTCTGGTAACCATCATTCTACTTTTATTATTATTATTATTTGAGATAGAGTCTCACTCTGTTGCCTAGGCTGGAGTGCAGTGGTACAGTCATAGCTCATTGCAATCTTGACCTCCTGGGTTTAAGAGATCCCCCTGCCTTGGCTTCTCAAAGTTCTGGGATTACAAGTGTGAGCCACTGCACCCAGCCAGCCATTATTCTGCTCTCTGTCTCTCAGTTTAGAATTGTTTTTAGCTCCTACATATAATATCATAGACTTTCCCCTAATTTATCAGAGATTGTAATAGTGAAAAATTATAAGCAACCAAAGTATCCATCAATAATGGATAAATGAATTGCAGTGTATTTATATGATAGCCTGCTATCTAGTAGTTAACCAGAGATTAACTATATTTACATATATCTGATTTAGGATTTTTCAACCTCAATGCTACTGACATTTTGGATCTGATAATTTATTGTGAGGGACTGGCTTGCACTTCATAGGACATTTAACAGCATCCCTGGCCTCTATCCAGTAAATATCAATAGCACTTCTCCCTCATCCCCCAATCATGACAACCAAAAATGTCTCCAGACATTGCCAGAGGTACCTGGGCGGCAAAATTGTCCCTGGTTGGGAACCACTGATCTAAATGGGAACCACTGATCTAAATGAATAGATTTCAAAAACATAATGCAGTGAAAAAAAAAAAAAAAAAAGCAAGTTATAAATACGTACAGTAATGGGTACCAAAAAAAAAAAAAAATAGAACGAATGAGTAAGACCTACTATTTGATAGCACAACAGGGTGACTATAGTCAATGATAACTTAATTATACATTTAACATAGAGTGTAATTGGATTGTTTGTAACTCGAAGGATAAATGCTTGAGAGGATGGATACCCCATTCTCCATGATGTACTTATTTCACATTACATGCCTGTATCAAAACATCTCATATACCCTATAAATATATACACCTACTATGTACCCACAAAAATTAAAACTTAAAATGAAAAAGAATAAAATATATACCGTGTGGATGTTACACATACAAAAATTTTAAATATACAAAATACAATACAGGCTGGGCGCAGTGGCTTACACCTGTAATGCCAGCATTTTGGGAGGCCAAGGCGGGTGGATCACGAGGTCAGGAGTTCAAGACCAGCCTGGCCAATATGGTGAAACCCTGTCTCTACTAAAAATTGAAAAATTAGCTGGGCGTGTTGGCATGCACCTGTAATCCCAGCTGCTCGGGAGGCTGAGGCAGGAGAATCGCATGAACCCTGGAGGTGGAGGTTGCAGTGAGCCGACATCGCGCCACTGCACTCCAGCCTAGGTGACAGAGCAAGACTCCGTCTCAAAACAAAACAATACATTATTTATAGATACATATATATTCATTTATTCAACAAATATTTATTGAATGCCTCCTATGTGCCAGGCCCTATTCCAGGTACTGGGGATATAATAAATGAACCCAAAGTGTCCTTGTCCTTATAGAGCTTACATGCTAATGTAGGAGAAAGACCGCAAGCCATTATGTAATATTAGGGGGTGGTAAGTGCTATGAAGAAAAAGCAGTGTGTGGGGTACAGGGGTAGAGACTGCTCTTCTAGATAGATTAGTCAAGGAAGGCCTTTCTAAGGAAGTTTTCTTTGAGAAGAGACCTGAATGAAGTGAAGGAGTGAGGCATTCAGGTATTTAGGAGAATAACATTCCAGCAAAAGGACAGACAGCAAATACAAGAAATAGAAACAGAAATATATATACACACAGAGAGAGAGAAAAGTGCCGAAGTATACTTGAGAAAGCAGTCACCTCTGGGGAGCAAGACAATGGATTGGGATGGGTGGCAGTGGTCATCAAAGGAAACATTAGCTTTCTCTACAATTTTTTTTTTTTTTTTTTTTTTTTGAGATGGAGTCTCTCTCTGTCACCAGGCTGGAGTGTAGTGGCGCGATCTCAGCTCACCGCAGCCTCCACCTCCTGGGTTCAAGCGATGCCCCTGCCTCAGCCTCCTGAGTAGCTGGGACTACAGGCGCGTGCCATCACACCTGGCTAATCTTTTTCGTATTTTAGCACAGACAGGGTTTCACCATGTTGGCCAGGATGGTCTCGATCTCCTGACCTTGTGATCTGCCCTCCTCAGCCTCCCAAAGTGCTGGGATTACATCTCTACAATATTTTTAAGGTACATGATAAACCTATACACTTTTTTGTCAATTAAAAATAAACAAATAGGCCGGGCACAGTGGCTCACACCTGTAATCCCAGCACTTTGGGAGACCGAGATGGGTGAATCACCTGAGGTCAGGAGTTTGAGACCAACCTGGCCAACATGGTGAAACCCCATCTCTACTACAAATACAAAAAATTAGCCGGATGAGGTGGTGGGCACCTGTAATCCCAGCTACTCAAATTAAAAATAAATAAATAGCCAGGCACAGTGGCTAATGCCTGTAATCCCAGCTACTTGCTGAGATAGGAAGATTGCTTGATCCCAAGAGTCAAGGCTGCAGTGAGCTGTGATCATGCCACGCACTCTAGCCTAGGCGACAGAGTGAGACCCTGTCTTAGAAAAAGAAAAAAAAGAAACTATGCACAGAGATACTTATGTGTTGAGTGAGTGACATAATGGTGACATGATTTGTTACATAAATTGATGGCACCCTGTCTGAACTATTAAGAATGGATCAAATCAAGTTGTATAAAGGACTTGCTTTAATTGGATAAACATTTGCATACCTTGCAAAATCACGTAGGTGATGGGGAACTGTCTCTACTCTGTATTATTAATATGTAAACATTACTAGGAGAGAGAATAACCCAAATAATCATAACAAAAGGCAAAATAAAAATCATTCTGGAATATCAAATGCTAAAGAGAGTCATAGTGAGAAGGTAATAAACTTTCACTAAGGTTGAAGCAGAGATGTTAAAAAAAGAAAGATAATGGAAGGCTTCAGGGAGGAGGTATTTGAGTTAAGTCTTAAAGAATGAGGATTTTTTTTTCTTTTTATGGAGTCTCTTTTTTTTTTTTGAGACGGAGTCTTGCTCTGTGCCCAGGTTGGAGGTGCAGTGGCGCGATCCTGGCTTACTGCAAACTCCACCTCCTGGGTTCACGCCATTCATCTGCCTCAGCCTCCCGAGTACCTGGGACAACAGGTACCCGCCACCACGCCCAGCTAATTTTTTTTTTTTTTTTAGTAGAGACGGGGTTTCACTGTGTTAGCCAGGATGGTCTCGATCTCCTGACCTCGTGATCCGCCCGCCTTGGCCTCCCAAAGTGCTGGGATTACAGGCGTGAGCCACCCCCCCGGCCAACGGAGTCTCGCTCTTGTCGCCCAGCCTGGAGTGCAATGGCACGATCCTGGCTCACTGCAACCTCCGCCTCCTGGGTAATACAGACTTTGCAAAAGTTAAAGAACTTCCCTGGGTTCTGGTTTTCTCATCTGTAAAACAGGATTATTACCTTCTATAATAGTAACAAAAGGACTCAATAAGAAAATGTATTTAAAGTGTTAGCATAGCATTTAATACATGCTAGATAAATTTTAATTGATACTTTCCTTCTGGATCTTCTTTTCCTCGTATATAAAATATATATGTATATTTTTATGTATTTTTAGTACGTGTTTTATATGTATATGTACTATTAACATAATACAACTGTATGTACATATATATACATATATAGAGAGAGACCCTGTCTCTGCATGTATGTATAGAAAGAATTATACGAGATCAGTGGCTTCATAATGATGTTCCATGGAGCCTGCTTCAGAGCCAAAAAGGAAGGCCAATTGTGTAGATCTCTGAGCCTCTATCCTCCAATTTATTTATTTTTATTTTATTTTATTTTATTTATTTATTGAGATGGAGTCTTGCTCAGTCGCCCATGCTGGGGCGGCTCACTGCAACCTCCACCTCCCGGGTTCAAGCAATTCTCCTGCCTCAGCCTCCCGAGTAGCTGGGATTACAGGCACGTGCCACAATGCCCAGCTAATTTTTGTGTTTTTAGTAGAGACGGGGTTTCACCATGTTGGCCAAGTGAACTCCTGACCTCAAGTGATCTCCCCACCTTGGCCTCCCAAAGTGCTGGGATTACAGGCATGAGCCACCGTGCCTGGCCTATCCTCCACTTTAATGAAGGCCGTTTTTCTTTGAGCCCTTCTATATTTTAGAGTTCCTGGTAAAAGTTTTGTTTGAGAAAAAGGGATCTGCAACCTAAAAATATGCTTAAAAACAAATTAGAAGGCCGGGTGCGGTGGCTCATGTCTGTAATCCCAGCACTTTGGGAGGCCAAGGCAGGGGGATTATGAGGTCAGGAGTTCGAGACCAACCTGGCCAATATGGTGAAACCCCATCTTTACTAAAAATACAAAAATTAGCTGGGTGTGGTGGCGCATGCCTGTAGTCTCAGCTACTTGGGAGGTTGAGGCAGGAGAATCGCTTCAACCTGGGAGGCGGAGGTTGTGGTGAGCCGAGGTCGCACCACTGCACACCAGCCTGGGCGACAGAGTGAAACTCTGTTAAAAACAAACAAACAAATTAGAGCCAGGTGTTTTGGCATGTACTTGTAGTGCTGGCTACTTGGGAGGATGAAGTGGAGGATCATTTGAACCCAGGAGTTCGAGTCCATTCTGGGCAACAATGAAACCCCATCTCTTAAAAAAAAAAAAAAACACTCCCCAAATTAGACTAGCTAATCCCTTCCAACCTTAAAATACTATGTATTTATGATTACTATTCTAGGTTCTCTTATGAAGAAATACTCATGTTTTTTATTTTTCATAGTTCTCTTGCTATGAGCCCTGGTGAAGAAATCTTAACCTTATTACAGACAATACCATTTGATATAGAAGACCTTAAGAAAGAAGCAGCTAATCTTCCCCCAGAGGATGGTAAGTGATGGACCAGGATACAGTGGAAGGGTTAAAAAAAAAAACTTAAAATGTTCTACTCAGTCTCACAGGATCCTCTCCTAAGAGGACTTATGTGAATGTAGAATGGCAGTATTATGCTTTCTTCTTTTTCAGATGACCAGTGGTTAGATCTCTCACCAGATCAGCTGGACCAGCTGCTGCAGGAAGCTGCTGGCAAAAAAGAATCAGAGTCTGTTTCCAAGGAGGAGAAGGAGCAGAACTATGACTTAACTCAAGTCTCAGAGAGCATGAAAGCTTTCATATCCAAAGTCTCAACCCACAAGGGAGCAGAGCTGCCTCGGTAATTTGTGTTAAAGTATAAATATATAAATAGCTAGAACCCAAATGTTGAAGTCATAGTCATTGCCATTTCCACTTTTTTTTTTTTTTTGAGTAAATGAGTTGTACTGCTTGCTTTCTTTTTTGTGCCTAGTATAGTGATAACTTACTTATTTGAAGTCAGATTTCTAGAAGTCTCATCCTTTGCAATGCTTGAAATAAGCCAGAAAGATCACCCTAAAAACCATCATCCAGAACCACACAGGGAAACCATATACTTTACTCTTTAGTAGCTTTATGGGCTCAACATTTAGCTTTCAACAAGTTCAGACCTCTGATCTCCCACCCTGCAAGCAGATTGGATACTGAAAACTCAAAGGGATTCATCAGAGGCAGAAATAATAACAGAAATATGAAACTACATTTGGCAAATAACAGGAAAAACAGGTAGATAGAATTATTACTTGTAGGCTGGGTGCGGTGGCTCACGCCTGTAATCCCAGTACTTTGGGAGACCGAGGCAGGCAGATCACGAAGTCAGGAGTTCAAAACCAGCCTGGCCAGCATGGTGAAACCCCATCTCTACTAAAAATACAAAAATTAGCCGGGCATGGTGGCGCACGCCTGTAATCCCAGCTACTTGAAAGGCTGAGGCAGGAGAATCGCTTGACCCCGGAAGGCAGAGGTTGCAGTGAGCTGGGATCGTGCCACTGCACCGCAGCCTGGGTGACAGAGCGAGACTCCGTCTCAAAAAAAAAACAAAACAAAAAAAACTGTTACTTGTGTATCAAATATATCATTATTAGTGTTGATGCTCTTGAACCTGATGAAAGATCTAAATTTATATTTGGTATTCTCTCTTTAAGAAAGCAGGGATAAGGGAAGATATGTTCTTGTTTATTTTTTAAGCTTTAGTTCTTAAAAGAACAGGCTTTATTTAAATTAACTCAAATAAATAATGGTTTTGCTAATGCTAGATATCTTATTGGGGCTAGAGAGTGGGTAGGTCCCTAAATCAGCATAAGCTAAATGTACATAAACAAGATGCAATTTTTACTTTTCATTTATCAGACTTTCCCATTTCTGTTGTCCTGCAAGGCCAGTAAACTCAAGGATTTTTAAAACTTAAACTACAACTTTTCTTGCTGTGCCTCCTTAGAAATTCTATCTTTGGTAGCTTTCCTAAGAATGGCACCACTTTAGAAAAGTTTCAAAGAGTTGTATTTAGAATAAATTAATTGTCTTTGTCCTTTAATATTGCAGAGAACCTTCCGAAGCTCCAATCACTTTTGATGCAGATTCTTTTCTTAATTATTTTGATAAGATTTTAGGTAAGTAGTGGTGTGATGTTGACTTTCATTTTGAAACTGTTAGTAGTATGGCTGTTGCTAGAGCATTGGGTTATGAGATATCTCAGAAGCCAAAATGTTTGCTTTCTCTTCCTGGTTTGAGTTGCTTTCAACCATGAATTACTACCCATGAATAATTTTGTAGAAGCTGCCTAGCTTAGTGCTTGACATATATAGTAGCTGCTCATTAAATTTTTTTTTTTTTTTTTTTGAGATGGTGTCTCGCTCTGTTGCCCAGGCTGGAGTGCAGTGGCACGATCTCAGCTCACTGCAAGCTCCGCCTCCTGGGTTCATGCCATTCTTCTGCCTCAGCCTCCTGAGTAACTGGGACTACAGGCGCCTGCCACCACACCCAGCTAATTTTTTTGTATTTTTAGTAGAGACGGGGTTTCACCGTGTTAGCCAGGATGGTCTCGATCTCCTGACCTCATGATCCGCCCATCTCAGCCTACCAAAGTGCTGGGATTACAGGCGTGAGCCACCGTGCCCGGCCTCATTAAATATTTGAGAGTGACTGAATGCTGTGTGTTTAAATAGGGTTTTACATTGGCTCCCATATTATATTGTTCTTTTTTGGAATTACTGTACTTACAAATCAGTAATAAAAAGATAACTCAAAAAATAATTATAATATGTATATATGTACAGAACTGCAGAGAGAAAGATCGGGATACCTGGAAACTGCTAAAAGATGCTTACCTCTGGGGAGAGAGTGAGATTGGATACAATACTTGTATGGCTTGAATGTTTACATCAAAATGTATTCATTTATTAGGTATTTTTAAAAATTTTTTAAGAAAAATATTTTAATTAATTGAATTCACTTTTTTTTAAGCTAAATCTTTTGATTCAGCCTGTACGCTTTTCCACAACATTAAATGCACACATATCTGCCAGCATTTGTAGAAGGGATTTTTGTGAAGTAGATTGACTGTGTGTATTAGTCTTTTTCTGTGGGTAACATTCTAATTATTTTGAGATGTGTAGTAACTAAAAAAAAATAATAATAATAATAATTACTAAGTGGCTCTTTCTTTCTTGGGATCTGTGTAGGGCCAAGGCCTAATGAGTCAGATTCTGATGATCTGGATGATGAAGACTTTGAATGTTTAGATAGTGATGATGACTTGGACTTTGAAACACACGAACCTGGCGAAGAGGCTTCCCTGAAAGGAACGCTTGATAATCTCAAGTCATACATGGCCCAGATGGACCAGGAACTAGCACACACCTGCATCAGCAAAAGTTTCACCACTAGGAACCAAGTGGTATGTGTGTTTTTAACCTCTTTCTCTTTCTGAGTCTAGTATGTCAGATAGCTAAAACCATATTTTATCATAGTTTTTCTTTTTTTGGTGTGTGAGATTTGAAATAAATAAGAATGTTAATTGTTTTCCTAACTCTGGTAGGATAAAGGATCATAGACTTAATTTTCCTAAACATAAGCTTCATTATATTACTTATTCTACATTATCTATCAGGATTTAAAATAAAAAGTCATATAATATGCTCAAATTAGAATGCGATTGTACACTACTACTTCTTAAATACATTTTTTTTTCAGAAGTAGTTTAAAAAAACTACAGCTTAAATGGATTTTAAAAAAGAGAGGGCACATGTTCTCAAGACCTTTTGAGACTATGCCTTGGGCCACAGTGGATTAAAACAAAATAACATAAGTAAATAAACAGAGAGGATCTTAAACATTCAAATAACTTTCCAGTTTTAACAGTTTATTTTGTATGTTTCCCTAATTTAGAGCCAAATTTAGGATTCACCTTCCGTTTATGTTTTCATCCTAGTTTTTAATGCCACCACTGTCTAATCCTAAACAGAGGTATTATGGAAAGAGCAAGAACCCTGGAGTCTTATGGGTTAGGGTTTGAAGTGTAGCTCAGCTGTCCACTGTGAATGTATCTATAAACCAGTAATCCTCATATCATAGAATTAACATGAGAACCAAATTAGACAGCAGTAAAACCTACAATAGGCCTTTAATTAATGTTAATTCTCCTTGCTTTGATCATCTAAACCACTTTTAAAACTATAGTCACTTCCAGAATTGTCAAAATCTAGTAGAAACCATACATTAGATTTATCTAAAGCAGTATTTCTTAAATTTTAATGTGAATATAAACCAAAAGATCATGTTACAACATAGATTCTGATTAAGTAGGCCTGGGATGAAGCTTGAGATTTTCCTTTTTTTAATTATTATTTTGTTTTATTTTATTATTATTATTATTATTTTATTTGAGATGGAAGTCTCCCTCTGTCACCCAGGCTGGAGTACAGTGGCACGATCTTGGCTCACTGCACCCTCTGCCTCCTGGGTTTAAGCAATTCTCCTGCCTCAGCCTCCCAAGTAGCTGGGACTACAGGTGCGCACCACCGTGCCTGGCTAATTTTTGTATATTTAGTAGAGACAGGGTTTCACCATGTTGGCCAGGCTAGTCTCTGGAGCTCCTGACCTCAAGTGATCCACCCACCTCAGCCTCCCAAAGTGCTGGGATTACAGGCATGAGCGACCACTCCCAGCTGAGATTTTCCATTTCTAATAAGCCCCAAGCGATGGAGACTCTGCTGCTCCATGGACAATGCTTTGGGTAGCAAGGACATAAAAGTCTATCGAGCTGTAATCTTTCAAATCCTTTCCCCAGCTTGTGGAATCAGAGGCCCAACTAACAATTTAGAATCTTTGTGGTTGGAACCACAAAGCCTTGTGTTTTTACTTTTAAGCTTTTTCACTGGGGGGAAAGAAAGGAACACTCGCTTCTTTCATTTTGAAGAAAATTTACATTATTATTTCATTTAATATTCACTTTTATGTTTGTTTCTTTTAAGACTCTTAGACAAGTTATAAATGTACCTTCTTAATTCTATTAGCCCTTGAGCTATTTCAAAATAGACATGCAATTTATTCGATTTGCAGGAATCTTTCCTGGAGAGAAATGTGTTATAATCTTTAGAACCAAGTTTTATTATGTGTGCTAGGCCATATAACTTATAGACTTCATTTTCAGTTTATATCACCAAGGATAAGAAGTCTCCTTTTTAATTTGGAATGCAAATTTACATTGTGGCTTAGTTATCTTTTTATTGTAACCACCATGCAACCTAATGATATATTAGCCCATAATTTTCTTTTCCCTCTATGAATAAGGAACCTGTATCCCAGACTACCGATAACAATTCAGATGAGGAAGATTCTGGTACAGGAGAATCTGTTATGGCACCAGTAGATGTAGACCTGAACCTGGTTTCAAATATATTGGAATCCTATAGCTCCCAAGCTGGACTGGCAGGACCTGCTTCCAATCTTTTACAAAGCATGGGAGTGCAGCTGCCTGACAACACCGATCACAGACCAACAAGTAAGCCAACAAAAAATTAACCAGCACATTTAGCTTCTCTTTTTTCTTTTTAAATAAATATTGAATATGATTCTGTTCATTTCTAGTTTAGATTACTCATTTGGTAAAAATGTTTCTTCATTACAAGTTTTACAGATTGACTTCTCCATGAGCCCCAAATGTGGCCCTCTTGGCACAAGTCTTTGTGATCTCAGCTGTGGGTTATACACAGGTTTTGAACTCGGCAGGGTAGAATCTAGCCCCTAGACAACCTTGAGATGAAATTCACACACTTCATGCTAAAGACATACCCTACCACAATATACCCTTGGAGTAATTCTAAATATTTAAATTTCTCCCTTACTGCTATTCATCCTCAGATCAAAATTTCAAGTTGACAAATTTGGATTTGAAAACTCATTCACTTTTTCTTTTCAATTTTTTAAATGAGGCATAACATGCATATGGTTAAGTGCACAAATCTTAAGTGTACAGTCAGTGAATTTTTGCATGTATGTACCTGAAGCAAGATATAGAACTTATTTACTTGTAAATAACAGCTATATTGATGTCACATACCAAAAAATTTACCCTTTAAATTATACAATTCAGTGGTTTTTAGTATATTTACAAAATTGTGCAACCATCCCTACCATCTAATTCTAGAATATTAGAAACCCCATACTCACTAATAGTCTCTCATTCCCTTCTACTCCCAGCCCCTAGAAACCACTAGTCTACTTTCTGTCTCTATGGATTTGCCTATTTTGGATATTTCATACCTGATATTGTACTTAATTGTTTTAATTAATTAATTGGTTTGATATTTAATATAACTGATATATCTATTGCTAAGATGAAATGTTTATTTCTTAAAATGATGCTCATATTCCTCCTAAAATAAATCAAGTATTATCTATATATCATAAAATTCACCATTAAAAGCAAAAAAAAAGTCTTCTCTACAGACAGCTCCATATACTGACCATGTTTTTATAATCTAGGTCTCTGGATTCTTCTTTATTATTGTATGCAGCAGAGAGATGCCTTTACTATATCTTACCCTATCCAAGTAAAAACAATGGAAATAGTTTCATACTGTTCCCTCTCCAGTGACCAAGGGAGGAATTAGGAGAATGGTGTAGTAGAGTTCTCATCTGAGAACCTACTATCACGAACTAATAAAAACTGAATATGGCCGGGCATGGTGGTGGGCGCCTATAATCCCAGCTACTTGGGAGGCTGAGGCAGGAGAATAGCTTGAACCCGGGAGCCGGAGGTTGCAGTGAGCCAAGATTGCGCCATTGCGCTCCAGCCTGAGCGACAAGAGCGAAACTCCGTCTCAAAAATAAATAAATAAAAACTAAATATACCATATCCCACTCCAATCCTTTGTCTTCCTAGTGTTCACTGAAATGAACTAAGGAAGAGGATAAGTGTTACACATTGACTAAAGTAACACATCAGATGATATTGTGCAACATTTTAACATTTTAAATAATAATTATTTTAAATATATTTTTATTGTTTGTTTTGAAGCTACATTTCTCATGTTAAAAATGGGGCCAGAATGCCGTCCCAGCTCAATTGTGAGAAAAAGGTTTCCCCCCATCGCACTTGTGGTACATTAGGTTTATCTTCATTGAGGATTAAATATTGGGTAGAGAAAGGGTGATAGGCAAAAATATAAATGAAATTTTTTTTTATTCTGGTTGCCACGGCTGACTGACTTTCAGCCAGGCTCACAAGATTTTACCTGTTTTTCTATTCTGCATCATGGACCCAGATGGGTTCTATTTATCCTTAGCACCTTCATAATTTATTGCCCACATATATATTCTCAGGTCAGGTAGGTCCTGTACCAAAGTTTCTTTTATTTATCTGCCATTTTCAGTATCCCAGGCCTGCTCTCTTCTGCCTCAGCTTTCAGATATCCTTGGGGTTCTACAGCAAAGCTCTTTTCCCACTCACTACTGAGAAGCAAAGTTCAATGTTGCAGCTCCTGCTGTTAGCCACTCTCATCTTTTCTTTTCCAAAAACACATTAATCAAAAAACAAACAGTTACTCCATGGTAAGTTTGGGAAACTCATAACCAGGAATTCCGCACACTCCCCTTTCTATCAGTATTTTCAGATTGGGGATGTGTACACATGCGCTCACAAACACACCCACATAGAGATAGAAAAGATTGGGAGATGGTAATACACATGGACCCTGAACTGTTTTCTTCTAACTGCAAGATATGAAGAAATCTCAGGACCTCTCTTTTGTGAGTGCTTTTCCCTTCTGCATGCTGGGTTCAGCCCAGGTAAAGGCAAGCTGCCAATCTAACAAGACAATCAAGTCCCATCACATATTATCCCTCAACATTTCCTGATGAAGGCACTTTGATTTCCCCAAAGCAATGATGGTTTGCTGGCAGTGGAGAGAGCAATGACCTTTTGAGATCAAAAGGAAATTCAGTGCTTTAACTTTTCTAGTTTTAGAATCTCTTTAGTGCTATGGGACTTTGGGACTTAGTCCTATGGGACTTTGACATGTAAATAACCTTAGGGTCTCTGGAGCTTTTGTCTTTAATCACAAATAAGTCCCTAGAATCTTCTGAAGATATGATTATTTCCTCTTTTCAGCAAGACCTCTAACATTCCTCCTGCACATTGCTTCAGTTGTTCCACTGACTTGAAACCTGGACTTAAATGTTTAATTGTCACCAATAGGGAACCTTTCCCCTACCCCAAAATTCTCACCTTGTAAAATTTTCTCAATTCACAGGACAGAAAAAGACATCAGAACAAAGGTGTGGAAATTTCTTTTATTTTCCCCAAATAAACTCTTCTCCCTTATGGCATCATATATGAATGATGAGAAATCCTAAATTTAGTTTATTCCATAAAGTTTAAGAAATAGGTCAGGTTTGGCATCTGTTTATCTCCACCAATCCCTTTGTTAATCAACACATTGTGGATGTGCAAATGCCAGCAACTGTTTTATTTAGGAAAACAGGCATGGCAAAGCAATAGTCTTTTCCCTGGGTCACAAACTGAGCATGTGACAGAGCTGAAAACAGCGAAAAAGATTTACTGTCTGGAGTCCCATTGGGATTCTACTTCCTCAACAGAGCCTCAGGGCATCTGATTTATTATAAAGTACTCTGAGTCATAATGACTTAATTGTGACTTTTATTTAACTACCATGTTCATGTAACTAGAATGCACCTGTACATGAATTTTAAAATGTCATACTGTGCTATTTTTCTTAATTCTGTAAGGGTAACAAGTAACTCAGTAATGACTTAAAACTTGCTATATATTTTCAATACTAAGATAAAAGTTTTAACCAAACTTACAACAGGCACATTTTGGCAGTTAGTGTAAACACAGCATTAACAAGCCATATGCCAGAAGATGTTTGCTTCCAAGGCCTTAGAGAAAATGACTGAACAAGGGCCTACATCCAAACTAATGCTTCCCCCTTCCCCCTGATTTTTGACAGTTGACAGCTCATCAGTTTTCTTCTCACACTGGCTTTTTTGATTGCCCATTGGTAGGAATTTCTTCCATTAACACTGCTGATAGAAGTGTCTTACTGTAGGCTCACCCTTTGCTCTGCCCTTCTGAGGTCTTTCTGCAGCTTATCTTTTGTCACTTCTCCTTTGTCAACTGATCTCTAGTTTGTCCCTCAGGAATACCAAGGAGCGATCTAAGTGACTTGATCCGGGCTAAGCAGGCAGGGAAGAACAGATCTGTTTTTCCACCCACTCCTTAATCAGTTGGTGGGAGATGGCTAACTTAGGGGGCAGCCAGAATGGGAAAGTCCCATTCTGTTGCTGAGTATAGGGGCCCTTTCTCTTCAGGGCTGTGGCTACCTCATCATGACTGAACCAGGCAGCTGTCTCTAATTCTCTCAAGTTCACCTGGATCTGAAAGACATAAGGAAGAAAAGGATGTAAGGTCAGGAGCTACAAAATTTAGAATACTATGGCCAAAGGTCAGAAAATGATTCTAGAACTAAGCAATCTTAGAAGATAATACCTGGGATCTTCAGGTTAGGTGAAAGTCAGTTCTAGATACTGCCCAGAAGCAAAAGAGGCATAATTAAGAAATGAGAGTTTTATATGTGTGTGTGTGTGTGTGTGTGTGTGTGTGTGTGTGTGTGTGTATATATATATATATATATATTTTTTTTTTTTTTTTTTTTTTTTAGACGGAGTCTCTCTCTGTTGCCCAGGCTGGAGTGCAGTGGCGCTATCTTGGCTCAATGCAAGCTCCACCTCCCAGGTTCACGCCATTCTCCTGCCTCAGCCTCCTGAGTAGCTGGGACTACAGGCGCCCGCCACCATGCCCGGCTAATTTTTTGTATTTTTTAGTAGAGACGGGGTTTCACCGTGTTAGCCAGGATGGTCTCGATCTCCTGATCTTGTGATCCACCCGCCTCGGCCTCCCAAAGTGCTGGGATTACAGGTGTGAGCCACTGTGCCCGGCCGAGTTAAATATATTTCTAACATAGTAAAAAAAAAAAGATAAGATACATTAAATAAATCCTGGAAGTACAAATACTAAAATGTTAAGAGTGGTTAACGTTGAGAATAAATTATGAATAATACCTATTTTTCCTTGTGTCTCTATTGATTGTATAAATTTTTCAATTAAAAAAGAACATACAAATATTACTTTTTTTTCTTTTTGAGATGGAGTTTTGCTCTTTTTACCCAGGCTAGAGGGCAATGGTGTGATCTTGGCTCACTGCAACCTCCCCTCCCAGGTTCAAATGATTCTCCTGCCTCAGCCTCCCGAGTAGCTGGGATTACAGGCACCCGCCACCACACCTGGCTAATTTCTTTGTATTTTTAGTAGAGACGGGGTTTCACCATGTTGGACAGGATGCTTTTGAACTCCTGACCTCAGGTGATCCACCTGCCTCGGCCTCCCAAAGTGTTGAGATTACAGGCGTGAGCCACTGTGCCCAGCCACTGTTTTTTTTTTTTTTTTAAATGATAAGGGTTAATGATAGTCAAAAGCATAGTCTCATCTTTGCAAGAAGCAAAGTAATGCAAACTTCATCCCAAGGAAGCTGAAATAGATTAGATATTCTATAAAAACCAAAACATACAATAGGCAAACTTTGGCAGGCAGAGACCATCAGTCAGTGATGCTAGAGAAGTGCAAGATGAGATTGGATAAAACAATGTCTAGCCGGGCGTGGTGGCTCATGCCCATAATCCCAACACTTTGGGAGGCCAAGGTGGGAGGATCACCTGAGGTCAGGAGTTCGAGACCAGCCTGGCCAACATGGTGGAACCCCCATCTCTAATAAAAATACAAAAATTAGCCGGGCATGCTGGCAGGCACCTGTAATCCCAGCCACTCGGGAGGCTGAGGCAGGAGAATTGCTTGAACCTGGGAGGCGAAGGTTGCAGTGAGCTGAGATCGTGCCACTGCACTCCAGCCTGGGCGACAAGAATGAGACTCCATCTCAAAAAAAAAAAAAAAAAAAAAAAAAAGACAACGTCTTAAGTTTCTTTCAACTACAAGTTCCTATAGTTTTATATTTTTAGTTCCCAGCATCCTGACTGACTTGAGCAATAAGACCAATCCTGCAGTCAGTCATTAAATGATGCCTGATTGTGCGCCTACTATATGTAAGATACTCTTAACTCCTGACAATAAAAGGTAAATTGTCTTATATAAACAGTGTTGGGAAAATTGGATATCCACATGCAAAAGAATGAAATCGGACCGTTATCTTACATCATATGCAAAAACCAACTTAAAATGGATTAAAGACTTAAATATAAAACCTGAAACAATAAAATTCTTAGAAGAAAACATAAAGGAATAAATTTCTAGACATTAGACTGGGCAATGGTCTCTTAGATATGATACCAAAGCACAGGCAAGAAAAGCAAAGATAGACAAGTAGGGATTCTATCAAACTAAAGCTTCTGCAGAGTCAGGGAATCAATCAACAGAGTGAAGAGACAACCTGCAGAATGGGAGAAAATATTTGCAGACCCTCTATCTAATAAGGAGTTAATATCCAAAATATATAAGGAACGTCTGCAACTTAATACCAAAAAATAAATAAGCCAATTTAAAAATGGGCAAAGAATCTGAATAGACATTTCTCCAAAGAAGGTATTCAAATGGCCAACAGGTATGTGAAAAGGTGCTCAACATCACTAATCATCAGGGAAATGCAAATGAAAACCTCATACCTTCTTTGATGGCTACTATTAACTCATACCTTCTTTAATGGCTACCATTAAAAAAGTACAACGGACAGCAAGTATTGGTAAGGATGTAGAGAAAAGGGAACCCATGTACACTGTTGTGGGGAATGTAAGTTGGTGCACCTACTATGGAAAAAAATATGGAGGTTCCTCAAAAAATTAAAAATAGAATTACCCTTTGATCTAGCATCCCACTTCTGGATTGAAATCTAGATCTTGAAGAGATATCTGCACTCCCATGTTCACTGCAGTATTCACAATGGATGAATGGATAAAGAAAATGTGGTATATACTATAATAGAATATTATTCAGCCTTAAAAAGGAAGGAAATCCTGCAGTTGCAACAAGATAGATGGGCCCAAAGGACATGCTAAGTGAAATAAGCCAGACACAGAAAGACAAATATTCCATGATCTGACTTATATGTGGAATCTAAAATAGTCAAACTTACAGAAGCAGAGAGTAGAATGGTGGTTGCCAGGGGCTGAAGGGAGGGGAAAATGGAAAAAGTTGCATGCCAGGGGCTGAAGGGAGGGTGGCCACTGGTCAAAGGGTACCAGGTTTCAGTCATGCAAAATAAGTTTTGAAGATCTGTACACCATAAGGTCTACAATTAATAATACTATATTATACACATAAAAATTTGCTAAGAGAATAGATCTCACATCAAGTGCTCTTACCACAAAATTAAAAAAAAAAAAGGGTGGGAGAAAAATAAAAGGGGTGGGAGGAAACTTTTGTAGGTGATGAATAAGTTTATGGCATTGATAGTGATGATGCTTTGATAATTTCAAGGGTATATACTTCTCTGCTGAAGCAGGAGAATCACTTGAACCCAGGAGGCGGAGGTTGCAGTGAGCCGAGATCGCGCCACTGCACTCCAGGCTGGGCGACAGAGTAAGACTCCGTCTCAAAAAAAATAAAATAAAATAAATTGTCTCGTGATTGACATATATGCAAGGGAGAATGGAGATTATTTGCTTCCTTTACTAGGTTGCAAATTCCTTGAGGGCATAAATCATATTTAATTAAATTAATTAATTAATTTACTTTCAAGACGCATTCTCACCCTGTTGCCCAGGCTGGAGTGCAGTAGCGCGACCTCAGCTCACTGCAACCTCCACCTCCCAGGTTCAAGCGATTCTCCTGCCTCAGCCTCCCAAATAGCTGGGACTACAGGCACCTGCCACCATGCTGAGCCAATTTTTGTATTTTTAGTTGAAATGAGGTTTCACTATCTTGGCCAGGCTGGTCTTGAACTCCTGACCTCGTGATCCGCCCACCTCAGCCTCCCAAAGTGCTGGGATTACAGGCATGAGCCATCGCACCCGGCCTTAATTTTTTGTATTTTTAGTAGAGATGGAGTTTTGCCATGTTGGCCAGGCTGGTCTTGAACTCCTGACCTCAAGTGATCCGCCCACATCAGCCTCCCAAAGTGTTGGGATTACAGGCATGAGCCACCGTGCTCAGCCCTAAATCATATTTTACACATGTTTATGTAATCTAGATGATGCTGGACTAGACAAGTGCTTAATAAGTACTTGCTGATGAGCAGGTTGGATGAAGCAAAAGAAATATCACAGCATAAGGGAACATGAGAACTTACTTCTGTCTGCCCTGGTTTCACAGTTGCATGGCAAGCAATCATGAGTGAGCCACTAGGGAAGGGCCAATGCTGGGATGCATAGTACTGCAGGCTTTCCACCTCCAATCCCACCTCTTCTGCAACTTCTCGACGGATGGTCTCTTCCACACTTTCACCTACAAGCACTCAGATTAATTCAGGACAGCCCTGTAGCTAGAAGGGTGATACAGACAGCCCATTTGAGAAAGGTGCACAACACTGGCTCCAAAGTTTCAATGAAATGCTCTTGGGAGTGTCCTAAAACTCTGAGTCATTCCAACAATAAGAATCAGGTCCAGAGCTGTGTGTTGAACCACAGTGCTTAAGTCTGCTAGGTCTAAAGTAAGTGTGACAGTAGGAGGGACTACTGCCCTCAGCTTTAATAAAATTCCACTTTTCACCATTTGCAAATTTGACCCCAATAGACTAGAGAAAAAAACCAACCTGTAAATAAATACTGAATTCTAGCAAATGTTACGCATGCTGAAATAGGAAGAAGTGTACTAATATCTTCAATCTATGCATCAAAAAATAAGATAGATTAATTAATGGATAGATGGACAGCTTTGTGATAAAGTAAGTGTAGTAAAAATTCATGGAATCTAGGGGTGTGCTCAGAGCAGGGGGCCTAAAGAATGGCTCCTCTGTTTATAACACACCCAACAGGAATCTGGGGTCAATGTGATGAGAGGCACAAAGCTTGTGGCCTCCCTACAAACAAATGCCTACATGTGAAGAGGAAAAAAAATTATAGAATCTGGGTAGTGGGTGTATGGGTGTTCACTGTATAATTCTTTCAACAATCTACTATGTTTGAAAATCTGCTTAAAAAAATAGTGTGGCTCACACCTGTAATCCCAACACTTTGGGAGGTCAAGGCAGTTAGGTCACTTGAAGCCAGGAGTTCAGGACTGGCCTAGGCAACACGGCGAGACCCTGTCTCTACAAAAAATTTTAAAAATTAGCCGGGCATGGTAGCCTGCGCCTGTAGTCCTAGCTATTCAGGAGGCTGAGGTGGGAGGATTGCTTGAGCCCAGAAGGTCGAGGCTGTAATGAGCCATGATTGCGCCACTGCACTCCAGCCTGAGCAACAGGGTGAGACTCCCATCTCAAAAAAAAAGGAAAGGAAAAAATTATATATATATATATATATAATGCCAGAAAGCAGTTTTCTTGACATGATAGGAAAGAATGTGCTTGGGAATTCAAGCTCTATAGCAACAAGACAGAGAAGATTGTATTAGTAAGATTGTATATCTTCCAGTGTCACCTGTATATCCCCTAAACTCCTCACCTATATCACAAAAACCTGCCAAGGCAGAATACATTCCCTTGGGAAAGGAGCTTTGGCGGGCAAGCAGGCATCGGGTCCCATCTGACACCAGCGTGATCACCACAGGAGCCATCTAGGAAAGGGGAATGGAAACTGAGATGCTGGCACTTTGGGCCCTGCCAATGAGCTAAAGCAATGTATAATTAAGGAATTGCACAGGCTTCCTTCCCCAGGACAAAGCAGCACACAGTCTTCTTGGATTACTGTCCTCTTACAGCAATACTTACCTGTGGATAATAGATGATATTATTGGAAGGGCACACACGCTTGCTGCCAGCCATGTTCTTCTTGGTGGGCTGCCCACTTCTGCTGCAGAACTGATGAGCATCATGCCAGCGGAGAAGAGCTTGAGCCTAGGAACACAATGATGGGCCTGGTGTCATTTGGAGAGAATGCGGGGCTCATCTTTAACAGCACTGGGCCTAGCGTCTGGAACAACTCACAGAAAAATGCCAATCTCTTTACAGCTCACGTAATTTAAATGGTTACTGTTTAAATTTCAGGACAAGTAAACTAACTGAACATATTCCTCTAGCATCAGAAATCTGAATAAAAGAAAGCATATTTTTAAATGTATTATTATTTAAAACATATGAAGTATATGAGGTAATAAAATGAACACCCATGTATTCACTAACCAGCTTAAAAAAACATTCCCAGTACAGTTGAACACCCCAAAATGTTCTTCTCCCTGGTAAAGTTGGAATTTTTTGCAACTAAAAAAATGTTTAGAGGTTTCTTTTTAAATTAAATGCACAATCAAAATACTTTAGCAAGTGAAATCTAAAGCTGTGAGGGCAAGTCATTAAAGCAATGTAAAGTAATTTCTCTTAGGGAAAACATGATACTGTATATGTCATGCTATGTGGGTCATTAAAAATGTTTATGAGGCTGACAGATCCTATTGCCATAGATCTGCATGTCTTTAGGAGACAATGATCTTGACAGTGGTTCTGCCAAAAACAAGGGCAGAAGAAGGAAGAATAAGCAATCTTCCTACAGCACATTGTCCTGCCAGTGTTTGTAGAAAGGACTATAATCTGCAAAAGAAGAAATCAAACGTCACTCTAGCCTTGTGTGTACACATGGATTTGCCCACACTTACTGCTCTACTAAATTTCCTACAGAATGAGAAATCAGAATCTACCGTGGACAGCAAGGAGGCATCCCTTGCATTGAGTTGAAAGAGTGCCTTTCTCAGCTCAATGAAAGACCCCTTGAGCTCTGTCTCCATTTCAGGTTTGTGTAAGGAGGCTAGAAAATTAGAAAAGATAATGAAATTAAACAATGACAAACTTTGCCTCAGGGCCTCTCTCCAGTCTATCCTGTTAAAATAGTGTTTCCCAAACTTGCCTCGTAAGATTCAGCTGGGTGTGGGGGCGTGTGCCTGTAGTCCCAGCTACTCAGGAGACTGAGGCAGGAGGATGGCTTGAGGCCATTAGGAGTTCCAGGCTACATACAGTGCGCTATGATCTTACCTGTGAATAGCCACTGCACTCCAGTGAGACCCCATCTCTAAAATTTAAAAAAGGCCAGGTACGGCACTTTGGGAGGCCGAGGCGGGTGAATCACTTGAGGTCAGGAGTTCGAGACCAGCCTGGCCAACATGGTGAAACCCTGTCTGTATTAAAAACACAAAAATTAGCCGGGCTTGGTGGTGGGCGCCTGTAATCCCAGCTACTCAGGAGGCTGAGGCAGGAGAATCGCCTGAACCCAGGAGGCAGAGGTTGCAGTGAACCAATCGCACCATTGCACTCCAGCCTGGGTGACAGCAAAACTCCATCTCAAAATAAATATACATAAAAATTTTTTTAAAAAGCAAGATTCTCAAGCCCCTACCTGGAGATTCTAAAGCAGCTGGCATGGAGTGAGGCCCAGCAATCTCTATTTTTGTTTTAACAAGCACCAGGTGATTCTTACATTCAGGCCAGTTTGGGAAACATTAGCACATAGTATTTCTCAAGATCTTCTTCGGGGCAAGAACATTTGCATTAGCTTATCCTTGGAAAAGAGATGAAGTGGGACCTCATGGCTCCTATGTGAACCTCATCCCGGCATCACTACATTTACACCTAGACCATTAAAGACAGAAGGAAAGCCTGACAGGAGCCATGAGCCAATAGCAAAGTGGTTCCCAATGGCAGGTCTGTGGACCCAGAGCTATATGGAAACATTTTTATTCACCTGTATTCAAAAAAGAAATTAGAATGATGTTATAAGTTTTTTTAACATTTCTTATGAAATACTGAAATATACAAAATGTGACCGGGCTTGGTGGCTCATGCCTGTAATCCCAGCACTTTGGGAGGCTGAGGCAGGCGGATCACCTGAGGTCAGGAGTTCGAGACCAGCCTGACCAACATGGAGAAACCCCGTCTCTACTAAAAATACAAAACTAGCCGGGCATGGTGGCACGTGCCTGTAATCCCAGCTAATAGGGAGGCTGAGGCAGGAGAATCGCTTGAACCTGGGAGGCGAAGGTTGTGGCGAGCCGAGATCGCGCCATTGCACTCCAGCCTGGGCAACAAGAGTGAAACTCCGCCTCAGAAAAAAAAAAAGAAATATACAAAATGTATAGGCCAGGTGTGGTGGCTCATACCTATAATCTTAGCACTTTGGGAGGCCAAGGAGGGAGGATTGCTTGTGCCCAGGAGTTTGAGACCAGCCTGGGCAACATAAGGAGACCCCCATCTCTATTAAAAAAAAAAAAATTAAAAATTAGCTGGGCATGGTAGTACATGCCCATGGTCTCAGCTACTCAGGAGGCTGAGGTGGGAGGGTCACTTGAGCCCAGGAGGTCAAGGCTGCAGTGAGCTGTGATTGTACCACTGCACTCCAGCCTGGGTGACAGCAAGACATTGTCTCAATAAAATAAGATAAAATAAATAAATAAAATGTATAATGGTACAGAGACTAATACCATAAATATTCATGTACCCATCACCTAACTTAGAAGGCATTAAAATGTCCTTTATTGTCATTTAAATGATGATGATCGCAGATGACACTTTTTAATGTCCTTTTTTAAAAAATAGAAAGTTGATAACCTTTTGTATTCCCCAAATTTTCCTTTAAATTTTACCATTATGTGAAATCCCAAATTCTGAAGACCACTGGGAAGTACCCGTTAGGAATAATGTCATGTACCACTTATGGAAAAGGAGCTATCCAGACCTAGATCCAGAGCAAACCATGCTTCCTGCTGCTCAGAGCATCCAATCAGCACAGAATCTTCTATTCTTTGTGCATCCTGTCCAAATTTACCCAGGAGCCTTTCCAACTCTAAGAAACAGAAAGGGGAAGGGAGAAAAGCAAAACACAAGGGTTTCTATTAAATCACTACAGCCATATTAGACTCACAGAAAATCATCTACTTCAGCTTAAAGTGGGTATACTTGGCTTCCAACTGCAGCTAATTAGCTATGTAACCTTGGTCTAACCATTTAACCTCTCCAGGCCTGTTTTCTCATTAGCAATCTGAGGACTTTAGACCAAAGAAGGAATTCTCGTATAACATTGTATTACTGTATGACTGTATCATGAAAGGAAAATATCCCCTAGTTAGTAAGATGCATGATAGTTAACTTATTAAGTCATTGAAAAAAAAATAAGTATCACACTTAAAATGGTACAGACCAAGGCTGGGGGGCAGGGAGGATCATTTGAGGCCAGGAGTTTGGGACCAGCCTGGGCAACACAGCAAAGACCCTGTCTCTACAAAAAATAAAATCAGCTGGGTGCAGTGAAGTGCACACCTGTAGTCCCAAAAACTTGGGAGGCAGAGATGGGAGGATCTCTTGAGCCAAGGAGTTCAAGGCTGCAGGTAAAGACCAATCCAGTTCTATAATTAACCTCCAGAATGTGCTACTTTTGTGGACGAGAGTAAAATACTCATCTGAGATGCCAATCTCTAAAAGATGAGTGATGTGTAGGGAGAAATCCTATACACTTGTTCATGAAGGACTCATATTTATTTGTTCATAATACAACATAACACACACAAAAACCATAATACAACATAAACATTGCTAAATCTCTAAATAATGTTTAGTGCCTTCTGATGGAGTCCTCAGATTCTTCTGCAGTGCTAGAAACTACTTATCCAAGTACTCCAACTTCTGACCTATGGGAGAAATTCACTGGCAATACAGAAGTTAGTATATAGTGACTCATATAAAACTGAAAGTTCACATTTTGTTTTCTGTCTTTGAGACACCACCAGGCTCGACTAATTTTTTGTTCTTGGGTAGAGACGGGGTCTCACTATGTTGCCCAGGCTGGTTTTGAACTCCTGGGCTCAAGCAGTCCACCCACCTCAGCCTCCCAAAGTGCTGGGATTACAGGCATGAGCCACCCAACCCAGCCAAAGTTTGCATTTTGAATGACAAACCCCAATGGCTTAGATATCTTTAGTTAAATATGCTAAAAGGGTTCTAAAAGCAAATTCATTTTAATTCACTTTTAATCTTGACCCTTCTAGTAAAAATGAAGTTATGATGGAACTTTTTTTTTTTTTTGAGATGGAGTCTCGCTCTGTCACCCACACTGGGGTGCAGTGGCGTGATCTCGGCTCACTGCAAGCTCCGCCTCCCGGGTTGACGCCATTCTCCTACCTCAGCCTCCCGAGTAGCTGGGACTACAGGCACCCGCCACCACGCCCGGCTAATTTTTTTGTATTTTTAGTAGAGACGGGTTTCACCGTGTTAGCCAGGTTGGTCTTGATCTCTTGACCTCGTGATCTGCCCTCCTCGGCCTCCCAAAGTGCTGGGATTACAGGCGTGAGCCACCGCGCCTGGCCATGATGGAACTCTGAATTAGCATAACTGTATACCTCTGTGGAGGCTGGAATTCACTGCTCTAAGGCAAAGAATGGCAAACTTTTTCTGGAAAGAGATACTAAATATTTTAGGCTTTGTGAGTCATACAGTCTCTGTCACAACTCTGCATTGTAGTGCAAAAGTAGCCATAGACAATATGTCAATGAATGAGTACGTCTATGTTCCAATAAAAATTAATTTACAAAACAGGTAGCAGATACAATTTGGACAGCAGTTTTACCAACCCCTGGTTTAAGGCATTAGTGGTTCATTTCATCACCAAATAATATTTGACTGGACAACTAGAGTTCATACAATAAATTATTAGTTGGCAGAAGCAGTTATACAAGCATGAGACTCAAAAGCTTTCTGAAAAATCTAGACTCCAAAGTTCAAGGATCTTTCTTAGAATTCATTATGGGCTGAATTCTGCGTAGTGGCCACAGGCTGGTCAACGCCACTGGTCCACTCTGGACTTACCTAACAGGCTATGCCGGGGGGCCAGGTATTGATGTGCTGAAGTCTGAAGCAGAGGAGCCAGACTATGAAAGAGGTAAAACGCTCCTGTTTGCTGGGCTTTTTTACATGCATCATCATCTTCCTTCAGTTCAAATAAATACCTGTATTTGGGAAATAATCAAACCATTACAAAACCACCCTTAGTTACCTGTATAGCATTCATCTTTGAGAATGCTGTCGCTGCATCCCTCTCTTACCATGGTTATTTCCCTTTATTTATTTACAACCTAATTTGCTCCAAAAAGGGTTTGAGGTGGCTATAGATAATCATTCATTCCCTCCTTTGTCTTACTGTGTACCTCACCCATACTTCTGTGGTTGCACTATTGGTTTATTTGTTCATTTGTCTGTCTCCTCTGAGAGACTATGATCTCCTTAAGGGGAAGTTATGCTTTATTCAGCTCTGTATCTCTGTAGTTAGCATATTGAATGGCTCGATTCAATAAATATTTATTGAATTGAACTTCAAGGGTAATAAATATTTACTGAATTGAACTTCAAGGTACTCTGCCAATATTACACTGTGAGGCAAGAATTTACATGCAGTGGAGTGAAAGGAAAACAAGTACAGTGATAAAACATCAACCACAAAATACCTAGAGATGGGAACAGACTTTTTCACAGCAGACAAAGAGTAAACACTGTATCTTCAGTGACTCTCATTCAATCTAGGGAAGATAAAGAACAAATTTTACCTTCAATGTACCCTTACTTCAGACATCTAGATCCCAAAGTAGATACCATTAACTCCTTATCTCTAGCAAAGGGAGCACCTGGCCGGGCGTGGTAGCTCACGCCTGTAATCCCAGCACTTTGGGAGGCTGAGGCAGGTGGATCACGAGGTCAGGAGTTCGAGACCAGCCAGGCCAATATGGTGAAACCCTATCTCTACTAAAAATACAAAAATTAGCTGGGCATGGTGGCACGCGCCTGTAGTCCCAGCTACTCAGGAGGCTGAGGCCGAAGAATCGCTTGAACCTGGGAGGCGAAGGTTGCAGTAAGCAGAGATCATGCCACTGCACTCCAGCCTGGATGACAGAGCGAGACTCCGTCTCAAAAAAAGAAAAGAAAACAAAGGGAGCATTGATGAAACCTATACTTAACCTATTTAATAAGGATAGTATTTTCATTTTCCTTCTTTTTTTGTTTTGAGACAGAGTCTCACTCTGTCACCCAGGCTGGAGTGCAGTGGCATGATCTCAGCTGACTGCAGCTTCTGCCTCCCAGGTTCAGGCAATTCTCGTGCCTCAGCCTCCCGAGTACCTGGGATTACAGGCATGCCCCACCATGCCCAGCTGATTTCTGTATTTTAGTAGAGACGGGGTTTCATCATGTTGGCCAGGCTGGTTTCGAACTCCTGACCTCAAGTGATCTGCCCTCGGCCTCCCAAAGTGCTGGGATTACAGGTGTGTGCCACCACACCCAGCCATAGTATTTTCAGTAGCCAAAATGAAAATGTGGAAAAAGGGAACATCCTCCTATTCTTGGTTTCTCAAAAACAGGCAATAGTAATGGGGTAAGTACCAGGCTTTTCCAGTACCTTCATTAAGGGTGGGCTGAGTCTCTCCCTTCAAATCCTTGTGATCAGCAGGGACAGAATGCAGACTCCCCTGGGGCCTTGGGATTAGCCATTTTTGCCTGTCAAAAGCCCTAAAACAGACACTCAGGTAAAAACTGGCTTCTTTTGTCAAGTGGGAAAAATAGTTTGCAGATATTTCCTGTGGGATCTGAGAACTCATGTAATACCAGTAGGCAGAGTTTGCTCAACATGAAAATAAAAAGCAAAAAGACAAATGCACCCCAGTGGTATCTTTCAGAACCTACTCTTGACTGTGATAAAAGGGGTTACGATGAGCTCTTTATAAATAGAAGACAAAAGAAACCTGATCTTTTAAGAATTGTGATATTTTTAAACTTATGAGTCACTGTAGCCTCCTGGGGCAAAGACTCAATGCATGTCAAAGGAGAGACGTGTCACTCAGAAGTTACCAAATATAAACAATAGAACAAACACTGCTGCCTTCGTAAAAGAACAGAAAGAGTGGTACAACCTGTACTTGCCCTAATGACCCTAAAAAGCAAAACACCTACAAAAACACCCAGGTTAAGGTCTTAGACCCAGGGCCTCACTGGAACTGGAATTGAGATCCAAAAGTTCCTTACACTCCTCTGGATTGGGAACTCTTATTTTTAAAAATGTATTTTCCCTTTTCAGTTATAATAGCATAGAAATTGCTATGATTATCAAAGTTGAAAATATTTAGATTATTTTAAAACAAACTTTTTCCTTATTTTAACAGTAAAAAATAGTCAATCTTTAATAATCAGAATATACAATTGTCAATTTTTTGAAAAGAAAATCATCAAAATCCCACCACTCAGGGATAATCACTGTTTACACTTTGGAATTCTCTAAGTGATTACTATTATACATCAATATATATATAAGTATATTTAGAATCCATCAAACCTACTAATTTGTAGCCTTTTTTCTTAAACATATGTAAACATTTTCACATCATATTCTTTATTGGTAGACTTTTATTCTTTTCTTTTTTTTTTTTGAGACTGAGTTTCACTCTTGTTTTCCAGGCTGGAGTGCAGTGGCACGATCTTGGCTCACTGTAACCTCTGCCTCCCGGGTCCAAGTGATTCTCTTGCCTCAGCCTCCCAGGTAGCTGGGATTACAGGTGCCCGCCACCACACCTGGCTAATTTTTGTATTTTTAATAGAGATGGGGTTTTGCCATGTTGGCCAGGCTGGTCTCGAACTCCTGACCTCAGGTGATCCACCCGTCTCAGCCTCCCAAAGTGCTGGGATTACAGGTGTGAGCTACTGTGCCTGGCCTCATTACTTTTATTCATTCTTAAATAGATTTATTTAATCACTTTAACATACTTAAATTTTAGACTCTATTTAATAATTATGTTAATATTCTTGGCCAGGCGTGGTGGCGTACTCCTGTAATCCCAGCACTTTGGGAGGTCGAGGTGGGTGGATCACAAGGTCAAGAGATCCAGACCATCCTGGCCAACATGGTGAAACCCCATATCGACTAAAAATACAAAAATTAGCTGGGCGTGGTGGCGTGTGCCTGTAGTCCCAGCTACTCAGGAGGCTGAGGCAGGAGAATCACTTGAACCCATGAGGTGGAGGTTGCAGTGAGCTGAGATCACGCCACTGCAGTCCAGCCTGGCAACAGAGCAAGACTCCATCTCAAAAAAAAAAAAAAAAAAAAATTCTTGTAGTCTGTTAAAGGAGTACACTCAACCTAAATGTCCAACAATATCTGAAACAAGTATCACAATTTTGTTGTTTGTTCACTCTTGTTCATGTAGGATTATATGCTTATGTGCTTCTAATTTTTTTTCTTTGAGACAGGGTCTCACTCTATCATGCAGGCTGGAGTGCAATGACACGATCTCGGCTTATTGCAACTTCCACCTCCCAGGTTCAAGCGACTCTCCCACCTCAGCCTCCTGAGTAGCTGTGACTACAGGTGCACGCCACCATTCCTGGCTAATTTTTGTATTTTTAGTAGAGACGGCTTCACCATGCTGGCCAAGCTGGTCTCGAACTCCTGACCTCGAGTGATCTGCCCGCCTTGGCTTCCCAAAGTGCTGGGATTACAGGCATGAGCCACTGCACCCAGCCTTTATATGCCTCTAAATTTTGGAGCTTGATAGGGCTTTATATGTAGGAATCACTGGTTGTGAGTGTGTACTTCCTAAGGAGTTTTATATTTATATTCACATGGTGCCCCAGGGGTATTTTCAGTCCAAGATTACTACTTAAATTCATTTCTTAGGCTGGGCATGGTGGCTCATGCCTATAATCCCAGCACTTTGGGAGGTAAAGGCAGGAGGATTGCTTGAGCCCAGGAGTTTGAGACCAGCCTGGGCAACATAGCAAGACCCTACCTTACAAACAATAAAAAAAAATTAGCCAGGCATGGTGGTGTACAAGTAGCTACACATGTGATCCTAGCTACTTGGTGGGAGAATTGATTCAGCCTGGGAGGTTGAGGCTGCAGTGAGCTATGATCATACCACTGCACTCCAGCCTGTGTGACAGAGCAAGATCCTGTCTCAAAAAGAAAAAAAAGAAAAAAAAATTATTTCTTAGGTTAAGGGTTCTAGAACCACACCACATAGATGGTATAAATTTAACCCCCAAAACTGTATGAAAGCAGGCTAGTGATTTCAAATTCACAGATTTCTAATTTCCCTAGGCTAAGACAAAAAAGTCTTTATCATCTTCATGTGCTATTGTAGATTTTGTTTTCCTACTCTACCTTTCACTGAAGTTTAGTTCTTGGGGGAAGGGGGTGGGGTTATCTACTTTATTTATAGGAAACTTCATGAAATATTATTCAATACAGTTTTTTTCATCTGAAGTGACAGGAATAGAACAATATAATTTTAACATGTTTATTATTCTATTATAGTACCTTAATTTACTTAATTTCTCCCTTACTGTTCATTCATTCAACAGTACTTTAGTGCCTACCATGTGCCAGGCACTGTTTTATGAAGTAGGGGTACCACAGTGGAAAGACAAAGTCTGATCTTAATAGAACTTATATTCAAGTGTGTGAGATATTTTAGATATTATTGGATATTTAGTTTGTTTAAAATTTTTCGGCCAGGTTTGGTGACTTACGCCTGTAATCCCAACACTTTGGGAGGTCAAGGCAGGTGGATTGCCAGAGCTCAGGAGTTCAGACCAGCACGGACAACATGGCAAAACCCTGTCTCTACACAAAAATATAAAAATTAGCCAGGCATGGTGGCATATGCCTGTAGTCCCAGCTACTTGGGGGTTTGAGGTGGGAGGATCGCTTGACCCCAGGAGATCAAGGCTTCAGTGAGCCAAGATTGTACCACTGCACTTCAGCCTGAGTGACAGAGTGAGACTCCATCTCTAAAAAAATAAAAATATATATTTTTTGATGTTTACTGGTTTATTATATAGGATATTACGAAGGATACAAATGAAGAGATGCATTTAGGTCAGGTATGTAGGGGGAGGGTGCAGAGCTTCCATGACTCCCTGGGTGCACCACCCTCCAGGAACTTCCATGTGTTCAGCTATCCAGAGGCTCTCTGAACCCTGTCCTTTTGGGTTTTTATGGTGGCTTCATTACATAGGCATGATGGACAACCATGTAGAAATCTGATTGGACAAAATGGTTATGATTTTATAATAATAGACTGACCGGAAACCCAGCAATGCCTGTCTGTTCAGGTTCTCCTTGGCCTCTCTGTGCAGCCTTCCTTCCTCCGGAGTATGGGGCACAACCCTCTCTGGAATGAGGGTCTTTGGACCCGCAATCAGATTAGAGTCCTGCCATGGGCAGGTAAAAGGAGGATAGGAGAAGGTAAAAGAGATTTTGTTTCCTGAGGCCTGCCCCTGAGGTCTAAAGTGCCCCACATTATAACAAAAGACTGTAATAAGGGCCATAGGAGTTATGAGCCAGAAACCATGGATGAATATATATATATGAATATATATATACACACACACACATATACACACACACAAATATAGTAATATATAATGTATATATAATAATCATAAACCTAAATATATATATAAAATCATAATATCGCAATAGTTTAATGGGCCAAACAGAATAATCAAAGCTCAGGTTGGCTAAAACTCACCGTGTCTTAGTAACATAGGTTGACAGCAGCCTATAGCACCAAAAAAATTTTCTCCTGCAAGCTATTCCACAATACAGGGACATTGTCAGGTCCTTAAAAAAAAAAAAGGAGTTTTAAAAAAAGTCATAATATGAAATTTAAAGTAATGAATTGCCAAGAGGGTTATACTTTAAGCCAGAATGGGATCACTCTGTAATATTAAGGAAAGACAAACTCAATAGGAGTCAGGTGATCTTGTTTCTAAATTGCATTTCTACCTCTAAGTAGCTATGGGATCTCAACATTTCAGTACTTCTTTCATAATCTAGAAAACTGAAACCTGTTCTACCCACTTAGAGTAAGAATGAAGTAGAAGGAATCCTGTCATAAGAATATATAAAGTCACAACATTAGGAAATTTTTTCAGAAGGCAGCTATGCAAATTCACATGGATCCAAGGTATTTTCTATTTTTTTGTCGCTCATTGAGAAAGAAAAAAAATCTGTAACTAAATAATCCATTCTGGGCAAGATGGTCCCTTTAAATTGTATATCAGTATTTTATTCCCCATGAAAAGTACCTCTCACATTGGCAGTAAAAAAAGTCAAGAATTCATTACAGTTAAATAACCAACCACCCTTTTCACTGTGTCTGAGGAAAGCCAGCTTTGACACTAAATGACTGAGGAACATCTAAAATTTAGTCCTACTTCTTGGTTGCATAATTATGAATCACTGATGATGAATTCTTGGACAGTTTTGGCTACAATCTATGTCCTAGCCATGGGTAAAATATATTTAGCAAATGACATTCAACAAAGTATTTATTGAGTACTGACTTTATTCAGAGTCCCTTAAAGAACACAAAAATGTAAAAGATGAAAATCCCTGCCCTCAAGGAACTCTAGCAGGAGAGAGAAAACAAATATATAGCCAGCTTTCACAGAAGGCAGTATGCAATATGTGGGTTGCAAAGCACTCTAGGAGATTATTAAAAGTATTATTCCTACTTTAATAACCCCAAAACTAGTGTGATATACTATAAAAAATGTATTTAAAGTCATTATTTCTGGCTCATACACCACTCAGAATGTAAACTGGTATGATATTTTTACAGGTTGATTTGGAAATATCTATTAAAGTGTCAAATAATAAGCCTCTCTTTTTCCTCAGCAATTCCATGTTTAGGAATTTACCCTAGGAAGGAAAGGATATGTACAAGAACGTTAACTGAAAATTATGATAAAATGGATTAATACGCGACTTAAGAACAAATAGAAGGGCTGGGTGCGGTGGCTCACGCCTGTAATCCCAGCACTTTGGGAGGCCGAGGCGGGCGGATCACCCGAGGTCAGGAGTTCGAGACCAGCCTCACCAACATGGAGAAACCCCATCTCTACCAAAAATACAAAATTAGCTGGGTGTGGAGGCACATGCTTGTAATCCTGCCTACTTGGGAGGCTGAGGCAGGAGAATCGCTTGAACCTAGGAGGCGGAGGTTGCAGTGAGCCGAGATCGTGCCATTGCACTCCAGCCTGGGCAACAAGAGCAAAACGTCGTCTTAAAAAAAAGAAAAAGAAAAAGAACAAATAGAAAATAATATAACAGTGAAAAAAAAATATATATATATAGTAACAGGGAGAGAGACTTAGAACACATTATTAAGTAAACAAAAAAAGCAAGGAGGAATTGGAGGTGATACTAGTCAAAGTGTACAAAGTTTCAGTTAGGATGAATAAATTCTGGATATCTATTGTGCTGTATGGTAACTATAGTTCATAATATTTATATACTTGGAAATTACTAAGAAAGTAGATATTAAATATTCTCAACACACACAAAAAAATGTGAGGTGATGAATATATTAATTTGCTAGATTTAATCATTTCACAATGTATACCTGTATCAAAACATCACATTGTAAACTATAAATATATACTTTTTTTGTCAAAAAGTATATATTATACTTTAATACCTTAATATTATACCTTAATAAAGCTGGAGAAAAAAACAGGTAACAGTTGGTTAACATGACCTAATTATTTATAAAGAAAAGGACACAGACATACCAATATACATAAATTATATGTATTTAATTATATTTTTCTTTCTTTTTTTTTTTGAGACGGAGTTTCGCTCTTGTTGCCCGGGCTGGAGTGCAATGGCGCAATCTCGGCTCACCGCAATCTCCACCTCCCGGGTTCAAGCGATTCTCCTGCCTCAGCCTCTCGAGTAGTTGGGATTACAGGCATACGCCACCACGCCTAGCTAATTTTGTATTTTTTTTAGTAGAGACGGGGTTTCTCCATGCTGGTCAGGCTGGTCTCGAACTCCTGTTCTCAGGTGATCTGCCTGCCTGGGCCTCCCAAAGTGCTGGGATTACAGGCAAGAGCCACTGCCCCCGGCCTTATTTATATTTTTCAAATGACTAGAAGTATACATACCAAACTGTTAAAGAGTGACTAATTTGGGGGAGTGGGATGAAGACAAACATTGAAAAAGGTGCCTGTAATTTTTATTTTGTTCATTTTTCTGTACTGAAAAAAAAATTAGCCATGTGTACTTATTCCTTTTAAGACAAAAGAAAAGCCTAATAAAATAGTAGTTCCTGAGACTAACTGGTTAATGAGGCTACCTCCATGCCACTGTTCCCCAAAACACCTCACCATATTCCGTGAGCCAAAGGGAATTCATTTGGTGAGTTTCTTGGACCTTGGGAACTGCTGCCTGATGTTTTGCCTAGTTTCTGCTACTAAATTAACCTTAGCCAGTTGTAGATTGTCATGGCTGCTGACTCATGAGCTGATGGTCACAGAGCTATTTATGTTTTTAAAAGTACAATGTTTGATAGAGATGAAAGGTAATAGCAGTCTTACCCAACTACTAAATGATGAGGCAAGGTGCTTTAACATTAAGAGTTTCTTTGAACTCCCCAACACAAATGATTCACACGTTTCTTATCCTGTTCATCTTTCCAGAAGAAAGATTATAAAGTACTACAGCGTGACAAAAAAGCCCATCTTGTAGTGAGCCGAGATCGCGCCACTGCACTCCAGCCTGGGCGACAGAGCGAGACTCTGTCTCAAAACAAAAAAACAAAACAAAACAAGACAAAACAAAAAAAGCCCATCTTGAATCTAGTGGTTACTTCCACCGTGAAGAGGCCAGGTTCCCTAGTATTTAAGAGACCTTTTTTTAGGCCGGGCGCGGTGGCTCACGTCTGTAATCCCAGCACTTTGGGAGGCCGAGGTGGGCGGATCACGAGGTCAGGAGACCGAGACCATCCTGGCTAACACGGTGAAACCCCGTCTCTGTTAAAAATACAAAAAAAAGTGGCTGGGCGTGGTGGCGGGCGCCTGTAGTCCCAGCTACTAGGGAGGCTGAGGCAGGAGAATGGCATGAACCCAGGAAGCGGAGCTTGCAGTGAGCGGAGATCATGTCACTGCACTCCAGCCTGGGCGACCGAGTGATACTCCGCCTGTTTTTAGAGTCCGTTTCTCCACGACTGTGGACCTCCATGGGACAGGGAAATATGGAAAACTGAGGAACCACGGGAATACAGCTTTGAAGGTCTCACTGACCTGCTTTATAGTTTGCTTTCTAAAAAATAATTTCCCCCCTTAAAAAAAAAATAAAAATTAAGGCACAATGTGAGAAGTTGGCAAGTTCCATTTTTAAATGACTTTCCAAAAAATATCAGAAAATGATGAGCTGTGGTTACTGAGGTAGCTCCACAGTTATGAGGCAAAACTATGGTTATATCCCTGGTTTCTGCAAAAAGGAAGAGATTAAGCTAAAATGTTAAAATGCTGTGACCACGACCTTTTTTCAAGTTCTGATCATGCCTCCCTGTGAAGTCCTTCCTGCACTTAGAAGCTGAGCAGGTTTCTGTTTCACTGTACTCACTCTGAATTCTTTTCGGGGCACCTTCCTAGTCCTCAGGAATCAGCACAAAAGAGGAAACTCCAAATGTTCACGTTCAACGGCTTCCGTTCCCTGGAGGGACCATTGCTTCTTCTGCCACACTTCCCAGAATCCTCCTAGAGATGCACTCTGGGAATTGTAGTTCAGTTCCCAGGCATGCTGCTGTGTTCTCCAGCTGCAAGTTAACCATGATTGTCAAAAGCATGAACATCTAAGATCTTATTACCAAGAGAACTACTGTATCCTTGGAGAAAGTAGGTTAGTATTAGATCCATTTTTTAATTAAAAAAAGATAAAGTCATTAAGTCCACCCTCATACACAGAAGGCATATATTATGAGGCTGGGGAGAGGATGAAGCAGGGGTGGGAATCAAATACCTTTTAACCTTAGTATATCTCTAGTTCTCTCTCTGCACACTTTAGAACTAGCTCTAAAATTTCATGAAGTTCTTCCAATTTAAAAGGATGGGACTCTGTATAGGTATGTATAGATATGTTTGAACTTATGGTAGGATTCATTTCTTGATCAGAGGAAGAGCATTCCATTTGACTGGAAGCAGTCTCCTAGCAGTGTGTCCGGAGTTCGTTCCTTCCAGTGGGTTCTTGGTCTTGCTGACTTCAAGAATGAAGCCGTGGAGCTTTCGGTGAGTGTTATAGCTCTTAAAGGTGGCACGAACCCAAAGAGTGAGCAGCAGCAAGATTTCTTGTGAAGAGCGAGAGAACACAGCTTCCACAGCGTGGAAGGGGACCCGAGTAGGTTGCCGCTGCTGTTGGGGGTGCCAGCTTTTATTCCCTTATTTGTTCCTGCCCACATCCTGCTGAATGGTCCATTTTACAGAGCACTGATTGGTCCATTTTATGGAGTGCTGATTGGTTCATTTGACAGAGTGCTGATTTGTGCATTTACAATCCTTTAGCTAGACACAGAGTGCTGATTGGTGCGTTTTTACAGAGTGCTGATTGGTGCGTTTACAATCCTTTAGCTAGACACAGTGCTGATTGGTGCATTTACAATCCTTTAGCTAGACACAGAGTGCTGATTGGTGCGTTTACAATCCTTTAGCTAGACACAGAGTGCTGATTGGTGCATTTTTACAGAGTGCTGATTGGTGTGTTTACAATCCTTTAGCTGGAAACAGAGTGCTGATTGGTGCGTTTACAATCCTTTAGCTAGACACGGAGTGCTGATTGGTGCATTTTTACAGAGTGCTGATTGGTGTGTTTACAATCCTTTAGCTGGACACAGAGTGCTGATTGGTGCATTTTTACAGTGTGCTGATTGGTGCATTTACAATTCTCTAACTAGACAGAAAAGTTCACCAAGTCCCCACTCCACCCAGGAAGTCCAGCTGGCTTCACCTCTCAGCAGAGCTACTTTGGTGCCGCTCTCTTCTCGTTTTACTACTGAAGTTACTTGCCTATGAGAGAAGACACTTTTTTTTTTTTGAGATGGAGTTGCTCTGTCGCTCAGGTTGGAGAGCAGTGGTATGTACAATCTTGGCTTACTGAAACCTCCTCCTCCGGAGTCAAGTGATTCTCCTGCCTCAGCCTCCCGAGCAGCTGGGATAACAGGTGCACACCACCATGCCTGGCTAATTTTTGTATTTTTAGTAAAGCCAGTGTTTCGCCATGTTGACCAGGCTGTCTTAAACTTCTGACCTCAAGTGATCCACTCGCCTCGGCCTTCCAAAGTGCTGGGATTACAGGCGTGAGCCACCGCACCCAGCCAAGAGAAGAAGTCCACTCATTCAACATGTATTTAATGAGTACCCAATGTGCCTAGGACTGTTATAGGGATAGGATACAGCAGGGAACAAAACATGAAAATCTCTGTCCTCATGTAACTTACATTCTAGAAGGGGAAACAAACGAGTAAATATACAATGTGTCATGGTTATAAAGCTTAAGAAGAAAAATAAAGCAAGATAAGTTGAGGGATTATTTTGCTATTTTATATAGGATGGTCAGCCTCATTGTTAAGATAATATTTAAACAAAGACCCTGAAGAAGGTGATGAAGAAACCAAGTTTATATCTATGGAAAGAGATTTGTAGACAGAGCAAAATAAGCATACACAAAGGCCCTGGGGTGGGAGTGTGCCATTTGAGGAAAGGCTAGGAAAGAGCATGGTGATCAGAGATGAGATCAGAGTAGGCCGGGCATGGTGGCTCATGCCTGTAATCCCAGCACTTTGGGAGCCCGAGATGGGCACATCATTTGAGGTCAGGAGTTTTAGACCAGCCTGGCCAACATGGTGAAACCCTACTAAAAATACAAAATTAAGCCAGGTCTGGTGTCGCATACCTGTAGTCCCAGCTACTTGGGAGGCTAAGGCACAAGAATCGCTTGAACCCGAGAGGCAGAGGTTGCAGTGAGCTGAGATTGCGCCACTGCACTCCAGCCTGGGTGACAGAGCGAGACATTGTCTGAAAAAAAAAAAAAATCAGATTGGTTCATTATCCTTAAGGAAGACACAGAAAATTGTAGGGAAACAAGATATAAAGTCAATGGATTCTAAGGATGCTTAGGGGGAAATTGGGGCTCTAATAATTTAAAAAGTCAAAATAACTATTTTTGTAGTAATTGTTAAGTGCTATAATAATAAAAATAGCTCAGACTGAGCATTTGCTGTGTTCCAGGCACTATGCTAAGTGTCCCACATATTTGTCATTAATCCTCACATCCTATGAAATCTGTATTAAAATTTGTACTTTAGGCTACGTGTGGTGGCACACGCCTGTAATCCCAGCACTTTGGGGACTGAGGTGGGAAGATTGCTTGAGTTCAGGAGTTCAAGAAACCAGCCTGAGCAACATGACAAAACACCATCTCTACAAAAAATACGAAAATTAGCTGGGCATGGTGGCATGCACCTGCGGTCCCAGCTACTCAGGAGGCTGAGATAGGAGGACTGCTTGAGCCCAGGAGTGAGCCGAGATCATGATGCTGCACTCCATCCAGCTTGGTGACAGAGAGACCCTGTCTAAAAAAAAAAAAAATTGCATGTTACAGATGAGAAAACATAGGCTTAGAAAAATTAAGTAGGGGAGGCGCGGTGGCTCACACCTGTAATCCCAGCACTTTGGGAGGCCAAGGCGGGTGGATCACAAGCTCAGGAGTTTGAGACCAGCCTGGCCAATATCGTGAAACCCCGTCTCTACTAAAAATACAAAAATGAGCCAAGTGTGGTGGCGTGCTCTTGTAGCCCCAGCTACTCAGGAGGCTGAGACAGGAGAATCGCTTGAACCCAGGAGGTGGAGGTTGCAGTGAGCCAAGATTGAGCGACTACATTCCAGCCTGGGCAACAGAGTGAAACTCCATCTCAAAAAAGAAAAAGAAAAGTAATTTGTCCATATTTACACAGCTACTCAGTAGAAGTGTTGGGATATTAACCTAAATCTGTCTTAAGAAAGAATCTGTACTTTTGACCACCATACTATAGACCTGGATTGTATCTCTGACTGGGTGTGAGGTAGAGAAGTTGAACATAAATATTGGAAAATATTGGAAGGATTGAAAGAATCCCATGTTCATAAATTGGAAGGCCTAATTTGGTTAAAATGGCATATTCCCCAAACTGATCTACAGATTCAATGCAATTTCTATTAAAATCTCATCTGGCTTTTTTTGCATAAGCAACAAACGAAAAAATAAGACATCAAAATTTTAAGAACTTTTGTGCTACAAACAATATCATGAAGAATATAGAAAGATAACTCATAGAATTGGGAAAAATTATTGCAAGACACGTATCTGATAAGGGACTTGTATCTGGAATATATAAAGAACACTTAAATAACACAGTAATAAAAAGATAAACAACCAAATTTTAAAATGAGCAAAGAATCTGAATAGATACGTCTTCAAGGAAGATAGAAAAATGACCCATAAGCACATGAAAAGATTTGCATGGGAAATGCAAATCAAAATCATAATGAGATATCATTTTATACCCAATAGGATAGCTACAATCAAAATGCAGATAATGACAAGGAGTGGTGAGGATGTGGTGGAATTGGAATCCTCATACACAGCTGGTAAAATTGTAAATGGTGCTGCCGCTTTTGAAAACAGTTTGGTGGTTCCTCGTAAAGTTAAATATAGAGTTACCAAATGACCCAGCAATTTAACTCCTGGATTTATATTCCCAAGAGAATTGAAAACAAATGTCCACAAAAACTTGTAAATTAATTTTTGTGAAGCATTATTCACAATATTCAAAAAAAGTACAAACAACCCAAATGACTATCAACTGATAAATGGAGAAGCAAAATGTGGCATATCCAACCATACAATGACATATTTCTGGCAACAAAGAGGAATTATATATACTACAATATGGATAAAGCTTGAAAACATTATGCTAAGTGAAATAATCCAGTCACAAAAGAGTACATATTGTATTCCTACGAAATGTTCATAACAGGCAAATCTATAGAGACAGAAAGCAGATTAGTGGTTGCCTAGGAATGGGGGCAATTTATATGAAATATACCTAGGGTTGTGATTGCACTTATGTGAAATATTCAGAATAGGCAAATCTGTAAGACAAAAAGTGCCTAGGGATGGGGATGAGGATAGTGTTCAAAGATAATGAGGAGTAACTGCTCATGGAAACAGGATTTTGTTTTTTGTGGGATTTTTTTTTTTTTTTAAGACAGGATCTTGGCCGGGCGCGGTGGCTCACGACCGTAATCCTAGCACTTTGGGAGGTCGAGGCGGGTGGATCACGAGGTCAGGAGTTCAAGACCAGCCTGGCCAATATGGAGAAACCCTGTCTCTACTAAAAATACAAAAATTAGCTAGGTATGGTGGCGCGTGCCTGTAATCCCAGCTACTCCGGAGGCTGAGGAAGAATTGCTTGAACTGGGACCCGGGAAGCAGAGGTATCAGTGAGCCGAGATCGCGCCACTTGCACTCCAGCCTGGGCGACAGAGGGAGACTCTGTCTCAAACAAAAACAAACAAACAAAAAAAAGACAAAGTCTCCCTCTGTCGCCCAGGCTGGAGTGCAATGGCGCAGTCACGGCTCACTGCAGCCTCAACCTCCCAGGCTCCGAGGAGCTGGGAACACAGGCACCCGCCACCAAACCCGGCTAATTTTTTTTTTTTTTTTCTGAGACGGAGTCTCGCTCTGTCGCCCAGGTTGGAGAGCAGTGGCGCGATCTCAGCTCACTGCAAGCTCCGCCTCCCGGGTTCACGCCATTCTCCTGCCTCAGCCTCCCGAGTAGCTGGGATTACAGGCGCCTGCCACCGCGCCCGGCTAATTTTTTGTATTTTTAGTAGAGACGGTGTTTCACCATGTTAGCCAGGATAATCTCGATCTCTTGACCTCGTGATCCACCCGCCTCGGCCTCCCAAAGTGCTGGGATTACAGACGTGAGCCACCGCGCCCTGCCAATTTTTGTATTTTTAGTAGAGACAGGGTTTCGCCATGTTGCCCAGGCTGGTCTCAAACTCCTGCCCTCAAGTGATCCACCAGCCTCGGCCTCCCAAAGTGCTAGGATTACAGGCATGAGCCACCGTGCCTGGCCAGATATCTCTTTGATGTACTGATTTGTTTTCTTTTGGGTTAATACCCAGCAGTAGGATTGCTGGATTATATTAAGATGATAGTCCTATTTTTAGTTTTTTGAGGAACCTTCATCCTGTTCTCCATAGTGGCTGTACTAATTTACATTCCTACCTACGGTGTATGAGAATTCTCCTTTCTCCATATCTTCGCCAGTATTCATTATTGACTGCATTTTGGATAAAAGCTATTTTAACTGGGGTGAGTTGATATCTCGTAGTTTTGATGTGCATTTCTCTGATGATAATGATGTTGAGCATATTTTTATATACCTGTTGGGGCAAGGTTTATTTTTTACTACACAGACATGAATACAGAAAGTGGAGAAGAATTGGATCTATTAATGCAACCAATCTGCCACAGTAGCTCCATTAAAAGTATTCCTCAAATTGGCCAGGCTCGGTAGCTCATGCCTATAATCCCAGCATTCTGGGAGGCCTAGGCAGGTGGATCATTTGAGGTCAGGAGTTTGAGAGCAGCCTGGCCAACATGGTGAAACTATCTCTACTAAAATTACAAAAATTAGCTGGGCCTGGTGGCACGAGCCTGTAATCCCAGCTACTTGGGAGGCTGAGGCAGGAAAATCGCTTGAACCTGGGAGGCAGAGGTTGTAGTGAACCAAGATGGTGCCACTGCACTCCAGCCTGTGTGACAAAGGGAGACTCTGTCTCAACAACAACAACAAAGTATTCCTTAAATTGATATAGGATATGAAGCAGTGATGTTTCACTTCTGGATTGACTTCAGAACTAACATTAACCTTAGACTAATTATAGATACCACAAGTATATATCCCTCTTCTTTACTCTTTGTCTGCATTAAGATTAGTTATAATTATTTTTTCATTTCATAATTTTCTCAAAGTCATTGAAACAGGTCTAAAACTTATCAGCTTTGGGTCTATGATTAACAAACAACAACAAAATAAAATACCACACAATTGCATATCATACAGCATCCAATAATGATTACTCATATTAATCTAGTACTTCATACTTTTCGAAGAAATTTCAAAATAACATCAATTGACTTTTATAATGTCTTTCTGTGGATGGTAGGCCAAATATTATTATGGCCATTTGGTGAATGAAGAAACTTTTGCATAAAAGTTAAAATAATTCACTCAGATACCGTTAATGGTGGACTAGAATCTGGGTTCACTGATTCTACTACTGTTTCTTCCAAATAAGAAGTTATACTTTCTACCAATTTCCGTAATTTTGAGATTTTCCTGCCTCAGCCTCCCAAGTAGCTGGGATTACAGGCTCGTGCCACCAGGCCCAGCTAATTTTTGTAATTTTAGTAGAGATAGTTTCACCATGTTGGCCAGGCTGCTCTCAAACTCCTGACCTCAAATGATCCACCTGCCTAGGCCTCCCAGAATGCTGGGATTATAGGCATGAGCTACCGAGCCTGGCCAATTTGAGGAATACTTTTAATGGAACTACTGTGGCAGATTGGTTGCATTAATAGACTCAGCTCAATTTCCCAATTTTTATTTTAATTTTTTTGAGACAGGATCTCACTCTGTTGCCCAGGCTGGAGTGCAGTGGTGCAATCACAGCTAACTGCAGCCTTCACCTCCCAGCCTCAGGCAATTCTCCCACCTCAACCTCCCCAGTAGCTGAGACAGCAGGTGGGCGCCACCATGCCTAGATAATTTTTCTTTTTTTTGTTAGAGACAGAGTCTTGCCACGTTGCTAAGGCTGGTCTCAAATTCCTAGGCTCAAGTGATCCTCCTACCTTGGTCTCCCAAACCGCTGGTGTTACAGGCATGAGCCACTGTGCTCAGCCCCAGTATTCTTATTTTGGTTGTTGATACCATTATTTTGCCAGTTTTAATTACATCTGCAAAGTTCTTTTGCCGTGTACGGTAACATATTCACAGGTTTTCGAAATTAGGATGTGGACCTTTTTGAGGGGCCATTATTCTGCCTACCACAGTGAGCATCCCCGTTGAGGCTACTTGACGCAGGTGATCTGACTACCTCACTGCAGCCATTTCCCACAATGCCAAAGTGCCAGCATGTTAGTGACTAGAGTCATTTCCAGTTTCAGCTACATTCTAGAATCCCTTATGTCTTGATTGTCATGTCCCTATTCATAAGCAAGGAAGAAGTCTCTATCACTTCTACTCCCAAGGCCCATCCACATGTCTGCTGACTTGGCATTCACAGGTAAACCCATCCTCTTACACTGAGTTTTTCCTCTGTTAAAGGTAAATAACATAAGGTTACTCCATTGCTTAAAATACTTTAATGCTTTCCCATTACTTGTTACAGTACTTAACAGGTCGGCATGACCTAGCTTTTGCATACCTCTCCAATCTTCTCTCATATGGGTTCCTTCCTTCCTTACTGCATTGTAGCCACATTGAATTTCTTTTTTTTTTTCTTTTTCTTTTTCAGACGGAGTCTCGCTCTGTCGCCCAGGCTGGAGTGCAGTGGCGCGATCTGGGCTCACTGCAAGCTCTGCCTCCCGGGTTCACGCCATTCTCCTACCTCAGCCTCCTGAGTAGCTAGCTGGGACTACAGGCACCCGCCACCACGCCTGGCTAATTTTTTGTATTTTTAGTAGAGATGGGGTTTCACCGTGTTAGCCAGGATGGTCTCAATCTCCTGACCTCATGATCCACCTGCCTCGGCCTCCCAAAGTGCTGGGATTACAGGCGTGAGCCACTGCGCCCGGCCCCACATTGAATTTCTTTAGCTCCTCAAATGCACCAAGTTTTGTGTGTGTGTGTGTGTTGCTACATGGACCTCACATATAAAGACACACAGTAATATTCTCTCTCTCTAAATGTTCTTATTCACACACTTCATCTAGCTAATCAGTTCTCAGTTTAAATGTCATTTCTATAGTGATACTTTTCTTGTGATATCAATCTAAGCCATGTCCCTCGCCTTCTTCTTTCCCAGAGCACCCTGATGATTTCATTTTTTTTTTTTTGAGACGGAGTTTTGCTCTTGTTGCCCAGGCTGGAGTGCAATGGCACAATCTTGGCTCACTGCAACCTCCGCATCTGGGGTTCAAGCAATTCTCCTGCCTCAGCCTCCCAAGTAGCTGGGACTACAGGCGTGCACCACTACACCCAGCTAATTTTTTTTTTTTTTGTATTTTTAGTAGAGACCGGGTTCCACCATGTTGGATAGGTTGGTCTCGAACTCCTGACCTCAGGTGATCTGCCCGCCTTGGCCTCCCAAAGTGCTGAGATTACAGGTATGAGCCACTGTGCCCCGCCAAACATGTTTATTGGCCATATATATATATATATATATATATATTTTTTTTTTTTTTTGAGATGGAGTCTCATTCTGTTGCCAGGCTGGAGTGCCATGGCACAACCTTGGCTCACTGCAACCTCTGCCTCCTGGGTTCAAGCAATTCTCCTGCCTCATCCTCCCGAGTACCTGGGACTGCAGGCGCGCACCACCACACCCAGCTAATTTTTGTATTTTTAGTAGAGACGGGGTTTCACCATGTTGGCCAGGCTGGTCTCAATCTCTTGACCTTGTGATCCGCCCGCCTCCACCTCCCAAAGTGCTGGGATTACAGTTGTGAGCCACCGCACCAAGCCCTTTTTTTTTTTTTAGATGGAATCTCACTCTGTTATCCAGGCTGGAGGGCAGTTGCATGATCTCAGCTCACTGCAACCTCCACCTCCCGGTTTTAAGTGATTCTTGTGCCTTAGCCTCCCGAGTAGCTGGAACTACAGACATGCGCCATGATGTCCATCTAATTTTCATATATATATATATATATATGTATTTTTTTTTTTAACAGGCATGGGGGTTTCACCATGTTGGCCAGGCTGGTCTCGAACTTCTGACCTCAGGTGATCCACCCACCTCAGCCACCCAAAGTACTGGGATTACAGGTGTGAGCCACACCTGGTTTCCTTATTATTTTCACTTGTCAAATGTGTATGTACGTATATTTGTGTGTGTATGTTTTTTAATGTTGTACATACATACATTTTTTTTTTTCTTTTTCACTCTGTTGTCCAGGCTGGAGTGCAGTGGCGTGATCTCAGCTTACTGCAACCTCTGCCTCCCAGGTTCAAGCAATTCTCCTGTCTCAGCCTCCAGAGTAGCTGGGATTACAGGTGCACACCACCATGCCTGGCTAGTTTTTATATTTTTAGTAGAGGTGGGGTTTCAACATATTGGTCAGGCTGGTCTCGAACTCCTGACCTCAGGTGATCCACCCACCTCAGCCTCCCAAAGTGCTTGGATTACAGGCATGAGCCACCATGCCCAGCTGAAACATACATTTTTATGTTGTAGGTTTTCTTCAAAGGAATCCAAATTCTACAACAGCAGGAATGATATACCCAGCACTTACCATAGTCTGGCTTATATGGGCAGGCAATTATTTATGGATGAATGAATTTCTATTGCCACAGTGCAGGTTTTAATTCTTTTCAACAAAGATTATAAGCTCCTTAAAAGCAGAGATTGTCTAATTAAAGTTTGATCTTCCACAGCTCAGTAGGCAGTGTCTTGGACACAGAAGGTAGGTGTTCTATAGATATTTATTCTATGAATCTTGAATTACTAACCTAGACTCTCTTTCTCTTCTAATTCACATAGCATATGTGATTGATTAAAGTTCACAACTCATTGTTGGTAATGTCATATAAATTATTAGGCTTGTTGTCCAGTTTGGAAAAATCTCCAATAAGCTATTTATTTATTTAGACACAGGATCTCTTTCTGTTGCCCAGGCTGGAGTGCAGTAGTGAGACCACAGCTTGCTGCATCCTATATCCTGATCCTCTAGCCTCAGCCTCCTGAATAGCTGGGACTACAGACACATATCACCACACCCAGCTAATTAAAAAAACTTTTTTTGTAGAGATAAGGTCTCACCATCTTGCCCTGGCTGGTCTCAAACTTCTGGCCTTAATGGATCCTCCCACCTGGGCCTCCCAAAGTTCTGCAATTACCTGGGAGAGCCACCACATCCGGCTTCCAAAAGATTATTTAATATATGACTTAAAAAGAGTTCAGGACCCATCAGATTTCTTTAAACTAATGACACTCTTCAGTTTGTTGTGGATGTCCTCATCAAGTTCTGAGAAAAAAATATAAATTTCTTTTTTGGGCAGGGCCCCACAGCTCATGACTGTTATTGCAGCACTTTGGGAGGCCTAGGTGGGAGGATTGCTTGAACCCAGGAGTTCAAGACCAGCCTGGACACATGGTGAGACCTGTCTCTGCAAACAAAACAAAATCCTACAGAAAACCCGGACATGGTTGTGCATGCCTGTAGTCCCAGCTACTTGGGAGGTGGGAGGATCGCTGGAGCGCAGTAGTTGGAGGTTACGGTGAGCTATGATCATGCAACTCCACTCCAGCCTGGGTGACAGAGTGAAACCCTGTCTCTAAAAAAAAAAACACTTTTTTGGCTAGGTATTGATGAATGCTAAATCTTTACAATTTTACACATCCAATAATTGGAATAATTTCCCACAGATTAGCTTCAGGTTCCCAAAATTTCAACCCTGCTTCTCTTCTACTATTCACATAGTTTTTGATGCTAGAACATTGGACACATTAAAATAACTTCAAGAGTTCTGGCCCTGCACCTTTGTTTTGCAATGCTGGGTAGATCAGCACAACGGGCAATTGGAGTATTCTTGGAAGCCACTGGGACAGCTGGCAATATCTTAACTACACATGGAAGTGACTGTGGGTTATAAAAATATATCCCAGTAAATTCAAACCAAATGTATTCCTAACTCAACTTCTCTTTAGCTAAATTTCAAAAATGTTTGCTTGCCACTCCAACACTAGACAAAGGGAAACATGGTGGAGGGAAGTCACTAAGGACTAAAGATTGCAGTTTAAAATACATTACTTTTATAAATTTTACAAAAGCATAGGACAGTGTGAACATATTACTAGGGACCCTTCCAGGGACTTGGAAAGGGCTAGTGTAAATGAGGGCACCTGAAGTTGAAGCCTCCTTAGCTTCACAGTAAATCTGCTTCAGAGTCTACGGCCATTTTAATTACTGAGTAAACTGTCAACTTTCAGAGTCAGCTCTATGTAGGGCTAGTGAATATGTTGATTACAGCTCCATTTGAGGAAGTTTTTTTTTTTTTTTTGAGATGGAGTCTGACTCTGTCCCCAGGCTGGAGTGCAATGGTGTGATCTCAGCTCACTGCAACCTCTGCCTCCTGGGTCCAAATGATTCTCATGCCTCCGCCTCCTGAGTAGCTGGGATTACAGGTGTGTGCCACCATGCCCAGCTAATTTTTGTATTTTTAGTAGAGACAGGGTTTCACCATGTTGGCCAGGATGGTCTTGATCTCCTGACCTTGTGATCCATCTGCCTTGGCCTCCCAAAGTGCAGGGATTACAGGTGTGAGCCACCGCGCGCCCTGCCTCTTTGGTCTTATAATTACTTTATACTCCTAAAAAGTATTGAGGACTCCAAAAAGCTTTTATGTGGATCATATTTATCAACATTTACTATATTAGGAATTAAAACAAACATATAAAATATTTATTCATTTAAAACAACAATAATAAACCTGTTACATGTTAACATAACATAAATAACTTTTTTTTTGAGAGAGGGTCTGGCCATGTTGCCCAGGCTGATTTTGAACTCCTGGGCTCAGGTGATCTTCCCCCCTCGGCCTCCCAAAGTGCTGGGATTACAGGTGTGAGCCACTTCATTTGGCCTAATAACATATTTTTAATGAAAAATAACTATTTTCCAAAGCAAAATAATTTAGTGAGAAGAGTGGCATTATTTTACATTTCTGCAAATCTCTTCAGTGTCTGGGCTAATAGAAGATTCTCATATCTGCGTCTGCGTTCCATCTGTATCACAGGCATGTAGTCTCTGGAAGACCTCACTGTATTGTTATTAGAGTGAAAAAGGCAGTAAGTCTTAGTATGAAAATAAAGTCTTAGTATGAAAATAATTTTGACCTTATGGAATCCCTGACTATGCTTTCAGAACCATTGATTTAGACATCATTATATCTACTTTTTAGTTGCCTAGTGCTCCCAGAGTACCCTCTCTCTCTTTCTGTAGCTATATAATCACTCACCTCCTGCGTAAGTCAAATGTTAATTATTGCTATACTTTTTAGCATACATGGAAAACTTTAGAAACCACAATTCTTAATGAATAACAAGTCTTAGCAACTCATTTTTCTCTTTAACTGACAAGGGAAAAATTATCTTCTTCATTGTATTCTCCCTCATAGTACAGGGAGATATAAAGAAACCCTTGGTTTGGGGTTACTTTATCACTAAGGCAAATGTTAGACTAAGATCAAACGCAACATTGGGTGCCTTATATAAATTAATGTTACTGGAGAATCTAATATTTACTAAGTCATTTCTGTGTGTGAGGCATGTGTTAAGTGCTTTACATACATTATCTCATTTTATTCTCACAAGAATCTTACAAGATGGGTAGTACCGTCATTTCTATTTTACAGATGAGTAAACGGATACGGAGAGGTTGTTAATGCCTAGTGTTACACACAGGATTGAGGCAGGATTTGAATTGAGATAACCTGACCCTGGAGCTCTTAGTCTATTATCTACTGATAAGGTATAAAGGTAGGAGATAGAGCACGATTAGTATAAAATGAGTGCTGAGATGTGAGAGGAACAAGACAGCTGAGATACCAAGACTGAATCTCTATTATTTTCCACCCTAGAAAAATTCTGCTTTATTTTCTACACTCCCACGTTCCTCTTCTCATTTTTAAGATACTTTATTGCCGGCGGCCTCGTCGCTTAGGCCTGACGCGGACCCTGAAATCAAGGAGGCAAACTGAACAGGAGCGGGGGAAACCCCGTGGTAACCACGGTAACGGTGGCGGGGCGAGAACCCTGCGCAGGCGCGTTACATCCTACTCCCGCTTACCCACACCACGGCGGCCGGTCCCAGCCACTCCTCTCGGCCTCAGACTCCACGGGCTGGCCACGGGTGGGGGCAGCAGGGAGGCACGGGCTTGGCGCCTGCGCAGTCGCCGGGGCGCTGGTGTGATCGAGCTCACGTAGCGAGGGCTGCAGTCGCCTCCTCCCTGGCGCTGCCATCGCGGCCTAGAGGTTATAAAAGGGCTAACGGGCTCCCTCTGCTGCCCAGTCGCGCCGCCAGCGGGCTGAGGGTAGGAAGTAGCCGCTCCGAGTGGAGGCGACTGGGGGCTGAAGAGCGCGCCGCCCTCTCGTCCCACTTTCCAGGTGAGACGCTCCCTCGATCCCGGAGACTGAGGCCACTGGGCAGCCGTGGACCTTCTCGGACGGCTGCGGCGATCCATTCCTCCCCGCTGTGGTGGTACTTCTGGGGCGGGGGTTCCCCAGGTTACCACAGCAGCCTCGGTTCCTTCCCTTCGGGAGACTCGGCCCCTCTCCCTGCGCCACGCGACTCCCGGCGCCCGCGCTCCTTCGTGTCCCCCTTCCCACCTCTGTCCCTACTGCGCCTCGGACCGCTGGGGCTGCTGCAGCCTCAGTCCCCGCCCTAGGGACCAGGACTTTCTTAAATTTTCCTTCCCGGGGAGGAATCACTCTGTTGCTTTTTTTTTTTTTTTTTTTTTCCAAGTGCCCCTGCACCTGGTCCTCCCTAACGAGGCTAAGGGGAACGCAAGCGCGGGGCGTGGGCTTTTGGCCGCCACAGCCGCAGATGGTTCGCATGTGGCGGTGGAGAGCGGATTTTAAGGCTTGGAGCTGAATCCGCAGCGCGCCAGGCATTTTTGCCCTATCGAAAGTCGCCGGGAGCTGGGGGGACCTCCCCAGAAAGTTCCGGCTGAACTCATCTGTTGCGCGCAGCGGTGCAGCATTAGCTGCCAGACGTAGCCCGGGGCGCCGAGCTTTCTGCTCGTAGCACCGAGGAAGTAGGCTCTCAGGTCACCTCGTCGTCAGGGAAGCTTCCTTCCCTCTTCTTCCCCATAACTTTTTAAAAAAAGAGACAAGAGCTCTTCTCTCAATCTCTGTCTCTCTGTCTCTCTCTGCCGAGAATTTGCAGATTTTAAAAGTCTACATCAGTCCAACAAATTCCATGGTTGTGTGAGGATTTTGAGTTGGATTACATGGCTGGCCCCCGGATGTATGTTTCAATGGGGAGGAAGGATGGTATGATAACTGTGAGACTCTTTCTCCTAAATAATCGACTCTGTTAAATACAAATTCAGTGTTTAGACACTAACATCTTACGCGTTCCGGATAGAGTGAAGACTCTTGGAATTTTGCACTGTTTTCTTTAAGAAAGGGTTGAAGAAGCAGCTAGATCCTCTTTTAGGAATTGATCTAAAAGGCCAAAGAGACTTGCCAATTTCCACTTAACTGTTTCTGGTTTCTCCGAGAGCAGTGGTTCTCGGACTTTCGCTTGGAATGCACTTGGAGGGGATGAAATAGCCACTACGTGAAGGGGGGAGGGGCAAAGACGTGGCAGCAGCGTTCTTTCATCAATTTTTTACTCTTTTTTTTTTTTTTTTTTTAAAGTTCTGGTTAGAAACGTATTTCCCCTTTTAGGTTTAGACGTAGCTTATGAATGAGGCTAGTCTTTTCCTAAAATAATCAGATGAAGAATTCAGTCTGCATAGCAGGAACGTTGGAAGTTAATTTAAAAAACATTTTAAAGGGATTTTTAGAATCAAGTTTCTATGGAGAAAATCGGTATCCTAAGACGATATATTCAAGAAGCTGAAAGTGAACAACCTCAACTATATTTTGTCTTCATGTGAAATGTGAATACACACCCCGTGATTTTTTTTTTTTTTTTTTTTTTTTAGCTTGTGAGCGTAATTTAAGAATCTGAAATGTGAACTTCAAATTTTACTTTTTTCTTTATGTGGGAAAAGAGATTTTATCACTTACCTTTAATAAAATTCATAGTCAGTTTTGGTTTTGGGACATTGTGCTTTAAGTCCTGCCATTGTTTTTGATAGCTGATGACAAATGTTTCTTAGATTTACATAGACTAACTAGGAAAAGGATTATTTCTGTCTCTTTTAAATGGGTAGTGCTGTTTTTATTGACATTTTGAAATGAGTTTTATTTTGAAGTACTGAAAACCAGGACTTTGGTAGGAGGATAATTACATTGGCCATTTTGTGTTTTGGTAACTTAGATGGTAAAACAGTTGAAAAATGTGTACAACTTTTAATTATGCCAAAAAAATTAGTGCAAAAGACTATTGAAAAGAAGTTTTATATTGCCTTGTAGTCTGGGTTGTTGCAGATGAATCTTGGCTTTTTGGCAAGGAGCTGTTAACCTTTTCTATTACTGCAGAATAAGTTGTATACTGAAAAGCAGTGTTTTTCAGTAGGGCAATTAAGTTCAAACGGCATTTATTCCAGAGATGCAGCAAGAGCTGGGACAGCCATAAAGCTTGTGAGCCTTCCTTTCTGTGGAAGGAATGCTTTATTTTACTTAGCAACCAATTATCAACTAGGATATAATTATTGCTCTTGAATTGACCTGTGAGATACATAATAGTGGTTCTCAAACTATTTTAAGGTCATGAAATCCTTTGAGAATCTGATGAAAGGTGTGGTCCTATGTCAGAAAATGCAAATACACCCTACATGGAATTTTATATGTCACTTCCTGCCCCCCCACTCAAGTCCATCCATGAACTTTATTATAAGAACCCCTAAAAAGTAAGAGATGTGAAGTTACTCTCTAAGGGTATCTAGGTGTCTTGAGGCAGTATTGAATGTTTCTGAAAATCGAGCTGGGCATGTAAGTCTGACTGGACTTGTATATGTGGGTGACCCTAATACATTTTTGCCAAAAGGGTTTTAACAAAAGTTAATAGGTTGTTAGAATTGTTGAAATGCTAAATTGTCTAATCTGTGAAAGTATATCACATTGCATGCCCTCTCCTATATATGGTAACTTAACTTTGGTTTTCCATTCTGAAAGTGGAACAGGCTTGGAAGTAAACAAAAATAAATTGCATAGGCTCTTGGCATTAAACTTTATTGCTTTTCTTGCAGTGAGATCTTGAATCTTGTAATTAAACCATAATGTGTTGTGTGTGTATAAATATATGAATATATATAAAAAATCCAAATAAAATGAGTATGTGTGTGTGTGTGTATATATATATATATATATATATATATTTTTTTTTTTTTTTTTTTTTTTTTTTTTTTTTTGAGATGGAGTTTCACTCTGCCACCCAGGCTGGAGTGCAGTGGTGCAATCTCGGCCCACTGCAAGCTCCATCTCCCGGGTTCACGCCATTCTCCTGCCTAAGCCTCCCGAGTAGCTGGGACTACAGCCGCCCACCATCACGCCCAGCTAATTTTTTGTATTTTTAGTAGAGACGGGGTTACACCGTGTTAACCAGGATGGTCTCGATCTCTTTACCTCGTGATCTGCCCGCCTTGGCCTCCCAAAGTGCTGGGATTACAGGTGTGATCACGCCACCGTGCCCGGCCAAAGCTTTGTGTTTTTATTCAAGAAAATTTATTTGTATAAATTGAAGCTGTCCTGTCATTAGGACAGCTTCAGTTTCTCTAGCTGAATAAGTAGTGTACCTAAAGAAAAGCTTTGGCAATTCAAAAGGACTCTCATTTAGGTTACTCCAGCAGTTTTTAAACTCGGTGTGATGAAAAACATTCTTTTTCCTGGTCTTCCTTTGGATGATCAGTATGACTGTTAGTATATTTGATTTGACATTTGCTAAAAATACATTATAGAGATTCAGACTTCTTACCTAGTTGTCATCAGTGAATGAGTTCTATATTGGGACTTTCTCTTCCTCATGTTTAGTGTTTCATAAAAATGTGTCCATATTACTCATTTCTTTCTTAAATAGTAATATTATGTGGAATTAGTACACTCAGCCTTACTCTCTCTTTTTTTTTTTTTTTTAAGAGATAGGATCTTGCTCTGTTGCCCAGGATGGAGTGCAGTGGTGTGACCATAGCTCACTGCAGCCTTGAACTCCTGGGCTCAAGCAATCCTTCTGCCTCAGCCTCCGGGTGTAGCTCGGGGTACAGGTGCATGCCACCATGTCTAGCTAATTTTTTAATTTTTTGTAGAGATGGGATCTTGCTCTGTTGACCAGGCTAGTCTCGAACTCCTGGCCTCAAGTGATTCTCCCATCTGCCCCACAAAGTCTTGGGATTATAGGTGTGAGCCACCATGCCTGGTCATCCTTACTCTCTTGTTGGACACTTGAGCTGTTTCTCCATTATAAGTAGTGCAAAGAGAGGACTGTAATTTAGTGGTTTATTTTATCAACCTGTATAATTACAGTAAACTTTAACCAATTTTTTAATTTTTAAATTTATATTTAATTTTTTTTTTTTTTAGAGACAGGGCCTTACTATGTTGCCCAGGCATGGTGGCTCACACGTGTAATCACAGCACTTTGGAAGGCCGAGGCAGGAGGATCAGTTGAGGCCAGGAGTTCAAGACCAGCCTGGTCAGCATAGTGAGACCCCATCTCTCTACAAAAAAATTTTTTTTTTATATTAATGGGGCATGAGGTTGCATGCATCTGTAGTCTAACTACTTGGGAGGCTGAGGTGGGAGGGTCACTTGAGCCCAAGAGTTGGAAGCTGCAGTGAGCTATGATAGCACCATTGCACTCTAGCCTGGGTGACAGTGCAAGACCCTGTCTCTAAAAAAAAAAAAAAAAGAAAAAAAAATTATTTACAATATGGCCAGTAGACTTTAGGAAAATCAAGAATGATGAGAAATGTTTCATAAGAGAAGTAGGACATAAAAATTACATGATATAGCACCATGTGGCTAACATTTTACTAGATATTAAATCTGTAGCACTGAATGGAAATGCATATCTAGATTCACATCCTCTACAACCATGAATTCATTTTTCCCTGTTCTAGTATATATGGTCTTATTTTGTCTCTCTTTACCTCAACTTGAGAAATTTGGATCTGGCATTAGAGTAAAGAGATAATTGAAGACTAGAAAGAGGTAGACTGGGTGGAAATAAAAGTGGAATTTTGACAGAATAGCCTTGGGAGGGATGAAGCTGAGTATACCTGGGCCTCAGAGCAATAATCCATTTTTTAGGAGGAAAGGGACTGCTAAAGCCAGCTTTTGAGTATTCTACTCTGACCTGAGTGGCCTTGGTCTGAATAGCTCATGTTCAGAGATAAGAGTATATTTAACTTTTTTGTACTAAGAATAGTATTTGAGTAATGTTATAGGTACATATGAGAATTTGGCCTTCATCTCTGCAGAGTCAGTTAAACACAAGTTTCTCTAGATATTTCCATTACAGGAATCAAAGCTCTTTGATTTTTGGAACTTCAGTAAAACCCAAGAATGAATAGCCGAGAACTATCATACAAGTCATAAAATTAAAAGGCATTGAACAGTGTATGAAGCATCAGATATCCTGTTACATGTGTCTGCAACAATAAATTAAATATTGATTAACTGATTGTAAGTAGGCTCAAGACTTCTCTTACAGTTCTAATCTTATATTAACTAGATTTGCATATCTAATTTCTCCAAAAATATGATCAAGAAATATTTATCTTAGGCTAGGCGTGGTGGCTCACATCTGTAATCCCAGTGCTTTGGGAGGCTGAGGTGGGAAGATCTCTGGAGCCCAGGAGTTCAAGGCTGCTGTGAGCTCTGATTGTTCCACTCCACTCCAGCCTGGGTGACAGAGCCAGACCCTGTCTCAAAAAAACAAAAAAATGTTGGTATTTCTAAAACCTACTGGTTGAATTTAGGACCTCAAAATGTTACTTGTGTGTGTGACCTTTGTTCTTGCCCTATGGTTCTGACAGCCTTCCTCCTTTTATTTATTTATTTATTTATTTATTTTTTTGGTAAACTCAGGCAACATATTCATAGTCAAAGGTTACATGAAGACATTCTCAAATTTACATGATTTCAAAATTTAGTTACTTCCTTTTTTTTTTTTTTTTTTTGAGATGGACTCTCACTCTGTCACCCAGGCTGGAGTGCAGTGGCGCAATCTCGGCTCACGGCAACCTCCACCTCCTGGGTTCAAGCAATTCTCTGCCTCAGCCTCCCGAGTAGCTGGGATTACAGGCACCCGCCACCACGCCCAACTACTTTTTTGTATTTTTAGTAGAGACAGGGTGTCACCATCTTGGCCGGGCGGGTCTCGAACTCCTGACCTGGGGTGATCCATCAGCCTCGGCCTCCCAAAGTGCTGGGATTACAGGCATGAGCCACCGTACCTGGCCTGCAGTTACTTCCTTTAACCTCAAAGATATTTTGAAAATAGACCTCAATTTACTATGCCTGAATTTAAAAAACCTTAATATTGTATTTGAAAATAGTGACTAGTGACCATTGCCACCAAGTAGAGTGATAGTGATAAGTAAAACACTAATCTTTGATAAAAGGGTGATTACTAATAAATTGAATAAATTGATATATTTTAACGACTTTATTGAGCAAAATTGACAGGACAAATTGCATATATTTACAGTGTACAATTTGATAAATTTGACAAAAATATCTACTTAAAAAAATATCAGTACAATCAAGATAAGGAACACATCCATCACCTTCAAGAGTATCCTCAAGGTCAGGCACAGTGGCTTAGGCCTGTAATCCCAACCCTTTGGGTGGCCGAGGCAGGAGGATTGCTTGAGCCCAGGAGTTCCAGACCAGCCTGGGCGACATAGAAAGACTTCATCTCTACACAAAATAAAATAACATTAGCTGGGTGTGATGGTGCCTGCCTGTAATCCTAGCTACTTGGGAGGCCGAGGCAGGAGGATTGCTTGAGCTGGGGAGGTTGAGTCTTCAATGAACTGTGATTGTGCTACTGTACTCCAGCCTGGTGACCGAAATGAGTCTCTGTCTCAAAAGAGAGTATACTTGGCCAGGCGCAGTGGCTCACACCTGTAATCCCAACACTCTGGGGGGCCGAGGCAGGAGGACTGCTTGAGCCCAGAAGTTCAAGACCAGCCTGCGCAACATGGTAAAACCCTGTCTCTACAAAAAAATTAAAAAGCCAGGTGTGGTGTTGTGTGCCTGCAGTCCCCGCTACTTGGGAGACTGAGGTGGGAGACTCACCCAAAGCCTGGAGATTAAGGCTGCGGTGAGCCAAGATCACGCTACTGCACTCTAGCCGGGGCATCGGCAGTATCCTTATGACTTTTTGTAATCCCTTCTTTTGCTCCTTACTACCCTCTCTGTATCCCTAGGAAACCATTGTTTCCTTTCTGTTGCTTAAGATTAGTTTTTATTTTCTAGAATTTTATAAAAATGGAATTGTATATACGCTTTTTGTTTTTAGCACGGGGAATCTCCTTACACTCAGCATAATTTGAGATTCATCCATGTTGTTATGTGTTCATAGTTTTTTATTGTTGAATGGTATTTTATTTTATGAATATACCATGATTTTTTTTAACCCATTTACCCTTTGATGGACATTTGGATTGTTTTCACTTTTTGACTATTATGAATAAAGCTGCTATGAGCATTCATGTACAAGTTGTTGGAGAGAGATATGCTTTCTTTTCTCTTATATTAATGCCTAGGAGTGCAATAGCTAGATGTGATAGGGAAATATTTTTTCCCAGTTGTTGGCTTGTCTTCATTCTTTAAACAGTGCGCTTCAAAGAGCAGTTTCTATTCACAGACAACATGTCTGTGACTCTTCAAAAAAGCTCTAGTGAATAGGTTAATTCAGCAGAGTTGTAGCTTAGAAGGTCAATATACAACAGTAAATTGTATTTCTATATACTAATAATGAACAATTAGAAACTAAAGTGAAAAATTCCCATCTCATTAGCACTAAAAACCATGAAATACTTAAGTATTAACTTTTCAAATGGTGTGTAATATTTGTATGTTGAAAATTATGAAACACTGATTATATCATGTTCATGGATTAGAAGACTCAGTATTAAGATACCTACTCTTCTCAAACTGATTTATAGATTCAGCACATTTCTAGTCCAAATCTCAGAGGATTTCTTATAGAAATTAATGAGCCGATTCTAAAATTAATATGGAAAACCAAAGGAACTAGAAAAGCTAAAACAATTTTGAAAAAGAATAACGAAGTTGGAAGATTCACACTACCTGATTTCAACTTAGTTTAAAGCTGCAATAACCAAGACTGTGGTATTGGAGAAAAGATAGACATACAGATCAATTGAACAAAATAGAGAATTTAGTCACACAAAAATTGTCAATTCATTTTGAAAAAAGTTTAAGGGCAGTTCAACAGAGGATCGTCTGGAACAGTTGAATATTCATATGCAAAGAAAAAACAATCTTTGTTTTATTTGGGCACCAAGTATCCACTGTTGGACACTGGGCAGTCCCTTGCCCAGGAATTTATGTGAATATTGGGACAAGTGACATGAATCCACCAGTGGATATGAAATAAAGTTTAATCACACAGTAAACAGCAAAAGGACTCCTCAAGGTCAAGGACTTAGGTTTAGTCCAGGATGAAGCAAGAGTGAAACAGGGTGGGTGGCTTTGGTTTTTATTGACCAGAAGGTGGAACTTGTTTGATGGTCCCCATGTGTGGTATTTACATGGTTTCAACTTCACACCAGTACCAAGGGAGGGAATACTGGTCCCCAAGTGTGGTATTTACATGGTTTCAACTTTACACCAATACCAAGGGAGGGAGTACCTGGGCTTTCTTACAGACTTACCCAGATGTGGGACAAAAGGGGAGAGAGGTGTGGGACCTGAAAGCAATCTGCACTCAAACATCAAAATGAAATCTTTTTATTAGAGCTTCAATCTGTACTTGACACTGTATGCAAAAATTAGTTCAAAATGGTTCGTAGGCCGGGTCTGGTCACACACGTTTGTAATCCCAGCATTTTGGGAGGTTGAGGCAGGAGGATTGCTTGAGCCCAGGAGTTTGAGACTAGCCTTGGCAAGAGTGAGACCCGTTTCTATTTTTAAAAATGTTCATAGATTGTGAAGTAAAATGTACAGCTATAAAGTATTTGAAAGAAAACATAGGACAAAAATATTTTTGACCATGGGTCAGGCAGAGATTTCTTGGACATGATGCCAAGAACATGATTCATAAATGAACAAACTGATAAATTAGACTTCATGAAAATTAAGAAATTCTGCTCTTCCAAACACACTGTTGAGAGAATAAAAAGACTTCACAGACTGGGAGAAAATATTCCCCATCACATATCTGACAAAAAATAGACTGTATAAGGAACTCAAAGCTGGGCATGGTGGCTCACGTCTGTAATCCCAGCACTTTGGGAGGCCAAGACTGGAGGATTGCTTGAAAATCCAGGAGTTTGAGACCAGCCTGGGCAACATAGCGAGACCCCATCTCTATTAAAAAAAGTAAACAACCTAATTAAAAAGAGCAAAAGATTTGAGTAAACACTATGCAGGAAGGTGTATGAACAGCAGATAAACACCCCAAAAGGTGTTAAACGTAGGCCAGGCATGGTGGCTCGTGCCTGTAATCCCAGCACTTTGGGAAGCTGAGGTGGGTGGACCATCTGAGGTCAGGAGTTCAAGACTAGCCCGGCCAACATAGCGAAACCGTCTCTACTAAAAATACAAAATTGGTCAGGTGTGGTGGCACGTGCCTGTAATCCCAGCTACCCAGGAGGCTGAGACACGACAATCACTTGAACCCAGGAGGTGGAGGTTGCAGTGAGACAAGATTGTGCCACTGCATTCCAGCCTGGGCGACAGAGTGAGACTCTGTCTCAAAAAAAAAAAAATAAAAAATAATGAAAGGCATTAAACATCATTAGTAATTATGGAATTGCAAATTAAACCCATAATGAGATAGTACTATATGTCTATTGTGAAAATTAAGATATTAAGAGAAACTAAGGAAAAAACGGCAATACAAAATGCTGGTAAGAATGGGAGCAATGGAAACTTTCATCCTTTGCTGTTGGAAGGGCAAATGGTGTAGCTACTTTGGAGAAACGTTTGGCAGTTTTTTATGAAGGTAAATATATACTTGTCATATGACCCAACATTCCCGCTCCTAGGTATTTACCCAAGTGAAATGAGAACTTAGGTTAATTTCCTTTTTTTTTTTTTTTGAGATGCACTCTCACTCTTTTGCCCAGGCTGGAGTGCAGTGACACAATCTCGGCTCACTGCAACCTCCACCTCCTGGGTTCAAGCAATTCTCCTGCCTCAGCCTCCCAAGTAGCTGGGATTTACAGGCATGTGCCACCACGCCTGGCTAATTTTTGTATTTTTAGTAGAGATGGGGTTTCACCATGTTGGCCAGGTTGGTCTTGAACTCCTGACCTCAAGTGATCTGCTTGCCTCAGCCTCCCAAAGTGCCGGGATTACAGGCGTGAGCCACCGCTCCCAGCCTGTTTTCTTTTTAATTTTTTAAAAACAGTTTTATTGAGTAATAATTCACGTACCGTGCAATTTTCCCTTTAAAGTATACATTTCAGTGGCTTTTAATATATTCACAGTTGTGTTACCACAACAATCAATTTTAAAACATTTATATCACTCCAAAAAGAAACCCCAGAGCCAGTAGCAGTCACTCCCATTGTCCCTTGCCTAACCCTGGGCAACCACTAATCTACTTTTTGTCTCTAGAGATTATTTTACTTAATGTTTTCAAGGTTCATTTGTGTTATAACATATATCAGTACTTCATTTCTGTTTATAGCCAAATAATATTCCATTGTACGGATAGACCACACTTTGTTTACCCACCAATGGATATTTGGGTTATTTCCACCCTTTTGGCTATTATGAATAATGCTGCTGCCATGAACATTCATGCAAAAGTTTTTGCCTGGGCATGTGTTCTCATTTCTTTTGGATATAGACCTATGAGTGAAATATCTGGGCCATATGGTTATTCTGTTCAGCTTTTTTGAGGAACTAAACTGTTTTCCAGACCAACTGCCTCATTTTACATTTTTACCAGCAATGTATCAGAGTTCCAGTTTCTCTGTGTCCTTGTCAATACTTGTAATTGTGTGTCACTTTTTGTTTTAAAGAGATGAAGTCTTACTGTGTTGCCCAGGTTGGAGTACAGTGGCCATTCACAGGTGCAATCATAGTGCAGTTATATGCTCAAACTCCTAGACTCCAGTGATCCTCCTGCCTCAGTCTCCCAAGTAGATAGAACTACAGGCGTATGCCACTGTACCCAGCTAGTCATTTTTTACTGTAGCCATCAAAGTGGCAGTGAAGTGGTATCTCATTGTGAAATTGATTTGCATTTTCATAGTGATGAATGATGTTGAACATCTTTTCATGTACTTGCCTCTTTGGAGAAATGTCTATTCAAATCCTTTGCCCATTAAAAAAAAATTACTGGCCGGGTGCGGTGGGTCACTCCTGTAATCCCAGCACTTTGGGAGGCTGAGGTGGGCATATCACCTGAGGTTGGGAGTTCAAGACCAGCCTGACCAACATGGAGAAACTCCGTCTCTACTAAAAATACAAAATTAGCCAGGCGTGGTGGCACATGACTGTAATCCCAGCTACTCGGGAGGCTGAGGCAGGAGAATCACTTGAACCCAGGAGGTGGAGGTTGCAGTGAGCTGAGATTGTGCCATTGCACTCCAGCCTGGGCAACAAGAGCAAAACTCTGTCTCAAAAAAAAAAAAAAAAATTATTGAGTTCTAAGTTCTTTATATATTTGGATACTAAACCTGATGCTATCGGAAATGTGATTCGCAAATACTTTTTTACATTGTCTTCACTTTCTTGAAGCACAGCAGTTTTAGATTTTGGCAAAGTTCAATTTATTTCTTTGGCTTCTTGTGCTTTAGGCGTCATATCTAAGAAACTATTGCCTAGGCGTTATGATTAATTGCCTAATCCAAGGTTATGAAAATAATTTTTTTAAAAAATGAGATGGACTCACTCTGTCACCCAGGCTAGAGTGCAGTGGCACAATCATGGCTTAGAGTACCCTCTGCCTCCTGGGTTCAAGCAATCCTTCCACCTCAGCCTCCTGAGTTGCTGGGACTATAGGAGCATGCCACCATGCCCGGCTAATTTTTTTATTTTTTTGTAAAGACTGGGTTTCACCATGTTGCCAAGGCTGGTCTCGAACTCTTGAGCTCAAGTGATCCTTCCATCTTGGCCTCCCAAAGTGCTGGGATTGCACCTTGGTGGCATGAGCCACCAAGCCTGGCCAGTTTATTGTCTTAAACTTCAAAATGGTCTTAATGTGTTAATTTTAGGGTAAATTTAAAGTTATCTTGTTTATTCCCAGGTAATTAAGTGTTGCTGTTGCAAATGAGCTTTTTAAAATTGTTTCCTGTGATTGGTTATTCTTTGTATATAACGGTCATTTTCTAAAGAGAATGCCAGTTTTTTTCCCCAAATGGTCATTTTTCAAGTAGTATAACTGCTGTATAAAATTCAATCTCGGTCTGGGCATGGTGGCTCACATCTGTAATCCCAGCACATTGGGAGGCTCAGGCGGGAAGACTGCTTGAGACTAGCCTGGAGTTGGAGTTGGAGACTAGCCTGGGCAACATAAGGAGATCCCAACTCTACAACAAATAAAAGAAATTAAAAAAATTGGCCGGTCGTGGTGGCACAAGCCTGTAGTCCAAGCTACTCAGGAAGCTGAGGTGGAAGGATCACTTGAGCCCTGTAGGTCGAGGCTGTAGTCAGCTGTGATTGCTCCACTGCACTCCAGACTGGGCAACAAAGCCAGACCCCCAAACAATACAATTAGTCTTGAATGAAGTTTCATGAAAACTTCTGAATTTGGAATTGTTTGCCTTACTTCACTTCATAATTTATATTTAAGTTTAAGAAATCTAAAGTGCATATTGTACAAAACTTTTAAACTTTTTACTTGTATCCTTAGGGTGGTGAAAAAACCAAAGGTGTCTTATCAGAACTTCTTGTTTAAATCAAAAATAGGTGAAATTTGTTTGGGAACAAAAGGGATTGATGGTGGTATTATGCCAGCTAGAAGCAGAGCTGTGGAATTCATCATTTGGGATTTTGCTAACTCTATGATTTATCTATTTACTTAAACTTTGTTTTTTTGTTAGCTTGTTTATTTACAGAAATAGAATTTTTTTAAATTAAAAATAATGTTTATCAAAGAAGTGTAGATGTTGAGGGAAGAGAAAAACAACTGTGATTCCACCTCTCATTTAACATTTTTTTGAGTTCTTTTAATTATTGTATTAAATTTAAAAAACCTGTTACATATGTAGGCAAATATATTCTTTTTTTTGAGACCAAGTTCCACTCTGTCACTTGAACTTTATGTAGTTCAGGCATTCAGAACTACTAGAACTTTGAATAGCCATTTGGTTAGGGATAAGTATCATGCTGTATGGGGATGAATTAAAGGTAGAATAGAGTGCCAGAAAAAGGTAAAAGGGGTCAGTTTCTTGAAGAAAGAGAAAAGGGGTGGAGGAGGTGTCATAAGCAAAACATAAGTGTGTATTTTTGAAATGATCTCATCTTAACGTTCTTTCTGACAGGAAAGACTTAGGAAGAACTTCCAAAAGACAGCCTGTGTAGCACTTTCAGTTAAGGGCAATATCTTAACTTAGAGCTGACTTCTAATATGAATCTTGAAATGCTTTTCATTTGGAATTATGCCAATAAGTGCTACAATACTGCTCAGTACAGTTCACTACCCTAGTACAGAAAGTGAGGGAAAGAAGCTAGCGTGATTTCTGAATTTGTGATAGAAAAGTTGGTCATAGCATTAAAGTATTTGTCCATCAGATTGTAAGTACTAGACATGTAGCTCACTGTCTTTTAAGAACAGAAGTATGACTGGAATTCATGGAGTTAAGTAAAAACAATGGCAATTTGCAGAGGGATTATAGGGAAGAACAGAAATATAACTAATTCTATTAGTAATTACTCTTACTTGTCTTGGAAGATACATCCTGTTAAGATGGAAAAGACATGCCAAGTTTTGACATAGAGCACATTATAATGGCCTGATTTAGGAGCCTGAATTTGTGGTGTTCTTTTGTGTTGACCATGAAAACTGTCAGAAAAATTAAGTCTGAAACAGATTTCAGGAGGACCAACAGTTGAATCTGTATGAGGAAAAATAAAGTTGGAGCCTTCTAAAAGAAGGTTTGGAACAAATGTCGAAGGTTAAAAGAACCCCTGTGGAAAATTTTAAGTGTCAGAGAAAGTTTAGTTTAGAATATCAAGCATTCTTGGCTGGACCAAGTGCAATGGTGTTTACAACTAATTGATCACAATGAGTTACAGGTTTCTTTGTTTTTTCTGCACTCCCATTGCTTTACTTGACTAGCTTAAAAAGAATATCAAGCACTCTTTAGTCTGCCTTATTAATTTTTGAATGATTTGTCTGGGAGATATAAACTTTTGAAAATTTTACAACTTTTTCTTGGAAGAAAAATATTTGACCAAAACGCTGATAGAATTATTTACCAGATGCCCTGTCCTAGTAATTCACTGGATAACTTGTACTTAAAATTCAATGACTCCTCATAACTCAATGTAAATATAGATGCTCCTTGACTTATGGGGCTGTGTCCTGATAAACCAACTGTAAGTTGAAAATACTGTAAGATGAACATCATAGCTTAGCCTAGCACACCTTAAACGTGCTCAAAACAGAACACTTAAATTAGCCTACAGTTGGGCAAAATCATCTAACAAAGCCTATTTTATAATAAAGTGTTGAATAGCTCGTGTAATTTATTGAATATTGTACCGAAAGTGAACCACAGAATGGTTGTGGGGTCAAAGTATGTTTTGTTTTTGTTTTGAGACGGAGTCTCGCTCTGTTGACCAGGCTATAGTGTGGTGGTGCCATCTTGGCTCACTGTAAACTCCACCTCCCAGGTTCAGGCGATTCTTCTGCCTCAGCCTCCTGAGTTACTGGAATTGGAGGCACACGCTACCACGCCCATAGTAGAGACAGGGTTTCACCCTGTTTGTCAGGCTGGTCTCGAACTCCTGACCTCGTGATCCGCCAGCCTCCGCCTCCGAAAGTGCTGGGATTACAGGCGTGAGCCACTGTGCCCGGCCCAAAGTATGTTTTTTATTGAATGTTATATCACTTTTGCACCATCATAAAGTTGAAAAATCCTAAGTCAAACTGTCCTATGTTGGGGATCATTTGTATTTACTATATGGTAGAACTTTTAAGATCTGTTCCCAGGTTTGATTGACCTGTTGAGTCTGTGGGACTGGACTTCCCTGGAATAAGAACTGTAGGAAAGTTTTGTGTTTGGATGAATGTAAACTTCACATTTATTTTTATCCAGGCCTACCTGAAAATGTTTTCTGGTAGGATTTCTTCCATACTGCTTTTTTTCTTATAGTTTAAAAAATTTAATATGCTATCAAACATTATAAGTAATATACATGTATGTTACAAAAATTATATAATAAACACTTCTGAACCTATCTAACCAATAACCTAAATATTATCAATAACTTACTCATACTGTTGCAACACCAAGTTTTATTCCAGTGTAAGTTTATCTTTGGATCTTTGACTCTTCTTGGGTTTTCTTTTCTTTCTTCCTCCTATTCCTCCTCCCTCCCTCCTCTTTGTCTTTTTAAAAATTAAGACAAGTCTTTTCAGGGATGCTGTCTGAGATTAGTCTTTCTTTTAAAGGAGATTGCATCCATTTTGACCCATTAATTTCTTTTTCAAGCTTGTTTGAAGATTTAGAACAGGAGGCATTTATATTTTATAATTTTTGATAAAGTCATAATGTCTTTTGGGATACTTGACTCTTAAATGTTCTATAATGATTCTCTTTGCAAGCTGCTTTCTGAATGAAGGTAGAATAAATAGAAGCGAGACACCATAAGGAAACCATTGTTTGTTTGTTTTGTTTTTGTTTTTGAGATGGAGTCTCGCTCTGTTGCCCAGGCTGGAGTGCAGTGGCGCAATCTCAGCTCACTGCAACCTCCACCTCCCGGGTTCAAGTGATTCTCCTGCCTCAGCCTCCCGAGTAGCTGGGACTACAGGTGTGTGCCAACATGCCTGGCTAATTTTTTGTATTTTTAGTAGAGACGGGGTTTCACTGTGTTAGCCAGGCTGGTCTCAAACTCCTGACCTCAAGCAATCTGCCTGCCCGCTTCTGCCTCCCAAAGTACTGGGATTACAGGTGTGAGCCACCATGCCTGGCTAGAAACCATTGTTAAAAAAACCTGTGATTGATACGTTTGGCTATTAACATGTCACTTAAAGTTTCTGAATGAATGTGGATGAATGAGACATAGTGCTAAAACAGATTAGAGAACCATTCTCTAGAGTAATTAGACATTCAGTTATACTTTTACATAAGATAAATTGAAGTAAAATCTATTTTAAATGCAGAGGTGATTTCATAGGGTTGTTTGCTGTATCCAGTGGTTCTCAGACTGTGATCCCCCAGCCAGCACTATCAGCATTGCCTGGAAACTTGTGCAAATTATCTCGACTTTTCAGACCTGTAGGTGATTCTGATAGAGCTAAAGTTTGAGAACCACTGCCATATAGGTCTATCTTCATTTTTATTATCTAGCTTGGGTAGGCATGTTAGTTTGGAATAATGTTGTATGGGTCTGAACTTCCTATTGTAAGTGACAGAAATCCAACTTGAATTAGCTTAAGCAAAAAGGAATTTAAAGGCTTTCTTAGGTGGGCTGGGAGATTATTGTAGTAGCTTACAGATTCAAAGCAATAGTTGCAAAGAATCAGGGCCCTGGGGCTTGAAACTGTTTGTCTCTGTATGACTTTGTCCTGTTTATAGATCCTAGACAAGTGAGAAAGATGGTCACAGGAGAGCCCCAAGTTCACATCCTCTGAGCTTAGCAACTCCAGAAAGAGCTGCTTTCTACCATTCAGGAGGCCATCCCTCAACCGTTATGTTAATGAGAATGAAAGTCAATGATTGACCTAGTCTGGGTCTTATATCTAAGTGTAGGAGGAAATAGAATGGGAAAGTGTGCTACTTTGGCAGCCTAGTTCACTGCTAGATAATAGGGTTGCTTTCAAAGTATCGTTATTTTTATTTTTATTGTTATTTATTTATTTATTTATTTTGAGACAAAGTCTCACTCTTGTCTCCCAGGCTGGAGTGCAATGGCGAGATCTCGGCCCACAGGAACCTCCGCCTCCTGGGTTCAAGCGATTCTCCTGCCCCAGCCTCCTGAGTAGCTGGGATTATAGGCGCCTGCCACCACGCCCGGCTAATTTTTGTATTTTTGGTAGAGACGGGGTTTCACCATGTTGGCCAGGCTGGTTTTGAACTCCTCACCTCAGATGATCCATCCACCTTGGCCTCCCAAAGTGCTGGGATTACAGGCGTGAGCCACCGCTCCTGGCCTTAGTGTTGTTTTTACGGGTATAGAGTCTCTGTCACCCAGGCTAGAGTGCGGTAGCACATTCATGGCCCGCTGTAGCCTCTACCTCCCAGGCTCAAGTGATCCTCCAGCCTCAACCTACTGAGTAGCTGGGACTACTACCACACCTGGCTATTTTTAAAAATTTTTTATAGAGTTGGGGTCTCCTTGTGTTGCCTGGGCTGGTTTCGAACTCCTGGCCTACAGTGATCCTCCCACCTTAGCCTCCCAAAGTGTTGAGATTACAGGCATGAGCCACTGCACCCAGTTTAGGCTTAAGTATCTTTGAAAAAGAGAAAGTGAAATGTAGAGGCTTATAGAACTACAAGATGGAACATGCTCAAAACCTTATATTATTTGTTAGCTACTCTTTTGTTAGAGAGTAATTAACTACTTCTTTAAAAGTTTAGGGTATCTTAATATGAGAGTTAATGCTTTAGGTTTATTATTTTGTACGAAGTTAATTTTTTTGTCACTATAAAAATATATTATAGGAGGTCTGGAAAATACAGAGATATAAAAGAAAATTACCAGCCGGGCGCGGTGGCTCACGCCTGTAATCCCAGCACTTTAGGAGGCCGAGGCAGGCAGATCACCTGAGGTCAGGAGTTTGAGACCAGCCTGGCCAATGTGGCAAAACCCCGTCTCTACTAAAAATACAAAAATTAGCTGGGCGTGTTGGCAGGTGCCTATAATCCCAGCTACTTGGGAGGCTGAAGCAGGAGAATCGCTAGAACCCGGGAGGCGGAGGTTGCAGTGAGCCGAGATTGCGCTACTACACTCCAGCCTGGGCAACAGAATGAGACTCTGTCTCCAAAAAAAAAAAAATTACCTACTGTTTTGCTAACCAGAGACAATTACACTTTGGTGAATTTCCTCTGCATATGTTCTTGCATAGTTATGACTGTATTATGATGTTAATTTTTTCTTTGTTTTGACCAGTGTTAATTTATTTATAACTTTGTGTTGGGGTAATGAAAACATAATCTTAGTCAATATAGATTCCACCAAGGTTGTATGATAATTTTAAAATCTTGTTTTTTCATTTAACTCTACAAGTTAAAGGATGTGTTCATTTTAAGTTTCTTGGCATATAACAACATTAAATAATTTTGTTTGTTAATTGTTCACTTGATGGGCAAAAATGGTTCCTTATTTTGTGTCATTAATTACTAATAAGTTTGAGCATTTTTTGTTGAGCTAACTACTTTTCCTTTTTGTGAGTTCCAAGTTCTATATCTACTTGTCTATTAACATCTTAGTGGTTTTCTTATTGATTTGTATGAACTCCTTAAAAGTGCTCTATTTTCTTTAAATGGTTTTCTAGTTTGAGTTTTAAAGGTTTTTTTTTTTTTTTTTTTTTACACATAAGCTTATTTTGTGTATTCAAATTCCATCTGGCTTTTGACAGGTTGTTTTCTTTCTCTCTTTTTTTTTTTTTTTTGAGATGGGGTCTCACTTTATTGCCCAGACTGGAGAGCAGTGACAAGATCATGGCTCACTGTAGCCTCAACTTCCTGGTCTCAAGTGATCCTCCTACGTTAGCCTCCCAAGTAGCTGGGACCACAGGTGTATGCCACCGTACCCAGCTAATTTTTTGATTTTTTTTTTTTGTAGAGATGAAGTCTTGCTATGTTGCCCGGTCTGGTCTCAAACTCCTGAGCTCAAGTGATCCTCTTTCCTTGGCCTCCCAAAGTACTGGGATTACAGGTGTGAACCACTGTGCCCAGGCATTTTCTTATTTTTAAGTTTAGAAATTCTCTGCTTTTAGAGATCTGATAACTATTCTGTTGTTGCTATTTGTTTTACTTTGTTTTGTTGATTATAACTATTTAATCCATCCTAGAATTCATTTTGAAACATGATGTAAGGTAAAGATATTTATTCTTTTTACGATTGTTTTGAATTTTTATGTAGGCTCTGTCATTCTTAAAATATTTTCAAGCTATTCGAAGAAAAATACCATCTTAAGCTGCTTTTTAGTTATTTCTGTAGGCTAATGGTTTTTAATTCCTTGTGAGATTTAAGGACAATGAAAGATGACAAAAAAACTTTAGTGACAATATATTTTAGCAATGGCAAAATAACCTCTTTTCTGACAAATCTAAACTCTCTTATCAGAGTTAAAAGTTTAGACAACATTTGTGATTAGCCTTCTGTTAACAGTGAAAACATTTATATTTTCTGCAAATAGCATTTATCCATGAAGAAAATTAGAATAGAAGTCTGTTTAAACAGAAAATTCTAGACTCTTCAGACAGCTCAGGCTTTTCAAAAAGCCTTGTGCTTTGGCAGGAGCCCAGGAGAGGAAGTGTCTACATCTGCTACATTCTAGAAGCCTTCCCCAAATCACTGTAAGGTAGCCAAAAGAGCAGTGTATTTCCTTACTGTGTGGTTCTGGAAGTATCTGGAAGTTTGCAGCAAACTCGAGGGAGGAGACTAAGGAGTACTTCCAGTTTTTGTGGTGATCTGTTTTTATTGAGATTCAAGTTAGGGGGCAGTGGGGTTATTTTTTAGCTCTTGTAGAACAGGGAGCTTTCAATTTGAACCTGAGCCTTTTGGTTTAGCTCACGTCACATAGGAAGACGAGTCAGAGGGGCCTGCACAAAGAGAAACAGGTTGACAAGTCAGGGTAACTAATGGGAGCCTGTTAACTGGGGCAAACTATACTGTAATGGTAACTTATTCTCCTGTAAGGTAATAAGAAAGACAAAGTTCATGTTTGTAGGGGAGAAGGAGCAAGAGAAGAGTGCTAGCAGGGCATCTGGGAAAGTGAGGTAAAGCCTTTCTGTTGGTTAGTTTATATCCTCATCTGCCATGAAGAATCCTCACTAGAAAAGACGGTGCTATCATGGATATAGAGGAAAAACACAAATGGGCTTTGCTGCCAGGTTTAAAAAAAGAAAAGAGGCCATAGACATGTCTTAGGCTAAGTTTTTTTTACATAGAACACAGTTGATAAGAGAAACAAAACTGAAGGCTGGGTCCTTTGAGAGAAAATACTAGTTTAAATGGACATGGCTGTTTATTCGTTTTGGATTCTCTACAACTTAAAAAAAAAAAAAACAGGCACAGTGGTACAGACCTGTATTTCCAGCTACTCAGGAGGCTGAGGTGGGAGGATGATTTGAGCCCAGGAGTTTGAGTTCAACTTGGACAACATAGCAAGACCCCTGTCTCTTAAAAAACCAAACTAAGTCAAACCAAGAGAACAGTGTCATTGCAATATAATTCATATACCTTATAATTCACCCATTTAGTATTCATGATTCAATGGTTTTTAGTACTTTCACAGAGTCATTCCACCATCAGTCACCACAGTCAATTTTATTTTATTTATTCATGTTTTTTAGAGATGGGGTCTTGCTATATTGCCCAAGCTGGCTTTGAACTCCTGGGTTCAAGTGATCCTCCTGCCTCAGCCTCCCAAGTAGCTGGGACTCCAGGCACCTGCCACTGTGCCTGGCCAGTCAATTTTAGAACATTTTATTGACCCCAAATCTACAACTTTTGATTGAATTTATTTTAAAAAGTTAAGCTATATAGGAAAAAGATGGGCCGGGTGCCGTGGCTCACGCCTGTAACCCTAGAACTTTGGGAGGATGAGGTGGGCGGATCACCTGAGGTCAGGAGTTTTGAGACTGTCACACACACACATACACACACACACACACTATATATATATATATATATATATATATATATATATATATATATATAAAATATATATGAAAAAGATGGAACAAATTAGGAATTTTAAGGATTAACAGAAAGCTCTGAAATATTTTTCCTTTAAAATGTATTCTAACATTTTGAAAATGTATTGGTAATATTTAATATTTAAATTGATAAGTTGGTACATTTTTATGAGAAAGTCATAGGATAGGTCTAAGTCACAGAGAAAACTTATTTTTCAGGCTATATGAAAAAGCCACCTACTATTCAATTACTCTAATTGTAATAGTGACTAAGGAGAACAAACTCAGCTTGAATTTTTAAGCATAAATTATCAGGTGATAACAAACATACATTTTTCTCTAATATGGGTGCATTGGCTCACACTTATAATCCCAGCACTTTGGGAGGCTGAGGCGGGTGGATAACTTGAGGCCAGGAGTTTGAGACCAGCCTGGCCAACATAGCAAAACCTTGTCTCTGCTAAAAAGACAAAAAGTTAGCTAGGTGTGGTGGCACACACCTTTGGTCCCAACTACTTAGGAGGCTGAGGCATGAGAATCGCTTGAACCCGGGAGGTGGAGGTTGCCGTGAGCCAAGATCACACCATGGCACTCCAGCCTGGGCGACAGAGACTCTGTTTCAAAAGAAAAAACCACAAAAAAGAAATGTCATGGTAGTACTCTCATTATATGAAAAACAAGATAGTAGCTATTATTAAACAATTGATAATAACTAACATCAATTTTATGGGCAACCTTGGAATCTTTTACTTTTTCATAGAAATAATAGATAAGGAACTTTTCCTTCTCTTTGTATTTTTTAAGTAATGGCTGCATTTCTCTCTTTCTTTTGTAGGTGTGTGATCCTGTAAAATTAAGTCTTCCAAGATGATCTGGTATATATTAATTATAGGAATTCTGCTTCCCCAGTCTTTGGCTCATCCAGGCTTTTTTACTTCAATTGGTAAGTCTTACTACTTGTTGATTTTTGTTGGTTTTGCATTTTTTAATTTCCATTTTTTAGTGTTTTAAAATCAGCAAAAACAAATACAGTGTATTCCCAGAGTATAGGTTTATTCCCTGCCCCCTAAAAGGTCCTTTTTTAATAATTTGACATTTTCTTTATTTTTTATTACAAAAATGATACATATTGAAGTTAAAATAATTTAATGCATATACTTAGTCTTTTTCAGTGCACAGATATACAAGTAATATACTGCATATATATCTAATCTGCTTTTTCCACTTAATCTACTGTGAACACAAGTTTTTTTTTGTATTTATAACTTAAAAAATATTTTATCATTATTATTTTGAATAGAGACAGGGTCTCACCATGTTGACCAGGCTGGTCTTCAACTCCTGGCCTCAAGGGATTCTCCTGGCTGGGCCTCCAAAGTGCTGGGATTACGACAGGCATGAGCTGCCACGCCTGGCCCATAAGTATTATATACTTATGACTCTTGATTCCAGTATATAAAATGATGGGTTCTTGCATCCTGTTATAAATAACAGATTATTTGAAACTTTTTTAGTGTGGCTTTTATTTATTAAATAAAAATTTAATTCTAATTAGTCTCAAAAACAAAGGTAAGGTAAAGGGGAACTAAAGAAGTAAAGGTAAAGGTGAAGAAACATTAATCTTTGGAAAGTAGTGTTGATTTGCAATTTAAAAATACATTTGTAGATATAAAGACAATTTGCTAGCACAGTCTAAAGCTTGCAAAATTAAGTGGCTTAAAAATTAGAACTGGAACAGTTGATTAGAAAAGTTTTTGGCTTTATTTTGGTTTATCTGGTAAAAAGGAAGAAAAGATAGTCTCCAGCATATCTGATTCATGCCAGTTAAATTGTCTCATAGAATGAAACAGTCTCAATCATTCTTATTCTTAACATACTTGTGTTGAAGGATATGAGTATTTGATAACCTTCTTCCCCTTCTAGGTCAGATGACTGATTTGATCCATACTGAGAAAGATCTGGTGACTTCTCTGAAAGATTATATTAAGGCAGAAGAGGACAAGTTAGAACAAATAAAAAAGTAAGCAAAATGTTTGCTTATTATGACTCTGACTCAACCTGGATGTTTTCTTTCTCAAGCTAAAATATTCTTTAAGTAGAAATGAAACCCATTTTTGAGTCTTACAAAGCCAGTTGAAATGGCTAAAATAGGAGTATAGAGAATAAGTTAGGCTTGGGCCAACTTTCACATGGAAGAATATGGGTTGAGATAAGAATATGGATAGATACCAGCCGGATGCGGTGGCTCATGCCTGTAATCCCAGCACTTTGGGAGGCCGAGGAGGGTGGATCACTTGAGGCCAGGAGTTCGAGGCCAGCCTGGCCAATGTGGTGAAACCCTGTCTCTACTAAAAACACAAAACTAGTCGGGTGTGGTAGCATGTGCCTGTAATCCCAGCTGCTTGGGAGGCTAAGGTGGGAGAATCACTTGAACCCGGGAGGTGGACCAGGCTGCAGTGAGCCAAGATTGTGCCACTGCACTCCAGCCTGGGCTACAGAGCCAGACTCTATCTCAAAAAAAAAAAAAAAAAAAAAAAAAGAATATGGATGGATACAGGAAGCTGACTGATACATTTTTTTTTTTTTTTTTTTTTTTTTTGCGACAGAGTCTTGCTCTGTTGCCCAGGCTGGAGTGCAGTGGCATGATCGTGGCTCACTGCAACCTCCACCTTCCAGGTTCAAGTGATTCTCTTGCCTCAGCCTCCCAAGTAGCTGGGATTACAGGTGTGCGCCACCATGCCCGGGTAATTTTTTAGTAGAGACGGGGTTTTGCCATGTTGGCCAGGCTGGTCTCGAACTCCTGACCTCAGGTGATCTGCCCTCCTCAGCCTCCCAGAGTGCTGGGATTACAGGCGTGAGCCACCGCACCCAGCCTGACTGATAAATTTTAAAAGTATTGCTAATATCTTCTATCCTCCTCTAACCTCTTAGTCAAGCCACCTGCTGCAGCAATTTTCCAATTCTACTTATCCTTTACTCCCATGGTTCCATTGTAGAGATTATAGTGATGGTATCGTTAGTGTTATTTAATTGGTACAGTTTTTCTCAAATATGAATTTATTTTTAATTGACTCATGTTCATAGTTAATCCTGACCTGAGAATTCCTGTCTTTTATTTAATGAGTAGCTAAGTGTTCAGTTTTTCATTTTAAGATACAGTTTCTAGAAACTGGATGTAAAAATTTAGTATAAGTTGATTTAAATGAACATGTAATTGAATTTGGGTTGGGCTAATTTGTAGTTTGTAATAATCAGTTATTTGGCCCTGGGACCTAAGTCTAAAATTTTTAGACTTTTACTGGAGGGATTCAGTCACAACTTTTACTAAGACAGGGAGGTTCCATTTACTGTAACCATTTGGGAGAAACAAAATTAAAACATAAAGTCCTATAGTTGTATTGATTCTGCCAAGAGGATGTCGCTTTTTAAAGAGACCGTATACTTTTACTTTAAAAAGAAACTACAGATATAGTTGAACTCAGAAACTTCTAGTCATTTTTTTTCTGAGCGTTTCATTAAATTGTGTTTTTCCCTATGAAATATAAATATTCAGTTTTTATGTTTTACATCTGTAGATGGGCAGAGAAGTTAGATCGGCTAACTAGTACAGCGACAAAAGATCCAGAAGGATTTGTTGGGCATCCAGTAAATGCATTCAAATTAATGAAACGTCTGAATACTGAGTGGAGTGAGTTGGAGAATCTGGTCCTTAAGGATATGTCAGATGGTAAGTCTGAAGAGATTCCTGAGTAAGGTAATATTGCCACCATATGTAGAAATAATAAAATTAATGATAAATTCAGTTCCCAGGAAACCAGTTCAGTTCAGTGTTGTAACTGGATTATGCCTGGGTGCATTTGGTTTGAATAGAGTTAATTTAGTCAAAATCCTGAATTCTTTGATTAAAAAAGAAGTAATTTCTTTTTTTGTTGACTTTTGTTTTGAAATCTGCAAAAGTGAATAGATTATTTGGCATATAGCTTCATTTCTGAGGGTAATCATTTTTATTTTAGGATTACCTTCAAACTTTAAAAATTTATGTCTTTATCTGCAATCAATTTAAAAAAATGATGGGAGTGTTACTATAAAGAGAAGTATTAGCTGTGTTCTATCTAGTATTTTGAAGTTTAGAATTAGTTTGCTCAATGTGGACAATCAAACTGAGGCTGCAAACAGTAAAAATGAGTAAGTGATACAATACAATTTGTAGTTGGAGCGTTGAAATGTTTTAGATACTTTAATAACAGACGTAGAAGACTAAATCTGGACTTTATTAAGGAGGTAAAGGGATTATGCCTCGCCCCCCGCCGCCCCTGCCCTGCTCCGCCAAGAAAAGAAGAGAGAGACGGAAAAGAGCTGAGCTAGTTGTGTAGATAAAATACTCCAAGGGTACTTACCAGTGTTTGTAAGCAGTGAAGTAAACTTATTATGCACAGGGATCAGGAAGCCTTGAAAAGAAAAATATGGCAAGTACTTGTGAATACTTGTTTACTGTGAGAGGGAAATGCCTGTGATTATTTTCTGTACTGTATAACACCTTGGGAACTTTTTTTTTTTTTTTTTTGGAGACAGGGTCTCACTGTCTAACTGTTGCCCAGGCTGGAGTACAGTGGCACAATGGTGGCTCACTGCAGCTTTGAACTCCTGGGCTCAAGCAATCCTCCCACCTCAGCCTCCTCAGTAGCTAGCACTACAAGCATAGACCACCACGCCAGGCCAATTTAAAAATTTTTCTTTCTTAGAAACAAGGTCTTGCTATGTTGCCCAGGCTGATCTCAAATTCTTGGCCTCATGTGATCCTTCCACCTCAGCCTCCCACAGCGCTAGGGATTACACGCGTGAGCCGTGGTTCCTGGCCCCTGAACACATTTTTTAAAGGAAATCGATATATTTATTCTCAAGTAATGAACTAAGTTGTTTTATAATGTGAACCTTGGCACTTTGTTGTTTTAATCTGTAGTAGTCATTCTATAATGCTATGAGAGAGTATATATATTTTAATTTTTCTTAGAATTTTGTTTGTAGCATAAGAAATATTATAGCCTTCTATAAAACTTATAAAACTTGCTTGTAAAATTCCATATAGAGATTGCAACTGAGAGTTGGTCGTAAAACTAAAAATATTGTTGGGAACAGAGCAGGTCAAAACTCCCATGATTGATCTAATAATGGAATTATACCGGTAAAAAGCCACTGCACTTCAGCCTGGGCAACATGGCAAGACTCTGTCTCTAAAAAGAGACAAAACAGCATAAAAATATGCTTGATATAAACTCTAGCCCGCTTCTAGTTATTTGTTCATTTGTACATTTTCATTTCACGCCTGTAATCCTAGTAGTTTGGGAGGCTGAGGCTGGCAGATCACTTGAGGTCAGGAGTTCGAGAGGAGCTTAGCCAACATGGTGAAAACCCGTCTCTACTAAAAATATAAAAGTTAGCCGGGCCTGGTGGTGGGCACCTTTAATCCCAGCTAGTCGGGAGGCTGAGGCAGGAGAATTGCTTGAACCGGGAGTCGGAGGTTGCCGTGAGCCAAGCCGTGAGCCAAGATTGCACTGCTGCATTCCAGCCTGGGTGACAGAGCGAGACTCCATCTCAAAAAAAAAAAAAAAAAAGGCCTGGTCTCTTGCTGTTCAAAATACGTAGCTGGCTGGACACAGTTGCTCATGCCTGTAATCCCAGCACTTTGGGAGACCAAGGCAGGTGGATCGTTTGAGACCAGGAGTTGGAGACCAGCCTGGGCAACATGGTGAAACCCCGTCTCTACTAAAAATACAAAAATTAGCCAGGTGTGGTGGCACATGCCTGTAATCCCAGCTACTGGGAGGCTGAGGCAAGATAATTGCTTGAACCTGGGAGATGGAGGTTGCAGTGAGCTGAGATCATGCCACTGCCACTGCTCTCCAGCCTGGATGACAGAGTGAGACTGTCTCCAAAAAAAAAAAAAAAAAAACCAGTTGATTATAAGTTAATGAGAAGAGAGGGAAGTCTCATACCTAACTTTTATTCACAAGTAATGATACTGATATTAAAATTTTAAACCAATTTTTTGTTTCTTAAGGAGTGTTCAGCATCCATTCTTCTTGGGGTTATATAGTTATCAGTAATTGGTTTGTTTGATTTTTGCATACTTTATATAAATCCTCTAAGATTAGGTTTATATATTGTAAATTTTGGTTGATCAACATCATGTTTGATAATTAAACTGATCTAAATATATTTTAGTAAACTAGCTTGGCTGTTGATCTTAAATATATAATTAATATCTCTTCCTTCTCCTTGAAGAATTCCACCAAACTTTATATATTTACATATTTATATAATGTGTAATACATGGAAGAAAAAAACAACTTTAAGAGTACATATTTTACTTACCATCTGTTATATGGAAGTATAATTGATTGTCAATGAATGTCATTTTAGACCCATAAATGTGTTCATTTCTCAAACTTAGTGGATGCACTTTGTTTTCTTGCTGTGTTATATAACTAAAAACTCATAACTATTATGTTAGGTGATCTTTACCTGCTAATACAGATACAATTTATATAACAGTGTCACAGTCCTTAAGCAACACTAGGCTTTTGGAAGATTGAACAAGTTAGAAGTATGCCAAGTCTTATTCAGTGTATTTAATTTTTTCTTGTTGAGTATGTAGAACTTTTCATGGTGTGGTAGAAAATAATAAAATAGATTTTGAACAATCCTTATTAAGTCGCTTTATGGGAAGTTTATGAGGTTCTACAGTCTTTTTTTTCTTTGATTTATCTATTTCAAGGCTTTATCTCTAACCTAACCATTCAGAGACAGTACTTTCCTAATGATGAAGATCAGGTTGGGGCAGCCAAAGCTCTGTTACGTCTCCAGGATACCTACAATTTGGATACAGATACCATCTCAAAGGGTAATCTTCCAGGTAAGATCATTCTTCCATTCTATAAAATACCTATCACGTAGCTTCTCTGTTGAGTCCATTAACACAATATTAGTATAAAAAAGACTTGCATTTTAAGATTTTAAATTGTAGTTTGTTTCATAGCCTTCGAAGACTAAAGAATCACCTTCCCTTTCTCTTAGGGCTTAATAGTTACGGGTATGCTTCTAGCTTCTAGCTTGTTACTCTGAAAGCTTGTATTGATAGAGACTAACTTAAGTAGGGAATTTTAGTGTGTAAGGAAAAGAAACTATCATTTCACCAAATGTTTTTATTCAGAACACCTAATACTATTTGAAAGCTTTGTATGTAAAGCTATAAGGGATTGATAGTCAAAGTTTATATGTTAAATAATTAAAAGCCAAGATGTTTTGGGTATCCACATATGTTTAAAGTGTTCCATAGTATGGAACATCCTACTTTCTGACCTATTTTTGGCAAAGTCCTCTTTTTAAGTTACAGTTGCTTTCATGATAATTTACTTCTGCCGTCCCTCACTTTTTCAAAGTTTGTGACTCATTACCACTACTATCTCCTGTTATTGTCAGCTGCAGAAATAAAATATGTTGTCTGTGTCTTCACATTGAAATTGATTTTCTCCGTAAGAAAAAATCAGTGGGATGAGTTGTTAATCAAAATGTTTTCTTGCTCATCTCCCTTTATTTGAGGTGAAGGTATCCGTTGGTAAAAACTAAACATGGTATAATAGTAAATAAAATTTCTGTTAAGATGGAATATAATTCCATTAATTTGAACTTCCAGAAATGTACAAATTTGCAAATTTTCAGTTTCTACTAATATTATACATTATAACGCTTTTGATAAGATTATAACCTTATTTTTAAAATTGGTTTCAGGTTTTAATAGATATTAAATACTTAATATGTGCCAGCTATTATGTTAGGTACTGGGGACACATAATGAACAAGACATACACTACCCTCACCATTAGGGTATTTAACATTCTTACAGTATAGTAAGATGAGTGCTTGGATGGGAGAAATTCAGGATACCATATGAGCACATCAAAAGAAACCTATTGCTGGACCTCATAAGGGATGTAAAGGAAGAATTCCTGGAAGATACACATTAAAAAAATTGAGATCTAATGGACCAGGAATTAGCCAGAAAAATGGGGGAGAGGGAGACAGGAGTGGGTGTGGGAAAAGTGTTTCAGACAGAGGGAACATGTAGAAAGGTCAAAAGGAGAGAGCATATCATATTCAGATAACTAACATGTAGTTTGTATGGCTTAATGTAGAGTTCAAGAGGTGAATGCACCAGGTGGATATGGGGGTTTGGCTTTGTGAGAGTAGTGAGAGCTGAGACTAGAGAGGTAAGCAGAAGCCATCTCTTGGAGAGCTTTGTAAGCCATGTGGAAGAGATTGAACTGTCCTGAGTGCAGTGCGGAGCTATTAAAAAGTTTGTAAGGGAAATTTATGATTTTTCCTTTTAGAAAACCATTCTGGCTGCCGAATGGAGATTGGGTTGGGGCCAAGGGACGAAGAACCAGGGAGGAGGCTGTTGCAAATATTTAAGTAAGAGGTGGTAGTGGATAGATTATCAAGCTACTTATTAGAGTAGAATAGTAGAATTTGATGATGTACTTGATAGGAATTTCTGGCTTCATCAACTAGATAGATTCCATTTAACAAAATAGGGCTGGCATGGTGGCTCATGCCTGTAATCCCAGCACTTTGGGAGGCTAAGGTGGAAAGGATCCCTTGAGGGTAGGAGTTCAAGACCAGCCTGGGCAGCATAGCAATTCCCTGACTCTACAAAAAAATGAAAACTTAGCTGGGTGTTGTGGTGCTTGCTTGTAGTCCTAGCTATTTGGGAGGCTGAGGTGGGATGTATTCACACTGCTATGAAGAAATACCCAAGACTGGGTAAGTTATTTTAAAAAAGAGGTTTAATTGACTCACAGTTCTGCATGGCTACGGATGTCTTAGGAAACTCACAATCATGGCAGAAGGCACTTCTTCACAGGGTGGCAGGAAAGAGAATGAGGGCCAGCAGGGGAAATGCCAGGTGCTTATAAAACCATCCTATCTCATGAGAACTCACTGTCACAAGAACAGCATGGAGGAACTGTCCCCATGATGCAGTTATCTCCACCTTGTCCCGCCCTTGATAGGTGGGGATTATTAAAATTCAAGGTGATATTTGGGTGTGAACACAGAGCCAAACCATATCACGGGAGGATCACTTGAGCCCAGGAGTTCAAGGCTGCAGTGAGCTGTGATCACGCCACTACACTCCAACCTGGGCAACAGAGTGAGACCCCTATCTCAAAAAACAAAAAGCAAAAAAGAAAACATCCCACCTCAGCCTCCCAAATGTGTGGTGGTGGGTAATAAATGTTATTTAGATTACTATATGTGTTTTGTTTAAAAAATGATTATATTCCCATCAAAATGGTCCTGAATATTATTTAACCCTGATTTCACTGTGTTTAGTCTTAGGGGCAATATTCATTCTTTCTCAGGTGCTTTTTATCTCCTTGTTGACTTTTTTCCTCTTTTATCACAGTTTTGGGCTAGTTCTTATTGACTTCTTTCAGGCAAATTCCTTATAAGTAGAATGACTGAAATTTCCTAATCACATTATACCCTATAAGTGGTAAAAATAATAGCATGAATACTAGCATAAGAGTTTTTAGGCTCCCCCAACCCAGATTATTTTCTGTTGTTAATAGTCAAATATCACAAATGTGTTCGAAGGCTTCTTGTGCACCTTCCCTTGTTTAGAGGTAATGACTGTTCTGAACTTGGTGCGTATCCTGTCATCTTTTTATACTTTATCATATATATTTTCCATTGTATTGTGTTTTTAAATTTTATGTCAATAGTACATCATACTCTATGTATCTTTCTACAACCTTTTTTTAACCTAATATTTTCAGTAAATTTATCTGTGTTGATCAGATTCATCTAACTGCTAATGTGGTATTGTATAACATTATTTATTCATTCTTCTGTGGATGGATGTACATTTAGATTTTGTCCAATTTTTTGCTTTATCAAATGGAAGTTTGATACATCTTTGTTGATTTCTTTTTGTGGCCATGTACTCACGTGCAAGGCTTTCTCTTAGGGTATAAGAAATCATAGGGTATTTGGTTTTTCATCATACTTACCAGATGTGGCCAGATTGCTTTCCAGAGCATGTATTTATACTGTCACCAGCATTGTATGAGAGTTCCCATTTCTTCATATCCTTGCCAGCTCTTGGTTTTGTCAGACTTTAAAAATTTTAGCAATCTGGGTGTGAAATGGTGGGGGTGAGGGAGGAAGGATGCATGTATTTTAAATTTTCTTCAAACAAAAAAGTCAGAGAAATGCTTAGTGAATTTATATTGATGCCACATCACTCCTTGATTAGTTTCATCTGTTTCTTTTGCCTCTTTGGGCCTATCTTTTGAAATGCTTTGTTGATATTTTAATGAAAAATCTGATAGGTTACATGCATTTTGACATTAGTGTTGTCCTTATAGTTCTTAAGGACTTCCTTCAGTTTTCAGATTGTTTGTTCCCAACCCTGATTTGTTGAATAGATCCATATCTGCCAAAGATATCATGCTTTTTTTTAAGCTGTGATTTTTTTTAGGGGGTGGGGGTCAGTAATAGAAAATGTCATATGTATAAAATTCAATTTGCTTCATGTGGAAGTTGAATGTTCACCCTTCTGGTCACTTGCATCACTGTCTTGGTAAGTTAATAAGGTAACTATAGCAAACAGTAGATTCTCCAGACATCTCTGGAGCTCACTCAGCTATGAGTGTACCACACTGCCTCAGAGGTGGGACATTAACTTCTAAGTGTGTGCATTTTAAACATAATTATCCCTTACAAATTAAGTTTTGATCCATTAAGTGTTCTTGTGAAGTGCAAGAGTTTTTGGATTACGTGTCTCTCTCAGTTTAACGGATGAACCATAAAAATCGATTTCTTTTTCTTTTTTTTCTTTTTTGACATGGAGTCTCACTCTGTTACCCAGGCTGGAGTGCAGTGGCGCAGCTCGGCTCACTGCAACCTCTGCCTCCTGGGTTCAAGCGATTCTCCTGCCTCAGCCTCCCAAGTAGCTGGGATTACAGGTGCCCACCACCATGTCCAGCTAATTTTGTTATTTTTAGTAGAGATGAGGTTTCACCGTGTCAGCCAGGCTGGTTTTCAGCTCTTGACCTCAAGTGTTCCGTCCACCTCAGCCTCCCGAACTGCTGGAATTAAAGGCATGAGCCACTACGTCTAGCTAAAAATGTATTTCTAAATAATGTTTTTCCTATAGTGCCTATGATATTATAGTTTATTTTCTTTCTTTTCTTTATTTTGTTTTTTTGAGACAGGATCTCACTCTGCTATCGCCCAGGCTGGAGTGCAGTGGCACAATCACAGCTCACTACAGCCTCAACCTCCCAAGCTAAGGTGATCCTCCTACCTCAGTCTCCCAAGTAGCCAGGACTACAGGCATGTGCCACCACAAGCAGCTAATTTTTGTATTTTTTGTAGAGACAGGGTTTTGCCATGTTGTCCAGGCTGGTTTCGAACTCCTGAGCTCAAGCAATCCACCCCCCCCTACCCTGCAGCCTCCCAAAGTGGTGGGGTTACAGGCAAGAGCCACCGTACCTGGCCTGATATTATAGTTTCTATTGTGACAATAAATTAAAAGACTCTTTAGTGTTAGTTTACTTTCAATTTGGTTTATTATATTCAATTTGGTATGTTCATGTCAGTCATCTATGCCTCTTCCTTTGAACCAAAGGAATTTACAACTTATTCTTGTTTCTCATCAAACTCGGTTTGCTTTTTATATGAAGCTTTTTACAGTCTCTTTCTGCCCATACCACTTTCCTTATTTCATTTTCTTCTTTGTTTTCTTGCCTACTTTTTCTTCTCATGTTCTCTACTTTGGAAACAGCCTTCCTTTTCAAATGCTGCATTACTTTTGATTTATTTTAAAATCAGATTCCCAGGCAGTCTGCCTTTAATATTGTTAATAGATCAGTAGGTAAGACAAGCAGAAATACTTTACCAAAGCAGAATAGCTAAAAATCTTCTACTATCTCTGCCATGCATGTTCAAATAATGTTGCCAGAATATCAAGTCATGTAAAAAAAATTATTGGTGCTATCTGCGTGGATTAATGGCATACTGTCATCTTATGTGTTTTGCATGTCCCTAAGAGAAACATTTATAATTGCTGCATTATGAGCTTGTCTTCTCAGTTTACTAGTTCTCGTAACCGAAAAAATAATAGCATTGTTAAAATTTAATATGCATCTTTAGTTTCTGGAACTAACTCATGTTAAACTATTAAGAAGTTAGTTTCTTAGCATCTGCTGTTGTTGGACTATGTCCATCCAAAATTTAGGTGGTGAAACTTCATGGCCAGTGTGATGGTATTAAGAGGTGGGGCCTACAGGAATGGGATTTAAGGCCCTTATGAAAGAGGCTTTATGCAGCCACTAGCTCTCTTGCCCTTCAGCCTTCACCATGTGAGGACATAGCATTCTTCCCCTCTGGAGGATGCAGCAACAAGGTGCCATCTTGGAAGTGGAGAGCAGCCCTCACTAGACAATTGAACCCGCTGGTGCTTTGAATCTTGGACTACCCAGCCTCTAGAACTGTGAGAAAATAAATTTGTTTTTTTATAAATTATCCAGTCCTTGGTATTTTGTTATGGGAGCATAAATGCACTAAGATAGTATCCTTTCCTAGAGTGGAAGGCGGGATAGAGAATTATTTAAGGGAAAAACATCAAAACGTGGGTCTTCATCTTCATTTTAGGAGTATACTGATAATCAGTTACTGCCTGTAAGTGACTAATGGGGGGCCAGAAAAAAAAAAGTGAATGGAGATGATTGTATGATTTGAATATTTGATTATATTGGGTCATGTGATCCTCCAGTGCATACACCTCCAAGCTTGGACTCTGTTCGATACTGGAATTCAACAGCTCATTGTCAGACCAGGGCATGCTTTTCTGTAGTCTGCAAATGTCTGATCACTAGCAAAACGTGCCCATAATTTTACTTCCTTTTGATTTATTTCTCATAAATGCCTTTTCTGTTAGCATCTTTTTAAAAACATATGTGACCACCATTGGATAGGTTATAGCTAAGTCCGGTTCTGGCCATTTTAGTGACTCTTTGAAGTGTATTCAATCAAAATTTATTAAAGAAACCACCATTGTGTTTGTTTCTCTACCAGTTTTCTTTGTGATGTTATCGGACACTTAATAAATATATACAGTTTTATGTGTTTTATCAGAGAAAATGTAGGCTAGTCTGTCTTTGACCAGTAGTTTCTGGTCAAATACAATATTATACTAGTATAATATTGACTTAGTCTCAGAACTGTATATTCTGAGAGAAATGTTGTTGGAGAAGTCATATTTTCTTGTGTAGTCTTGTTGTTGTTTTTTCACATACCTGTCATTTTTTTTTTATAGTGTCAGAAAGGGAACTATGTGATTTTCTGTGTAACAGCATAAAAAGAGCCCTGTAGGACATGACTTTCTCCTTTTTCCATTATTTATAAAACTTCTTTTATTATGGAAAATATCAAATGTCACACATACACAAAAATAAAGGTAATAACATAATGAACCTATGCCATCACCAAGCTCCAGACGTTTTAAACATTTTGTCATTCTTGGTTTATCTACTCCTTCCACCCTTTCTTTCTGTCATTTTTGTTGGAGTATTTTAAGAGCAAATCCTAGACGTCATGTCATTTTATCCATAAATAATTCAACATGCATATCTAACTGATCAGGTCTTTATTAAAATTTATTTTTTTGAGGCAAGATTTCACTCTATCAGCCAGGCTGGAGTGCATTGGCATGATCATAGCTCACTGCAGGCTTGAACTTTTGGACTCAAGCCATCCTGCTGCCTTAGCCTCCTGAACAGCTGGGACTATAGGTGCGTGCCACCACACCTGGCTGATTTTTAAATTTTTTGCAGAGGTGGGCTATTGCTATGTTGCCCAGTCTGGTCTTGAATTCCTGGCCTCAAGTAGGTCTTTGTAATTTATTTTTAATTTTTTTTTAGAGACAGGGTCTCACTTTATTGCTCAGGCTAGAGTGCAGTGGTACCATTATAGCTCACTGCAGCCTTGAACTCTTGGGCTCAAGTGTTCCTCCTGCCTTAGCCTCCCAAGTAGCTGGGACTATAGGTATAAGTCACCTGCGCCCAGCTGGTCTTTTTAAAAAAGTAACATAACCACTTACTATCTCCCTGCTTAACAAATTGACAGTATTTCCTTAATATAATTTAATACCCAGTCAATATTATTTCTCTGGTGATCTCAAAGTTGTTGTTTTACAGTTGTATTTTTTAAAATTATGTCTGTTAAGTCCCTTTTATTCCCTTTTCCTTTTTTTTCTTTCTCTTTATGACATTGGTTAGCTGGGGAAACCTAGTCATATGTTATGTGGAATGTTCCACATTCTGGAGTTGACTACTTTGGTGGTTAACATGTTCCTTTAATGCCTATGTTTCCTACACACTGGTTAGAGCTTGTGGCTTGATTAGATTCGAGTTAAATTTTAAAATTAACTCCATAGGTGGCGCTATGAACTTTCTTTTGAACTGCGTGAACCAACACCTAATGTCCTGTCCCACTTTTTATGATGCTGATTGATGAGTGAGGTTCAGGTGATGAGAGCCTGATCCCTCCATATAAAGTTCTCCTTAAGTTTTATCTACTGGTTTTGGCAGCCTTTGATGATCATTGCCTAGAACCACTATTTCATTAGGGGTTACAAAATGATGATTTTTTTCATTCCATTATTCCTTTTACTTTTATTAACTGGAATTCTATAAACAGGAACGTCCTTCATGAACCATTTGGTTACCCTGAACTATATATAGGAAAGGCAGGGTAAGTCTATAATTAGTCGTCTTTATCAGTTTTCAGAGTAATGAGTTGGTGTCCTAACCATTTTTAGTAGTGATCTGTAATTTTCATGACATATCATGAATATGGATATTATTATTTTTTTTTGTATTTCAGCCTATTCAGTATTACTTTGATCTCAGATTATCCCATTTTAGGCCAGTGGGGAGCATCTTTAGATAGGCTTGTTTTTTTGAATTGACTGTGTTATTATTCTTTGATAGAGAGGAAACTTCCTTGCTTTCTGGCACAGTTTTTTTTCCAGGTTTCTATTCCAGAGTAGGAACTAGGCATTTCTTCAATGAGCCTTGGCCCTTCTTTTTCCCCCCTTAAGAGATAGGTTCTTGCCATGTTGCTCAGGCTGGAGTGCAGTGGCTATTCACAGATGCGATCATGGTGCACTACAGCCTGGAACTCGTGGGCTCAAGTGATCTTCCTGCTTCAGCCTTCTGAGTAGCTGGGACTACAGGTTTTCCACTCCTTGCCTGGCAAGGCTTGATTGCTTTGAACAGGGATGACATTTAAGCAGCAGAGTCTAGCTAGGTTCTAGGGGTGATTATTGCTATATAGTTTGTCATAAACAGAGACAGGAAATATGTAAGTTCATATGGTTCAAATTGAAAACCACAGGGTTTATATTTATATCTCTTCTGAAAATTTGGTTCCTAAGGATATTAACATGATTATTCTTTTATTCATACTATTAACTCATACTATTTTATTCATACTATTAATAACATTAAGACTACTGAATACAGGTTTTTTTGTACTTTATATCCTTAAAATATATCACTCTAGATATGATCAGTCAAAATCTTGTTTTAAAGACATCTGAGGTAATTCATTTCTCTTTGTGGCTATGCCCTTAACATGTTATACAGTTGAGTTCATTTATTTCATTTCCTCAGATTTTTAGGGATTGTCCTCGTTTTTTCTTTTGATTCATTGTTTTCATTTGTTTGTTTTAGAAACAATATCTTGTTCTGTTGCCCGGCCTGGAGTGCAGTGGCATGATCATAGCTCAGTGCAGCCTTGAACTCCTGGGCTCAAGGGATCCTCCTGTCACAGCCTCCCAAATAGCTAGGCCTACAGGCATGCAAGTACCACCATACCTGGCTATTTTTTTTTATTTTATTTATTTTTATTTTATTATTTTTTTTTCAGATGGAGTCTTGCTCTGTCGCCCAGGCTGGAGTGCAGTGGCGTGATCTCAGCTCACTGCAAGCTCTGCCTCCCGGGTTCACGCCATTCTCCTGTCTCAGCCTCCTGAGTAGCTGGCACTATAGGCGCCCGCCACCATGCCCGGCTAATTTTTTGTATTTTTAGTAGAGATGGGGTTTCACCATGTTAGCCAGGTTGGTCTCGATCTCCTGACCTCATGATCCACCTGCCTTGGCCTCCCAAAGTGCTGGGATTACAGGCATGAGCCACTGCGCCCAGCCTTTTTTTTTTTTTTTTTTAAATATATTGTCTCATTATTTTGCCCGGGGTTGTCTTGAACTCCCTGGCTCAGGAGATCTTCCTGCCTTGGCCTCCCGAAGTGTCAGGATTACAGGCTCTAGCCGCCATGCCCAGCCAATTTATTGTTTTTAATTATGTAAAACTTTTAAATTCTTTGACAGTCCAAACTAGACTAATAAGGTACATTAATAGAAGTCTCACTTTCATTCTTATACTTTTCAACCTATTCCCTTCCTTTTTCTATGTGACCATTCTGTTAGTTTTACTATTTCCAGTTTTTTAAAATACAAGCAAATATATATCTACTCCTATATTCTCTCAACATAAACACAAAAGATAGCATACTGGCTGGGCGTGGTGGCTCACACCTGTAATCCCAGCACTCTGGGAGGCCAAGGTGGGTGGATCACCTGAGGTCAGGAGTTCGAGACCAGCCTGGCCAATATGGTGAAACACCATCCCTACTAAAAATACAAAAGTTAGCTGAGCGTGGTGGTGGGCACCTGTAATCCCAGCTACTCAGGAGGGTGAGGCACGAGAATTTCTTGAACCCGGCGGGGCACGGAGGTTGCAGTGAGCCATCGCACCACTGCATTTTTAGCCTGGGCAACAGAGTGAGACTTCGTCTCAAAAAAAAAAAAAAAAAAAGCATACTATAAATACTGTTACGTACTTTGGTGCTTTAATTTATTGATATACCCCAGTCATTACTTCATGTATAGAAATCCTCATTTCTTTTTATAGCTACGTGTTATTACTCTATTTTGTGGAGGTTCTACAGTTTTTTTACTTATTGTCAGTAGAGGATGATTTATTGGGAAACTTAGAGATGGAAGCATGGTCTTGGGCAGTAGCAAGATCTCTGCACCGTTAGTCCCCAGACCCATGACTTAAGTGCCATAGGGAAAGGATGTACATGCTCTGTAGGGACAAAGGCAAGCTCCAGAACAGGCCAGAATGCTATGCGTGTCATAGCCTGTAATTTTTGTGATAACATCAAGGTTGCTTTGCTCTAAAGGCAGGATTTATAGTGGGTACATGTTCCTACACTAAGGACAGCAAGTAAAGCAGAAATCAGCAGGCATTCGTGGGACTGAGGTTAATCAAAAGTGAACATGGTAGATTAGCATGCAAGATGGAGTCACTGTTGTCTTCACGCCCATCAGTTTCTACTTTTTTCATCCCATTTCTTAATAACCATCTAAAGATTGCCACCCTGCTAGAGCGCGTCCCATGACCATCCCCTTTCTTTTTTCCCTTAGTTTCACCCCTATCAATGTTGTCTTTATTCACCCCCCTTTTTTTTTTTTTTTTTTCCCCTGGACGGAGTCTTGCTCTGTCACCCAGACTGGAGTGCAGTGGTGCAATCTTGGCCCACTGCAACCTCGCCTCCCGGGTTCAAGCGATTCTCGTGCCTCAGCCTCCCCAGTAGTTGGAATTACAGGCGTGTGCTACCATGCCCGGCTAATTTTTTGTATTTTTAGTAAAGACGGCCTTTCGCCATGTTGCTCAGGCTGGTCTCGATCTCCTGAGCTCAAGTAGTCCGCCTGCCTCCCAAAGTGCTCAAATTACTGGTGTGAGCCACTGTGCCCAGCCCTTTTCTTTAATTTAGACTGGCATTTATGTATACCATTTTCATTTTTCATCATTCTTTATTGTACCTCAGACTTTCCTTTTGGAATTTTCCTCCTTGAAACACATTGTTAAGAAGCCCTCAAATGTGCTTTGTTTGGCTTGGAATTCTTTGTTTCCTGAATCTGAACTTCCATGCATTTTAATTTTGGAAATTTTTCTACCATTATCTCTTTAAATACTATCTTATCTATATTCTTTCTGTTCTCTTCTTCTAGAATTCCAAGTAGACAGACTTTAGTTTTTTTGTCTTTGTGTGTGTTTTGTTTTTTTTAAGAGATGGAGTCTCGCTCCGTCGCCCAGGCTGGAGTGCAGTAGCGCGATCTTGGCTTACTGTAAGCTCCACCTCCCAGGTTCATGCCATTCTCCTGCCTCAGCCTCCCAAGTAGCTGGGACTACAAGCGCCCACCACCACGCCCGGCTAATTTTTTCTATTTTTAGTAGAGACGGGGTTTCACCATGTTAGCCAGGATGATCGCGATCTCCTGACCTCATGATCTGCCTGCTTCGGCCTCCCAAAGTGCTGGGATTACAGGCGTGAGCCACCGCGCCCGGCCTTGTCTTTGTGTTTTAACTAGCATTTCATGTTTTTATCTCTCTCTACTGCATTCTGGGTAGTTTATGCCATGATAATTTATTCAGCTCTCTCTGCTGGATTTATTATTTTCTTTTTAGTTGTGTTTAATCTATTTTTTTTTTTTTCGAGACAGCGTCTTGCTCTGTCACTCAGGCTGGAGTGCAGTGGCGTGATCTTGGCTCACTGCAAGCTCTGTCTCCTGGGTTCACACCATTCTCCTGCCACAGCCTCCTGAGTAGCTGGGACTACAGGCATCCGCCACCACGCCCGGCGAAGTTTTTGTATTTTTAGTAGAGACGGGCTTTCACCGTGTTAGCCAGGATGGTCTCAATCTCCTGACCTCGTGATCCGCCTGCCTCAGCCTCCCAAACTGCTGGGATTACAGGCGTGAGCCACGCACTCGGCCTTAATCTACATTTTAACCAGCCTAATGAGTTTTGAACTGTCGTTGATTATCTTTATGATTTTTGGAAGGTCTTTTGTTTTTCCCATTCCAATATGCCTGCTCTTTGTTGGGGTATTTTTAATTTTTATTTATTTATTTATTTATTTTTTGATGGAGTTTCACTGTTGTTGCCCAGGCTGGACCGCAATGGCGTGATCTTGGCTCACTGCTACCTCTGCCTCTCAGGTTCAAGTGATTCTCCTGCCTCAGCCTCCTGAGTAGCTGGGATTACAGGCACCCGCCACCATGCCTGGCTGATTTTTATATTTTTAGTAGAGACAGGGTTTCACCATGTTGGCCAGGCTGGTCTCGAATTTCCGACCTCAGGTGATCCGCCTGCCTCGGCCTCCCAAAGTGCTGGGATTGCAGGCGTGAGCCACCACGCCTGGCCTAGGGTATCTTATTTGTTCATATTTTTTATTTTTAAATTTATTATAATTTTCTCTATAGCATTGAAATTATCTTTCTTAATGAAAAATGCTATTCCATTAAATTGATATATCTGCCTATATATTCCTTATTTCCTCGCTTTTAGCTTATTACAGTTTTTAGCTATAATATATTTCAGCCACAAAAATCTTTTATACAGGAAGGTCCCCAACCCCTAGTACTAAATCTCAATGAAATAACTGAAAAATAGTAGTATTAAGTCATAGAGTTTAAATTCTTCTTTTCTCTTATTGCTGAATTTCTTAAAAGCAAAGTTACCAGTTTACATTGCTGCTTCCTCCCACTATTAGGTTTTGCCATTTAATGTTATAACATCAGGAGCACAAACTTCTGGAGGTGTATGGAACAGATTCCATTTCTTACTTTTAAACATGTGACCTTGGACATATTAGTTAACCTCTATTTTAGTTCCTCATCTGTAATAAGATGGCTTTGAGGATTAAATAAGTGACAAATACTTGGCAGATAGTAAGACCTCAATAAATCTAGGCCATTATTTTAAAATATTTTTATTTGTGGTGGTTTTAATTTCTTCAGTGATGAATGAGACTAAGTATTTTCTGAAGTGTTTTCTATTTATATTTTATCTCAAGTGAACTATCAAATACCTCCTTTTCTTAAAATAGAAGTTTCACTGCAGAAGTGAGTTGACATAATAACACCAAAAGCACAAGTGCTGAAAGATTAATAAGTTGGACTTCATCACAGTTTCAAAAGTGCACCATCAAGAGAGTGAAAAGACAACACATAGAATGGGAAAAATATTTTAAAATCATGTAGCTGAGCCAGGCACCTGCAGTGGCTCACACCTGTAATCCCAGCAGTTTGGGAGGCTGAAGTGGGTGGATCACATGAGGTCAGGAGTTCAAGACCAGCCTGGCCAACATGGTGAAACCCCGTCTTGACTAAAAATACAAAAATTAGCCAGCATGGTAGCACACGCCTGTAATCCCAGCTACGTGGGAGGCTGAGGCAGGAGAATCGCTTGAACCTGGGAGATGGAGATTGCAGTGAGCTGAGATCGTGTCACTGCACTCCAGCCTGGGTGACAGAGTGAGACTCTGTCTCAATAAAGAACTCTAACAGAGTGCAAGCAGTGGTGCAGTCATAGCTCACTGTAACCTTGAACTCTTGGGCTTAAGCATTCTTCTTGCCTTAGCCTCTCAGCTAGCGAGGACTACAGGTATGCACCACAATGTCTGGCTAATTTCTAAAATTTTTTTTTTTGTTAGATATGAGGGTCTCATTACGTTGTCCAGGTTCGTCTCAAACTCCTGGCCTTAAGCAGTTCTCCTTCCTTGGCCTCCCAAACACTGGATTACAGGTGTGAAACCACCGTGCCTAGCCACCAAATTTTTTAAATGTGCAAAAGCTTTGAAAAGGTATTTTTTCCAAAGAAGATACACAAATGGAAATAAGCACACGATAATAGGCCCAACATAATTAGTCACCAGGGAAATGCAAATCAAAACCACAATGAAATGCCTCTTCATACTCACCAGAATGTCTACAATAAAAAAGAAGGACAATAACAAGCATTAGCAAGGATGTGGAGAAATTGGAATTTCATACCTTGTTGGTGGGAATGTAAAATGATGTAGCCACTTTGGAAAACAGTTTGGCAGTTCCTCAAAACATTAAGCGTAGAGTTGCTATAGGACCAGTCGGTTCCATTCATATGTATATACTCAAGAAATGAAAACATGTTCACATAGAAACTTACACACAAATGTTCACAGTAGCATTATGTCCAGAATAGGCAAATTTGTAGAGACAGAAAGTAGATTAGTGGTTGTCTAGGGCTGGGGCAAGGTGGGGAAGTTAATGGGTAGTGACTGTTAATGGTTACAGGGTTTCTTTTTGGAGTGATGAAAATGTTCTAAAATTAGATTGTGGTGATGGTTGCTCTACTCTGTAAATATACTAAGAACTACTGTAATCTTTCAATGAGTGAATTTATGGTATTTAAATGACGTATTAATGCTGTTTAAAAGAAAGAATCCAGTTGACGTATTTACCTCTCCTCCTGTACATTCATCTCTTGCCCAGATTGTTGGTTAGGGGTGAGATAGATATATCTCATATGGTGGCCGGGCGCGGTGGCTTATGCCTGTAATCCCAGCACTTTGGGAGGCCAAGGCGGGTGGATCACCTGAGATCAGGAGTTCGAGACCAGCCTGATCAACTCCATCTCTACTAAAAATACAAAATTAGCTGGGCATGGTGGCACATGCCTGTAATCCCAGCTACTCAGGAGGCTGAGACAGGAGAATCACTTGAACCTGGGAGGCGGAGGTTGTGGTGAGCTGAGATTGTGCCATTGCATTCCAGCCTGGGCACAGAGCAAGACTCTGTCTCAAAAGAAAAAAAAAAAAAAAGAGATGTATCTCATATGGTAATTCCTACTGTTAGGAAATAGTATATTTCAACTTAATGGATGTTTCATTTTGGTATGATGGCTGATAATTTCAGTCTTGGGTTCTCTAGGTTCTGTGTCCCCTAATACCAGCTGTGTGATTCTTGTTTATCTACATTATATTATAGATTGTTCCATTGTTTATAAAATTAGGGTAATTTTTGCTTATCCAGAGGATTATTGTGAACTTCAAATAGAAGTGAGACAGCATTTTGAAAGCTGTGTAGTCCTAAATAAATACACAGTAGTGTTAAGATTCCTAAAGTTCTCTGTATTTTCTTTTCATAGGAGTGAAACACAAATCTTTTCTAACGGCTGAGGACTGCTTTGAGTTGGGCAAAGTGGCCTATACAGAAGCAGATTATTACCATACGGAACTGTGGATGGAACAAGCCCTAAGGCAACTGGATGAAGGCGAGATTTCTACCATAGATAAAGTCTCTGTTCTAGATTATTTGAGCTATGCGGTATATCAGCAGGGAGACCTGGATAAGGCACTTTTGCTCACAAAGAAGCTTCTTGAACTAGGTATGTTATCTGGGCCTAATTTAAGGTTATAGTTATATTGAGGGATATATATTCTCTATTTTTCTGTCTTTCCCTCATTTATATATGGTATTTTCTTACTTGTTAGAAGTCAGGAGCTTTACTTGTTAAATATACATTATCCTCTTCTTTATTCTCAAAGTAAATGATGGCTGATTTTTCTCACCTAATAGTGCTATAACAGTGGTTGTGTTTCTTTGCTCTATATTCTCCAGGAATTTCAAAATTGAAGCTAACGTAACTAAGTCAAAAATGTTTGTTTACCATGTTGCCATTTTAATCAGTTTCCTTTGAAGGGTGTTATGTTTTATTGCATTTCATATTTTAAAATAAAGTGATTTAAAATAGATGGGCTGAAAATATATTTATCATATTCAAATGTTGGAAAAATACACCTTAGGAGAATTTTATCAGTAGTACTTTGAACAGAGATGTAGTGTTTCTTCAAGTATGGCCCAAGCACCACGTGCATCAGAATTACTTGGATACTTGTTAGAAATGAAAATTTCTTGATCTCTACCCTAGATCTGCTAAATTGTAATCTCTGGAGATGGAGTCCAGAATTTGTATGATAATAAGTTTAGGTGGCCTTTGGTATATAATGAAGCTTTAAAACTTTAAAAATTATTTTTACAAAATAGGAAAATATGTGCATGTTAGAATCAAACAGCTCAAAAGGATTGATCTGCTGCAAATGAACTTTGGATAATTGGGTTATTTCTTAGTTGGGTAATAATAAATCAAGATATTGGTTCAAGTAATCTTTTTTCCTTTCAGTATTTTCCAGTGGTATTTCCTCTTGACTTAAAATATACTTTGTACTCATTATAGAAAATTTATTAAAACAGAGAAAGATACAGAAGAGTCATCTATAAGCCAGTCACTCAAAGACACCTACACATTTGTTTCCTTTTAGTGTATACGCCTCTTCCCTGCACACACTTTTCCTTTGCTTTTACAAAATTAGGTTAATATTGGATATCGTAACATTTATTGTGAGCAGTTTCTGAAGGACAAGAAGTATTTTACAATCTAAGCCTAGGTATCCTAAACACTTAGTTACTGTCACAAGTGAAGTCTCTATATATTCTTCTGCCTTTTTATTTTTATGTGTGTGTGGTTCTTTAGTTTTTTTTTTTCCCCTCTCAGATGGGTAGCGTAGTCATCTTTTCTTCTACTAAAAGGTAGTTCAAAATTATGACTAGCAATTCTGAGGCAGTTAGTGGATTCTAGCTTATTCGAAAATTATATCTTTAGTTTCCCTTTTCCTTCTTACTTAGAAATTTGGGACTGAACTTCACTCAGCCCTTAGAAGTAGGCTACATTTATAATGTATCTGTGGTAAAGGTTGCTTTTGAATTGCTTATCCCCTGTCTTCCTCATGTGATTGTTTTTCTGTCTTGGAAAAATCTTTTTCATTTCTTAAAATAAGTAGGATGAGTAAGATTTTAAACTTCATTTGACATCAAATTGAACTTAGTTCCTTTAGCTGATTAGCAAATTCTCAAAGTAAAAGCACCAGTTGCCACCTTTAAATAAATAGCTGTTTCTGTCTCCAGAACTGTCTTTTTTGAGACAGAGTTTCACTCCTTTTGCCCAGGCTGGAGTGCAATGGCATGATCTCGGCTCACTGCAACCCCCGCCTCCCGGGTTCAAGTGATTCTCCTGCCTCAGCCTCCTGAGTAGCTGGGATTGCAAGCACCCACCACCATGCCCAGCTAATTTTGTATTTTTAGTAGAGACGAGGTTTCACTGTGTTGGTCAGGCTGGTCTCGAACTCCTGACCTCAGGTGATCCACCCACCTCAGTCTCCCAAAATGCTGGGATTACAGGTGTGAGCCACCAGGCCTGGCCCAGAACTGTTTTTATATAGGTGACTATATGTCCTGATTTACTTGGGGGCAGTAGTAACTTATACCTATTATTTTGGTATAATAATTTTTATTAGTGCCTCCTTTCACTCACAAAAGCAACCTGGTTTGGAAGATAAATTATAATGTCTCCTATTTTTATATTACTGTATTCTGATGCTTGAACAAGCATGAACTTACCCACGGACATGCTTTGTTTCTCTTCTAATAGATCCTGAACATCAGAGAGCTAATGGTAACTTAAAATATTTTGAGTATATAATGGCTAAAGAAAAAGATGTCAATAAGTCTGCTTCAGATGACCAATCTGATCAGAAAACTACACCAAAGAAAAAAGGGGTTGCTGTGGATTACCTGCCAGAGAGACAGAAGTACGAAATGCTGTGCCGTGGGGAGGGTATCAAAATGGTAAAGTGGAAAAGCCAATTGTGTGTATGTGAATGTGTGTGTGTATGTGTTTGTACACAGTTCTGGAGAGAATCAGTTATTTTATATTTAAGCCTATGTGATAAAAATCAGAATGACTGCATAAAATATTACAGTATGTCAGCTTAGGCAACATAGACCCCATTACAAAAAAATTTAAAAATTAGCTGGGCATGCTGGTGTACACTTGTAGTCTTAGCTACTCAGGAGTCTGAGGTGGGAGGATCACTTGAATCCAGGAGTTCAGGGGTACAGTGAGTTATAATTACACCACTGCACTCCAGCCTGGGCTACAGAATAAGACCCTGTCTCTAAAAAACTTTTTTTTTTTTTTTTTTTTTTGAGATGGAGTCTCACCCTGCCACCCAGGCTAGAGTGCAGTGGCATGATCTCGGCTCACTGCAAATTCCGCCTCTTGGGTTCAAGCGATTCACCTGCCTCAGCCTCCTGAGTAGCTGGGATTACAGGTGCCCGCCACCATACCCGGCTAATTTTTGTATTTTTAGTAGAGATGGGGTTTCACCATGTTGGCCAGGCTGGTCTCAAACTCCTGACCTTGTGATCCACCTGCCTTGGTCTCCCAAAGTGGTGGGATTACAGGCGTGAGCCGCTGTGCCCGGCCTAAAAAACTTAAAAAAAAAAATTACAGTATACCATTCTCTCTCTGTGGGTGCCACATTTAATATGTTCCAATTATTAGTAAAATAGCTTTAAAATAAAGCTTGTGAATCATATACTATTACATATGTTTGGGGCAATATTACCTTTTTCATTTGATCCTTCCAGGGTGAAGGATCAAATAAGTTTAAAGGAAGTGATAGTTTTTTTTTATATTTAATGCAAGAGATTTCAGCAGTATTTTTTTTTTTTTTTTTTTTTTTTTTTTTTGGAGACAGAAACCCACCCTATCACCCAGGCTGGAATGCGGTAGCGCAGTCTCGGCTCACTGCAACCTCCGCCTCCTGGGTTCAAGCAATTCTCGTGCTTCAGCCTCCCAAGTAGCTGGGACTACAGGCATTCGCCACCATGCCTGGCTAACTTTTTTGTATTTTAGTAAAGACGGGGTTTCGTTATGTTGGCCAGGCTGGTCTCAAACTCCTGACCTCAGGTGATCCTCCCGCCTCGGCCTCCTAAAGTGCTGGGATTACAGGCGTGAGCCACCACACTCATCTGTTCAGCAGCCTTAATTAGAGATAATAACACTACTCTGTGCATCTTATGAGATACAACAGATTCATCTATACAATAATCCCTTGTAGTTTTGCTCCTAGTTAATCTTCACAAGATTGCTTAGTGAAATGCTTTAGTCTGTTTAATACTGAAAATGCAGAAAGTTTTCAACAGATTTTGTCTTTAATATTTCTTTAAAATATATCTATAAATATTACTTTGTTTATTGTATATGTATTTATAACTCAGAATTCCAGTTCTATAGATGTTAATAGATATTAGGCCAAAAGCAAAAAGAACAAAGTCTGGGGAACATTTGTTAAACAAAGTTGAACATAGGTTTTTGTTTAGGCTCAAAACTTCTCAGAACCTTTTTATGATAATGTGCATTGTGATATGGTATACATTCTTTCTCAATATTAATTGATTATGGAATCTTTTGAAAAGGAATTTCATGTGGTATTAGTTTTCAGTTGAACACAGGCTCGCATAGAAGGAGTTAGTGAATTTTTGGAGTAAGTACTTTTAAGTGTAAACATTTGAAAAGTGTGTAACATTTTCTTTACTACTGGTAAACTCAAGCTGGGCTTTGCATTTCGATATTGATGACTGTTGACAGCTTAACCACTAACAGCAAAGTATACAATACGTATGGTGACACTTTCGATAGATAGGTTCATGGAGTCCTAGGAGGACATGCTTGAGCTAATGAGTAAATACAAAGATGGTGACACTGTTAGACTCATTATTTTCTTCTTTTTTTTTTTTTTCTGAGACGGAGTCTCGCTCTGTTGCTCAGGCTAGAGTGCAGTGGCGCCATCTCGGCTCCTGGGTTCACGCCATTCTCCTGCCTCAGCCTCCTGAGTAGCTGGGACTATGGGCACCTGCCACCACGCCCATCTAATTTTTTGTATTTTTAGTAGAGATGGGGTTTCACCTTGTTAGCCAGGATGGTCTTGATCTCCTGACCTCGTGATCCGCCTCCCTCGGCCTCCCAAAGTGCTGGGATTACAGGCGTGAGCCACTGCACCTGTTCCCTCATTAAACATTTTCTTTTCTGTTTCATTACTAAATATTTTAGTATGTATCTTTTAAAGATACAAATTCAAAATAACTACAATACCATTATCACCTAAAAATTCACAAGTTTTGTAATATCAAATATCTAGTGTTCAAATTTCTGCAGTAAGCAGAAATTTTTATTGCTCTTAATAACTCTTAAGGAACAAAATAAAACTGTAGATATAAAACAAGAGTCTGCTAATTTCCCGGTTTGTTAATGTAACACATACTCAACTTTGCCTAAGATCAAAAGAACATTCTTGCCAGGCACGATGGCTCATGCCTGTAATCTCAGCACTTTGGGAGGCCAAGGTGGGTGGATCACCTGAGGTCAGGAGTTCAAGACCAGCCTGGCCAACATGGTGAAACCCCATCTCTACTAAAAATACAAAAAGTTAGCCAAGCATGGTGGCAGGGGCCTGTAATCTCAGCTACTTGGGAGGCTGAGGCAGGAGAATTGCTTGAACCCAGGAGGCAGAGGCTGCAGTGAGCCGAGATCAAGGCATTGCAGTGCAGCCTGGGTAACAGAGCAAGACTTTGTCTAAACAAAAACAAAAACAAAAAATTCTTTTTCTCAGAATAGCTACATTCATCTCATCATTATATAAAAGACTTATAAAAATTAAAGCCTTGGATTTGACTCTAGGTAAAGTGCATGGAGAATAAACATGAATCATTATTTGTTTTAGTATACTATTAGTATAATAGTTGAAACAGACTACTCATATTCCTGCTTATGTGACATACTTGTTTTTGTTTTGTTTTGTTTTTTTGAGACAGCTTCTTGCTCTGTCACCCAGGCTGGAGTGTAGTGGCATGATCATGGCTCACTGCAACCTCTACCTCCTGGGCTTAAGCAATCCTCCCATTTCAGCCCCTCAAGTGTGTGGGACTACAGGCAAGTGCCCTCATGTCCGGCTAATTTTTTAAATTTTTTGTAGAGACGAGATTTCGCTGTGTGACCTAGGCTGGTCTTGGTCTCCTTGGGCTCAAGTGATCCTCCTGCCTCAGCATCCCAAAGTGCTGGGGTTATAGGCATGAGCCACCATGCCAGGCCTGACATACTTGTTTAATTAAGAGAAGTAGGCAACAAAATAACTTATTAATATAATACATAGATGATTGAAGGGAATTTGTTTTGTTGACTGCTCTATTTTTATACTGCCTAATAAAAGCATCTGGGATCTTTGTTTAATAACTTATTTTTTCTTTTTCAGAGCTATCCATTTTTTATTTTGCCCTTAAAAAATTCCTTTTTTTTTTTTTGCCACAAGCATTTAACTGTGAGGTATTTAGGAAAACCTAGTTTTTTTTTTCTTCTGGAAACTTTTTGTCTCTGGGTACTTTCCAGTTACTTTGTGCCATTTAGAGCAATGCCGGGCATTCATTTAATATTTTCATAAACATGGCTTTTTTTTTCATATTTAAACAGTTGAACTTTATTTTGATGAGTGAAGGGTTAAAAGAGATAGACTACCTTTTTCCTTATTTAAGACCTCGCCTCTCTCACCCAGAAAATAATCATTAATACTGTATTTAAAATTCTGAACATCCTGTTTGAGGCAAAATATTTGCAGAGTACTGCTTCTTTTGTATGTTTTTCCAGAGATACTCTGTATATGCAAGCATGATTATTGTCTCTTATCTGCATAGGAATAGATATTAAAAGTATTATTACTGTAATATATTCATCATATTCTTAACTTTATGTTTAGACCCCTCGGAGACAGAAAAAACTCTTTTGCCGCTACCATGATGGAAACCGTAATCCTAAATTTATTCTGGCTCCAGCTAAACAGGAGGATGAATGGGACAAGCCTCGTATTATTCGCTTCCATGATATTATTTCTGATGCAGAAATTGAAATCGTCAAAGACCTAGCAAAACCAAGGGTAAATAATGTTTTCTTTCTTTCTCCTCAATTTACTGTACCTTTGTATCAGTTTTTCTTTGTAAAAAAATAGGATAATTGATATACGAATAATGCCACAGACTTTTTAAAGATATTTTGCCTCAGCATAATGGAGTTACTAATGATGCTGTGTTTATGCCAGTTTTTCCATTTGTTATCAACACGAGTAATGTACCCTTCAACTGGGTTTTAAGCACTGAATTATGAAAATTATTGTGAGATTTTTATTCACCATTAACAAATTTGTGTTTCACTGTCTTCCTGATAAACTTTTCTCTGTATTTTGGAGTCTTTTAATCTCAGAGGCTACTCAAAGCCCAGCTTTTTCACTTCTGTATTTTTACTGAAAGAATACCGTGGAAGTATTTTTATTCCCTTTTAGGCACATTGTTACTATTATAAAAAGATATAATTGGGCACAAGTATTATGTTAATTTGAAATGGTGATAGTTTTCTGACTTTAACCCACAGAATTTCTCTTAAAAAGAAAAAGAATCTAACGTAAACCCAATCTATAAGCTTAGTGTTGAGCATAAAAACTCTTTAGTGAGAATGTGGAAAAGACTACCCTTTATGCTCTTGCCTTTTCCCCCATCAGCTTGTTCTTAAAACATATTTGGTCTTCTTGATAGTAAAATACAAGCTGCCATCACTTTCATAAAGAGATTGTTGAATAAATTCTAGGTATGCTTTGCTGTCTTACACAGGAGTTGGCAGATTTTTTCCATAAAGGTCAATATTAGATATTTTTTAGGCTTTGGAGGCCATATGATCTCTGTCATGACTATTTAGTTCTGCCATTATAGTGCAAAAGCAGCCAAAGAAAATATGTAAATGAAAGAGTGTGGCTATATTACAGTAAAATTTTATTTCCAGTGACAGGTGGTAGCAGGCTGAATTTGGTCTGTGGCCATAGTTTGTTGACCCTTATTATATCAAAGGTTTGAATTATCTGGATATCTATACTACAAAATGAAGTTAGAATTTCTTTTAGAGTTTTTCTGCTTCTCCAAATTGGTGGTTTTTTTTTTTTTTTTTTTTGGCCAAAGATTACATTATAAATGCAAAAGACTGGTCTAACATTAATATATATTATTGGTGCCATCCAAGGTAATTAATTCATTTCAACTTGGAGATCAAGTTATATTCTGGAGATTCCTCAATTTGGATTGTTTTTGATCAATAAATTTAATGGCAATAAAATTTCATGCTCTCACAACCTCAGAATCATCGTTCCATTAAAAAAAATTGAAATTATTATCTAGGCGGTCACCTCTTTCTTGCTGTTTTTAACATTTATGAGCTCTTTTCCTCTGCCTTTGTTCTCAGTCCAAGATTATTTCACTGTATATGTTAATGAGTGGCTATCTTGAAGGGACAAAAGATTGACCTTAAAATGAATTTTAAACATTAACCTGTGCAAACAGTTCCATCACTAAAAAAAATTAAAGTCAAAGGTTTTGGAATGGATCATTAATTGCAAATAGGCATTCTTCTTTTTTTCTCCTTCTCTCCCCACCCCCAGATGGCTATTCTTTTAACTGTAAATTAGACTTCAAATTCTAGATATGTCTCTTTTTCTTACTGTCATGTCCTTTCACCATTGAAAGAAATTTAATTTCCAGTCTCTTTTGTTTGTATGTCCTCCATCTATGCAAAACAAAAAATTGAAGGAAAAAAAAACCCCCAAAAACCTAAAAAACTAACTGGCTTTCAAGGCTCAGCACAAGGTGACTGGAAGTGTATGGAGTTATTTTCTCTTTTTAGCCTCCTTTGTAAAAACCCTGGAATTCTGACTGGTTGGGTAAATGTGATTCAGTTTTTTGTTTTGTAATGCAACTATTTTGATGGTTGGCTTCACAGCTGAGGCGAGCCACCATTTCAAACCCAATAACAGGAGACTTGGAGACGGTACATTACAGAATTAGCAAAAGGTAAGAGATGTGTATGCTGCATATTTTGCCCTCTAATGAGTGTTTTATACATCTTACAGGAATTATTCATTTAAGGAAAGTGGGTCATTTTCAGTCACCAGCTCAAGTCACCACCCTGTATATAAACAGGATAACGCATGGATAAACTGCTTTGTGTTTCACAGGTCTTTCTCCTTCACTAGAAGTTCTGTTTTTAATCTTTAATTGGTATGTTATTTTTAGGGAATTAATATGCTTTTTATCTTTCTTCAGATCAGGTGTCAAATATCCAGGAAGTGGCCTGATACTTGTTTTCTTTTTCCCTTTTGTTGCCAAAGGGGGAAATAAAGCAGCAGCCTCCTGAATCTGGGAGTAGTAGTCTTCACCTATGCAGTTTTCTCATATTCATAAATGCTGCGGTGATTCATGTCCTCCTTCATGGTGATTATGTTGGCATTTGTTCATACATCTTGTAAAATACCATTGTCATTATGTAGTAATCTGTATTCCTCCTGTTTGAGTTTTTTATTTAAAAAAATTCGCTGACTCAAAAGTTGGCAGTAGGAAGAACAGAGTTACGCTTCTGAGCTCTGTCTTCCAAAAATTAGTTGTAAACTTAGTTGCCTTTTACTTTGCCAGAGAGATTTAAAAACAGTTTTATCTCAGTGAGAGGTTTGAAAAATGAATTTAAGGAGTCTACTATTTTTTTTCAAAATATTTAAATAACTTCTAGATCTGAGAAAGTTTCTGTGAAACCCAGTGCTATAAATCATTTACATACAGCTTCAAATGATTTTTTGTTTAAAAAAAGTGAAAGGACAATAAATCTACAACAAAAATCTGTCTACTCATTTTCTCTTGATTTGGAAGTGGCTGTTCTTACTGCCACTTTTCTAAATGTTTTTGTGGATTCGAGACGATTACCCACCATCCAGACCAATCTGAACCCTTCCAATCACCTGTGGCTTGGCAAAACAAAACAAACAAAAAGCCCAAAATTGCCTGCTACTGGAGTAAGTCCTTGTCCTTTCTCTTTTTTTGTAGCTGAGCCGAGCTACAGTACATGACCCTGAGACTGGAAAATTGACCACAGCACAGTACAGAGTATCTAAGAGGTAAGGGAGTAATGGAGAGAACTTTAGTCATATTTGGACCATTTCTTTCTTGGGAATCTAATTTTCTGAAAACTCATGATATGGTTTCTAAGACCTAGGTGGTTAGGCATAGATGTTTGATAATATCTGTGCTGGAGTTTTCATGACGGACTAATAAACATGGTTATGGGGCAGTTAATAGGGGTTTTCCAAAGTAACATTAACTTACATAATGTCTGTTGAGGCTCCCCAAACTTTGATAAGTGAAATGTGTTCTCATATTGAACTAAGAGAAGTTCCCAAATTCCCTTCATTAAACAAGGCCTCTTTTGGACTCTGCAGTAAAGCAGGGGTTTAAAAATCTCAGGGTCACCTAGTAGCTGCAGGTATTGTGTAAGTAAGTGCCTTTATAACAAAGCCTTTGCAAGTTCCTTGCTTTTAACAGTGTTTAAAGATAATCTTATTAGGTTATTAGTTGATTGATCACTAAAATGTTTTTTAAAAAGAGCTCACTGTGTAACTTAGAGCTCACAGAATTGGGTGACAGTATTACAATAGAACTCCTTTTCCATCTACTTGTGAAGGTTTCTCGGCTCTCATGAAAATAGAAATATCTTCGTGCTGAATTTTTATTCTAACAAGTAGAATATTTATCCACAGACACAATAACTAATGAAATATAACAAACATAAGCCCCATCCATCTCATTAGGAACATCTTAATACATTTTCACTTGTTTATACTTGATAATGATTGTTTAGTCATGTTATTTAGATTAACAAATGTGAATAATAATTATAGTAACAATCCAGAAGATACTATCTTTAACACAGCCTTTTTATAGGTCTTTAATACAGGCTTTTTGTTTTAGGAAATTCATATTTTTGTTAATTGTATAAATATTTTTAATATAGATAAGTATAATGTGATAAATAAAAGATTTTCAGGCATAAAAATGTGTCACTGTAGGACAAGGTTTCTTAACCTTATCAGTAGCACTATTGACATTTTGAGTCAGATAATTCTTGTTGTTGGGGGCTATCTTCAGCTTTGTAAGATGTTTAATAGCATCTGTGGTTCACTGGATGCCAGTAGCACCCTTCCTTAAGTTGTGACAATCAAAAATGTCTCCAGACATTGTCAAATGTCCCCTGATACGTAAAATCCCCACCACTACCTCTAGTGACTCCACCCCTGTTGAGAATTAACTGTTCTAGGATAAGAATGGAATGAAACTATAACATCAGGAAAAAAAAAAGATGTAAAATGTCCAAGTATTAAAAAATATTTTGTTCACATATTTTAAGTGGATGATGGTGGATATCAAATCATTATGGTATTTAGATTCCAGTGGATACATTTAAAGTAATCATTTTTTAGAAATTACCAACGTTTTCAATATGACAATTCAATCATTCGAAACTAAATTATGAAAAAATTTAGTTGTCAACTAAAAAAATTATGCAAAGGCAAACATAGATTTTAACAGGCATTTTAGGAGGTGCTCAGAGAAATTTTGAAGATTACTGCTGTCTTCAAAAAGACAAAAAGATTAGGCTGGACCGAATGCATTGATTCAGCATTTCCTTTTTCTTTTTTGGGCAGGACCATATGCCTTTTATATATTAACCTTAAACGTTACTATACACGTCTTGGTTTCTTGTCTCTGCTGTATAACACCACCTGCCCTTTTGCCCCAGTAAGAGAGAAAAATTTTTTTTCTTGCCTATCACTAGCTTCATAGCTGAGACCCCTATACCAAAAGACAGATTAACAAGAGAAAAGCATACAAATTTATTTAATACAAAATTTACTTGACAAGAAGCCTTTAGAAATGAAGACCGCAGCCTGAGCAACATGGTAAAACCCCATCTCTACAAAAAATACAAAAAAAATTAGCCAGGTGTGGTGGCATGTACCTGTAGACCCAGTTACTTGGGAGGCTGAGGTGGGAGGATCACCTGAGCCTGAGGAGGTTGAGGCTACAGAGAGCCACAGTGAGCCATGAGCATGCCACTGCACTCCAGCCAGGGTGACAGAGTAAGATCCTGTCTCAAAAAAAAAAGAGAAAAGAAATAGAAAAAAATGAGAACCCAAAGAAACAGGGAAACCTGTGTATTTTTATGCTAGGTTTGATGAGTGGATGGTCATACAGAAGTATGATGAACAAAGGGGATATGATCTAATGGTAATAAACTGGGGGAAACTTAGCAAAGCCTGTTTGTTCACATACCTCTTGGTATCTCTGTGTCTCAGGATAAGGATGTTCCTTTCTTCCAGGTAGAGAGAGGATACTTCTGGATTGAAAGTCTTATACTACTTTAGAGGAAGGTCAGAGAATTCTTTTTTTTTTTTTTTTTTTTTTTTTTTTTGGGATGGAGTCTTGCTGTCGCCCCCAGGCTGGAGTGCAGTGGCGCAATCTTGGCTCACTGCAAGCTCCGCCTCCTGGGTTCATGCCATTCTTCTGCCTCAGCCTCCTGAGTACCTGGGACTACAGGCGCCTGCTGCTGCCCGGCTAATTTTTTGTATTTTTAGTAGAGATGGGTTTCACCGTGTTAGCCAGGATGGTCTCGATCTCCTGACCTCGTGACCCGCCTGCCTCGGCCTCCCAAAGTGCTGGGATTACAAGCATGAGCCCGTGCCCGGCCTAGAGAATTCTTTTATAGTCTGCTTAAGGGGAAAAGAGTGGGAGAAGGTCAGAGAGACCTGCTTCTGCTCAAATGCTACAGTGCCATATTTTGGGGTTGAGTGTCCTGAACCCCATTACAAGACATGAAGAAAATTTAAATTTGCCGTAATATGATTTTCATTTTAATCACAGGAGCAATTATCCTTAAGGAACACTAATAGATAGTAAGGATTTGCAGAAACTAATTTGCATAGACATGTTTTGAGATATGATTTACAGTGCTTCTGAACATTGCAATTAACCCGATTTTTACATTAAGCTAATTTTCCATTCTATTACAGAACCTAATTCATATCTACAAAAAACCCCTTCTTTAAAAAAAATAAAAATTAAACTGTTAACAGATTTTATCAGATTATTGCATGGTTTTACACATTTTTTGTCCTAAAGTTTGTAAATAGCTAAATCCTCTAGATTTGCATGCTTCTAGGAAGCATATAAAACAAAATTACAGCCAGGAGTGGTGGCTCACGCCTGTAGTCCCAGCACTTTGGGAGGCCAAGGTGGGTGGATCACAAGGTCAGGAGATCAAGACCATCCTCGCAAACATGGTAAAACCCCATCTCTACTAAAAATACAAAAATTAGCTGGGTGTGGTGGCGCGCCTGTAATCCCAGCTACTCGGGAGGCTGAGGCAGGAGAATGGCTTGAACCCGGGAGGTAGAGATTGCAGTGAGCCGAGATCATGCCACTGCACTCCAGCCTGGCGACAGAGAGAGATCCATCTCAAAAAAAAAAAAAAAAAAAAAAAATTCATGAATTCAGTGTTTTGGAAGACTGTTTTTTGGAAATTTTCTATGTATGCAATGGCCCTTTTGAAGAAATATCCAGCCCACAGTCAATGGACTGTTGCCAATAAATCAAAATAAATCACTGTAGGAAAGTGATCTATACACTTAAAAAAAAAAACTAAATATTGCTAAACATTTCAAACCTATTTTTTAAATATTCTAACTTTGTAGCTCTTAAGCAGTTTTATTGGATTTTTGAGAAAGGTACAACCATACTTACATATTATAAATGATAGCAGAAGGTATTTAGCTACTAGCATTAGAAGGCCGGGCATGGTGGCTCATGCCTGTAATATCAGCACTTTGGGAGGCTGAGGTGAGAGGATGGTTTGAGCCCAGGAGCTTGAGACCAGCCTGGATAGTATAGCTAGACCTTGTCTCTATTTACAAAAAATTAAGAAAAAAATTAGCTGAGAGTGATGGTGCACGTCTGTAGTCCCAGCTACCCAGGAGGCTTAGGTGGGTAGATCACTTGAGCCTGGGAAGCAGAGATTGCAGTGAGCTGAGATTGCACCACTGCACTCCAGGCTGGGTGACAGAGCAAAAACTCTGTCTCAAAAAAAAAAAAAAAAAAAAGGGCATCTCAGTTGCCAAATGGAAGAAAATTTGTGTTCTGATGTCAGTTAATTTAATCCCTTGTAGCCTGGGAACATCTGTATTTTGAATGATTTAGAAAGGAATTTCAAATATCTGTATTTAGAGAACTGTCTAAGCGATGACATCACTTTCAGTGGAAGTAATAATTTGTTCCAGCATTTCAGCAAATAGAATTTTTTTGGCAAAATATTTTTGGAACTCCTTTACTATTTAAAAAACATAAAACAGGCTGGGCACAGTGGCTCACGCCTGTAATCCTAGCACTGTGGGAGGCCCAGGTGGGCAGATCCCGAGGTCAGGAGATCGAGACCGTTCTGGCTAACACAGTGAAACCCCATCTCTACTAAAAATACAAAAAAATTAGCCGCGCATGGTGGCGGGTGCCTGTGGTCCCAACTACTGGGGAGGCTGAGGCAGGAGAACGGCAGGAACCCAGGAGGCGGAGCTTGCAGTGAGCTGAAATTGCGCCACTGCACTCCAGCCTGGGCAACAGAGCGAGACTCAAAAAACAAACAAACCCATAAAACAAACAAACCCATAAAACAAAAAAGGCTTTTTTTTTTAAGAGGCAGGGTCTTGCTCTGTCATCTAGGCCTAAGTCCAGTGGCATGATCATAGCTCACTGCTCCTTCCAACTCCTGGGCAGAAGTGATCTTCCTACCTCAGTCTCCCGAGTAGCTGGGAATACAGGTGCTCACCACCATGCTTGGATAATTTTTAATTTTTTATTTTGTAGAGACAGGGTTTCACTATATTGCCTAGGCTGGTCTCAAACTCCCGGGCTCAAGTGATCCTCCCAGAGTATTGGTATTACAGGCGCGAGCCATTGTATCCAGCCAAAAAAGGCTTTACTTATGTTACTGACCATCTGTTAACTTTTGGCAAGTCATCTCTGTCTTTTCCACTATTAAAAAGCAAATAAAAACCCTAAGAATTTACTACAGCTTGTAAATGAAAAAGCTAATAATTTTGGGTAGATCAGAGAAATGGAATTTGAAGTTTTTGAAATGTAAACATTCAGTTTTGTGCTCTGAAAAGATAGTTAAGTGAACTCATAAAGTCTAGTTAAAGTAATATAAATAATGACCTATGCAAATAAACAATAATCTGTTTAGAGTGGTAGAAAAGCTTTTTTGATTCTGGTGGGAAAGTGATTTTCATTTTTTTACTCTGAAGTGATGATTTCCTACAATACGGTATTTATGATATCATGAATGTAACATGATATATATGTATATGTGTGTATTTATTTTATTTTACTTTATTTTCTTTCGGAGACAGGGTCTCACTCTGTCACCCAGGCTGGAGTGCAGTGGCACAGTCATGGCTCACTACAGCCTCCACCTCCCAGGCTCAAGCAATCCTCCCACCTCAGCCTCCTGAGTAACTGGGGCTACGGGTGCACACCACCATGCCCAGCTAAGTTTTGTATTTTTGTAGAGATGCGGTTTTGCTTTGTTGCCCAGGCTGGTCTTGAACTCCTGGGCTCAAGTGATCATCTCACCTTGGCCTCCCAAAGTGCTGGGATTACAGGCATGAGCCACCATGTCTGGCCTTAAATATATCATAAATATGTTATTTAGGCTTAAGATTTTGTTTACCCTTGTTACTAAGGAGCAAATTAGTATTAAAGTATAATTATATAAACAAATACAAAAAGTTTTGAGTGGTTCAGCTTTTTAATTTTTTTTTAATGGCATAACTTTTAACAACACTGCTCTGTAATGGGTTGAACTGTGGTACTCAGACTGAGATAACTGAAACGAGTGGATGTATAGTGTTATTGCATAATTATCCCACTATGAAGCAAAGGGACTGGATAAATTCCCAGTCTAGATTATTAGCCTTTGTTAACCATCAAGCACCTAGAGAAGAATTATTGGAAATTTTGTCCTCTGTAACTGGCACTTTGGGGTGTGACTTATCTTTTGCCTTTGTAAAAAAAAAAATATATATATATATATATATATATAGTGGTTTTCGATTAGCTAATCATAGAATATTCTTATGTGTGTGTCGGGTTAGAAGAAGGTAGTGATCATGTTCAAATTACATTACTGACATTTTTCTTTGGAGCTTTCCTTACTCACATATTAGAAGTGTAGTTTTGCAGTGTGAGAATGTTGCTCCCTTACTCTGCGCATTCTAGTGGTATTTTACAAAATCATGAAGTTTTTTTGTTTTTTTTTTTTTTTTTTTTTTTTTAACAGCGGAAACTCAGTAGAAAGGAAAAAAGCATAGAAATGTTACTCTAATTGAATGCACAGCTTTGGCTTCAGGTCCTGTCATTAAGGCCAAAAGGAAGATACTTTGGGCTATTTAATTTTTAATGGAAAAAAAAGGACACATATAAAGTTATCTGAAGAAATAGTTCTTTTTTCTCCTGGCACTAAATTGTGTTTTATGGGGAGAAACACTGTATAATTAGTTGACATTTTCAATTACAGTTATACAAAAGATAAATGATCTTCAAATGATTTTTCCTATTAAATGCTATAACATTAAAAAAAAAATCCCAACTCAGTTAAAGCACTGGGTACTAGAAAGCAAAACCTCTGGATTTCTTATGATTTAATCTAACACAGGAATAAGACTTCCAGGTCCTAGAAGAATGGACAGTTAACATACATTACAGTATAATGGTCTCCACTGAATTTTAGTAATGTTACAATGTAAATTCAGAGCTGAGTTTTTAGATAACCTATTATGTCTATAATAATGTCACTGAAGACAGATTAGCAGTAATTGTTAAGGATGGGATCCAGATGAGTAACTTGAAGATAGTTCTTAAACTAAGGAAAGTCTTAATGTATTTTGGGCCAGGTGTGATGGCTCACACCTGTAATTCCAGCACTTTGGGAGGTCAAGGCAGGTAGATTGCTTGAGCTCAGGAGTTTGAGACCAGCCTGGGCAACATGGTGAAACCTCATCTCTACAAAAAAATACAAAAATTAGCCAGGCGTGGTGGTGCATGCTTGTAGTTCCAGTTACTTCAGAGGCTGAGGTGGGAGGATTGCTTGAGCCCGGGAGGTAGAAGTTGCAGTGAGTCGAGATAGCGTCATTGCACTGTAGCCTGGGTGACAGAACCAGACTCCATCTCAAAAAAAAAAGGGAGTGTTACTATATTTTGGAGGGGATTTTACATGAAAGTCAAATTAAATGAAATAACTTCCCATGCATCAGTAGAATTCATTTTCCTCTGTAGTGACTACAACAGAACTACAATTAAGATGACAGGTTGACAGTTATTTTTTTTTTTAACCTACAATCAACATTGGTTTTAACTGCTAAGCCTCAAACCCTTCATCAAGATTTTTTTTTTTTTTTTTTTTTTTTTGAGACGGAGTTTTGCTCTTGTTGCCCAGACTCGAGTGCAATGGCGTGATCTCGGCTCACTGCAACCTCTGCCTCCTGGTTCAAGAGATTCTTCTGCCTCAGCCTCCCAAGTAGCTGAAGTTACAGGTGTGCACCTTCACACCTGGCTAATTTTGTATTTTTAGTGGAGGCGGGGTTTCACCACGTTGGTCAGGCTGGTCTCGAACTCCTGACCTCAAGAGATCCACCCGCCTCAGCCTCCCAAAGTGCTGGGATTACAGGCGTGAGCCACTGCGCCTGGCCGAGATATGTTATGATATAACAAGAAATGCAAATAAAAATTTAAAAAATTTAAACCATTAAAATATTTTTGCCTTGCTAAGATTGACAAAGAATAAAAGGATTGAAACTGGCAAGGGTTTTATGAAATGGGTAGGTGTAAATCATTGCAACTGTTTTGGAGGGAAATTTGACATTTATCAAAATGTAAAAGTCATTTAGCAATTCCACATCTAGGAATTTATCGTACAGAGATACTCCCACAAGTGTGCAAAGATATAGCATTTTGTTACAATATTGTTTATAATAGAGAAAAATTAGAAATAACCTATTATTTAACCAGTACTTAATTGGTAGACTTTCATGGCCATTCCTGGAATTAAAAGTTTGTGGTGGTGTTCTGTTGTTTTTTTAAGAGATGAGGTCTCATTCTGTTGCCAAGGCTGGAGTGTAGTGGTGTGGGCATAGCAACCTCGAACTCCTGGGCTCAAGCAATCCTCCTACCTCAGCCTCTAAGTAGCTGAAACTATAAACATGTGCCACCACACCTTGCTCATTAATTTATTTTAATTTTTTTGTAAAGACGGGGTCTTGCTATGTTTCCCAGACTGGTCTTGAACTCCTATCCCCAAACGATCCTCCCACCTTGGCTTCCCAAAGTGCTGGGAGGTTATTAGATTTTTTTTTTTTTCTAAAAGCAGTAGTTTAAAAGGCAGTGAGGGATGGGAATATAAAGTGGTGTCACTGCTGTGGAATATAGTCTGCCAGCTCCTCAAAAAGTTTAGGGTTACCATGTGATCTAGCAATTCTACTTCTAGGTACATACCCAAAATAATTTAAAGCAAGGAGTCACATACTTGCACACCAATGTTCATAACAGCATTTATTCACTATAGCCCAAGGTTAGAAGCAACCCAAATGTCCATCAACAAATGAATGGATAAACATGTGGTATATATAGATAATGGAATATTATTCAGCCTTAAAAAAGGAAATGAATTTCTGATACCCTGCTTATAACATGGATGAACCTTGAAAACATTATTTTGGCTGGGTGTGGTGGCTCACACCTGTAATCTCAGCACTTTGGGAGGCTGAGGCAGGCAGATTGCCTGAGTCCAGGAGTTTGACACCAGCCTGGTCACCATGATGAAACCCCGTCTCTACTAAAAATACAAAAAACTATGGTGGTGCATGCCTGTAGTCCCAGCTACTTGGGAGGCTGAGGTGGAAGAGTCACCTGAGCCCAGAAGGTTGAGGCTGCAGTGAGCCAAGATTGCATCACTGCACTCCAGCCTGGGCAACTGGAGTTGAGACCCTGTCTCCAAAAAAAAAAAAAAACCACACACACATGTTAAGTGAAATAAGCTAGAATTGACAAATATTATATGATTCTTCTTACAGGAGATACCTAGAATAGGCAAATCCATACAGACAGAACGTAGAATAGAGGATTACCAGGGGTTGTGAGGAGGGAGAGATGGGAGTTGTTGTTCAGTGGGTACAGTTTTCTGTTTGGTTTTGATGAAAAAGTTCTGGAAATGGATAGTGCTGATGGTTGTAAGGTATTGTAAATGTACTTAACACCAGTGAATTGTACACTTAAAATAATTAAAATGGTAAAATTGCTGTTATATATATTTTACCATAATTTAAAAAATAGTCTAAATGGCTAATTTTATGTTACATGTATTTTACCACAAATTTTTATTTTTTTAGAGATAGGTTCTCATTCTGGGGCCCAGGCTGGAGTGCAGTGGTGTGATTGTAGCTCCCTGCATCCTTGAACTCCTGGGCTTAAGTAATCCTTCCGCTTCAGCCTTATGAGTAGCTAGGACTACACAGGCACACGCTACCATGCCTGGCTAATTTTTAAACTTTTTTTGTGGAGACAGGGTCTTGCTAGGTTGCCGAGACTGGTCTTGAACTCAAGTGATTTTCCTGCCTTGGCTTCCCAAAGTGCTGGGATTACAGATTTGAGACACTGTGCCCATCCTGTTTAACTTTCCTGATGTTATTCTTTGAAGCATAGAAGGTTTTTATTTGGATAATGTCCCATTTATTTATTCCTTTTGTTGCCTGTACTTTTGATGTCATAGCTAAACCATTGCTTCGTCCAACGTCACAAAGATTTGCTCCTGTGTTTTCTTCCCACAGTTTTTATAATTTTAGCTTTTACATTTAGGTCTTTGATCCATCTTGAGAAATTCTTTTTAATGTGAAGCAGAGGTCCAGCTTCTTTCTTTGCATGTAGATAACCAGTGTCCCATGACCATTTGTGGAATGTAACAAGCATTTCTTGCTTTTGCAGTTTTAAAGGAGTAAAGTGAAAGACTGGAGTGGTAATTTGCTAGAATGGCTAAAGTGAAGGTATTTTTCTTGGTAGCAGGAGACTTCAATAAGCAAGCATTGACAAGGAGGAGATTAAAGATAAAAGGGAGGCAGTAACTGCTGGAGTAAGGCATCTAGAGTTAGAAAGCATAGAATCAAAAGCATAGATAGAAAGTCTGCCTCTATAAGGCTGAAGGACGATGATTCTACCAAAGTACAAGAGGAAAAGATAAGACTAGATATTTAAAAGTTGTTGGTAGCAGGGAGGGAAGTTGAAGATATCAGAAGACACGTTCTCTGTGGGTGATAGGTTCCAGGATGGAATAGGAACAGTTTGTTCATGAGGCATTTAGTTCGAAGCTTTATTAGAATGCTTTCCAATTTAGCATTGCAATTACCTGTAAAAATCAAGTCAGTAGTTGGTTGGTTGCTTATAAAGTTCAGACATCCATCAAATTGTGCTAGGCAGGAAAGACAGGTACATTGACATATACCAGATTAGTTCTACCAGGAACTTGGGCAGAATTAGAAGAAAAAAATTCTTAATATACTTAATCAGCTATATTCTTTACAACAATAACACTTTGATTCTTCCCATTTTTGCTACACTGAGGAATTCTGTAATACTCAGCCAGTCCCAAAAAATTTGCAAGATATCACCAAGCAAATAATTTTAGTAATATAGGATAAATCTTAGATTCATCTAAGAATCCACCCTGTTTGTCATGTTAGTTTCATGTTGGTAATGATTAGTAAAAACTTCTTTCTTCTCCATGTCTTTCTCTTGTTAAAGAAAAACCCACACACTCTCTCTTGCTCTCTCTCTTACGCTTGCTCGCTTCCTTTGTCTGTCTGTGGAAGCTTTGGCTTCGTCTGGCAGCGGGAGAGGTAAAGGAAAGCTCCTCTAAAGAAGTGGTAACTAAGGTGATATCCAGAGTCTTAATTTTGCAAAGTGAAAAAGAATATTCTGGGCAGAGAGAAGAGCATACGCACTAGCCTTAGGGCTAGAGGAAATACGTTCTTGAGGAAATGTTGCTGCTGTCCTGAGAGGGAGGCAGAATATAGTGTTGGAGGCTGTAAATTAGGAGACCAAGAAAAAGCAGCCTGAGATACTAGAGGAATTCCTGGAGAATGAGTGTTTGAGAGAGTTTCCAAAAGGATGAGTATTGTCACAAATGTTACCAAAGGAACAAATACAATGAGAATTGAAAAATGTCATTAGATTTAGAAGCACAATAGGGCTGTGGGTAAGATTAGCAAGAGCAATTTTGAGGGAGTGATATAAGTGACTAAAGCTAGATTACAGTGGGTTCAGAAATTAGGAATCTGACAAAGTTAGCTTGAAGAGGGAAAAGAAAGATTGGTAACTGGAGGGATATACAGATTTGGGGAAATAATTTTTAATTGTAAAGGCGTTTATTTGCTCTATGAAGTAGGAGATACATTATCTACTGAGTGAAGGGAGAGGCTGAAGTGAGTTAGGGTACAGAGTGGAAGAGGAAGTAAAAGTGAAGAGCCCATTTGAAGTTGGTATTCATGAATTTTTAGTGGAACATATCTGCCCTATTTCATGACTTCTCCAGTAGGGTTTGGTGACAGAGATATACGCTTGGATAAAAGAGATTCATCCAGGATTGTTTTTGCCAGACAGTTGAGTTTAGGCATTTAGAAAGAATGTTAAAATGATGAACTATGGAATCAAAGCTCAGTGAGAGGAGAAGTGAAGAAAGCGAAGGACTGATTGACTGCTTAAAAGCATATGTGAAAAAGGGATATAGCTGAATTTGGGAGTACCATTTAAAATTGAGATATAGTTCCCGTATCATAAAATTCACGCTTTTAAAGTATGCATTTCAGTGGTTTTTAGCCTTGTGCAACTATAACCAATGTCTAGTTCCAGAACATTTTTGTCACTCAAAAAAAATCCTGTACCCATTAGGAGTCATTTCCCATTCCCCCCAGCCCCATCCCCATCCCCTGGCAACCACTAATCTATTTTCTATTATCTATTGATTTGTCTATTCTGTATATTTCATAGAAGTGGCATTATATAACATGTGGCCTTTGTATCTGGCTTCTTTGACTTAATATGATGTTCCATCCATGTTGTAGCATGTATGTAGAGACAGGGTCTCACTCTGTCACCCAGGTTAGAGTGCAGTGGTGTGATCATAATTCACTGCAGCCTCAAACTCCCATGCTCAAGCAGCTCTCTTGCTTCAGCTGCCAGAGTAGCTGGAATTACAGGTGCATGCCACCATGCCCAGCTAATTTTTTAAATGTTTTGTAGAGTTGGGGTCTCACTGTGTTGCCCAGGCTGGTCTCAAACTCCTGGCCTCAAGTGACCTTTCCACCTCAGCCTCCCAAAGTGCTGGGATTACAGGCATGAGCCACTGTGCCTGGCCAGTACTTTATTCCTTTTTGTGACACAATAATATTCCAGTTTATAGACCTATCACGTTTTATGTATCCATTGATAAATTGATGGATATTTGGGTAGTTTCTACTTTTTGGCTATTATATGTAATGATGCCATAAAAAATTCTGTACAAGTTATTGTATGGACATAAGATTTAATTTCTCTTGGATATATACCTAGAAGTAAATTGCTGGGTCATTTGATAACTGTGTTTTAGCATTTTGAGCAACTACCAAACTGTTTTCCAAAGTGGCTGCCCCTTTTACATTCCCATTAGCAATGTATGAGGGCTCCAGTTTCTTCACATCCTTACCAACACCTGTTATTGTCCATCCTTCAGTAGGTGTGTTTGGGTAACTTTTCAAAACTTAAGCAGTAAGCAGAATTTTTTTCTTATAAAATATTAGCATTATGTAGCTCAGACTAAAGACCCCATGACTTCCACCATAGTCAGTTCCCATACCTTACCTGGAAAGAACGTTGTTTTGTTTGGTATGGTTTTTTAAAGAATTTTTTGAAGTTCTCAATGTAGGTGGCTTTCAATATAGCCTCCTTACATTAATCCAACTGTTTTCATAGAAGCATTATAATAAATTTGATTAGTTTTTTCCTTCCGAACCTCTAACAGTAGAATGTGACATTTAAAAAAAATTACAATATCCATTAATAAAGATGATACTAAGCAAGAAAATGAACTAAATGCCTTCAGTAAAGGTTTATTGTCCTATATATTAAATATTATGGCTTTAAAAATAACAGCTATTAGTCTCCATGTAATGAAACATTATCAATAAAACTAATATTCCTCTTATTCTTAGTGCCTGGCTCTCTGGCTATGAAAATCCTGTGGTGTCTCGAATTAATATGAGAATACAAGATCTAACAGGACTAGATGTTTCCACAGCAGAGGAATTACAGGTAGGTAATCACATTATCCTTAAGTCATTTTTACACTTCAGGAGATGCTTCAGAGGAGATTTCCTGACACTGAACAGGCAGTCCTCAATTTGCATGATAGTTTGGGACCTTAAAAAGTGACCCTGTAAGCTGCAACCATGCAAAGTGATTTTAATAATGGGAAAAATTGTGATTGTTCTGTGACTTTTAAATTTCTTGTCAAAACATGAAAACTCTTATCTAGGGAAATGAAAAATATATATCACTAATACTTACTAAGTACACTGTAATTTTTTTTTTTCTATCCCCCAGGCCTCACTTTGCCTGTCAAGTGGCCAGGGTGGGTTTTAAAAAATAGTGTTTTTTTTTCCTTTTTATTTATTTATTTTTAAGCAAATAGTTTTCCTTTATTTGTAATAGTGAAACATAGGACTTTTTTCATCACTTCTCTTTTTCTGTTACTTTTATGTCTATAAATCATTTGTTATCAAAAGTAGCTGTCCCAAAATAATTCTTCTTCACTCCGTCATAATCACAACTTGACTCAAAATATCTGTAGTAAACAGGTATATATAGGAATGTTAGTTATAGGGAATAAACATAAAATCCATGTATAATAATCTCACTTGGTTTCAATAGTAAAAAAAAAAAAATAAGCATAGGCCTATAAACCAGAGAAAAGAAACAGCTTAGTCTTCCCCTTTGTCAGCGTTATTTACTATTCCTTAGTCTTTTCCTGTAGAAAAATACTTTTTAAAATATTTGAGTTCCCTTTTCTGTATTAGATTTTTTTTTTTGAAGTTATCAAAATGTGCACTAAAAAAACCAATGCCTTTATTTTAGCCTTTCTGGTTGCAAGTTTTTTTTTTTTTTTGAGATGGAGTCTGGCTCTGTGGCCCAAGCTGGAGTGCAGTGACATGATCTCGACTCACTACAACCCCTGTCTCCTGGTTCAAGCAATTCTCCTGCCTCAGCCTCCCAAGTAGCTGGGATTATAGGCATGCGCCACCACACTGAGCTAATTTTGTATTTTTAGTAGAGATGGGGTTTCACCATGTTGGCCAGGCTGCTCTTGAACTCCTGACCTCAAGTGATCCACCTGCCTTGGCCTCCCAAAGTGCTGGGATTACACAGGCGTGAGGCACTGTGCCTGGCCTGGTTGCAAAATTCTAAGACAGATGCAGTCAATATGCAGCTCATAAATTCATTAGAAAGGTGATACTTTTGCTTCTTTTCAACCTTTGTTTTTCTTTTTGAGACAGTCTCACTGGAGTGCAGTGGTGCAATCTTGGATCAGTGCGACCTCTGCTTCCTGGGCTCAAGTGATTCTCCTGCCTCAGCCCCCCAGGTAGCTGGGACCACAGGCACATGCCGCCACGCCTAGCTAATTTTTGTATTTTTAGTAGAGATGGGGTTTCACCATGTTGGCCAGGCTGGTCTTGAACTCCTGGCCTCAAGTGATCTGCCTGCCTTGGCCTCCCGAAGTGTTGGGATTACAGGCATGAGCCACTGTGCCTGGCCTCTTTTCAACTTTAAATAATAAACTGTTGTCCGGGTCTGGTGGCTCATGCCTGTAATCCCAGCATTTTGGGAGGCCGAGCCAGGTGGATCACCTGAAGTCAGGAGTTCGAGACCAGCCTGACCAACATGGAGAAACCCCGTCTCTACTAAAAAATACAAAAAAATTAGCTGGGCGTGGTGGCACATGACTGTAATTCCAGCTACTCAGCAGGCTGAGGTAGGAGAATTGCTTGAACCCAGGAGGTGGAGGTTGCGGTGAGCTGAGATTGCGCCATTGCACTCCAGCCTGGGCAACGAGAGCAAAACTCTGTTTCAGAAATAAATAAATAAATAAACTGTTAATTTATCAGAAGACCAAAATGTATTCTTAAAGACAGTTAATTCCCTTTTTCTAATTAAGTTTTAAAAATGTATTTTGTGTGTGTGTGTGTGTGTGTATGTGTTTTACAGTGACACAGTCTGATGCCATCCTACTCCGTCTTTGTCAGAACACGTGGTCTTCTCTTCTGTTTTTTTTTTTTCTATCTCAAAATTACGAAAGCTTTTATTTATAGCACTTGCAGTTTTTTAAAAGTGAGATTCATAAAACTGTGTTCACCCAACACACTGAATCCTATCATGACTTGGCATGAAAAACAGCAACCCACTCAGAGTCCAGTAACACTGTGCCCTCCCCTGTGATGCAAACCTGCCAGGTTTATTCAGTGTTTGACTGTTGTTCAGTATTCATCCAACAACATTTTTGATACATGTGGTGCTAAATGTTGGGAATGCAAACCTGAATAAGGTATCGTCCTGATTCCTGCCTAATGGTTTTCCTGGGTTTCACTGGCTATGATTTCTGATTCTTCCCTCCCTCCCCTCCTCTCTCCCTCCCTCCCCTCCTCTCTCCCTCCCTCCCCTCCTCTCTCCCTCCCTCCCCTCGTCTCTCCCTCCCTCCCCTCCTCTCTCCCTCCCTTCCTTCCTCTCTCTCTCCCTTCCTTCCTTCCATATTTCCTTCCTTCCATGTTTGCTTGCTTCCTTCCTTCCTTCCCTTCCCTCCCTCCCTCCATCCATCCTTCCCTCCTTTCCTTTCTTTCTTCTTCTCTCTCTTCCTCCCTCCCATCCTCTTTATTTCTTTACTTCCTTCCTTCCTCTCTCCCTCCCCCCTCCCCCTCCCTGACTCCCTTCTTTCCTTCCTTCCTTCCCCTTTTTTTTTTATACTTTAAGTTCTAGGGTACATGTGCACAACGTGCAGGTTTGTTACATAGGTATACATGTGCCATGTTGGTTTGCTGCACCCATCAACTCATCATTTACATTAGGTATTTCTCCTAATGCTATTCCTCCCCCAGCCCCCCACCCTCCGACAGGCCCTGGTGTGTCATGTTCCCTGCCCTGTGTCCAAGTGTTCTCATTGTTCAATTTCCACCTATGAGTGAGAACATGTGGTGTTTGGTTTTCTATCCTTGTGAGAGTTTGCTGAGAATGATGGTTTCCAGCTTCATCCATGTCCCTGCAAAGGACATGAACTCATCCTTTTTTATGGCTGCATGGTATTCCATGGTGTACATGTGCCACATTTTCTTAATCCAGTCTATTATTGATGGACATTTGGGTTGGTTCCAAGTCTTTGCTATTGTGAATAGTGCCACAGTAAACATATGTGTATATGTGTCTTTATAGTAGCATGATTTATAATCCTTTGGGTATTTACCCAGTAATGGGATTGCTGGGTCAAATGGTATTTCTACTTCTGGATCCTTGAGAAATCACCACACTGTCTTCCACAATGGTTGAACTAATTTACACTCCTACCAACAGTGTAAAAGCATTCCTATTTCTCCATATCCTCTCCAGCATCTGTTGTTTCCTCACTTTTTAATGATTGCCATTCTAACTGGCATGAGATGGTATCTCATTGTGGTTTTGCTTCGCATTTCTCTTATGACCAGTGATGATGAGCATTTTTTCATGTGTCTGTTGGCTGCATAAATGTCTTCTTTTGAGAAGTGTCTGTTCATATCCTTTGCCCGCTTTTTGATGGGGTTGTTTTTTTCTTGTAAATTTAAGTTCTTTGTAGATCTGGATATCAGCCATTTGTCAGATGGGTAGATTGCAAAAATTTTCTCCCATTCTGTAGGTTGCCTGTTCACTCTGATGGTAGTTTCTTTTGCCATGCAGAAGCTCTTTAGTTTAATTAGATCCCATTTGTATATTTTGGCTTTTATAGCCATTGCTTTTGGTGTTTTAGTCATGAAGTCCTTGCCCATGCCTATGTCCTGAATGGTATTGCCTAGGTTTTCTTCTAGGGTTTTTATGGTTTTAGGTCTAACATGTAAGTCTTTAATCCATCTTGAATTAATTTTTATATAAAGTGTAAGGAAGGGATCCAGTTTCAGCTTTCTACATATGGCTAGCCAGTTTTCCCAGCACCGTTTATTAAATAGGGAATCCTTTCCCCATTTCTTGTTTTTGTCAGGTTTGTCAAAGATCAGATGGTTGTAGATGTGTGTTGTTATTTCTGAGGCCTCTGTTCTGTTCTATTGGGCTATGTCTCTGTTTTGGTACCAGTACTATGCTATTTTGGTTACTGTAGCCTTGTAGTATAGTTTGAAGTCAGGTAGCATGATGCCTCCAGCTTTGTTCTTTTGGCTTAGGATTGTCTTGGCTATGTGGGCTCTTTTTTGGTTCCATATGAACTTTAAAGTAGATTTTTCCAATTCTGTGAAGAAAGTCATTGGTAGCTTGATGGGGATGGCATTGAATCTGTAAATTACCTTGGGCAGTATGGCCATTTTCACGATATTGATTCTTCCTATCCATGAGCATGGAATGTTCTTCCATTTGTGTCCTCTTTTATTTCGTTGAGCAGTGGTTTGTAGTTCTCCTTGAAGAGGTTCTTCACATCCCTTGTAAGTTGGATTCCTAGGTATTTTATTGTCTTTGTAGCAATTGTGAATGGGAGTTCACTCATGATTTGGCTCTCTGTCTGTTATTGGTATATAGGAATGCTTGTGATTTTTGCACATTGATTTTGTATCCTGAGACTTTGCTGAAGTTGCTTATCAGCTTAAGGAGATTTTGGGCTGAGACAATGGGGTTTTCTAAATATACAATCATGTCATCTGCAAACAGGGACAATTTGACTTCCTGTTTTCCTAATTGAATACCCTTTATTTCTTTCTCTTGCCTTATTGCCCTGGCCAGAACTTCCAACACTATGTTGAATAGGAGTGGTGAGGGAGGGTATCCTTGTCTTGTGCCGGATTTCAAACAGTGCTTCCAGTTTTTGCCCATTCAGTATGATATTGGCTGTGGGTTTGTCATAAATAGCTCTTATTATTTTGAGATATGTTCCATCAATACCTAGTTTATCGCGTTTTCAGCATGAAGGGCTGTTGAATTTTGTCAAAGGCCTTTTCTGCATCTATTGAGATAATCATGTGGTTTTTGTCATTGGTTCTGTTTATGTGATGGATTACGTTTATTGATTTGTGTATGTTGAACCAGCCTTGCATCCCAGGGATGAAGCTGACTTGATTGTGGTGGATAAGCTTTTTGATGTGCTGCTGGATTCGGTTGGATTTTTGCGTCGATGTTCATCAGCGATATTGGCCTAAAATTCTCTTTTTTTGTTGTGTCTCTGCCAGGCTTTGGTATCAGGATGATACTGGCCTCATAAAATGAGTTAGGGAGGATTCCCTCTTTTTCTGTTGATTGGAATAGTTTCAGAAGGAATGGTACCAGCTCCTCTTAGTACCTCTGATAGAATTCGGCTGTGAATCCATCTGGTCCTGAACTTTTTTTAGTTGGTAGGCTGTTATTGCCTCAATTTCAGAGTCTGTTATTTTTCTATTCAGAGATTCAACTTCTTCCTGGTTTGGTCTTGGGTGTATGTGTCCAGGAATTTATCCATTTCTTCTAGATTTTCTAGTTTATTTGCATAGAGGTGTTTATAGTATTCTCTGATGGTAGTTTGTATTTCTGTGGGATCGGTGGTGATATCCCCTTTATCATTTTTTACTGTGTCTATTTGATTATTCTCTCTTTTCTTCTTTATTAGTCTTGCTAGCTGTCTATCAATTTTGTTGATCTTTTCAAAAAACCAGCTCCTGGATTCATTGATTTTTTCAAGGGTTTTTTATGTCTGTATCTCTTTCAGTTCTGCTTTGATCTGAGTTATTTCTTGCCTTCTGCTAGCTTTTGAATTTGTTTGCTCTTGCTTCTCTTGTTCTTTTAATTGTGATGTTAGGGTGTCGATTTTAGGTCTTTCTTGCTTTCTCTTGTGGGCATTTAGTGCTATAAATTTTCCTCTACACTGCTTTAAATGTGTCCCACAGATTCTGGTACGTTGTGTCTTTGTTCTCATTGGTTTCAAAGAACATGTTTATTTCTGCCTTCATTTCGTTATGTACCCAGTAGTCATTCAGGAGCAGGTTGTTCAGTTTCCATGTAGTTGAGTGGTTTTGAGTGAGTTTCTTAATCCTGAGTTCCAATTTGATTGCACTGTGGTCTTGAGAGACAGTTTGTTGTGATTTCTGTTCTTTTACATTTGCTGAGGAGTGCTTTACTTCCAATTATGTGGTCAGTTTTAGAATAAGTACAATGTGGTGCTGAGAAGAATGTATATTCTGTTGATTTGGGGTGGACAGAGTTCTGTAGATGTCTATTATAATGGTCTGCTTAGTGCAGAGCTGAGTTCCAGTCCTGGATATTCTTGTTAACCTTCTGTCTTGTTGATCTAATATTGACAGTGGAGTGTTAAAAGTCTCTCATTATTATTGTGTGAGAGTCTAAGTCTCTTTTTAGGACTCTAAGGACTTGCCTTATGAATCTGGGTGCCCCTGTATTGGGTGCATATATATTTAGAATAGTTAGCACTTCTTGTTGAATTGATCCCTATACCATTATGTAATGGCCTTCTTTGTCTCTTTTGATCTGTGTTGGTTTAAAGTCTGTTTGATCAGAGACTAGGATTGCAGCCGCTGCTTTTTTTTTTTTTTCTTTCCATTTGCTTCGTAGATCTTCCTCCATCCCTTTATTTTGAGCCTATGTGTGTCTCTGCACATGAGATGTGTCTCCTCATGGGTCTTGACTCTTTATCCAATTTGCCAGTCTGTGCCTTTTCATTGGGACATTTAGCCCATTTACATTTAAGGCTAATATTGTTATATGTGAATTTGATCCTGTCATTATGATGTTCGCTGGTTATTTTGCTCGTTAATTGATGCGGTTTCTTCATAGCATCGATGGTCTTTATAATTTGGCATGTTTTTGCAGTGGCTGGTACCAGTTGTTCCTTTCCATGTTTAGTGCTTCCTTCAGGAGCTCTTGTAAGACAGGCCTGGTGGTGACAAAATCTCTCAGCATTTGCTTGTCTGCAAAGGATTTTATTTCTCCTTTATTTACAAAGCTTAGTTTGGCTGGATACGAAATTCTGGGTTGAAAATTCTTTTTTTTTAAGAATGTTGAATATTGGCCCCCACTCTCTTCTTGCTTGTAGGGTTTCTGCAGAGAGATCCACTGTTAGTCTGATGGGCCTCCCTTTGTGGGTAACCCGACCTTTCTCTCTGGCTGCCCTTAACATTTTTTCCTTCATTTCAGCCTTGGTGAATCTGACAATTATGTGTCTTGTGGTTGCTCTTCTCAAGAAGTATCTTTGTGGTGTTCTCTGTATTTCTGAATTTGACTGTTGGCCTGCCTTGCTAGGTTGGGGAAATTCTCCTGGATAATTTCCTGAATAGTGTTTTTCAGCCTGTTTCCATTCTCCCCGTCACTTTCAGGTGTACACCAATCAAACATAGATTTGGTCTTTTTAGATAGTCCCATATTTCTTGGAGGCTTTATTTGTTTCTTTCTACTCATTTTTCTCTAAACTTGTCTTCTTGCTTTATTTCATTAATTCCATCTTCAATCACTGATACCCTTTGTTCCACTTGATCAAATCGGCTACCGAAGCTTGTGCATGCACCATGAAGTTCTTGTGCCATGGTTTTCAGCTCCATCAGGTCATTCAAGGTCTTCTCTACACTGTTTGTTCTAGTTAGCCATTCGTCTAACCTTTTTTCAAGGGTTTTAGCTTCCTTGCGATGGCTTAGAACATGCTTCTTTAGCTGGGAGGTTTGTTATTACCGACCTTCTGAAGCCTACTTCTGTCAGCTCATCAAAGTCATTCTCCGTCCAGCTTTGTTCTGTTGCTTGTGAGGAGCTGCAGTCCTTTGGAGGAGAGGAGGTGCTCTGATTTTTAGAAGTTTCAGCTTTTCTGCTCTGGTTTCTCCCCATCTTTGTGGTTTTGTCTACCTTTGGCCTTCAATGTTGGTGACCTACAGATGGGGTTTTGGTGTAGATGACCTTTTTGTTGATGTTGATGCTATTCCTTTCTGTTTTCCTTCTAACAGTCAGGTCCCTCAGCTGCAAGTCTGTTGGAGTTTGCTGGAGGTCCATTCCAGACGCTGTTTGCCTGGGTATCACCAGCAGAGGATGCAGAACAGCAAATATTGCTGCCTGATCCTTCCTCTGGAAGCTTCATCCCAGAGGGGCACCCGCCTGTATGAGGTGTCTGTCGGCCCCTACTGGGAGGTTTCCCCCAGTTAGGCTACACGGGGGTCAGGGACCCTCTTGAGGAGGCAGTCTTTGGTTCTCAGAGCTCAAATGCCATCCTGGGAGAACCACTGCTCTCTTCAGAGCTGTCAGACAGGGACGTTTAAGTCTGCAGAAGTTGTCTGCTGGCTTTTGTTCAGCTATGCCCTGCCCACAGAGGTGGAGTCTACAGAGGCAGTAGGCCTTGCTGAGCTGTGGTGGGCTCCGCCCAGTTTGAGCTTTCTGGCCATTTTGTTTACCTAATCAAGCCTCAGCAATGGTGGACACCCCTCCTCCAGCCAGGCTGCAACCTCTCAGGTCCATCTCAGACTGCTGCACTAGCAGTGAGCAAGGCTCCATGGGCATGGGACCCACTGAGCCAGGCACAGGAAAGAATCTCCTGGTCTGCCAGTTGCTAAGACCGTGGGAAAAGCACAGTATGTGGGCAGGATTGTCCCGTTTTTCCAGGTACAGTCTGTCATGGCTTCCCTTTGCTAGGAAAGGGAAATTCCCTGACCCCTTGTGCTTCCTGGGTGAGGCGATGCCCCGCCCTGCTTTGGCTCATTCTCTATGGTCTGCACCCACTGTCCAACCAGTCCCAATGAGATGAACCAGGTACCTCAGTTGGAAATGCAGAAATCCCACATGTGAGTGAGAACATGTGATATTTGTCTATGCTGGGCTTATTTTACTAATGAACTCCAGTTCCATCCATGTGATAAGATTACATTCTTCTTATGGCTGAATAGTGTTTCATTATATATAAGCACCACATTTTCTTTATCCATTCATCTGTTGTTGGACACTTAGGTTGATTCCATATGTTAGCTGTTGTGAATAGTCCTGCAATAAACATGGGAATGCGGATATCTCTTCATGCTAATTTCCTTTCTTTTGGATATATACTTGGCACTGGGATTGCTGTATCATACGGTAGATCTATTTTTAGTTTTTAAAGGAACCTCTGTACTGTTCTCCATAGTGATTGTACTAATTTACATTCCCACCAGCAGTGTATGAGCATGCCCCTTTCTCTTCATCCTTGCCAGTGTCTGTTATTTCTGGGTTTGTTTGTTTGTTTTTTCTTGAGATGTAGTCTTACTCTGTTGCCCAGGCTGGAGTGCAGTGGTGTGATCTTGGCTCACTGCAACCTCCACCTCCTGGGTTAATGCAGTTCTCCTGCCTCAGCCTCCTGTGTAACTGGGATTACAGGCCCCTGCCACCATGCCCAGCTAATTTTTATATTTTTAGTAGAGACAGGGTTTTACCATGTTGGCCAGGCTGGTCTCGTACTCCTGACCTCAGGTGATCCATCCACTTTGGCCTCCCAAAGTGCTGGAATTACAGGTGTGAGCCACTGTGCCTGGCCAGGATGCTGAATTTTTTTGAAAGCTTTTTCTGCATTTGCAGAGATGATCATATGGTTTTTAATTCTGTTTATGTGGTGAATTACATTTATTGAACCAACCTTGCACCCCACAAATAAAGCCTAATTGATTATAGTAAATTAACTTTTTGATGTGCTGCTAGGTTTTGTTTTCTAGTATTTTTTTGAGTATTTTGTGTCTGTGTTCATCAGGAATATCAGCCTGAAGTTTTCTTTTTTCATTATGTCTGTGATGAGTTTTGGTATCAGAATGATGATGCTGGCTTCATAAAATGAGTTAAGGAAAGATTCCTTCTCAATCTTTTGGAATAATTTCAGTAGGATTGATACTAGCTCTTCTTTGTATGTCTGGTAAAATTCAGCTGTGAATCCATCCAGTCCAGAGCTTTTTTTGGTTAGTAGGTTGTTTTTTTGTTTTTTTGTTTTTAATTAAAATTGAATTTCAATTTCAGAATTCCTTATTGGTCTGTTCAGGGTTTCAGTTTTTTTCTGTTTCAGTCTTGGGAGGTTGTGTGTTTCTAGGAATTTATCCATTTCTTCTAGGTTTTTTATAAAAGTTTGTGTGCATAGAGGTGTTCATAATAATCTCTGAGGACTTTTTATATTTCTTTGGGGTCAGTTGTAATGTCACCTTTGTTATTTCTGATTGCGCTTATTTGGATCTTTTTTCTTTGTTAATCTAGCTATCTTGCTGTTTCTAGAATTCTTTATTTGTCTTTGATGTTTGACAATCTGACTGAAATGTGCTTCAGAGGGGACTTTTTTTGGTTGAATCTATTTGGGGACTTTTGAACTTCCTGGAGTTGGATACCCTTATCTCTTCCCCAGACTTGGGTAGTTTTCAGCTATTATTAAATAGGTTTTCTGTGCCTTTTACCTTTCTTCTCCTTTTGGAACTCCTGTAATACAAATGTTTAATGGTGTCCCAGAAGTCTTGTAGGCTCTCTTTATCCTTTTTCATTATTGTTTCCTTTTTTTTTCCCCTCTGAGTAATATCAAATAATGTGTCTTCAGGTTCAGAGATTGTTTTGCTTAATCAAGTGTGCTGGTGCAGCTTTGTATTGTATTTTTAATTTCATTCATTGAATTCTTTTTTTTTTTTTTTTTTTCTGAGACAGAGTCTTGCTCTGTCGCCACGCTGGAGTGCAGTGGCAAGATCTTGGCTCACTGCAACCTCTGCCTCCCAGGTTCAAGCGATTCTCCTGCCTCAGCCTCCCGCATTCATTGAATTCTTCAGCTGCAAGTGTTTTGTTTGGTTCTTTTTTATGATATCTTTCTTTGTTGAAATTCTGATTCATATCATGAATTGTTTTCCTGATTTCATTGAATTATCTATCTGTATTTTCTTTTATCTGTTTGAGTTTCCTTAAGATCATTATTTGAATTTTTTTCTAGCTAGGTGTTGATTTCCTTTTCATTTGGGCCTGTAACTAGAGAGTTACATTCTCAGCAGTGTCATATTTCATTGCTTTTTAATGTTTCTTGTTTCCTGCATTGATGTCTGTGCATCTAGTGGAACAATTGGCTCTTTTAAACTTTCCGCTTCTGTTGGGCTGTTTGGGAAGGGTGTGGTGACTCTGTTTCCAGGTAGGTTCAGTACTGTAGTCTCTTATAGCCTATTCAGTTGCATTCATTGTCAGAATAACTGTGGGTGCCTCAACAGCCTAGGCTGGAGAAGTTTGCAGTGGTGGTAGCTGTGGAGTAGATTGTTAATATCTTCAGTGGCAAGAGCTTTTGGAATCCCTCCATTCTTGTTTTCCCCACAATAGGGAGTTTTAGCCAGTGGGAGTCTTCTTGGTGGCAGGTCTTACATATCCTACAAGCAGCTGCCATCGTGCTGCAATCCAGGTGCAAGCGTTTGGAGTGGCTGTGGGGCTAGGATCCTGGGCTCAGGGTCTTGCATACTATTGTAACACCTGGGTGTTAGGGTACAGGGTCACTATGGCAGGGTTGGATGTAGGTTGCCTATAGTGCCAGGATCTGTGACTCTGAGGCACCCTCTAGCTGCTTGGGAAAAGAGTGTCAGGTTGTAGCTGTGAGTCTACCCCTGGTGGACAGGGCACAGCCCTGGCCCAACTCCAGGGAAGAGAGGATGCTCTGGAGGTTTGAGTCTGGGATGCAGGGTTTGGCTCTAATTTAGGAGCCTGAGCCAGTAGGGCTTAGTGGCAACTCCTATCCCTGGGGATGAGGCACCAGGTTCTAGTAGTCACTCTAGAACCTGGATTGGTGGAGCTCAGATGGATCCCAGACTCTGAGGCCAGGTACAGCAGGAACAGGCACCCCTGAATGGCCAAGCATGCCTGTTGTTTGGGCCCTGTGGGGCAGAGAGCAGCACAGCAATGACTTCACTCCCTAGAAAGAGAAGTGTCTCAGCAGCGCAGACTCTCCAGGGAAGCAGGGTACTAGAGTTATTTGCCCTGCAGGGCACATTTCTCAGCTTAGCCACTGCTCTGTTTCCCTGGGTCTCTGGGTACTACTTCAGCCCTGGGATGTGCAGCTGCTCAGCTTGGCCAGTGCAACAATTCCCCAAGGGTGATGTGCTGTTTCAGCTCAGGCTCAGGGGACGTGACTGTTCTGGGTGGCCCAGACATCTCATGGGATGCAGGGTTCTGCCAAAGTACTATTTTCTTGGGAAGGGAGTAAGTACATGGCTGCAGCTCCTGCCTCAGGGAGTTGGGGGAGGGGTGGGTAGAGCAGTTCCACCTCTCTTGACCCCACCAGGAAGGGTGTAACAGCTGCTGGCAGCTCTGCTTGGGAATGTCAGGCCTTCAAGTAGGCCTTCATTCCTGGCTTAGCTTCAGGGATGAAGGGGTGCTGTGGCTACTGGCCCCCAGAGCAAGACACACTCCAGCAGTTCCAGTTCCACCAGTATTCTCCTTCTGGTTTCATCAGCAGCACTCTTAATTATGTTCTCCTTTGATTTTGTCAGCATTTTATTGTGTTGTGTGATTGAGGGAAAGAGTTAAGTATCATTCTCTTCACTTTAACAAATAAGAAAACTGAGATTATATCCAAAGTTACATTGTAATTAAGAGAGCTGGAACTTGAACTCAGACCAAATATTTTTCTTAAATTTTGGTGCGTCACACTGGGACATTGTCGTAAGCAACTGAAGTTGTTAGGGCCCTTCAACAGGAATAATTAAATTGGTGTTAATTTCTTTCCTTTTTTAGCAGGGAAAAAATATGTAAGAAAAGATATTTTATTAAAGTGGATTGCGAGTTCAGCAGCATTTGGGGCTTTGGAAAACATTTTTTGATTTAAGTTCCAAAGGAAAGTGTTTAGTGAAACAAAATAATAGAAATATCAAATTTTAGCTTATGTATTAAATTTTTAAAAATTAGCTGGGTGTGGTAGCATGCACCTGTAGTCCCAGCTACTCAGGAGGCTGAAGTGGGAGGATCACTTGTGCCCCAAAGGTTGAGGCTGCAGTGTGCTCTGATTGCATCACTGCACTCCAGCCTGTCTCTGGTGGGGGGTGGGGAGGGGTACATATGTAGATATAGATCTATATATGTAGATATCTATATATGTAGATCTATATATAGATATAGATATCTATATATACATCCGTAGATATAGATATCTATATATACATCTGTAGATATAGATCTATACATAGATATATAGTAGCTGTCCTTTGTTTTTCATCCCTGTTTTCATAGGAACTCTTGTTGATTTTAAATACTTTTCATTTCTCTGTAAATACCTGACCATGGTCTATAAAAGTCCAAAAAATGAGGTTCATAGATTTTTTTGAATAGTAATCTTTATAGTTCTTTTCTTTCATGCTTTGTGTCTTTCCTTCAGGTAGCAAATTATGGAGTTGGAGGACAGTATGAACCCCATTTTGACTTTGCACGGGTAAGTGAAAAAGAAATGGAGAAATTCACTGAGGCTTATGCATTACATTGTTTGTCTCAAAACAAAACAAAAAAACAGTCTCACTCTGTCACCCAGGCTGGAGTGCAGTAGCACGATCTTGGCTCACTGCAACCTCTGCCTCCTGGGTTGGAGCAATTCTCCTACCTCAGCCTCCCGAGTAGCTGGGATCACAGGCATGCGCCACCATGCCCTGCTAATTTTTGTATTTTTAGTAGCGACAGGGTTTCGCCATTTTGGCCAGGCTGGTCTTGAACTCCTGACCTCAGGTGATCCACCCACCTCAGCCTCCCAGAGTGCTGGGATTACAGGCGTGAGCCACTGTGCCCGGCCGCATTACATTGTTAAAGAAAAAGTTATTCTTGACACTTGTTAAAGATGGTAAGGCAGACTTCATTCAAGGGGGGACCATTGCAATAGGTATAGGGACCACTGCAAATGCAGTGGGATTTTGCAGTAAGGGAGAGAGGTTAAGCCCAATTCCAAATACAACAAGGAAAAGTGGGAATTTATAGCCAATGAGCAAGGGTGGGTGTTAGTAGATGGAAAATTACTAAGAGGTAAGGGAAGATTCTGGCTAAACTGACCTAACAGGATTCTTGCTGAAGTCAGGGCAGAGTGATCATCATCCAGGGGATAGTGGAAGATGAAGAACCCAGTTAGGTTTTGAGGGTGATCACATGGCAAGGACGGGGAATTCTGGCTAACCTGACTTAGCAGGGTTCTTGCTTAAATTGGACAATGCAGAGGTAAATACCAGAAGCCCAAAGTCAGGGCCTACTTGAGAAGAAAGTTCAGAGGAGCCTGAGTAGTTGGGTCAAGGAGAGATTCTTTGTCAACATGTTAATTCTGTTATTTTAACATTAAAAATTCATAGCCTATTTGGAATTATGGAAATACGGTGTGGCAGATATTCTGTGAAACCTTTTTACCAGTTAAAAAAAAAAAACCAAACACCTAGATACCCAATAAAGTCACTTAAGATACTTTAAATGCATTGGCAAGCCTGGAAGAAAGTAAAGGGTGTTCCAAAAGGCAAACTGAACAATGATCCCAAACTTAGAGAATTAAAGAGGGGACAAAACACAGAGGCTGGAGGTATGTGCCTCCAGGAACTAGAGCTTTGGGAATAACAGCTCTGTAAGAGGAGGATCTGCCACAGTGTAGGCTGCTGAATTTGAGACCCTGGCATAAACTCTAAATCTCCACAAGGATTACACCTTCAGTAAAGAAAGAATGGGTTTGAAAATAAATCTCTTGTGATACAGGAGCCTTATGGGGAACTGTCTGTTTCCATCCTGGCTGGGGCATAGTGTGTATGATAGGGGAGCTACCTCAGGGAGTACTATGTATGGAATTTTCCACTTGTGTCATGTTAGCACTAAAAGTTTTGAACTTCAGAGCATTTTGCATTTTGGACTTTTGGTATGCTCAACCTGTATTCCATGTTACTGATATACCACAGTTTAGCCATTCACCCATCGAAGGACATTTGGATAGTTTTTAGTTTTTGGCTATTACAAATAAAGATGTGTTTACATTTCTATGTGAAAAATGCATTTTCATTTTTCTGGGAGAAATGCCAAGAGGTTGTATTGTATTTTAATTTAGATATAAATATTTAGATATTAATTCTTTAGCTTGATTATAGTGCTGAAAGTCACTTTACTAGCATTATTAGAAAAATAATACTAGGGGCCAGGCGTGGTGGCTCATGCCTGTAATCCCAGCACTTTGGGAGGCCAAGGTGGGTGGATCACTTGAGGTCAGGAGTTGAAGACCAGTCTGGCCAACATGGTGAAACTCCATCTCTACTAAAAATACAAAAAAATTAGCCAGGCATGGTGGTACATGCCTGTAGCCCCAGCCACTTGGGAGGCTGAGGCAGAAGAATTGCTTAAACCCAGGAGGTGGAGGTTGCAATGAGCTGAGATCATGGCACTGCACTCCAGCCTGGGCGACAGGGCAAGACTCTGTCTCAAAAAAAAAAAAAAAAAGAAAAGAAAAAAGAAAATAATACTAGGAAATATTTCAGTAGGTCGTGAGTTCAAAGTAAGTCTCAAGGTAAATTAAGCTTCAGGAATATAGCTAAGAGATGGCTGTCAAGTCATATTTTTTAGAAGCTAAAATTGTGGGTATTTGTTTTTAAAATAATATGTAGCTTGCAGATAATGGCTGTTGTTTAGGCTAATAAGTCTGCTTTTTATCCAGTAATCTTGTCTAAAGTATCCAGTATACAAGTTCAGTCATCAAGTATATGAGGCCAGGTACAGTGGCTCACACCTGTGATCCTAGCATTTTGGGAGGCTAAGGCAGGAGGATCGCTTGAGGCCAGGAGTTCAAGATCACCCTGGTCCACATAGCAAGACTCCATCTTACAAAAAGAGTGCCTGATGTTTATAGTGCACTGGACATTACAAGGGAAACTTTTGCGGTTGTTGTTGGCATATTCTTCAGGATATTACTACTGATGTTTAGTTGCCACTAGAGTATTTGTATTACTGAATTTTTACACCATTGAATTTACTGTGTTTTTATTCACAGAAAGATGAGCCAGATGCTTTCAAAGAGCTGGGGACAGGAAATAGAATTGCTACATGGCTGTTTTATGTAAGTCGTCACTAAAATTTTTAGATTAAGTTGGGATTTGATGACAAGATTCATTTTAATGTTTTAAGTTTGTTCTGTGTAGCTCTGATTCAGCATCCTAGTTTAACATTTTTACAACTGAATAAAGTGAGTTAAGAATTATTTTGCACTTGCAACTTTTTCAGGCTATAAGATAGATGTTCATTATAGACACTTCTGGACAAACTTAGAATTTATAGTGCCACTACCTGCAGATAATCATTAATATTTTAACATATAGTCTCTCTGTTTAGTAATATATAATATGTGTATATAAAAATCTCTATATATTTGAATTTCTATACATACACATACACATTATTTCAGTAAACTTCTGAATTACTTTTTTTATTGAAGTATATCAGAAGAGTGCGCAAATTAAGTATTATAACTTAATTTTCACAAAGTGAACACTTCTGGTGTATTAAGTACTAAGATGAAGAAATAGCATATTACAACCCCCAGAAACCCTATCTCAGAGTTTTAAAACAGTATGATCATAATTCAATATTTAAAATTGTTTATATATTTTTATATATGGAAAAAAGTTTTGATTGTAGTGTTTGTTCTAGTTACCCCAAATAAAGCACTCCAAAACTCTCCTTTCTGAGTGGTTTAAAATAACAACGATTTTCTTTTTTTTTTTTTTTTTTTGAGACGGAGTCTCGCTCTGTCGCCCAGGCTGGAGTGCAGTGGCGCGATCTCGGCTCACTGCAAGCTCCGCCTCCCGGATTCCCACCATTCTCCTGCCTCAGCCTCCCGAGTAGCTGGGACTACAGGCGCCCGCTACCACGCCCGGCTATTTTTTTGTATTTTTAGTAGAGACGGGGTTTCACCATGTTAGCCAGGATGGTCTCGATCTCCTGACCTCGTGATCCGCCCGCCTCGGCCTCCCAAAGTGCTGGGATTACAGGCGTGAGCCACCGCGCCCGGCCACGATTTTCTTAATGTATCTCTAACAGTTATGAGGTTGACTGGGCTCAACTCATGGTTCCTGCTCCAAATCTGACATGTATTTGCCGTCAAATGCCTGGCACTGGGGTATCTTGAAGGCTAAGGTTGAGGCCTAAATTCTGGCCAATACATGTGGCTGAGCTTCTTCACAGCATAGTGACTGGATTGCAAGAGGAAGCATCCCAAAAGAACAGTGCAAAAGTACATGGTATTGTTATGACCTACCCTCAGAAGTCACAGATGTTAATTCTGCTGTGTTCTGTTACAGCAATTACAAAGGTCTGCCCAGCTTCAAGGAGAGGGCACACAGACCCTACCACTGCAGACGAATGTCAGCGTCACATAAAAAGAGCATGTAGGATGGGACATATTGGGATGTATTATATTTGGAAAATGCAATCTGCCATAATGTCATAACCTTTGTTAACTTAAAAAAGATATTTTAGGCCAGGCACAGTGACACACGCCTGTAATCCCAACACTTTGAGAGGCCGAGGCGGGCAGATCACTTGAGGTCAGGAGTTCGAGACCAGCCTGGCCAACGTGGTGAAACCCCTTCTCCACTATAAATACAAAAATTAGCTGGGCATGGTGGCACACGCCTGTAGTACCAGCTACTCAGGAGGCTGAGGCACGAGAATCACTTGAACCTGGGAGGCAGAGGTTGCAGTGAGCCGAGATCGCGCCACTGCACTCTCCAGCCTGGATAACAGAGCGTGGCTCCATCTCAAAAAATAAAAATAAAAAAAATATATATTTTTTATATGTAGACTTAATTTGGGTTATTTCATCACTTTTTCCATTCCTTAGCCCTATTTGAATTACATCTTTTTGCTGTCTGTAGTATCTCACTCCCTACCAAAATCTCTCTGTTCAGTCGATTTCCTTTTTCTCTTCCTGCTACCTTCCCTGTTTCTGTTTTCTTTCCCTTCTTCCCTATCTCCTTCCTCTCCGTATGCCTCCTTTTCTCCCCAATTCCCAATCTGTATTTCTCTCACAACTCCATCTTGTTTCCAAAAGGAGGTAAGGTACATTACAAAGATTCATATAAAAAAAGAGAAATACCACAAAGGGAAAACCAGGAGAGGGTTAGTACGGTATACAAATTCATGCTGCAAAGGCTTGCATATTTTCTAGAGGTGAGTCTTAGAGGTTGTACCAGTTTATATCCCAATTTTAAGTGGGATATGTTTGTGAAGTATGTTTGTCAGACTTTTTGATCTATGTATCTTTCACTTATTAAATTAGCAGTTATTGTGGCTTTAATTTGCATTTCTCTTATTAGAGAGGTTGAGCATCTTTTCAGATGTTTAAAAGCCATTAGTGTTTATGTGTTCCTGGTTCTGCTTATATTTCTTTGTTTTATGAATATTGATGCTGTATTATTTGGCCCACTATCTGTTTCTCCCTCTTAATGTAAACACCCTTCCTGTTTTTCTAAAATAGTTGTACAGCATTTTAATTGATTATCATTTTTTCCGTTATTTAAATACCATTCCCAGAGGGGCACATAGAATATCTCAAATTACTTTTCCTCTCATGCACAACTTTTTAATTTCCTCAGAGTTTAATTTTTTCATTGGTTAAGTGTTCTTAGTTCTTTACTATTAGTTATGTATTTATCATTGTAAAATACCTTCTATCTCATTTAATGCTTTTTACCTTGATTTAAACTGTATCTCATACTAAGATCATATCCTGTTTTCCTTGGATAGCATTTGCCCAAAATCTTACATTTTTGTGTTCTGTGTTTGTAAGTCACTTGTTTTAGATGCAGCTCTGATATAATATGTAGCTGGGTTTTGCTCTGTGATCTAATCAGTCTATACATTCTACTTATGTTGCTTTAAAAAAATCTTTATGATCCATGTTTCCTTTGCCTTGTTTTTTGTGATTCTTTGGTTAATTTAAAAGGTTTCCATTTTTATTCTAGGTTATCTTTATGACTATAACTTTATATAATCCTTTAACTTTCTCACTTTTATTTAATATGTTTGATTACCTTCCATGAGAGATGGCAAAACTGAGTATTTTTATTTTACATTTATTTAAATATTTCTTGAGCACCTACTGTTCTTGAGGTACTATTGTTCTAGACATTAATGATCAGTAATGAACAAAACAGATGAAAATTTCTGCCTCCATGGAGATTACATTCTAATACAATAAAATACATATTTATATCTATGTATTGACTCATTAGTTTTAAGTCATTACTTTTTCCCTCTGGCTATAAATAAGTTCCTATCTCAAATTATATCCCCAGTCTTCCATCCTGATAGTTTTTTGTTAATCATTCCTTTGCTTTTTGTAGTTTTTTTTACTTATGTATATAAACCTAAATGGCATTTTATTTTTGAAAAACTGAGTAGCATGTACCAACCCTGCTATATAAGAGCAAGTCCGTATGTTCCCAATATTCTAGTATCCAATATCAAGTCTATATAATGGCATGTTTTACTTTATTCTACCAGCACTTTTGATAACACCCTCTTGTTTCTTATAGATGAGTGATGTGTCTGCAGGAGGAGCCACTGTTTTTCCTGAAGTTGGAGCTAGTGTTTGGCCCAAAAAAGTAAGCCTGTTTGTTTTGTTTTTGGTTTATTAATTTTTTCCCTAAGGAAGAGATGCACTTGTATTCATGGTCTAATTAATGAATTACATTTTTTTTTCTTTTTCATTTTTTGAGACCTGTTCTCGCTCTGTTGCCCAGGCTGGAGCCCAGCAGTATAAACATGGCTCACTGCAGCTTTGACCTCCTGGGTTCAAGCCTCAGCCTCCCAAATAGCTGGGACTACAGGTGCATGTCACCATGCCCAGCTAACATTTAAATTTTTTGTAGAGACAGTGTCTCCCTGTATTGCCCAGGCTGGTCTTGAACTCTTGGGCTCAAGTGATCCTCCCACCTCAGCTTCCCAAAATGTTGGGATTACAGGCATGAACCCCTGTGCCTGACCAAATTACATTTTTAAAGGTATTTTTATGGTCCTTGCCACGAGTACTTAGAGGTAATGAATGACCAGGAATTAGTATTTAAAATTTTTCATTTCTAAAATGGGTTCTGCATTGTGTTTTCCCCTCCATCTTGCTATGTAAGATATGTTAGCTTTCTTTTGGCAAATACCTTTGTTGTCAAACATTTTTATGGTATTTTTCATATGATCAAAAATGGTTCTTAAAGTGATGTAACCATATTTTCAGAATTATATTAGCGGAAAATAAAATACTGCTATAGAGTTCTTCCGCAGGAACAAAGGGAAAATTACTGCTGAAAACGGCCGGGCACGGTGGCTCACGTCTGTAATCCCAGCACTTTGGGAGGCCAAGATGGGCGGATCATCTGAGGTTAGGAGTTCGAGACCAGCCTGACCAACATGGTGAAAGCCTGTCTCTACTAAAAATACAAAATTAGCCAGGCCTGGTGTTGCACGCCTGTAATCCCAGCTATTTGAGAGGCTGAGGCAGGAGAATCACTTCAACCTGGGAGGTGGAGGTTGCAGTGAGCTGAGATCGTGCCATTGCATTCCAGCCTGGACGATAGAGCAAGACTCTGTCTCGAAAAAAAAAAAAAGTAATAACTACCGAAAGCAATTACCTGGCATTGTATACTTGGGGATAATTGTGAATTGTTCTCCATAGGGAACTGCTGTTTTCTGGTATAATCTGTTTGCCAGTGGAGAAGGAGATTATAGTACACGGCATGCAGCCTGTCCAGTGCTAGTTGGCAACAAATGGGGTAAATATTTCATATATTCTGCGAAGATAATGTAATTTTTGTTTCTTATTTTGAAACTATTATCTGTGTCTTAAAAACAAAAGCCCCCATGTTTGCTTAATATGATTTTAACATTGTACAGGATTCAGCCAAACAAGTGCCTAATCATAATACAAATTTGAAATCAGAATTTTGATGACAGATTTTATTTTTAACTCTATTTTTACTTATTCCAAGAAACAATGACTGACTCAAAATTGAATAAGACAATATCTTCCCCTCAAAGGGTTAATAATCTGATTGAGACATACTAATGGATTATAATGTAGTACATATTAATACAAAAATGTAAACAGAAGATGGTGACTGCCTAAGTTTGGGGAGTCTTCTTCAAAGCTTTTTCTTTAAATTTGGTCCTGAAGATAGAACAGCAGTTTTCCAAACATGTTAGATACCAGGTTCTAATGTGAGGCTCGAGTAGCACCTAATGTGCAAAATTTAAAGAGGCACTCACTCTCAGTCAGGGACATGCAAGTGCAGGACTGGCCACATTTTTAAAAAGTAAAAAGAAACACGTGAAATTAGTTTTAATATCTATTAATTAGCCCCATGTATCCATTTCAATCCGTGTTACTAGCCACATGTTTAGTGGTTACATACAGGACATAACAAGGTTAAGGAGTGAGGCCTGATCAGGATTTAAAAATCTCCCCTTATGATTATAGTGTTTAAGAACCACTGGACTAGAATGAGGAGAGGCTAGTTGGTGAGAGAGAGTTTAGAAAGCTGTTTTCTGTTGTCTAAGTGGGAGATGATAATGGCCTGGATTAAAGCATCAGTGAAAGGGTTGGAGAGCAAATAGATTTGAGAGAGATGTAAGGAAAATTGTCAGGGTTTGATGAATAAAGTGTAGATACAAGGGTTGAAGAAGGAAAAAGAGTTAAGAATTAAGGTTCCTGCTTTAGATATTTTGACTGGGTTCTATGGTACCAGAGACAAAAAAAAAATAGAAAATTAACTGCTTTTGGGATACATTTTTACATGGTATACATTTTTTAAAGGTATTTTGGAAACTTGATGAGCATACAATAGCAATGGTTGATAAGAGAGTTGTTCCTTTAGAGTGGAAAGTTTGTGTTCATTATTGTCTTTGTATTTTGGAGGTTGTACTTTGAAAACAATACATAAAGCAATATTCTACTCTTACCTGTACCTGTATCTTAGGTCCATTTGTGTCTCATTTCAAGCCTCACATTGAACATTGGAAACTGTAAGAAATGCACATAGACTTGCAAATATACATGTGTATACATACATGTATGTACATAAACGCACACAAGTGTGTACACATATGTATATAGGTATATAAGATCTGTGTTTTCAGCATTTAGCCAAGTTTTTAAGTAGCATCTGCCTTTATCCGGTTTTGGTGTTGAACTTTTATCCCATGATGAAACTTTGTTATAGACCCAGCTTTTAGAAACTAATTAAATACTGATTAGATTAAGGGGGAAAATTAATATATTACTTTTCTCTCACAGTATCCAATAAATGGCTCCATGAACGTGGACAAGAATTTCGAAGACCTTGTACCTTGTCAGAATTGGAATGACAAACAGGCTTCCCTTTTTCTCCTATTGTTGTACTCTTATGTGTCTGATATACACATTTCCTAGTCTTAACTTTCAGGAGTTTACAATTGACTAACACTCCATGATTGATTCAGTCATGAACCTCATCCCATGTTTCATCTGTGGACAATTGCTTACTTTGTGGGTTCTTTTAAAAGTAACACGAAATCATCATATTGCATATGTAAAACCTTAAAGTTCTGTTGGTATCACAGAAGAGTTTAAAGTGAGGAATTTTATATTTAAAGAACTTTTTGGTTGGATAAAAACATAATTTGAGCATCCAATTTTAGTATTTCACTACATCTCAGTTGGTGGGTGTTAAGCTAGAATGGGCCGTGTGATAGGAAACAAATGCCTTACAGATGTGTCTAGGTGTTCTGTTTACCTAGTGTCTTACTCTGTTTTCTGGATCTGAAGACTAGTAATAAACTAGGACACTAACTGGGTTCCATGTGATTGCCCTTTCATATGATCTTCTAAGTTGATTTTTTTCCTCCCAAGTCTTTTTTAAAGAAAGTATACTGTATTTTACCAACCCCCTCTCTTTTCTCTTAGCTCTTCTGTGGTGAATTAAACCTACTTGAGTTAAAATATTTCGGGTTTTTTTTTTTTTTTTTTTTTTTTAACGGAAAGTCCTGCATAACAACACTGGGCCGTCTTAACTAAAATGCTCACCACTTAGCCTGTTTTTTTATCCCTTTTTTAAAATGACAGATGATTTTGTTCAGGAATTTTGCTGTTTTTCTTAGTGCTAATACCTTGCCTCTTATTCCTGCTACAGCAGGGTGGTAATATTGGCATTCTGATTAAATACTGTGCCTTAGGAGACTGGAAGTTTAAAAATGTACAAGTCCTTTCAGTGATGAGGGAATTGATTTTTTTTAAAAGTCTTTTTCTTAGAAAGCCAAAATGTTTGTTTTTTAAGATTCTGAAATGTGTTGTGACAACAATGACCTATTTATGATCTTAAATCTTTTTTAAAAAAAGTTTGTTTTCTGTGTGGTGTTTTTCGTATTTAAATCCGAATGTATGATGTGGCAGTAACAGGTTAACTTATGTAATTTCTTTAGTACATAGGGCTTAGGTTTATACTCTTGGTTTCCACTCACACTAATGTCACATGGTTAAGAAAAATTTAGGCTCTCTGAAGTTTCAGATATTTCATGAATCAAGATGTGCTTCCTTCAAAGAGAGCTCTAAAATACTTTACTGTGGTTATGAAGTTATTATGGGCCAGGCATGGTGGCTCACGCCTTCAATCCCAGCACTTTGGGAGGCCGAGGCAGGCGGATCACCTGAGGCCAGGAGTTCGAGACCAGCCTGGCCAACATGGTGAAACTCCATCCCTACTAAAATTACCAAAATTAGCCGGGTGTGGTGGTGCATGCCTGTAGTCCCAGCTACTTGGGAGGCTGAGGCAGGAAAATCGCTTGAACCTGGGAGGCAGAGGTTGCAGTGAGCTGAGATTGCACCACTGCACTCTAGCTTGAGTGACAGAGTGACTCTGTCTCAAAAAAGAAAAAAATTATTACAATAGTGGTACTTAAGACTTTCTCCTATTAAGAAATATGATGCTCTTTCCTAAGTGGCCTGAGGTAATCTGAAAATGGTTCGCTATTCACTTGACCTGGAGAACCCCACAAAATCATGCAAATCAAGAGGTTCCAATCTTCGTGTTCACTTTAAGAACACTCGTGAAACTGCTCAGGCCATCAAGGGTATGTATATACAAAAAGGCACGAAGTATCTGAAAGATGTCACTTTACAGAAACAGTGCATACCATTCCGACATTACAATGGTGGAGTTGGCAGGTGTGCGCAGGCAAAGCAGTGGGGCTGGATCTTCTAAGTTGATTTTTTTCCTCTCAAGTCCTTTTTAAAGAAAGTATACTGTATTTTACCAACCCCCTTTTCTCTTAGCTCTTCTGTGGTGAATTAAACCTACTTGAGTTAAAATATTTCGATTTTTTTTTTTTTTTTTTTTAACAAAGTCCTGCATGACAACACTGGGCCTTCTTAACTAAAATGCTCACCACTTAGCCTGTTTGGGCCACAAGGTCGGTGGCCCAAAAAGAGTGCTGAATTTTTGCTGCACGTGCTTAAAAACACAGAGAGTAATGCTGAACTTAAGGGTAGATTCTCTGGTCATTGAGCATATCCAAGTGAACAAAGCACCTAAGATGCATCAACAGACCTACAGAGCTCATGGATTAACCCATACATGAGCTCTTCCTGCCACATTGAGATGATCTTTACTGAAAAGGAACAGATTGTTCCTAAACCAGAAGAGGAGGTTGCCCAGAAGAAAAAGATATCCCAGAAGAAACTGAAGAAACAAAAACTTATGGCACGGGAGTAAATTCAGCATTAAAATAAATGTAATTAAAAGGAAAAAAAAAGAAATAATGGTGTGGTAATAGCTGTGAGCTTAATGAAGTAAGTTAATTGATGCTTTAGACTATTTACATTACTTATGGTGAATCCTAGTTCACACAAGAGTTCTTTATACTTTATGCAGTATTTAAATACTGAAGGAAGAATTTGGTTTGATTCTCTGGGAAAGTAGGTATTTTTACCCACTTTAAGTGAACTCTGAAGTTCCTTTCTTCTGACTAGCCTTTGTTCCAACATAAGTGTTTTAGAAATATGGAGAATTAAGTTCAGCACTTTGATCCACTCAGATTTTGTGACCATTGATGATTTTTAAAAAATTTTTTTAGTAAAGTGGATGGAAGCAGAAAATTCAAAAATGTAGACATAATATAGGGGTTCAAAGAATGGAAAATACTGTTTATTGCCATGTGTGTTATAGAAAGTAGAATACAAGTGTCTTTCAGAAGGAAATTACGTATTCCATAATCTTACAAATTTCATTATATTCAACTTGGAACCCCATGTGGGAATTATTAAACTCTTTCAGAATTAGATCATACAGAACCCTTTAAAGTTTTATAATTACCAATGATTTTTCTTTCCAAATGAAAAGAGGGAAAAATCCAATATGAAGCTTTTAGTTCCATTACTGCAATTCTGTTATTTCTTTTAATGCTGAACTTTCACATAAAGGAGGGCTGGAACTACCCTGGAAAATGTGGAAACTGTTGTTTCCTCACCAACCCTAAGCCTTTCCTTCCATATTGGAAGTTTCATCATTCATTAACTAACTTTTATTCTTATTAACTTTAAATAGGGAGTTATCACCAATATGGAGTTAACTGAAGTATCCACCAGAACATCTTAACAGTGGGGTAAGCAAATGTGATAACTAGGTGGTAATAACCTAGTAATATTATAAAAAGAGCAGTGAACTGACTTTATGATTCTTTGGAAAGCTGAATGGTAAATGCAGTAATAAAAGAAGCAATCATCTACCTCAGTGAAATTATAATAAAATGGTTATTGGGCAGGCATGGTGGCTCATGCCTGTAATCCCAGCACTTTGGGAGGCCGAGGCAGGTGGATCATCTGAGATCAGGAGTTTGAGACCAGCCTGGCCAACATGTTGAAACCCCGTCTTTACTAAAAATACAAAAAATTAGCCAGGCATGGTGGCAGGTGCCCATAATCCCAGCTACTCAGGAGGCTGAGGTGAGAGAATCACTTGAACCTGGGAGGCAGAGGTTGCCGTGAGCTGAGATTGCACCAGTGCGCTCCAGCCTGGGCAACAGAGCAAGACTCCATCTCCAAAAAAAAATAAAATGGTTATTACAGTGTGAGAGTGTGGAGAAGTTACAAATAGTAAACCAACACATATATATAATTTATAAACTAATATATGTGTGTGTATATAAATGAAATCTTATTGCTGCTTAAAAGAATCTAAGTATCTTTACATAGCCATGTGTTGACTGCTATATGTAACTTCCATACCACTTAAGTCCATATAACTGAAAAATGAACAGCTTCTATGCAGAGCCCAATGGACTAAACTATTGAATGACTGGATTGCTGTTAAGAAATTTATAGGCTGGGCATAGTGGTGTATGCCTGTAATCCCAGCACACTGGGAGGCCAAGGTGGGAGGATCTCTTGAACCCAGGAATTTGAGACCTGCCTGAGCAACATAGCAAGACCCTATCTCTGCTAAAAATAAAAAAGTTACCCAGGTGTAGTGGCATATGCCTGTGGTCCCAGCTACTGAGCAGGCTGAGGTGGGAGGATCCCTTGAGCCTGGGGGTCAAGGCTGCAGTGAGCTGTGCTTGTGCCACTGTACTCAAGCCTGGGCAACAGAGCAAGACCCTGTCTCAAAAAAAAAAAAAAACTGTGATTCTAAAACACATACACCAAATTATGATTAATTATAAATCACTTGAACAGACAGAATTATGAAATGAAGATTGCTGGGAGAAAGCAGAATGGGAAAAATGACATCTTAATCCAGATGGCCAGCAACACAAGGACCAATCTCTTGGCAGTGGTTATTTTTACTATAGTAAAAGTTAGTGTTTTAGAGGGAACAATATTGGGTAACTTAGACAAAAAGGAATGAGTTAATAGAGTACCATAAATTACCAGATTTATCAGAATAAAATTTCAAAATCCTGTGCTCCTAATGTCCTTGGATATTATTCAACCACTTTAATGATGTTTTGCAAAATTAACTGTAGTAGACCAGTAAAGGTCTTTGGCTGCCTACTTTCTGAAATTTGAGGACTATGAAGTTTACTTTCTGTGTAAATGTAGCCTTAAGTTAAATATAAATTTCTACTCAGGAAAACTGATGAGAATGCCTTACTGTAAATAACATATACAAGCAGATGTTAAGTAAAAGGAGCAACCAAAAGGAGTGGAAGTCCTCCATCGTCTGCTTTTGAGGTCTTGTTGAACTTTCATTGTAGCACTGTTCTGTTGAAATTAGTTATGTGTTGCTTAATGAGAGGAAAATGCATCATCATTAGAAGATTGTTGTTGTGGGAACATCACAGAGTGTACTTACACAAACTTAGATGGTATAGTCTGCTACATACCTAGGCTATATGATACAGCCTATTGCTCCCAGGCTACAAACCTATACAGCATGTTATTGTACTGAATACTGTAACCAGTTATAACACAAAGCTAACAATGTATGTATCTAAACATAGAAAAAGGTACAGTATAGAGTATTTTAATCTACAGGACCACCACCAGATAAGCAGTCTGTCACTGACTGAAATGTTAGGTGGCACATGACTGTAGTGTTATATACAAAGCAGGATAATCACATAAGAAATAAACTCTAAAATCTGAAAAAGGAAAACTTCTCAAATTTTGTCAGTTGGTCTTTTCAATTCATAATAGGCTTATTTCTAAAATCTGTTTTAGGCTAAGCACTTCAAATTTGGAATAGAACATTTTAAATATAGATTGATGTACACTTTTACATTTCAGTGCTTTTTAGGGAGAAGGATTGTGTTTCAAGTTAGAAAAGGCATTCACGTAAGTCCAACAAAGAGTCAGAATTATCATAATATCTACTTTAATAAGTATAGTTGAACTCCATTCCAATGTGGGTTTTACCCAGGTTTTGATATATCATGAGTCATATATAAAATAACTACGTATGGTTAACTTATAATAAAAATCTCATCTTTTGATACATGCATGATAAATCATTAAGTCTGAGAAGACAAAATAACTTACATAACAGTTGAATTTAGTTATGTTCTATTTTTACTTTGCTTTTAAAAAGCAAAAAAGTGAGGTTCTGTTACATGAAACACCTTTTGACTTATGAGATAGATAGAAAAAAAGTAGTCCTTACTAAAAATAATCAGTGCTATCTTTCCCACATTCTTTTCTTATTTCTGCAACTATGGAGAAAATAGTCCATGAAAAGTTCAAGTAAGGTAATATTAAAAGTGCTCTGAAACAGTGCTAGTCAGTGTGGCTTATAGATGAGCTACCATGGGGTTTCTTGTCCACAAAGGCATTTACATCAAAATAAAAATAAACTACATCAGTAAGTACCTCCTTCATTTAATTCAGTTGACTTTTTGTAGCAAGTCTTTCTAGATGAAGAAAGCAGTGTTATTTACATTATAGTATAAACTTCTAATCTCAGTGTAAACCAGAACTTTTCAGTAGTGTTGCTCATTTCCCTCCCTTGAATGGGAGGGAATAGAGCAGAACTTATTTCCAGCATTCTAACTCATCTGGGGGCTTCTTGAAAGAGTGTGTTTCACTTAACAGAGGGCTCACATGGGGAAAGGCAGCATGTCTGGGAAAAGCCGCACAACTTGAAGCTGTCACCCCAGGCTGCTCCCAAGGCTCAGAACACGCCTGCTAATTAGTGAAGGAAGGTTGTCCTCATCATGAAACCAGTCTGCAAAAACTGGGAGAGATGATTTTTTTTTTTTTAATTCCCATTTTTCCAACAGAAAACCACAAGGCAAAAACAGGAAAATGCCCATTCAAAGGGAGAAAAGGTGACAGAAACTCTCTCTGAAGAAACACAGGTATTAAATACTTAGAACACCTGTCTTAAGTATGCTGAACAAGCTAAAAGAAAACATGGACATCATAGAACCAGAAGAAGTCAGGAAAATATATGAACAAAATGAGAATATCAACAAAGAAATAGAAAAGGAGCAAAACGAATTCTGGAGCTGAAATATACAATACCTGAGTTGAAAAATTCACTTCAACATCAGGCTAGAATTCAGATTGTTCCAACATTAAGATGTAATCCTCATAACTGCAAAGAAAATATGTATAGAATATAGACAAAAGGAAAAGGGTATCAAAAATACGTTACCAAAAAAAAAAAAAAAAAAAAGGGGGTAGGAGGAGCCAGTAATGAGGCCAAAAAAAAAGCTGCCAGGGGCAGCAGCTTACACCTGATATCAACACTTTGGGAAGCTGAGGCAGGAAGATTGCTTGAGACCAGGAATTCGAGACTAGCCTGGGCAACATAGATGCCATCTTTTCAAAAAAATTAGCCAGGCGTGGTGGTACATGCCTAGTCATAGCTAGTCTGGAGGCTGATACGGGAGAATTGCTTGAGCCTGGGAGGTCAAGGCTGCAGTGAGTTGTGCTTGTGCCACTGCATGCCAGCCTGGGCAAGAGAGCAAGATCCTGTCTGAAAAAAAAAAATCTTAAGACATGAAAACAAAAAGGCAAAGAAGTTCTTCCCCATCAGTGACTAAACGGATTAAACCCTGTGATCAAAAGATACACATTGGCATAATGCATCAAAAAAAAAAAGGAGCTAACTAGATGCTGTCAATAAGAGACTCACTTTAGATCTAGAGACACAGGTTCAATGTAAAGGGATGGAAAAACATATTCCCTGTGGAAATCCCAATGAGGGTGCTATGGTTTTGCATGTGGTTTGTCCCCACCAAAACTCATGTTTAAATTTAATTGCCAATGTAATGGTTTTGGGAGCCTGGGCCTTAAGAGATAATTAAGATGGATTAATGTCTTTCCCATGAGACTGGGTTAGTCGAGACTCTTGCAAAAGCATGTTGTCGTTAAGTGGGTCATCCTCCTTTGTCCTGTCTCTTTTATATACACTTCTTTCCCCTTCTACTTTTCCACCCTATTATGAAGCACCGTGAAGCCCTCACCAGATGCCACCACCATGCCCTTGTAATTCCCAGCTTCCAGAACTGTAAGCCCAGTAAATTTCCTTATAAATTACCCAGTCTTAGGTATTCTGTTACAGCTACAGAAAAGACTAAGATTTTTTGCAGAAATAGGAAAATCCATCCTAAAATAAGGAATCTCAAGGGATTCTGAATAGCCAACAATCTTGGTAAAGAATAATATTGGAGGTCTCACATGTCCTGATTTCAAAACTTAAACTACAAAGCTACAGTAATCAAAACTGGTACTGGCATAAAGACACATAGACAGATTAGAGAGCCCAGAAATCCTTGTAATTCAATAGCAAAACAATTAAAAATGGGCAAAGGACTTGAATAGGCATTTCTCCAAAGAAGATACACAAACATCCAATAAACACATGACAAGATGCTCAACATCACTAGTCATTAGGGAAATGCAAATCAAAACTATAATACCACGTCAGGATTACTATTATTAAAAAATAGATAAGTGTTGGCTAGAATGTGGAAAAATTGGAACCTTTTCATTACTAGGGGGAATGTAAAACGGTGCAGGCACTGTGGAAAGTGGCATGACAGCTTTTCAAAAAATTATACAGTTAACATATGATCCAGCAGTTCCACCTCTGGAATTGTATACCCCAAAGAAATTAAAACAGGGACTCAAAGAAGTATTTGTACATCATGTTCATAGTAGCATTATTCACAGTAACTGTAAGTGGATGCAGTTAAGTTGTACATAGACAGGTGAATGGATAAATGTTGTGTATACACATACATAATACAGACAATGTTCAGCTAAAAGAGGAAGGAAATTCTAACGTTTCTTTAACATGCATGAACCTTAAAGACATGCTAAGTGAAATAAGCCAAACACAAAAGGACAAATATTGTATGATTCCACTTACATGATATGCCCAGAGTAATTGAATTCATAGAAACAGAAAGGAGAATGATGTTTACCTCGGGGGAGGGGGATTGTGAGTATTTAATGAGTACAGAGTTTCAGTTGGGGAAAATGAAAAAGTTCTGAAGATGGATGATTGGTGATGGTTGCATAACAATGTAAATGTACTAAAAGCCAAAAAACTGTACACTTTAAAATGGTTAAATTGATAAATTTTATGTTACACACTTTATTGTGATTATAATATGTACATAAATTCTGATTTTTTATTGTGATTATAATTTTATTGTGATTATGTATGGATACATATAATCCCAATAAAATATGTATCCAAACATAATCACAATAAAAATAATATACATACATAATCACAATAAAAAATTAATCAGAATTACAGTGTGATCCTGCAATTCTGCTTTTCTATGTATACCCTACATAATTGAAAGCATGGACTTGAAAATATATTTGTACATCCATGTTTATAGCAGCATTATTCACAATAGCCAAAAAGTGGAAGCCACCCAAGTGTCCATCTACAGATGAAGAGATTAGCAAAAATCTTAAAGGTGGAAAACAGGATAATTTTTTTAAAAAAAGTAAAAGACCTCAAAGAGACAGACATTGAAAATAAGCAAAGGCAGCCTGGGCAACGTGGTGAAACCCCATCTCTACAGAAAACTAGCTGGATGTGGGTGGTGCATGCCTGTAGTCCCAGCTACTTGGGAGGCTGAGGTGGGAGAGTCACCTGAGCTGAGGAGATTGAGGCTGCAGTGAGCTATGATCACAGCACTGCACTCCAGCCCCAGGCTGGTTGATGGAGTGAGACCCTCCAATGGGTCTCAAAAAAAAAAAACAAAAAACCAGATTTAACATACAGATAATGGAAGTCCAAAACAAAACCAAGGAAAAGAGCAAAGCTTTAAAATTATATTTTAAGAAAACTTTCCTAAAATAACTGTTTAAAAACCAAATATTGGAGAGCATATTATATATGTGAGAATATTGAGTCAGAATGACCAACACGAATTGATTCTTACAAAATTACCAGATATTAAATAGGAGGAAAATTCTCTGGGAATTGAGGCAATAAAAGCACGTGACTGGGCCAGGCACGGTGGCTCACACCTGTAATCCCAGCACTTTGGGAGGCCGAGGTGGGTGGATCATTTGAGGCCAGGAGTTCAAGACCAGCCTGGCCAACATGGTGAAACCCTGTCTCTACTAAAAATACAAAAAATTAGCTGAGCATGGTGGCAGACACTTGTAATCCCAGCTACTCAGGAGGCTGAGGCAGGAAAATGGCTTGAACCCAGAAGACAGAGGTTGCAGTGAGCTGAGATCACACCAGTGCACTCCAGCCTGGGAGACAGAGTGAGACTCCATCTCAAAAAAAAAAAGCACATGACTTATAAAGAGGAGAAAATTAGATTATCAGATATTGACAGCAATACTTTATTCCAGAAGAAAAATGGATTAATATGTTTAAGATAAGGAAAGAAAATATGAAGAATTTTATATCCAGCATAACTAACCTTTAAGTATAAAGCATAGACAAATCTATTAACATGCAGGAATTCAGAAAATATTCTTCCTATAATCCCTTTCCAAGGAATCTACTAAAGATTGAGCTTCAGACACTCAAATGGAAATTATGAAATAGATGTGAAAGACAATGAGAGCACTCACTAGTTATCAAATCTTAATGTTTTTGGTATGCCATAAACATTACTTAACATAAACTTTATAGTATAGTAAAAATTTAAAATTTGTGTATTCTATTAGAAAAACCCAAAGTAGGTTGAAAATAAGCAGTGCTTTGCTGAAAGTTTACAACACTAAATATCCATGTTAGAAGAAAAATCAAAATTATTTCTCTAAGTTTCCACCTTATGAAGCTAGAAAAACCATATAATGGAATGTTATTTGACTATAAAAAGAAGTGAAGAAATAAGGTAGTCGTCATGGACCATGCAGTGAATGATTCCTTATATATGAGATGTCTAGAAAAGGCAAATCTATAGAAACAAAGTAGTTAATGGTAGCCTTGGAATGGAGGAGGGAAATTAGGAGATGATAGCTAAGGGGTATAAGGTTTCTTTTTAGGGTAATGAAGATGTTTTAAAATGGTGATGGTAGATGCACAGTTCTGTGAATATACTAAAAGCCATTAAATTGTATACATTACGCTGGTAAGTTGTATGGTAGGTGAATTATATCTAAATAAAGCTATTTTTTAAAAGCTAGAAAAAGATCAAATTAAACCCAAAGTAAGCAGAAGGATGGTGACAAAGTTAAGAACAGAAACAAAAGAAATTGAAAATGGACAAACCATAGAGAAATGAAACCAAAAGTTGATTTATTTTTTTCAAGACAGGGTCTTGCTATGTTGCCCAGCCTAGCCTCGAACTTGTGGGCTCAAGTGGTCCCTCTGTCTCAGCCTCCTGAGTAGCTAGGACTACAGTAAAAGTTGATTTCATAAATAGATTACTGGTAAGGAACAGAGAGAAGAAACAAATTGCCAGTATCTGGCATGGAAAAAGGGACATTACTACAGAGTCTACAGACATTAAAAGGATAATAATGGAATTTTTAAAAAATAAGAGCACTTCTTTTTTATATTTTTATTTTTTTGTAGAGATTGGGTTTTGTTATGTTGCCCAGGCTGGTCTCAAGTTCCTGGGCTCAAAGAGATCTGCCCACCTCCACCTCCCAAAGTGCTGGGATTACAGGTGTGAGCCACTGTACCCGGGCAATAATGGAATATTATTAACATATTTATGCCAATAAATTTGACAACTTATATAAAATGTACAGGTCTTGAAATAAACTAATTACAAAGTCCATATATAAATTTACTCACAAAGAAACAAAGTCTGAATAGCCTCACATCAAGTAAAGAAATTAATAATTTAAAATATTACCACAGAGCAAAGTTGAGGCCTAGATGACTTTACTGGTGAATTCTATCAAACATTTGAATACCCATTCTATAGAAACCGATTCAGAAAATAGAGAATGGAACGCTTCCCACTCGCTTTAAGAGATGAGCATTATACCAATACCAAAACCAAAAACATTCAAAGGAAAAAAAACTACCAATCAATATTTCTCATGATCACAGATGCAAAATACCTTAAAAAAACATTAGCGGCCGGGCATGATGGCTCATTCCTGTAATCCCAGCACTTTGGGAGGCCAAGGCGGGCGGATCACCTGAGGTCAGGAGTTTGAGACCAACCTGGCCAACATGGTGACACTCCATCGCTACTAAAACAATACAAAAATTAGCCAGGCGTGATGGTGGGTGCCTGTAATCCCAGCTACTCGGGAGGCTGAGGCAGGAGAATTGCTTGAACCCAAGAGGTGGAGTTTGCAGTGAGCCGAGATTGCACCACTGTACTCCAGCCTGGGTGACAGGAGGAGACCCTGTCTCAACAAAAATAAGTAAGTAAAATAAAATAAAATATTAGCAAGTCTAGTCTAACAATAAACAAATGACTAAGTTGTATTTATCTCAGGCATACAAGATTGGTTTAACATTCAAAATTCAACCTGTGTGATTTACCATAGTACCAGGAAAAAAAAGGAGAAAAAAATACATGATTACTTCAATAGAGGCAGATAAATAATTTGACAAAATTCAATATTGTTCATGATTTTTTTATTATACTTTAAGTTGTAGGGTACATGTGCACGATGTGCAGGTTTGATACATAGGTAAACATGCCATGTTGGTTTGCTGCACCCATCAACTCATCATTTACATTAGGTATTTCTCCTAATACTATCCCTCCCCCAGCCCCCCCACCCCCCGATAGGCCCCAGTGTGTAATGTTCCCCATCCTGTGTCCAGGTGATCTCATTGTTCAATTCCCACCTATGAGTGAGAACATGCGGTGTTTGGTTTTCTGTCCTTGTGATAGTTTGCTGAGAATGATGGTTTCCAGCTTCACCCATGTCCCTGCAAAGGACATGGACTCATCCTTTTTTATGGCTGCATAGTATTCCATGGTGTATATGTGCCACATTTTCTTAATCCAGTCTATCACTGATGGCCATTTGGCTTGGTTCCAAGTCTTTGCTATTGTGAATGGTGCTGCAATAAACATACGTGTGCATGTGTCTTTATATATAGTAGCATGATTTATAATCCTTTGGTTATATACCCAGTAATGGGATTGCTGGATCAAATGATACTTCTGGTTCTAGATCCTTGAGTAATCACCACACTGTCTTCCACAATGGTTGAACTAATTTACACTCCCACCAACAGTGTAAAAGCATTCCTATTTCTCCACATCCTCTCCAGCATCTGTTGTTTCCTCACTTTTTAATGATTGCCATTCTAACTGGCATGAGATGGTATCTCATTGTGGTTTTGCTTCACATTTCTCTTATGACCAGTGATGATGAGCATTTTTTCATGTGTCTGTTGGCTGCATAAATGTCTTCTTTTGAGAAGTGTCTGTTCATATCCTTTGCCCACTTTTTGATGGGGTTGTTTGTTTTTTTCTTGTAAATTTGTTTAAGTTCTTTGTAGATTCTGGATATTAGCCATTTGTCAGATGGGTAGATTGCAAAAATTTTCTCCCATTCTGTAGGTTGCCTGTTCACCCTGATGGTAGTTTCTTTTGCCATGCAGAAGCTCTTTAGTTTAATTAGATCCCATTTGTGTATTTTGGCTTTTATAGCCATTGCTTTTGGTGTTTTAGTCATGAAGTCCTTGCCCATGCCTATGTCCTGAATGGTATTGCCTAGGTTTTCTTCTAGGGTTTTTATGGTTTTAGGTCTAACATTTAAGTCTTTAATCCGTCTTGAATTAATATTTGTATAAGGTGTAAGGAAGGGATCCAGTTTCAGCTTTCTACATATGGCTAGCCAGTTTTCCCAGCACCATTTATTAAATAGGGAATCCTTTCCCCATTTCTTGTTTTTGTCAGGTTTGTCAAAGATCAGATGGTTGTAGATGTGTGTTGTTATTTCTGAGGCCTCTGTTCTGTTCCATTAGTCTATCTCTCTGTTTTGGTACCACTACCATGCTGTTTTGGTTACTGTAGCCTTGTAGTATAGTTTGAAGTCAGGTAGCATGATGCCTCCAGCTTTGTTCTTTTGGCTTAGGATTGTCTTGGCTATGTGGGCTCTTTTTTGGTTCCATATGAACTTTAAAGTAGATTTTTCCAATTCTGTGAAGAAAGTCATTGGTAGCTTGATGGGGATGGCATTGAATCTATAAATTACTTTGGGCACTATGGCCATTTTCAGGATATTGATTCTTCCTATCCATGAGCATGGAAAGTTCTTCCATTTGTTTGTGTCCTCTTTTATTTCGTTGAGCAGTGGTTTGTAGTTCTCCTTGAAGAGGTCCTTCACATCCCTTGTAAGTTGGATTCCTAGGTATTTTATTCTCTTTGTAGCAATTGTGAATGGGAGTTCACTCATGATTTGGCTGTTATTGGTGAATAGGAATGCTTGTGATTTTTGCACATTGATTTTGTATCTGGAGACTTTGCAGAAGTTGCTTATCAGCTTAAGGAGATTTTGGGCTGAGACAATGGGGTTTTCTAAATATACAATCATGTCATCTGCAAACAGGGACAATTTGACTTCCTGTTTTCCTAATTGAATACCCTTTATTTCTTTCTCTTGCCTTATTGCCCTGGCCAGAACTTCCAACACTGTTGAATAGGAGTGGTGAGGGAGGGTATCCTTGTCTTGTGCCGGATTTCAAACAGTGCTTCCAGTTTTTGCCCATTCAGTATGATATTGGCTGTGGGTTTGTCATAAATAGCTCTTATTATTTTGAGATATGTTCCATCAATACCTAGTTTATTGAGAGTTTTTAGCATGAAGGGCTTTTGAATTTTGTCAAAGGCCTTTTCTGCATCTATTGAGATAATCATGTGGTTTTTGTCATTGGTTCTGTTTATGTGATGGATTACATTTATTGATTTGCGTATTTATTTTTTTGAGATGGAGTCTCACTCTGTTGCCCAGGCTGGAGTGCAGTGGTGCGATCTCGGCTCACTGCAAGCTCCACCTCCCATGTTCACGCCATTCTCCTGCCTCAGCCTCCTGAGTAGCTGGGACTACACGCGCCCGCCACCACGCCTGGCTAATATTTTCTATTTTTAGTAGAGACGGGGTTTCACCATGTTAGCCAGGATGGTGCCCATCTCTTGACCTCGTGATCCGCCCACCTCAGCCTCCCAAAGTGCTGGGATTACAGGTGTGAGCCACCGCGCCCGGCAATTTGCGTATGTTGAACCAGCCTTGCATCCCAAGGATGAAGCTGACTTGATCGTGGTGGATAAGCTTTTTGATGTGCTGTTGGATTCAGTTTGCCAGTATTTTATTGAGGATTTTTGCATTGATGTTCATCAGGGATATTGGTCTAAAATTCTCTTTTTTTGTTGTGTCTCTGCCAGGCTTTGGTATCAGGATGATGTTGGCCTCATAAAATGAGTTAGGGGAGGATTCCCTCTTTTTCTATTGATTAGAATAGTTTCAGAAGGAAGGGTACTAGCTCCTCTTTCTACCTCTGGAAGAATTCGGCTGTGAATCCTTCTGGTCCCGGACTTTTTTTGGTTGGTAGGCTATTAATTATTGCCTCAATTTCAGAGCCTGTTATTGGTCTATTCAGAGATTCAACTGCTTCCTGGTTTAGTCTTGGGAGGGTGTGTGTGTCCAGGAATTTATCCATTTTCTTCTAGATTTTGTAGTTACTTGCGTAGCAGTGTTTATAACAATCTCTGATGGTAGTCTGTATTTCTGTGGGATTGGTGGTGATATCCCCTTTATCATTTTTTATTGTGTCTACTTGATTCTTCTCTCTTTTCTTCTTTATTAGTCTTGCTAGCTGTCTATCAATTTTGTTGATCTTTTCAAAAAAAAAAAAAACAGCTCCTGGATTCATTGATTTTTTTGAAGGGTTTTTTGTGTCTCTATCTCTTTCAGTTCTGATCTGATCTTAGTTATTTCTTGCCTTCTAGCTTTTGAATGTGTTTGCTCTTGCTTCTCTTGTTCTTTTAGTTGTGATGTTAGGGTGTCGATTTTAAATCTTTCTTGCTTTCTCTTGTGGGCATTTAGTGCTATAAATTTTCCTCTACACACTGCTTTAAATGTGTCCCAGAGATTCTGGTACATTGTGTCTTTGTTCTCATTGGTTTCAAAGAACATGTTTATTTCTGCCTTCATTTCGTTATGTACCCAGTAGTCATTCAGGAGCAAGTTGTTCAGTTTCCATGTAGTTGAGTGGTTTTGAGTGAGTTTCTTAATCCTGAGTTCTAATTTGATTGCACTGTGGTCTGAGAGACAGATTGTTGTGATTTCTGTTCTTTAACATTTGCTGAGGAGTGCTTTACTTCCAATTATGTGGTCAATTTTAGAATAAGTGTGATGTGCTGAGAAGAATGTATATTCTGTTGATTTAGGGTGGAGAGATCTGTAGATGTCTATTAGGTCCGCTTGGTGCAGAGCTGAGTTCAAGTCCTGGATATCCTTGTTAACCTTCTGTCTCATTGATCTGTCTAATATTGACAGTGGGGTGTTAAAGTCTCCCATTATTATTGTGTGGGAGTTTAGGTCTCTTTGTAGGTCTCTAAGGACTTGCTTTATGAATCTGGGTGCCCCTGTATTGGGTGCATATATACATGTTTAGGATAGTTAGCTCTTCTTGTTGAATTGATCCCTTTACCATTATGTAATGGTCGTCTTTGTCTCTTTTGATCTTTGTTGGTTTAAAGTCTGTTTTGTCAGAGACTAGGATTGCAACCACTGGTTTGTTTTTTTGTTTTTGTTTTTGTTTTTGCTTTCCATTTGCTTGGTAGATTTCCTCCATCCCTTTATTTTGAGCCTATGTGCATCTTTGCACATGAGATGGGTCTCTTGAATACAGCACACTGATGGGTCTTGACTCTTTATCCAATTTGCCAGTCTGTGTCTTTCAATTGGGGCACTTAGCCCATTTACATTTAAGGTTAATATTGTTATGTGTGAATTTGATCCTGTCATTATGATGTTAGCTGGTTATTTTGCCCATTAATTGATGTTTTTTCTTCATAGCATCAATGGTCTTTACAATTTGGCATGTTTTTGCAGTGGCTGGTGCTGGTTGTTTCTTTCCATGTTTAGTGCTTTCTTCAGGAGCTCTTGTAAGGCAGGCCTGGTGGTGACAAAATCTCTCAGCATTTGCTTCTCTGTAAAGGATTTTATTTCTCCTTCACTTACGAAGCTTAGTTTGGCTGGATATGAAATTCTGGGTTGAAAATTCTTTTAAGAATGCTGAATATTGGCCCCCACTCTCTTCCGGCTTGTAGGGTTTCTGCCGAGAGATCCACTGTTAGTCTAATGGGCTTCCCTTTGTGGGTAACCCGACCTTTCTCTCTGGCTGCCCTTAACACTTTTTCTTTCATTTCAACCTTGGTGAATCTGGCAATTATGTGTCTTGGAGTTGCTCCTCTCATGGAATATCTTTGTGGTGTTCTCTGTATTTCCTGAATTTGAATGTTGGCCTGCCTTGCTAGGTTGGGGAAGTTCTCCTGGATATTCTGAACAGTATTTTCCAACCTGGTTCCATTCTCCCCATCACTTTCAGGTATACCAATTAAACGTAGATTTGGTCTTTTCACATAGTCCCATATTTCTTGGTGGCTTTGTTCATTTCATTTTATTCTTTTTTTCTCTAACCTTGTCTTCTTGCTTTATTTCATTAATTTGATCTTAAATCACTGATACCCTTTCTTCCACTTGATTGAATTGGCTATTGAAGCTTGTGCATGCATCATGAAGTTCTTGTGCCATGGTTTTCAGCTCCATCAAGTCATTTAAGGTCTTCTCTACACTGTTTGTTCTAATTAGCCATTCATCTAACCTTTTTTCAAGGGTTTTAGCTTCCTTGCTATGGGTTCAAACATCCTCCTTTAGCTTGGAGAAGTTTGTTATTACTGACCTTCTGAAGCCTACTTCTGTCAACTTGTCAAAGTCATTCTCCATCCAGCTGTGTTCCGTTGCTGGCAAGGAGCTGCGATCCTTTGTAGAAGAGGCACTCTGATTTTTAGATTTTTCAGCTTTTCTGCTCTGGTTTCTCCCCATCTTTGTGGTTTTGTCTACCTTTGGTCTTTGATGTTGGTGACCTACAGATGAGGTTTTGGTGTAGATGACCTTTTTGTTGATGTTGATGCTATTCCTTTCTGTTCGTTAGTTTTCCTTCTAACAGTCAGGTCCCTCAGCTGCAGGTCTGTTGGAGTTTGCTGGAGGTCCATTCCAGACCCTGTTTGCCTGGGTATCACCAGTGGAGGCTGCAGAACAGCAAATATTGCAGAACAGCAAATATTGCTGCCTGATCCTTCCTCTGGAAGCTTCATCCCAGAGGGGCAGCCGCCTATATGAGGTGTCTGTCGGCCCCTACTGGGAGGTGTCCCCAGTTAGGCTACACGGGGGTCAGAGACCCTCTTGAGGAGGCAGTCTTCCATTCTTAGAGCTCAAATGCTGTGCTGGGAGAACCACTGCTCTCTTCAGAGCTGTCAGACAGGGACGTTTAAGTCTGCAGAAGTTGTCTGCTGGCTTTTGTTCAGCTATGCCCTGCCCACAGAGGTGGAGTGTAGAGGCAGTAGGCCTTGTTGAGCTGTGGTGGGCTCTACCCAGCTTGAGCTTCCCGGCTGCTTTGTTTACCTACTCAAGCCTCAGCAATGGCTACGCCCCCTCCCCCTGCCTGGCTGCAGCCTAGCAGGCCGATCTCAGACTGCTGTGCTAGCAGTGAACAAGGCTCTGTGGGCATGGGACCCACCAAGCCATGCGTGGGAGAGAATCTCCTTGTCTGCCGGTTGCTAAGACCTTGGAAAAAGTGCTGTATTTGGGTGGGAGTGTCCCTTTCCAGGTAGTCTGTCACGGCTTCCCTTGGCTAAGAAAGGGAAATTCCCTGACCCCTTGTGCTTCCCGGGTGAGGCGATGCCCCGCCCTGCTTTGGCTTGCCCCCACTGTCCAACCAGTACCAATGAGATGAACCAGGTACCTCCCTTGGAAATGCAGAAATCACCCATCTTCTGTGTTGATCACACTGGGAGCTGCAGACCAGAGCTGTTCCTATTCAGCCATCTTGGAACGCCCCTCATGATTTTTTTTTAAATAGCAAGGGACAGAAATTTCCTTAACTTGATAAAAGGCATTTATAAGAATTTTATTTTAGCATATTTAAACGGTAAAGGACAGAATGCCTTCTCCCTATGTTTGGAATAAGTCAACAATATCTGCTTTCCTCCATTCCTACTTAACATTGAACTAGAAATCCTGGTTAACGCAATAATGTAAGAAACAGAAATAAAAGGCACACACCTCAGAAAGGAAGAAGTAAAGTAGTAGCCTTTATTCATATGTGACATGACTGTGTTGCTTAGAAAAAAAATTCCTAGAGAATCTACAAAAGAGTTTTTAAAAATGAACAGAGGTTAACAAGAGTGTAGAATACAAAGTCCATATACAAAAACGAATTAAAAACTGAATTTAAAAAACAGTATGATAGCCTGAAAAATGTTACACTTAGATTTAAATTTAACAAAATATGTATAAGAACTGTATATTGAAAACTATAAAACATTGCTGAGAAATATTAGAGAAGTTCTAAATAAATGGAGATAGGTATCATGTTCACAGATCAGAGGACTCAATTTTGCTTTCCCCAAATTAACCTATATATTCAAGACAATCCCAATAAAAATCCAAGCAGATTTTTTTAAAATAGTCTCATTCTAAAACAAAAAATTTATTTAAAGAGACAGGGTCTTGCTCTGTTGCCCAGACTGAAATGCTGTAGCACGATCATAGCTCACTGCAGCCTTGAACTCCTGGGCTCAAGCAATCCTCCCACCTCAGCTTCCTGAGTAGTTGGGATTATAGGCATGAACTATCATGCTTGCCTCATCCTAAAATTTATATGGAAATACAAAGGATCCAGAATAAAGATGACAATTAGCGGGGGAAGAAAAGGAATAAAGTTGGAAGATTCACATGACCTAATTTAAAGACTTTTTTTTTTTTTTTTTTGGTGAGACAGAGTCTTACTCTGTCCCCCAGGTTGGGTGCAGCAGCGTTAGCTCACTGCAACCTCCACTTCCCGGAATCAAGCAATTCTCCTGCCACAGCCTCCCAAGTAGCTGAGATTACAGGTTCCTGCCACCACGCCCAGCTAATTTTTGTATTTTTAGTAGAGATGGGGGTTTCACCATGTTGGCCAGACTGGTCTTGAACTCCTGACCTCAAGTGATCCACTCACCTTGGCCTCCCAAAGTGCTGGGATTACAGGCATGAGCCACCGTGCCCGGCCTAAAGACTTTTTATAAAGCAACAGTAAGTGAAGATGATAGTGTTATTATTCTAAGAATAGACATATAGATCAATGGCACAAAATAGAAAGTCCAGAAAGAGACAAACACATACGCGTTCAACTGATTGTCCACAAAGGAGTCAATACAATTCAGTAGAAAATGGATACCTTTCAACAAGTGTAACTGGAACAAATTGGTTATCTGTCTACCACCTATGTGTCTATCAAGCCATAACCTTTACTTCATGCTATATACAAAAAATAAGTTGAAATGAATTATATACCTGAATGTGAAAGTTACAACTATAAAAACTTAGGAAAAAAAATACTTTTGACTTCGGGATAGGCAGTAGTTTCTTAGGACATAAAAAGCATTAAGCTCGGCCAGGTGTGGTGGCTCATGCCTGTAATCCTAGCACTTTGGGAGGCTGAGGCAGGAATGTCACTTGAGGTCAGGAGTTCAAGACCAGCATGGGCAATATAGTGAGACCCTGTTCTATTAAACAAACCAGAAAACAACAACAACAAAAAAGCATTAACCATAAAAGAAAAAATACACTGGAGTTTACCAATATTTGAAAGTTCTTCTTTTTGAAAGTCACTTAAGAAAATGAAATGGCAAGATGCAGACTAGAAGAAAATTTGTGTGTGTGTGTGTGTGTGTGTGTCTGAAAAAGGACTTGTATCCAGATTGAGACAGTTCAATTTAAAAAGGGCAAAGATTTTAATAGGTGCTTTCACTAAAGAAGATATGTGAATAACTACAAAGCATATGAAAAGATGCTTAAGATCATTGGTCATCAAGGAAATGCAAACTGAAATCACAGTAAGATACTACTACACACTCACTCTACTGGCTAAAATTAAAAAGACTGACAATGCAGGATATGGAACCACTGGAACTCGTACACTCTTGGTGGAAATGCAAAATGGTACAACCACTTTAGCAAGCAGTTTTGCAGTCTCTTACGAAGTTAAATATACAGTTGACCCTTAAACAACATGGGTTTGAACTGGATTTTTTTTTTCAGTGAAACACAGATGGAAAATACATATTTGCAGGATGCAAAACCCACATATATGGAGGTCTGACTTTTCAAATATGCGTGTTCCACAGAGCTGACTGAGAAACTTGAGGATGCATGGATTTTGGTATACATGGGAGGTCCTGGAGGAATCCCCTGTGTATATACCAAGGATTGACTGTGTACTTCTCATATAACCCATGAATTCCATTCCTAGGGTTTTTCCCTGAAGAGAATTGACAATGTGTGCATATAAAGACTCATGAGTCTTCACAGCAGCATTATTCATAATGGCCCTGAACTAGAAACAACCCAAATTTCTATCCACAGTGAAATGAGTAATCAAACTATGGTATTGCCATTTAGAGTAATACTCAGTAATAAAATGAACTAGTGATATATACAATGATATATATGAATCTCCAAAAATGCTGAGTGAAAGAAGCCAGGCATGAAAGAGTAAATACTCTGTAGTTACATTTGTATGACACTGTAGGAAAGAAATTTATAGTGATTAAAAAGTAGATCACTGTTTGCCACGGGCAACAGTGGGGTGGGAGTAGGGTGGGAATTGACATGAAAGGTGCACAAGAGACATTCTGGGGTGATTAAAATGTTCTATATCCTGGTGGTTCTTCAGGTGCATACATTTAACAAAGCTCATTTTATAGTATATTTAAAATATATGCATTTTATTCTATGTAAATTATTCATTAAAATCTACTTTTTAAAAATTAGCAAACAACCAGGCAATGTAAACCATGCATCAAAAATATTGTGACCAAGTATCATGTATCCCAAGAATGTAAAGATGGTTCAACGTTTTAAAAACCTGTTAATGAGGCTGGGCTTGGTGGCTCATGCCTGTAATCCCAGCACTTTGGGAGGCTGAGGCAGGAGGATCACTTGAGGTCAGGAGTTTGAGACCAGCCTGGCCAACATGGCAAAACCCCATCTCTACTAAAAACAAAAACTTGCTGGGCATGGTGGTGCATACCTGTAATCTCAGCTACTTGGGAGGCTGAGACAGGAGAATCACTTGAACCCAGGAGGCAGAGGTTGCAGTGAGACGAGATAGTACCACTGCACTCCAGCCTGGGGGATAAGAGTGAAACTCCGTCTCAAAAAAAAAAAATCTGTTAATAAAATCCACAATATTAATAGATATGTTGTTAGGGAAAAGTATTTGACACCCATTTATGATTTTAAAACTAAAACAAAATACTCCTTGAAAACTAGTAGAAGGGAACCTCCTTAACTTGATTAGCGGGATCTACCATAAGCTTCTAACGAATATCACACTTGATTGTGAAACTAATTTTGAAACACTTTAGATAATGCCAGAAATAAAGTCAGAGTGCTTGGTAGCACTTCTTCCACTCAAAATGGTTCTAGATGTGTTGATAATATAAGAAAAAGAAAAGAAGTATGTGGCAGATAATTTAGAAAACCTCACTCTGCCTATTCCAATTCTTACTTTCATATACCAAAGAAGCTGAAAGCTAAAATATTTAAAAGACTTCCATATCTGTAAGAATCTTCCTAGGCTTTGTCAAGCAAATGTACCCCAGAACAATATATGGCAGCAATTGCAAGAGGAGACTGGATCTTTTGTGGTAAGCCTCATGATGGTGGCACCTGGTTCTTTCAGAGCTTCTGTGACACAGTTTCTGGCATCTATCTATCTATCTATCTATATATAGAGAGAGAGATGAGGTCTTGCTCTGTTGCCCAGGCTGGAGTGCAGTGGCACAATCATAGCTCACTGCATCCTTGAACTCCTGGGCTCAAGTGATCCTCCCACCTCAGCCTTCTAAGTAGCTAAAACTACAGATGTGCAACACTTTGGCTAGTGTCTTAAGTATTGAGTGGCAGCAGTAGTAGGTTGGAAATTTTATTTGCCATATAGCATCCAAGTTCAACACTCGCATAGATTTTGTGACCTAATTGATCATTTTTAACAAACTACTTTTTGCTTAAATTGTTGTGTTCTAAGCAGTAAGAGTCTTACTACTTAACTATTCTTGGAAATAAAAAGTAAAACACACTCAGCATCAGGCCAGGCACAGAGTAAGCGCTCAGTAAGTGGTGGTCACTGTTATTACAGTTAAGCTAAATAAATTTCATAGAAGAATGAGTGAAACTGAGCCATAAAGGATGCATCAGATTTAACCAGGCAGAGGAAGCGTTTCAGGAGAGGAGTGTGGTAATTAAAGACTGTGTGCCAAAGACAGTGTGCTATGCTTCTTTAGTCTGGAGGTGAATTTAAGTTACATGAAGCAAAGATAAGGTGATACCTATGAAGTTGAATATTTAAAAAGCCTCAAGTGGTCAGGTTATCTATTATAAACTTGTGGTTTTTTAAAAAGTATTTTACTATTAATACAAGAATTATATATTCTACTTCCACTTAAGTTTTTTTTTTTTTTTTTTTTGAGGTGGAGTCTGGCTACATTGCCCAGGCTGGATGGTGACATAATCTCAGCTCACTGCAACCTCCGCCTCCTGGGTTCAAGCAATTTTTGTGCCTCAGCCTCCCAAGTAGCTGGGATTACAGGCGTATGCTACCACATCTGGCTAATTTTTGTATTTTTGGTAGAGGCGGGGTTCCACCATGTTGGCCAGGCTGTTCTTGAACTCCTGACCTCAAGTGATCCATCCACCTCGGCCTCCCAAAGTGCTAGGATTACAGGTGTGCACCACCACACCCAGCCCCACTTAAGATTTCAATTGAAGAGTGGCTCTGCTGCTTCTGGAATAGAGAGTATGTGGGGCTGTGAATTGGGAGAGCTGAGTTTTAGTCCCAGCCAGGGTCAGCTTCGTGGGTGCCATCCCCCCAGAAGAGCCCCATGCTTGGTTTAATGTTCTGCTGTCACCGTCTTGAAGTTCTTAAAATTTTTATCTTTGAACTCGTGTTCTGCACATGAAATCTAATGGGCGAGTAGAGCATGTAGGTGAGCAGTGGAGACACAATCGGATCTGTGGGCACAGGAGGAAGCTGAGGTACCCCTGACATGTCTACTATACATGCCTCAGGGCTGTTCAGGTCTCTGCAGGAACTCGAGGCAGCTGGGATTAGCCTCAGTAAGATTATCTTGCCAATTTCTCAGCAGAAATCTTAGAGGCCAGAAGCAGTGGGATGATTTATTTATTTGTTTGTTTATTTTTATTTACTTATTTGAGACAGAGTCTTGCCCTGTTGCCCAGGCTGGAGTGCAGCAGTGCAATCTCGGCTCACTGCAACCTCTGCCTCCCAGGTTCAGGCGATTCCCCTGCCTTAGCCTCCTTGGTAGCCAGGATTACAGGCGAATGCCACCATGCCCGGCTAATTTTTTGATTTTCAGTAGAGACAGGGCTTCACCATGTTGGCCAGGCTGGTCTCAAACTCCTGACCTCAAGTGATCCACCCACCTCAGCCTCCCAAAGTGCTGAGATTACAGGCATAAGCCACCACACTCGGCCTGAGATGATAAATTTAAAGTGCTGAAAGGAAGAGAAAAAAAAAAAACTGATGGCATCTTTGATTTTCTTGTTAAAAAATTATATATATATATATAAATTAAAAACTTTTAAAATTTAAAAACATAAACTGAGAATTATCCGGCAAAGCTGTTCTTCAAAAATGAGGGAGAGATTAAGACATTCCCAGATAAATAAAAGTCGAAGGAGTACATTACCACTACACCTGCCCTACAAGAAATGCTCGAGGGAATTCTTCAGGTTGAAATGAATAAATGCTAGACAGCAACTCAAAGCCACATGAAGACAGAAAGATTTTTATTAAAGGTAAATGCATGGGCAAATACAAAAGATTACTATAAAAGATTATTATAATTTTGTTTTGGAACTCCACTTTTTATTTTCTAAGGGATTTAAAAGATAAACACCTAAAAAGTGATTATAAATCTATGTTATTGGGCATATAGTACATAAAGATATAATTTGTGACATTCATACAAGGATGGGTAGAGCTAAATAGGAATAGGGTTTTTTTGTATATGATTGAAATTAACTTGGTATCAACTTAAGTTATATTGTTGTAACTTTAATGTGTTGTATGTAATCCCCGTGGTAACCACAAAGAAATATCTATAGAATATACACAAATTAAATGAGAATGGAATAGAAATGTGTCACTACAAAAAAAAAATCAACACAAAAGAAGGCAGTATGGAGGAAATGAGGGACAAAAAAAGTTATCAAACATACACAGAACAAATAGCGAAATGGCAAGAGAAAATCCTTATCAATAATTAAATGTAAAGAAACTCTCCAACTAAAAGGCAGAGATTAGCGAATATGGATTTAAAAAAAAATGATCCAAGTACATCTTGTCTATAAGAGACTCCCTGTAGATTTAAAGATAAAGAGGTTGAAAATGAAAGGCTAGAAAAAGATATTCCATGAAAACAGCAAGTAACCAGAAGTGATTTGAGGTGACTGTCCTAATTTTAGACAAAATAGACTTCACGTAAAAAAAAAAACTGTTACAAGAGACAAAGGACACTATATTTTGATAAAAGGGTCAATTCACCAAGAAAGTATAACAAATATAAACATATATGCACCTAACACAAGAATCCAAAAAAAGTAAGTATTGACTGAATTGAAGGGAGAAGTATACAGTTCTACAGTAATAGGTATAGAATTCAATATCTCTCTTTTAATAATGGATAGGACAACCAGACAGAAAATTACTAATGAATTAGAGGACTTGAACAATACTATAAAACAATGGACCTAAATACACATACAGAACGCTCCACCTAACAGTAGAATACACATTTTCCTGAAGTATACATAGAACATTCTCCAGAATAGACCACATTTTAGGCTACAAAACAAGTATTAATAAATGTTAAAGGATTGAAAGCTAAGATTTGACTGGAGTGTTGATGGGAGAGCACTAGAGTGCAGCAGGGGAGGGGAGATGCAGCTGTGGTGATTGAAAGTTCAGGAGGACAGTATGGAGGCATCCGGCCACTACAACCTTGTACCCTACTCCACCTGGCCACTATTCCCCAGATAGGATCTGCTCAGAGTTAGTAGGGACTTTGTGTTGCAGGGAAAAGGTAAGCAGAAGATCTCCACCAGCCTCCTTTGCCACCAGAAACACCTACAGTCCTTACAACAGGAGAATCCCATAGCCCTCACAAGCCTTGAGCCCAGTTTGGAGAACTGCCAGGAATTCATGCAGCTGCATTGCCCCAGATTAGGTGCACTCCCCACCCCCACCCTCTGTGAACCAAGCTTCTGCAGCATGGCACCATCTTGAGACAACAGCCACCTCTGGTGTGCTTCCTGCCCTGGGGGCCAGTAGCCATTGCACTTCTCCAGTACTGGGACTCCCTCTTCATTCCACCAAGCCTATAAGGGTAGCTGAATGTCACAACCCCAGCTGTGTGGAACCTGGGCCCAGGATTGGCTGTGACTCTGACCCTGCATAGCAGGGAAACCAACCCCTGCCAATGCACTTCCAGCTGGAAGATCAGCCTGGCAGTCTCACTCAGTGCAAACCTTCCCTTGACCTGGCCAAACTGTGGCATGCTCTCCCCTAAGCAGTAGAAGCCCCTGAGCAGCTGATACACCCCTAGGCCAGCGGAGGAGCTATGCATATGCACCGACACTCAGGACCCAAGAAACAGCTCTGCAGAGCCCCCAATCCCCACAGATACACCCCTAGCCTGCCCAAAGGCCCTATTCTCACAATCAAGGCCTGAGAAACAGTCCTACAGGGTGCTCCTAGAAGGCATTCCCCCAGGCTGGCCAAACAGCTGTATGTGTACCTGTGATCGAGGCTTTTGAAGTAGCCCCATGGGCTGCCCCTAGCAAACACATCTGCAGACCACCTGAACTGCCATGCAGCTGTGTCTGTGGCCTGAGAAAAAGCCGTACAGGCCATCCTAGTTAGGTACACCCCTAGCAGCCTTGCAGCAGTATTCCAGATTTGAGAAGCAGCCTCACAGGACACCCTCAGTGGACTCACCCCTAGGCCAGCCAAGTAGCCCTGTGCCCACATCCCAGGCCTACAAAACAGCCCTATGGGCCATCCCCTGCAAAAATGCCCCCAGGCTAGCTGAGCAGCTGTGCAGCTGTGTCATGAGACTTAGAAACAGTCCTGTACCTGCTCCTGACAAACACGCCCCCAGGCCAGCCAGGCAGCTATGCAGTCAAGTCCTGGACAAGAAAACAGTAACATGGGCCACCCTCAACAGATACCACCAGGCCAGCCAAGCAGCCTTGTGCCTACATCCCAGGCCTGAGAAGAAGCCTCGTGGGCCACCCTTGTAAGACATATTCCCAGGGCAGCCAAGCAGCACCAAAGTCCTGGATCATAGAAACAGCCCTGTGGGCCACCCTCAGCAAACATGCACCCAGGCCAGCCAAGCAGTCATATGCCCACCCCTGAGAAGCAGCCTTATGGGCCACCCCTGACAGACATGCCCCTAGACTGGCCAGTCAGCCAAGAGCTCATGTCCTGGACCTGAGAAATAACCCTGTGGGCCACCACCAGCAGACCTGCACCCAGGCTAGCTGAGAAGCCACGTGATGATGTCCCAAGCCTACAAAACAACCCTGTGGATCATTCCTGGCAAACACACCCCAGGCCAACCGAGCTGCCATGCTATGTCCCAGGCCTGAGAAACATCCCCCAGGCCAGCCAACTAACTTTGTGCCTGTGCTTCTGGCCAGCATAACAGCCCCATACCCTCAACCCCAATGAGTCAGACTCCAAGTTGGCTGACCCACTGCATGCATGCACATGCCCCTAACCTGAGAAACAGCCTGGCAAGCCCACACTTGGCAAAGCCGCACCACAATCACCACAAACTCTCTCAGCCTAGGCCACTAAGAAATATACAAGCATCATTAGTATGGATTACAGCTGAAGCAACTACATAGAGACTATACTACTACTGCATCCCCTAGAAATCAATGCACCCCACCAAACCAATAGCCCAAGACTCATTCATACAAATAAAATTTTCCCTATCACACCAACTCCATAAAAATGGAAGAGGCAACTTCTGTACCAGAGGCGTAGAAATCAATGTAGGGATACATCAACCATGAAAAAGCAAGGAAACATGACACCTCCAAAGGAAAACAATAATTCTCCAGCAACAGACTCCAATCATAGGAAAATATATGAAATGCCAGAAAAAGAATTCAAAATGATAATATTAAGGAAACTCACTAAGCTACGTGATAATACAGATAGACAATTCAATGAAACCAGGAAAACAACTCATGATTTGAAGGGCAAATTCACCAAAGAGATGGACAGTTATAAAAAAAAAGAATGAAGCAGATATCCTAGATAATTTAATGAATGACATAAAAATACAATTGAGAGCTTCAACAGTAGACTATACCAAACAGAAGAAAGAATTGCTGAAGTTGAAGACAAGTCTTTTGAAATAACACAAAAATAGACAGGAAAAGAAAAGAAAAAAGAAAAATGAAGAAAGCTTACAGGATTTGTGGGACACCATTAAGTAAACAAATATTTGTATTATGGGCATTCTAGAAAAGAAGGGGAAAGGTGAGGATAACATATTTAATGAAATGATAGCAGAAAACTTTTTCCAAGTCTTGGGAGAGAGATGGACATCCAGGTCCAGGCATCTCAAAGAATAAATATATTTCACCCCACACAGATAATCTGAGGCACATTCTAGTCAAATATCAAAAGTCAAAGCTAAAGAAAGAATTCTAAAAGCATCAAGAGAAAAGCAGCAAATCATGTATAAGAGAGTCCCCATTAGGCTAAAACTGGATTTCTCAACAGAAACCTTATAGGCAAGGAGAGAATGGGACAATATATTCAAAGGACTGAAAGGAAAAAAAAAAAAAAAAAAAACACCTGTTGGCCAAGAATATTATACCCAGCAAAGCTATCCTTCAAAAATGAAGGAGAAATACAGTCATTCACAGACAAGCAAAAACAAAGTGAATTCATCACTAGACCAGCTTACAAGAAGTGCTCAAGATAGTCCTACATCTGGAAGTGAAAATATGATTATCACCAGAATGAAAATATGAAAAATATAAGACTCACTGGTAGTGCTGATATACAGAGGAAAAAGGAAAAGGAATCAAACCTTATCACTACAGAAAACCACTCAATCACTAAAATAACAGAGGAAGTAAGGAACAAAGGATATATAAAACAGAAAACAATCAATAACGTTATAGGAATTAAGTCCTCACCTATCAATAGTAACCTTGAATATAAATTGATTAAATTCTCCATTTAAAAGATATAGACTGGCTGAATGGATTTAAAAAAATGACTTAACTCTATGCTGCCTACAAGAAATTAATCTCACCTTTAAAGATACACACAGATTGAACGGGAAGGGATGGAAAAAGATATTCCATGCAATCGGAAACCAAAATCATGCAGGAGTAGCTATACTTGTATCAGACAAAACAACTTCAGTCAAAATCTGTTAAAAGAAAAAGAGAGAGAAGGACATTATATAGTACTAAAGGGATCAATATAGCAAGAGAATATAACAATTGTAAATAAATATGCACCCAACACCAAAGGACTCAGAAGCAAATATGAGATCTAAAGAGATAGACCCCAAAACAATAATAATTGGGGACTTCAACACCCCATGTTCAGCATTAGATGGATCATCTAGACAGAAAATCAACAAAGAAACATCAGATTTAAACTGTACCATAAACCAAATAGACCTAACAGACATTTATAGAACATTTCACCAAACAGCGGCAGAATATACATTATTTTCATCAGGACATGGATTGGATTTTCCAGGACTGACCATATTTTAGGACACAAAATCGTTCTCAAAAAATTTTTTTTAAATCAAAATATATCAAGTATCTTATCTGACCACAAATGGATAAAACTAGACATCAATAACAAGAGGAACGCTTGAAACTATATAAATACACAAAAATTAAACAGCATGCTCCTGAATGACCAATGGGTAAAGGAAGAAATTAAGAATGAAAATTAAAACTTCCTTGAAACAAATAAAACTAGACATCAATAACAAGAGGAACACTTGAAACTATATAAATGCACAAAAATTAAACAACATGCACCTGAATGACCAACGGGTAAAGGAAGAAATTAAGAATGAAAGTTTAAAACTCCTTGAAACAAAATGAAAATAGAAACACACCAAAATCTATGGGACACAACAAAAGCAGTATTAAGAAGCAAGTTTATAGAGATAAATGCCTACATCAAAAAAGTAAAAAGGTTTCCAATAAACAACCTAGTAATATACCTCAAGGAACTAGAAAAGAACAAACCAAGCCCAATATTGATAGAAGAAAAAAAAATCAGACCAGAAATAAACAAAATTGAGACTAAAAATACAAAAGATCAGTTAAACAAAAAGGTTTTTTTTTTTGAAAAAATAAAATCAACAAACCATTAACTAGACTAACAAAAAAAAAAAAAAAAAAAAGAGAGAAGACCCAAATAAAATTAGAAACAGGCCTAACATGGTGGCTAATGCCTGTAATCCCAGCACTTTGGGAGGCCAAAGTGGGTCGATCACCTGAGGTCAGGAGTTTGAGACCAGGCTGGCCAACGTGGCGAAACCCTGTCTCTACTAAAAATATAAAAATCAGCCAGGTGCCTATAATCCCAGCTACTCAGGAGGCCAGGGGAGGAGAATTGCTTGAACCCGGGAGGTGGAGGTTGCAGTGAGCTGAGACTATGCCACTGCACTCCAGCCTGAGAAACAGAGCGAGACTCTATCTCAAAAAAAGAAAAGAAACAAAAAAGAAGTTGTCACAACACAACAGATACCACAGAAATATAAAGGATCATTAGAGACTAATATGAACAACTATTCCAATAAATTTAAAAACCTAGAGAAAATGGATATATTCCTGGACACATACAAACTGTCAAGATTGAACCAAGAAGAAATATAAAGTCTGCAAAAACCAATAACAAGTAATGAGATTGAATCAATAATAAAAAGTCTCCCAGCAAAGGAAAACACAGGAAGAGATCTACTGAAGCTTTAAAGAATTAAAACCAATTTTGTCAAACTATTTTAAAAAATTGAAACAGAGGGAATTCTTCCTGACTCCTTCTGTGAGGTCAGGATAATCCTGATAACAAAACCAGAAAGGACACAACAAAAAAGAAGACTACAGGCCAATATCCCTAATGAACATAGACACAAAAATCCTCCACAAAATACTAGCAAGCAAATTCAACAGTACCTCAAAAAGATAACACACCATGATTAAGTAGGATTTATCCTAGGAATGCAAGGATGGTTCAACATACACAAATCAATAAACATCATACATCATGCATCAATAGAATAAAAGACAAAAGCTGTATAATCATCTCAATAGATGCAGAAAAAACATTTGATAAAATTAAACATCCCCTCACAATAAAAACGCTTTTTTATTTTTTGAGACAGTGTCTCACTTTGTCACCCAGGCTTGAGTGCAGTGGCATGATCTTGGCTTACTGAAGCTTTGACCTCCCAGATTCAAGTGATCCTCCTGCTTCAGCCTGCCAAGTAGCTGGGACTATGGGCACATGCCATCACACGTGGCTAATTTTTTAAATATTTTTTGTAGAGACAGGGTTTTGCCATGTTTCCCAGGCTGGTCTTGAACTCCTGGACTCAAGGGATCCACCTGCCTCAGCCTCCCAAAGTGCTAGGATTATAGCTGTGAGCTACCATGCCTGGCCCACAATAAAAACTCTTAAGAAATTAGATATACGAGGATATTATCTCAACATAATAAAGGCCATATGTGACAAACCCATGGCTAACATCTTACTGAATAGAGAAAACCTAAAAGCTTTTTCTCTAAGAACTTGAACAAGACAAGGATGTCCACTCTCACCATCTTTTTTTTTTTTCTCTTTTTTTGAGACAGGGTCTTTTCTGTCACTCAGGCTAGAGTGCAGTGGCATGATTATAGTTCATTGCAGCCTTGACCTTTTGGGCTCAAGTGATCCTCCCACCTCAGCCTCCTGAGTAGCTGGGACTACAGGCACATGCCACCACACCCAGCAATTTTTTTTTTTTTGGTATTTTTTTTTTTTTTTTGTAGAGATAGGATCTCACCATGTTGCCCAAGCTGATCTTGAACTCTTGGGCTCAAGTGATCCACCCACATCAGCCTCCCAAAGTGCTGGGATTATGGGTGTGAGCTACCATGCCCAGCCTACTCTCACCACTCTTATTCAACGTAGTACTAGAAGTCCTAGCTAGAACAATTAGGGAAAAGAAGGAAATAAAGGACATCCAAATTTGAAAGGAGGAAGTCAAATTGTCTGTTTGCAGAGGACATGATCTTAAATACAGAAAAACCTAAAGACTACTAAAAAACCCTTGGAACTGGGAAAAAATTCAGTAAATTTGCAGGTTACAAAATCACTATACAAAAATCAGTAGTGTTTCTATACACCAGCAACAAACTAGCTGAAAAAGATATCAAGAAGGCAATCTCATTTGCAATAGCTACAAAAAATAAACACCTAGGAATAAATTTAACCAGGGAAATAAAAGACCTCTTCCTACAAGGAAAACTGAAAAACACTGATGAAAGAAATTGAAGAGGATACAAATGGAAAGACATCTCATGCTTATAGATTGCAGAATATTGTTAAAATGACAATACCATTCAAAGCAATCTACCAATTCAATGCAATCCCTATCAAAATGCCAATTGCATCCTTCACAGAAACAGAAAAAATAATCCTAAAAAGTGTTTGGAACTCCAACAGATCCCAAATAGCCAACGCAATCCTGAGCAAAAAGAAGAAAGCTGGAGAAATCACACTACCTGATATCAAAATATACTACGAAGCTGTAGTAACCCAAACAGTATGGTACCCAAACAGACAAATCTGTTGATCTCAACAGAACAGAATAGGGAATCCCAGAAATTAATCCATATTACAGCTAACTGATTTTTAATAAAGGTACCAAGAATACGCATTGGGTGAAGGACAGTCTCTTTAATAAATGGTGCTGGGAAAACTGGATATCCACATGCAGAAGAATGGAACTGGAACCCCACCTATGTACCTTATAGGAAAATCTGTTTAATAATAAAAATGGATCAAAAACATAAATGTAAGACCCAAAACTATCAAACTGCTAGAAGAAAACAGGGGAAACACTTCAGGACATTCATCTAAGAAAACATCTTACAAATAAAACCTCAAATGCACAGGCAACAAAAGCAAAAATAAACAAATTGGATTATATCAAATTACAAGGCTTCTGCACAGAAAACCACAAAACAAAACGATCAACAGAGTGAAAAGACAACCTATAGAATGAGATAAAATGTTTTCAAACTACTCATCTGATAGGAGATTAATATCCAGAATCTGTAAAGAACTCAAAGAGCTCAACATAAAAAAAACTCAGTCTGATTAAATAATGAGCAAATGATCTGAATAGACATTTTTCCAAAGATGACACACAAATGGCTACAAATATATGAAAAAATACTCAGCATCACTAATCATCAGAGAAATGCAAATCAAAACCACAATGAGGTATCATTTTACCCCAGTTAGAATGGCTACTATCAAAAAGACCAAAAAATAACAAATACCATCAAGGATGTAGAGAAAACGGAACTCTTATACATTGTTGGTGGGAATGTAAACTAGTTTTGGAGAATAGTATGGAGATTCCTCAAAAAACCACAAATAGAACTACCATGTGATCCAGCAATCTCACTACTGAGCATTTATCCACAGGAAAGGAAATCAGTGTATCAAAGAGACGTCTTCACTCCCACTTTTATTCCAGCACTATCCACCATAGCCAAGAGATAGAATCAACCTAGGTGTCCAACAACAGATGAATAGGTAAAGAAAATGTAGTATATATATATATATATATATATATATATATACACAATGGACTGCTATTCAGCCATTAAAAAGAATAAAATCCTGTCATTTGTGGCAACATGGATGGAACTGGAGGACCTTATGCTAAGTGAAATAAGCCAGGAATAGAAAGTTAAATACTTTCTGTTAAGTATAATAAATGAATATGTTCACACTTTTATGTGAAAACTAATAAATGTTTATCTCACAGAAGTAAAAAGTAGAAGAGAGGATACTAGATACTGGGAAGGGTGGGAGGAAAGGAGAGATTTGTTAAAAGATACAAAATTACAGCTAGACAGGAGGACTAAGTTCTAGTGTTCTGTATCACTGTAGGATGACTCTAGTTAATATATTATATAGTTTCAAATAGCTAGGAGGAGGATATTGAATGTTTCAAGCACAAAGAAATGATAAATGTTTGAGATGATGGATATGCTAATTACCTGGATCTGATCACTATATATGTATCGAAACATCACTATGTAGCCCCCATGTATATATATAATAATAATAATTATTTTTAGAGATAGAGGTCTCATTCTTTTGCCCAGGCTGGAGTGCAGTGGAGCAACTATAACTCACTGTAGACTTGAACTCCTGGGCTCCAGTGATCCTCCTGCCTCAGTCTCCCAAGTAGCTGGGACTACAGGTACATGCCACCACATCCAGCTAATTTGTATTTGTTTATTTATTTATTTATTTTTAGATGGGGTTGGGGGACTTGCTATATTGCCTAGGCTGATTTCGAACTCATGGCTTTAAGCAATCCTCAGCCTCCTGAGCAGCTGAGATTACAAGCATGAGCCACCAAGCCTGGCCTATTATTTGTCAATTTAAAATAAATAAAATTAAAACTGGAAAATTCATAAATATACGGAAATTAAACAATGTAGTCTTAAACAACCAATGGGTCAAAGAAGCAATCACAAGAGAAATTAGGAAATACTTTGAGACAAATGAAAACATAAATACAATATATTAAAACTTATGGGATACAGTAAAAACAGTGCTGAGAGAGAGATTAATAGTTGTAAGTAAACATATTAAAAAAGAGGGAAGATCTAAGTAAATAACCTAACTTTATACCTTAAAGAAATAGAAAAGGCCAGGCGCAGTGGCTCATGCCTGTAATCCCAGCACTTTGGGAGGCTGAGGAGCGGGGATCACCTGAGGTCAGGAGTTCAAGATCAGCCTGGCCAACGTGGTGAAACCCCGTCTCGACTAAAAATACAAAAATTAGTCAAGCGTGATGGCACATGCCTGTAATCCCAGCTACTCGGGAGGCTGAGGGAGGAGAATCACTTGAACCTGGGAGGCGGAGGTTGTAGTGAGCCAAGATCACACCACTGCACTCTAGTTTGGGCAACAAGATTGAAACTCTGTCTCAAAAAAAAAAAAAAAAAAGGAGAGCAGGCTGGGTGTGGTGGCTTGTGCCTGTAATCCTAGCACTCTGGGAGGCTAAGGCGGGTGAAATCACTTGAGGTCAGGAGTTTGAGACCATCCTGGCCAACATGGTGAAACCCCGTCTCTACTAAAAATCCAAAAATTAGCCAGGCATGGTGGCACACACCTCTAGACCCAGCTACTCTGGAGGTTGAGGCAAGAAAATCACTTGAACCTGGGAGGTGGAGGTTACAGTGAGCTGAGATTATGCGCCACTGCTCTCCAGCCTGGGCAACAGAGTGAGACTCCGTCTCAGAAACAAAAAAAGAAAAGAAAAAGAAGAGTAAACTAAACCCAAAGGTATAAGGGGGAAGGAAATAATAAAGATCTGAACAGAAAAAAATAAAATAGAGAATAGTAAAACAATGGAGAAAAATCAACAAAACCAAAGCTGGTTCTACTAAAAGATTAACAAAATTGAAACCTTTAGCTAGAATGACTAAGTAAAAAAGAAGACTCAAATCACTAAAATCAGAAATGAAAGTAGGGACATTACTACTAATTTTACGGAAATAAAAAGAGTTATAAGGGAATACTGTGAACAACTATACATAAGCAAATTGGATAACCTACATGAAACATACAACTTCCTTAAAAATGCATGATCTAGTCGGCCGGTTAGCTCAGTTGGTTAGAGTGTGGTGCTAAAAATGCATGATCTGCCAAGATTGAATAATGAAGAAATAGAAACAGACTTATGAGTATGGGATTGAGTCAGTAATCAAAAATTTCCCAATAAAGAAAAGTCTTGGACCACATGGCTTCACTGGTGAATTCTACAAAACATTTAAAGAATTAATACCAAACCTTCTCAAATTTTTCAAAAAGCTAAAGAGGGGAGAATACTTTCTCACTTATTCTTGAGACAGAATCTTGCTCCGTCACCAAGGCTGGATACAATGGCACGATCTTGGCCCACTGCAAACTCTGCCTCCCGGGTTCAAGCGATTCTCCTGCCTCAGCCTCCCAAGTAGCTGGGATTACAGGTGCCTGCCACCAGGCCTGGCTAATTTTTTTTTTTTTTTTTTTTTTTTAGTAGAGACGGGGTTTCACCATGTTGGCCAGGCTGGCCTCGAACTCCTGACCTCAGGTGATCCACCTGCCTCGGCCTCTGAAAGTAACTTTCTCACTTATTCTAAGAACCCAGCAAAACTCTAATCCTAAAGCCAGACACATACTACAAGAAAACTACAGACCGACATCCCTCACAAATAAAGATGCAAATATCCTCATCAAAATACTAGCAAGGCTGGGTATAGTGGCTCACACCTGTAATCCCAGGACATTCAGAGACCAAGGCAGGAGGATTGCTTGAAGTCAGGAGTTTGAGACCAGCCTGGGCAACATAGTGTGAGACCTCTTCTCTTAAAAAAATAAAATAAAATAAAATAAAATTAGCCAGGCATGGTGGTGTGAGCCTGTAGTTCTAGGTACTTGGGAGGCTGAGGCAGGAAGATCACTTAAGCCCAGCAGTTTGAGGCTGCAGTGAGTTATGATCATGCCAACATACTCCAGGTTGGGCAAAAGAGTGAGACCCTGTGTCTATAAACAAACAAAAAGTACTAGCAAATTGCCAGGCTCAGTGGCACACATCTTTATTCCTACTACTCAGGAGAGAGAAGCAGGAGGATTACTAAAGCTTAGAGTTTAGAAGCTGTAGTATACACAATCATGCCTGTGAATAGCCACTGCACTCCAGCCTGGGCAACATAGTGAGATTCTGTTTTTTTATTATTTTTGTTTTGATTTTGTATTTTTAGTTTTTGGGTTAAAAAAATTTTTTTTTGAAACAAGGTCTTACTGTTACCCAGGCCACAGTGCAGTGGCATGGTCGTGGCTCACTGCAGCCTTGACCTCCTGGACTCAAATGATCCTCCTGCCTCAGCCTCCTGAGTAGCTGGGAATATAGATGCATCCACTGCATCCAGATATTTTTAAATTTTTTTTTAGAGGTGGAGTCTTGCTATGTTGCCTATTGTCCAGGCTGGTCTCAAACTGCTGGTCTCAGGTGATGCTCTTGTTTTGGCTTCCTAAAGTGCTGGGGTTACAGGCATGAGCCACTGTGCCCAGCCAAGACTCTTAAAAAATACTAGCAAATCAAAATCAATAATAAAGTTTAAAGGATTATACATCTTGATCAACTGAGATTTATTCCTGAAATACAAGGATGGTTCAATGTATTAAAAAATCAATTAAGGCTGGGTGTAGTGGTTCATGCCTGTAATCCCAGCACTTTGGGAGCCTGAGGTAGGCAGACTGCTTGAGGTCAAGAGTTTAAGACCAGCCTGGCCAACATGGTGAAACCCTGTCTCTACCAAAATACAAAAATTAGCTGGGCATGGTGGCAGGCACCTGTAATCCCAGCCACTAGGGAGGCTGAGGCAGGAGAATTGCTTGAGTCCAGGAGGTGGAGGTTGCAGTGAGCCGAGATGGCACCACTGCACTCAAGCCTGGGCGACAGAGCAAGACTCCATCTCGGGGGAAAACAAAACAAAACAAAACAAAACAATAATGTAATACCCCACTTTAATAGAATGGAGGGGAAAAACTCACACAATCAATTCACTTTATATAGAAAATGCATCGGGCAAATTTCAATACCCTTTCATGATAAAAACACTCAACACACTAGGAATAGACAGAAACGTTCTATAGAGGCCATGTGTGAAGAACCCACAGCTAACATCATACTCAAGGGTGTAAGACTGAAAGCTTTTTCCCTAAGATCAGGAATAAGACAATAATACCACCTTATATCACTTCTGTTCACCAGAGTATTGGAAGTTCTAGCCACAGCAATTAGGATAAAATAAAGCAACAAAAGGCATCCAAATTGGAAAAAAAGAAGTGAAAGAATCTCTGTTCACAGATGACATAATCTTATATGTAGAAAACTCTTAAGATACATGTGCACGTGTGCACAGACACACACACACACACACACACATTGTTAGAACCAAAGAATGAATTCAGCAAAATTGTAGGATACAAAATCAACACAAAAAATAAGTTGCATTTTATACATTAATAATTGACAATTGATAAGGAAATTAAGAAAATAATTCCATTTATAAAAGCATCAAAGAATAAAATACTTAGGAAGAAATTTATTCAAGGAAGTGAAAGTCGTTTTTGTTTTTGTTTTTTGTTTTTTGTTTTTTTTTTGAGATGGAGTCTTGCTCTGTCGCCCAGGCTGGAGTGCAGTGGCGCGATCTGAGCTCACTGCAAGCTCTGCCTCCTGGGTTCATGCCATTCTCCTGCCTCAGCCTCCCAAGTAGCTGGGACGACAGGCGCCCACCACCATGCCCAGCTAATTTTTTGTATTTTTAGTGGAAACGGAGTTTCACCGTGTTAGCCAGGATGGTCTCAATCTCCTGATCTTGTGATCCGCCCACCTTGGCCTCCCAAAGTGCTGGGGTTACTTACAGGCATGAGCCACTGTACCCAGCATGAAAGTCTTATATACTGAAAAATATAAAGCATTGCTAAAATAAATCAAAGGAGATGTAAATAAATGAAAAGACATCCTGTGTTCATGGACTGGAAGACTTAATATTGTTGAGGTGACAATATTACCCAAAGTCGTCTATAGATTTGATGCAATTCCTATTAAAATCCCAATGATTTTTTGCAGAAATAGAAAAGCCCATCCTAAAATTCATGTGGAATCGTAAGGATCCCCAAACAGCCTAAACAGTTATGAAAAAGAACAAAGTTGGAGAGCTCATATTTCCTGATTTACAAAACTTGATATGGCGCTGGGCGCAGTGGCTCACGCCTGCAATCTCAGCACTTTTGGAGGCCGAGGCTGGGGGATCGTTTGAGGTCCGGAGTTTAAGACCAGCCTGGCCAACATGGTGAAATCCCATCTCTACTAAAAATACAAAAATTAGCTGGACATGGTGGTGTGCTCCTGTAGTCCCAGCAATTTGGGAGGTTGAGGCAGGATAATTGCTTGAACCCAGGAGGCGGAGGTTGCAGTGAGCTGAGATCATGCCACTTCACTCCAGCCTGAGGGACAGAGTGAAACTCTATCTCAAAATAAATAAATAAATAAATAAATAAATAAATAAACCAAAAAACTTGATATGGGTTTGGGGAGAGGTGTGGAACAAGATGGCAAAATAGGAGGTACACCATTTGTCCTCTCTGAAGGAACACCAAATTTTAACAGCTAACTTGACACAAAAAGCGTCATCACAAGAACCAAAATCAGGTGAGCAATTGCAGTACCTGGTTTTAACTTTATACTACTGAAGGAGGCACTGGAGAGGGTAGGAGAAACAGTCTTGAATTGCCAATGCCACCCCGCACCCCCACAACCACCATTCGGCATGGAGAAATCTATGACCTTGGGAGAGGGAAAGTACAGTAACTGGGGGAACTCTCTCTCTCTTTTTTTTTCCTGAAACAGGCTCTCGCTCTGTCACTCAGGCTGGAGTGCAGTGGTGCAATCTTGGCTCACTGCAACCTCGACCTCTGCTCAAGCAGTTCTCCTACCTCAGTCCCAAGTAGCTGGGACTACAGGCACACGCCACCACGCCTGGTTAAATTTTATTATTTTTTTTGTAGAGATGGGGTTTTGCCATGGTGCCCAGGCTGGTCTCAAACTCCTGGACTCAAGTGATCTACCCACGTCGGCCTCCCAAATTTCTAGGATTACAGGCATGAGCCACTGTGCCGGGCCAACTGGGGGACTTTACATTGGACTTGGTGCTTTCCTGACACAGCAATGAGCAAGCTGTGCTGGGCTCAGCCAGTGCCCATGCACAGAGACAGATTTAGGACCAGCCCTAGCCAGAGGGGAAGTGCCCATGCCAGCAGTAAGAACTGAGTTCTCACCACCATGGCCAAAGTGCTCTGGGGTTCTAGGTAAACTTGAAAGGCAGTCTAGGACACAAGGATTGCAATTCCTAGGCAACTCTTGGTGCTGGGCAGGACTCAGAGCCAGTACACTAGGGTGGCATGTGACTTAGGAAGATAACAGATGGGGCAGCTAAAGGTGTGCTTGTGCTACCCCTCCCCACACCTCAGGCAGCCCACCTCACAGCAGTGAAAGTGTTTCCTTCCTTCTGCTTGAGGAGAGGAGAGTGAAGAGTTAAGAGGGCTTTGTATTGCATCTTGGATACCAGCTCAGCCACAGCAGGATAGGGTACCAGTCAGTCATGAGGCCCCTGTTCCAAGCCCTAGCTCCCAGACATTTCTAGACACACCCTGGGCCAAAAGGGAACCTGCTGCCTTGAAGGGGAGGATCCAATCCTGGCAGGATTCATCACCTGCTGACTGAAGAGCCTTTGGGCCCTGAATAACCAACAGTGATACCCAGGGAATATGCCGTGGGCCTTGGGCTCTGAGAAGGGCTGGATTCACGTGTGACCCAGCACATTCCCAGGTATGGTGTTACAGTGAAAGACTCCTTCTGTTTGAGGAAAGCAGAGGGAAAAGTAAATAAAACTTTGTCTTGTACCTTAAGTACCAGCTCGGCTACAGTGGGGTAGAGCACGAAGCAGGCTCTTGGGGTCCTTGAGTCCAAACCTAGGCTCTTGGAAACCATTTCTGGACCTGGGCCAAAGGGGAGCCCACTGCCCTGAAGGGTGAGTTCCAGGCCTGGAAGCATTCACCACAAGCTGACTGAAGAGCTCTTGGGCTTTAAGTGAACATTGGCAGTGGCCTGGCAGAACACCCCTTGGGCCACTGGTGGTGATGCCCAGAGAGAGGCTCCTCTGCTTGCAGAAAGGGGAGGGAAGATCAGGTGGGACTTTGTCTTGTGGCTGGAGTACCAGCTTAGCTGCAACAGAACAAAACATCAGGTAGATTTCTAAGGTTTTTGACTCCAATCCCTCACTCCCAGACAGCATCTCTGGACCCATCTGGGGCCTGGGGAGCTTGCTGCTCGGAACAGGGAGGGACACAAACCTGGCTGGCTTTGCCACCTGCTGATTGAAGAGCCCTAGGTCCTTGAGTGAACATAGGTGGTAGCAAGGTAGTGGTTACACCAGGCTTTGGGCAAGACCTAGTGCTGTGCTGGCTTCAGGTCTAAACCAGCACAGTCCCAATAGTGGTGACCACAGGGGTGCTTGTGTCCCCCCAGCCCCAGTTCCAGGCAGCCCAGCACAGTGAAAAAGGCTTTGTTTGGGAGAACAAAGTAAGAGAAAGTAAGGGGAAAAAAAACAAGTGTCTCTGCCTGGTAATCCAGAGAATTCTTCTGGATTTTATCCAAGCCCACCAAGGCAGTACTTCTGTAAGTGTGCAAGAACCACAGTGCTACTGAGTTTAGAGCCCAAGTCCCTTCCAATCCTGGGAAAGCTTTCCTAAGCAGAATGGGCACAAACAAGCTCAGACTGCAAAGACTACAATAAATGCCTATCTCTTCAATGCCTAGACACCCATGAACATCTACAAGCATCAAGACCATCCAGGAAAACATGACCTCACCAAACAAACTAAATAAGTCACCAGGGACCAATTCTGGAGAAACAGAGATATGTGGCCTTTCAGACAGAGAAATTATTAAAATGAGTCAAGCAGAAATTCTAGAGTTGAAAAATGCAATTTAAATACTAAAGAATGCATCAGAGTCTTGTTTGTGTTGTTGTTGTTGTTGTTTTTTGAGACAAATCTTGCTCTATTGCCGTATGGAGTGCCAACATGTCTGACAGAAGACTTTTCAGTAGAAACCTTACAGGCCAGGAGAGGGTGGCGTGACACATTTAAAGTACTGAAGGAAAACACTTTCACCCTAGAATAATATATCTGGTGAAAATATCCTTCAAGCAAGAAGGAGAAATAAAGACCTTCCCAGACAAACAAAAGCTGAAGGCTTTCATCAACACTAGACCTATCCTACAAGAAATGCTAAAGGGAGTTTTTTAATCTGAAAGAAAAGGAGAGTGATGAGCAATAAGAAATCATCTTAGCTGGGCATGGTGGCTCATGCCTGTAATCCTAGCACTTTGAGAGGCACAGGAGGGCAAATCACTTAAGCCCAGGAGTTCAAGACCAGCCAGGGTGACATGGTGAAACCTTATTTCTACTAAATAATAAATAAATAAAGCAAGTCAGAGTGGTAACATGCACCTGTAGTCCCAACTACTTGGAAGGCTGAGGTTGGAAAATTGCTTAAGCCTGGGAGGTCGAGGCTACAGTAAGACATGATTGTGCCACTGCATTCTAGTCTGGGTGACAGAGTGAGATCCTGCGTATCTATATAAATCATCTGAAGGTATAAAACTCACTAGTAATAGCACACAGAAAACACAGAACATTGTAACACTGTAATCGTGGTGTATAAACTAGTCTTAAGTAGAAAGACTAAATGAACCAATCAAAAATAATATCTACAACTACTTTAAGACAGTACAATAAGACATAAAGAAAAACAACAAAAAGTTAAAAGTGGAGTAATGAAGTTAAAGTGTACAGTTTTTATTAGTTTTCTTTTTGCATGTTTGTTTATGCAATCATTGTTAAGTTGTCATCAGTTTAAACAGAGGATTATAAGATAATATTTGCAAGCCTCATGGTATCTTCAAATTGGAAAACATACAACATGGCTGGGCATAGTGGTTCTCGCCTGTAATCCCAGCACTTTGAGAGGCCGGGGTGGGTGGATTGCCTGAGGTCAGGAGTTCAAGACCAGCCTGGTCAACATGGCAAAACCCTGTCTCTACTGAAAATACAAAAATTAGCCAGGCATGGTGGTACACGCCTGTAGTCTCAGGTACTCGGGAGGGTGAGGCAGGAGAATCACTTGAACCTGGGAGGCAGCAGTTGCAGTGAGCCAAGATTGCACCATTGCACTCTAGCCTGGGTGACAGAGCAAGGCTCCATCTCAAGAAAAAGAAAAGAAAAGAAAAACATACAACAGATACCCAAAAAATAAAAAGAAATTAAATCATACCAGAGAAAATCACCTTTACTAAAAGGAAGATAGGAAGGAAGGAAAGAAGAAAGAGAAGACCACAAAACAACCAGAAAACAAATAACAAAATGACAGGAGTAAGTCCTTACTTATTAATAACACTGAATGTAAATGGACTAAACTCTCCAGTCAAAAATGGCTGAACGGATAAAAAAGCAAGACCCACTGATCTGTTGCCTACAAGAAACACACCTCACCTGTAAAGATACACATAGACTAAAAATAAAGGGATGGAAAAAGATATTCCATGCCAATGGAAACCACGAAAGAGCAGCAGTAGCTATACCTATATCAGACAAAATAGATTTCTTTTTTTGAGATGGAGTCTCGCCTTGTCACCCAGACTGGAGTGTAGTGGGGCAATCTCGGCTCACTGCAACATCTGCCTCCCTGGTTCAAGCAATTCTCCTGCCTCAGCCTCCCAAGTAGCTGGGATTACAGGCACATGCCACCATGCCCAGCTAATTTTTGTATTTTTGTAGAGATGGGATTTTACCATGTTAGCCAGGCTGGTCTCGAACTCCTGACTTCAAGTGATCCGCCCACCTCAGCATCCCAAAGTGCTGGGATTACAGACATGAGCTACCATGCACCTCTATGCCCAAAATAGATTTCAAGACAAAAACTGTAAGGAGAGACGAAGAAAGTCATTATATAATAATAAAAGGGTCAGTTCAGCAAGAGGATGTAACAATTTTAAATATGTATGCCCCCAACAGTGGAGCACCCAGATATATAAAGCAAATATTATTAGAGCTAAAGAGAGAGAGAGAGAGAGAGAGACACCACAATACAATAATAGCTGGAGACTTCAACACCCCACTTTCAGCACTACACAGATTTTCCAGACCGAAAGTTAACAAAGAAACACTGGAGTTAACCTGCACTACAAAACAAATGGACCTAATAGATATTTACAGAAAATTTCATCCAACAGTTGCAGAATGCACATTCTTTTCATCAACACATGCATCATTCTCGAGGATATTCCATATGTTAGGTCACAAAACAAGTCTTTAAACATCAAAAAAAACTGAAATATAAGCATCTTTCTGACCACAAAATAAAACTAGAAGTTAATAACAAGAATTTTTGGAAACTATACAAACACATGGAAATTAAACAATATCTACTGAATGATCAGTGGGTCCATGAAGAGATTAAGAAGGAAATTGAAAATTTTCTTGAAACAAATAATGGAAACATGACATACCAAAACCTACAGGATATAGCAAAAGCAGTACTGGGAAGGAATTTTATAGCTATAAGTGTCAACATCAAAAAAGAAAAATTTCAAACAAATAACCTAATGATGCATCTTAAAGTACTAAAAAGCAAGAGCACAGCACACCAAACCAAAAGTTAAAAAAAAGGAAATAAACATCAGAACAGAAATAAATTTGAAAAGAATACAAAAGATCAATGAAACAAAAAGTTCATTTTTTGAAAAGATAAATAAAACTTACAAACCTTTAGACAGACTAAGAAAAAAAAAAAGAAAATCCAAATAAATAATCAGAGCTGAAAAAGACATTACAACTGATTCTGCAGAAATTCGAAGGGTCATTAATGGCTCCTATGAGCAACTGTATGCCAACAAATTGAAAAATCTAGAAGAAATGGATAAATTCCTAGACACATATAACCTAACAAGATTGAACCATGAAGAAATCCAAAACCTGAACAGATCAGTAACAAGTAACAAGATCAAAGCCACAATAAAGTCTCCCAGTAAAGAAAAGCCTGAGACCTGATGGCTTTACTGCTGAATTCTACCAAACATTTAAAGAAGAATTAATACCAATTCTACGTAAACTATTCTGAAAAATAGAGGAAGAAGGAATACTTCCAAACTTATTCTTTAAGGCCAGTGTTACCCTGGCTTTAAAGATAAAACACTCAAAACCAGACAAAAACATTAAAAAAAAACTACAGGCCAACATCTCTGATGAATATTGATGCAAACATCCTCAACAAAATACTAGCAAACCAAATTCAACAATACATTTAAAAGATCATTCATCATGACCAAGTGGGCCAATATATGTAAATCAATCAATGTAATACAGCATATCAACAGAATGAAGGACAAAAATCATATGATCATTTCAATTAATGCTGAAAAAAGCACTTGATAAAATTCAACATATCTTAGTGATAAAAATCCTAAAAAAAAAAAAACAAACTGGGGATAGAAGGAACATACCTCAACACAATAATAGCCATATATGACAGACCCACAGCTAGTATCATATGGAATGGGGAAAAACTGAAAGTCTTTCCTTTAAGATATGGAGCATGACAAGGATGCCCACTTTTACCACCATTATTCAATATAGTACTGGAAGTCCTAGCTAGAGCAATAAGACAAGAGAAAGAAATAATGGGCCTCCAAATTAGAAAGGAAGAAGTCATATTATCCTTTTTTGCAGATGATATGATCTTACATTTGGGAAGACCTAAAGACTCCACCAAAACACTATTAGAATGGAAAAATTTAGTAAAGTTGCAGGATACAAATTCAATATACAAAAATCAGTAGTATTTCTACTACAGTGAACAATCTGAAAAAGAAATTTAAAAAGTAATCCCATTTACAATAGCCCCAGATAAAATTAAATACCTAGGAATTAACCAAAGAAGTAAGAGATCTCTATAATGAAAATTATTAGACACTGATGAAAGAAATTGAAAAGGACACAAAAAAATAGAAAAATATTCCATGTTCAATGATTGGAAGAATTAATATTGTTAAAATGTCCATTACTATCCAAAGCAATCTACAGATTCAATGCAATCCCTATCAAAATACCAATGACATTCTTCACAGGAGTAGAAAAAACAATCCTAAAATTTATATGGCACCACAAAAGACACAGAATAGCCAAAGCTATCATGAACAAAAAGAACAAAACTGGAGAAATCACTTTACCTGACTTCAAATTATACTACAGAGCTATACTAACCAAAACAGCTTGGTACTGGCATAAAAACAGACACATAAACCAATGGAACAGAATAGAGAATCCAGAAACAAATCCACATACCTATAGCGAAATCATTTTTGACAAAGATGCCAAAAACATACATTGGGGAAAACAAAGTCTCTTCAATAAATGGTGCTGGGTGAACTGGATACCCATATGCAGAAGAATGAAACTTGACCCCTGTCTCTCACCACATGCAAAACTCAAACTAAAATGGATTAAAGACTTAAATCTAAGGCCTCAAACTATGAAACTACTACAAGAAAACATCAGGGAAACTCTCCAGGACATTGGTCTGGAGTGATACCCTGCAAGCACAGGCAACCAAAGCAAAAATGAACAAATTAGATCACATCAAGGTAAACAACAACAACAACAACAAAATTCTGCACAGCAAAGAAAACAACAAAGTGAAGAACCAACCTACAGAATTGGAGAAAATATTTGCAAACTACTCATCTGACAAGAGATTAATAACCAGAATATATAAGGAGCTCAAACAACTCCACAGGGGGGAAAAAAAGTGAATGATTCAATTTTAAAAATAGACAAAAATTCTGAGTAGCAATTTCTCAAAAGAAGATATATGAATGGCAAAGAGGTATATGAAAAGGTTCTCACATCACTGATCATCAGAGAATGCAAATAAAAACTGCAAAGAAATATCTCACCCCAGCTAAAATGGCTTTTATCCAAAGACAGGCAATAGAAATGCTGGCAAGGATACAGAGAAAAGGGAATCCTCGTACACTGTTGGTGGGAATGTAGATTAGTACAACTATTATGGAAAATAGTTTGGAGGTTTCTCAAAAAAAAACCCAAAAAACTAAAAATAGAACTACCACGTGATCCATCCATCCCACTGCTGGGTATATACCCAAAAGAAAGGAAATCAGTATATTGAAGAGGTATCTGTACTCCTCTGTTTTTTGCAGCACTGTTCATAATAGCCAAGATTTGGAAGCAACTAACTGTCCATCAATAGATAAATGGATAAGAAAATACAGTATATATATATATAACAGAGCACTATTCAGCCATAAAAAAGAATGAAATCCTGTCATTTGCAACAACATGGATACAACTGGAGATCATTATGTTAAGTGAAATAAGCCAGGCATAGAAAGACAAACTTTACATGTTCTCACTTATTTGTGGGATCTAAAAATAAAAACAATTGAATTCATGGAGATAGAGAGTAGAAGGATAGTTACCAGAATCTGGGAAGGGTAGTGGGCATAGGGGGAAGTGGGGATGGTTAATGGATACAAAAAAATAGCTAGAAAGAATAAGACAAAGTATTTGATAGCACAATAGGGTGACTTTAGTCAATCATAATTTAATTGTACACTTTAAAATTAACTAAAACAGTATGATTGGATTGCTTGTAACACCAAGGATAAATGCTTGAGGGGATGGATACCCCATTTTCCGTGATGTGATTACTATGCATTGCATGCCTGTATCAAGGTATCTCACGTATTCCATAATTATATACTTGTAGGTACGTACTACGTACCTACAAGAAATAAAAATAAAACGCTAAAATTTGATACAGAGCTAATCAAAATAGTATGGTATTGGCTTATACACAGACATACAGACCAATGGAATGGAATAAAGAGCCCCTACATATATGGTTAAATGATTTTGACATGGATGCCAAGACTTTTTGATGGTGGAAAGGACAGTCTTTTCAACAAATGGTACTAAGAAAACTGGATACCTATGTGAAAAAGAATGAATTTGATACCTTACCTTACACCACATACAAAAATTAACTCAAAATGAATCAAATCCCATATAAATTAATCAGAATTTCTAGGGGCGGGCCTGGACATCATATTTTTAAAGCTCCCTATGTGATCCTAATGTGAAAGAAGGTTGAGAACAACCAATCTAGCCTCAGTGCAGTGGAACAGGCTATGTGGCTCATAAAGTAGTTCTGAAACATCTTTGAGCTATTTTTAGCAGTGACAACACTGGGCCCCCAAGACAAGTTTTAACTAACTTTGAAGGTCAATGTTCATTAACATGTACATTATTGATGAAATTGGTCTCATTACTTTTCATCCTTTCTCATACATAAAGTAAGGGTATTCCAAAAACTTCTATATGGAAATAGGGAGGAAAACTTTGTGAAAGAATAAAGACATTTGGAACCCAAGAGTTTGATGAAAACAGATGTAAAGTGTAGCTAGAATTCATGAGACTGATATTCAGAAATACCCTGTTCTCTTCACTAAATTTCTAACCAAGTTGTTGAGTTGGAAAACCCATGGTATAAAGAGGCCGATTTCTAAAATATGCTATTAATTTAGGTAGTGAATGCTGGTTGTCACATAGAGAAAAGCATCTTGTAAATAAGTAATGCTCAATTTTTCTCTATGTGTTCCAACAATATTCTTCTGTTTCTCATTCAGAACTGACAGCATCTCTCATCATAACAATGCCATGTCAGCAACTGCAGAAGTCAAACCTTAGAGTCTAGGTAGAAACAACTCAGGAAGGGAGTGTGTCATATTCTTTCTCTAGAAATCCATTTGCTTCATTCTTTACGATTTTGAGAAAAACACTGGGGGTCACAATAGGCTACATTTTCTTTTTATTAAGAGGAAGCATTGCTTGAGCCCGGGAGTGAAGGTTGCAGTGAGCCATGATCAAACCACTGTCTCCAGGTGACTGAGTGAGACCCTGCCTCAAAAAAAAAAAAAAAAAAAAAAAAAGCATATTTAAATTTTCTAACTAAAACGTATTCATTCTCTCTTTACATATTAAAAATGTAATAGCTAACTCTGAAGCTACAAAGAAAGCTGATCAGCATAGAGGGGATTCAAGTATTAGAAGACCTGCTGGACAAGATTAACTTTCATATTCCTGCCAACACAGAAGATCCATAATTCCAGGCTGGGCACCGTGGCTCATGCCTGTAATCTCAGCACTTTGGGAGGCTGAGATGGGCGGATCACTTGAGGTCGGGAGTTCAAGACCAGCCTGGCCAACATGGTAAGACCCTGTCTCTACTAAAAATACAAAAATTAGCTGGGCATGGTGGTGGGCACCCATAATCCCAGCTACTTGGGAGGCTGAGGCAGGAGAATTGCTTGCACTCAGGAGGTGGAGATTGCAGTGAGCCAAGATTGTGCCACTGCACTCCAGCCTTCACTCCAGCCTGGGTGACAGAGTGAGACTCTGTCTCAAAAAAAAAACAAAAAACAAAACAAAACAAAAAACAAACAAACAAACAAAAACCCTATAATTCCAAAGAAATATACTTGGATCTCAATCCTAGCAACATAAATAAAACTATTATTACTATTATTTTGAGACAGGGTCTTGCTCTGTCACCCAGGCTGGAGTGCAGTAGCACAATCTTGGCTTACCACAACCTCCACCTCCTGGGCTAAAGCAATCCTCCCACTTCAGCCTCCAGAGTAGCTGGGACTATAGGCAAATGCCATCATGCCCAGCTGATTTTTTGTATTTTTTTGTAGAGACAACGTCCCTATGTTTCCCAGGCTGGTCTTGAACTGTTGGACTTGAGCGATCCGCCCCCCCTTTGGCCTCCCTAAGTACTGGGGTTACAGGGGTGAGCCACAGCTCCCGACCGTGTTATGTCATTTTTTAAAATGGATCAAAGACATAAGAGCTAAAACTCTAAGATTCTTAAAGAAAATATAGGGTCAAGATCTTCATGACCTTGGATTTGCCAACACTTTCTTGGCTATGACACAAAATCACAGTCAACAAAGAACAAAAAAATAGATAAATTGGACTTCATCAAAATTTAAAACTTTTGTGCAAAGGACACTACCAAAGAGTGAAAAGGCAACCAAGAGAATGGGAGAAAATGTATGCAAATTATATATCTGATAAGAGATTATTATTATTATTATTACTTGAGACAGGGTCTTGCTCTTTTGCCCAGGCTGGAGTGCAGTGGCACATTCTCAGCTCACTGCAGCCTCAACCTCCTAGGCTCAAACCATCCTCCCCCCTTAGCCCCCTGAGTAGCTGGGACTACAGGCACACACCACTCCATCTGGCTGATTTTTGTATTTTTTTGTAGTGGTGGGGTTTTGCCATGTTGCCTAGGCTGGTCTTGAACTCCTGAGCTCAAGCAATCCACCCACCTCAGCCTCCCAAAATGCTGGGATTACAGGCATGAGCCACCGTGCCCGGCCCTGATAAGAGATTAATATCCAGAGTATATAAAGAACTTCTGACACTCAACAATAACAAAAAACCCAATTGAAAAATGGACAAAGGTCTTCTTAAATAGATGTTTCTCCAAAGAAAACATACAAATAGCCAATAAGCACATGAAAAGATGCTCAACATCACTAATTATGAGGGAGATGCATGAGATACTACCTCACATTCATTAGGATGACTATTGTCAAAAAAAAAAAAGGAAAACAACAAGTGTTGACAAGGATGTGGAGAAATTAGAAATCTTGTCCATTGCTGGCAGGAATGTAAAATGGTACAGCCACTGTGGAAAGCAGTATAATGGTTCTTCAAAAGTTAAACATAGAATTACCATCCAGCAAACCCACTTCTAGGTATATAATACCCAAAAGAATCGAAAGCAGGGACTTGAATGGGTATGTGTACACCAGTATTCATAGCAGCAGTATTCTCAGTGAAGTATTGATACATACCACATGGATGAACTTAAAATTATACTAAGTGAAATCAGCTGGACACAAAAGGACACATATTATATTATTCCATTTATATGGGGTACCTAGAATAGGCAAATTCCTAAGAACAGAAAGTAGAATAGTGGCTGCCAGGGGCTGGGGAAAAGGGGAATGGGGACTTATCACTTAATGGGAACAGAGTCTCGGTTTGGGATGATGAAAAAGTTCTGGAGATGGATAGTGGTGATGGTTGCACAACAATGTATGAATGTTCTTAATGCCACTGCATTGCACACTTAAAAATGGTTAAAATGGTAAATATGTTATGTATATTTTACCACAATTTAAAAATGTATAAAGTTTCAAGAAATGGGGGGACAATACTATTAACAGCTCTAGTAACAGTTGCGTCAGCAAAAAGATCCTTCTCAAAACAAAAAAGTATCAAATATTTCTTGCCATCTTACAATTGCCAAGAGCAACTGACATCACTTTCAGTTACACTGATTGAAAATTAGGTTGTTAGAAGTATAAACTTTGATGACCTAATCAATGAATTTTCAGAAAAGTCAGAAAAATCCTATGATCAAAATATTGCATACTTATAAAGTAATATATAGTATTATATAAAATTATGACACCAATTTTTAAAAAATTTATGTATATATTGATACTCATGTATCTCTATTAACCTTATTATATTTTACAAATAATAAAACATTTTTTAAAGGAAAAAGCTTTATAGTTAGCTTTTTTTTTTTGAGGCAGAGTCTCACTCTGTCACCCAGGCTGGAGTGCAGTGGCACGATCTTGGCTCACTGCAACCTCCACTTCCCTGGTTCAAGCAATTCTCCTGCCTCAGCCTCCTGAGTAGCTGGGATTATAGGTGCACGCCACCACGCCGGGCTAATCTTTTTGTATTTTTAGTAGAGACGGGGTTTCACCATATTGGCCAGACTGGTCTTGAACCCCTGACCTCAGGCAATCCACCTGCCTCGGCCCCCCAAAGTCCTGGGATTACAGGTGTGAGCCACCGCGCCCAGCCTATAGTTAGTATTTTAATGGCAAGTTCCCCTGCTTTTGGGGAAATGCTCTGCATTTGCAGTTTTGTTTTGGTGAAGCCCTACAAATTATGTAGCTGGCCCTGGTGCCAGCTTTCCCATTGATAGCCTGTCCAGCTTTGATCAAGTCACTTACCCTCTGCATCAGTTTTCTCACCCCCAGATGGGACTATTTAATCTGCTTCATGAAACTGGCATGAACATTTGTGCATATGTGCATATGTATGTGTGTGCCTCTGTGTATGTGCATATGCATGAAAGTGGTTTGAAAAAGTATAGATGCTTTAAAATATTGGGTGGCATTGTTGTGACTATGAATAATTTTTAACCACTGCCCTTCCTGGAGTCTGAGTCTTCAGCCAAACACATTTACTGAAAATGAAGAAATTAATTCATTAATTCATTATTTTCCATGGGGCTTTCCAGACAAACATTTGAGAAAGGAGCTAAATGATTCATGTGGTCCATAAAGGTATCATTTTTATAGACTGGTGATTATTTTATTATTACTATTTTTTTGAGACAGAGTTTCGCTCTTGTCGCCCATGCTGGAGTGCAATGGCGCGATCTCGGCTCACTGCAACCTCCGCCTCCTGGGTTCAAGTGATTCTCCTGCCTTAGCCTTCCTAGTAGCTGGGATTACAGGCGGCTGCTACCTTGCCTGGCTAATTTTTGTATTTTTAGTGGAGACGGGGTTTCGCTATGTTGGTCAGGCTGGCCTCAAACTCCTGACCTCAGGTGATCCAAACGCCTCGGCCTCCCAAAATGCTGGGATTACAGGCATGCACCACCATGCCCGGTCCTAGACTAGTGATTTTATAGATGGCATTTCTTCACACGACTAAAAGCAGAGTCTAAACTGAAAACGATGCCAAAACACTAGACTTCAGTCAACAGTCTTAAAAGCCTACACTCCCAAATAGACTATTTGATAAACCCTCTGACTTCTAAGAAACTCAAAGGAAAAACACCACCAGGAGAGCTGAGTGCCCCCAGAATTGTCCTTGGACCATCTGTAGATCTTGTCTTATGATCCACTTATGCTGAGTGTAAACAGAGATACTGCTGTAAATAGAAGCAAAAATGTCCCTGCACTCAGATGGCTACATCTGGGAGCTCTGCCAAATTAGAGGATTTATGCGTCAGAGCCAGGTGGGTTCCATAGCAGAAGCTGGGGTCTCAAATCTGAACTTCTGCTTAACACACACTTGGTACCTACTCTGACACTATCGTGACCCTTGGTAAAGTGACTATTAATTCCTACCGCTGGGGCTTTCCTGGGCCCTGTACACATCCTCCTGACTCTCCTTGGAGACTGTGTAGGTAGCTGGCTGAGGGGTGCGGCTAGGACCTTCGGTCAAGCTCTTCTATCAAGAGGCTGGCCCTGAAGAGCCACACTTGTAACTGATCAATAGCTTAACAAGCTGGTCGGGGTAGAACTCCGAATCCTTCACCGTTCCTGCGTCTCAGAAGCTGGCCAACATCTCCCTCCCTCCAGGGTGGTAGAATCCACTTTGAAATGTTCTCTCTCCCTGGCCCTCCCACTCCCTAACCTTTGCCCTCTTTCTAATTGCCCTGATCTCATCCCAACCTCCATAGCTATGTTTAAAGTCCACCTCTGGGGAACAGACAGATTGAATGTTCCAGATAATCCCTTTCCCAGTCCTGCCTGACATCTGGGTAGGGGGTTTGTCCCTGGAATTCTGGGACACTGGCTGGGGTTTGAGGAGAGAAGCCAGTACCTACCTGGCTGCAGGATGAAGCTGGCCAGTGGCTTCTTGGTTTTGTGGCTCAGCCTTGGGGGTGGCCTGGCTCAGAGCAACACGAGCCCTGACACGGAGGAGTCCTATTCAGATTGGGGCCTTCGGCACCTCCGGGGAAGCTTTGAATCCGTCAATAGCTACTTCGATTCTTTTCTGGAGCTGCTGGGAGGGAAGAATGGAGTCTGTCAGTACAGGTGCCGATATGGTGAGTGTGCGGTTTCTCTTTCTGTAAAAACTGTTGCTGGTGGACCCATGGACAGCCCCAGAGAGGTCACGCTCTGTCTTGCACTTTTTCCTGTTATCCACTTAGAGTTGCCAGATTTAGCAGATAAAAATGTAGGACACCCAGTGAAATGTGAAATCCAAATAAACAACAAATAAGTCATTAGTATAAGTATGTCCAGTGAAATATCTGGGACATACTTATCCTGACAAATTCTTCGTTGTTTATCTCAAACTCACATTTCACTGAGCTTCCTGTATTGTATCTGGGAAACCTTCCCTGGGCCATTTTAATGAGTTTGTTGTGAGGCAGTTCTTAGGAAAAAAGGGTACCTGGGGTGGGAAGAAGGAGGGTGGGTATGAGAGGTCTCTGTGAGGAGTTCCCAGGGATGAAAACTGAAGCCGAACATTCAGAGAAAAATCTGCCATGGGGCAAAACCACCTCCTCAGCTGCTCTGTGCTCAGCTTGGAAACAAATTCTCCCTTCCCCCTGCTGCAGTTCACACCGTCCTCCCAGCTCTCAGTCCCTGACTGGCATCAATTTGCTGGACTTTCTCAAGGGAGCTGTCCCTGCCTGCAGCCTCGGCAACGACAGGCATGCTGTGGAGAGGAAGGGTTCGTGGCTCACCAGGGATCCCGGGGCTGTCCCCTGGACTTGGCGCCAGATGCAGATTTGTGAGCTGGCAGGAGCACTTCCCCTACCTTGCCTGAATATGGCTGGGGGTACACAGATATAAGGTGCACACCTGGCTGCCGGCACGGAGCCCCTGGTCCCAGGGGCCCTGGAAGTTAATGTAAGGGGAGCAAAGTGTGGAGCCCCAGGCCTTGAAGCTGGGTGGCATCGTGTAATTGCCAATGCGCATGAAAACGTTTTCCAAAGCATGCAGTCTCAGGTCTCAGGTAGCATTAGTTTTATGGTTTAATTTATCAACTATCTCATCAAGGGATTAGAAATGAAAATGGTGAGTCAATTTAGCCTAACAGGAAAACACATTTGAGAAATATTTTCTCCAAATACTCAACAGAGAAAAAGTCAGCTTTGAAGAGATGCACAAAAAAAACTACATACTTCCCGGACTCACCCTTAAGTCTCTCTATTCCTTTTTGAGTGGGGAAAATCGCTTCCTTATACACTAAGAGTGACTAGGAGGTAATGGTTAATCATTGCATCAGGACCCAAAGTTTTGCAGCATAGATGTTTTAACAATCTATGGTTAAAATCTGTGTTTTAACCATCTATGTTTTAACCATCTATGCTGCAGCTTCTTTGTGAAAGTTTCACAGAGAAAAATGCCTGGTCTGTTAGGACCCACCTGGCCCTAAAACCATGTATTTGTCCAAGGCAGTTGGACCAACGCAGAGGCCTTGCCACTGGATTATGCTCACACTGTTTGCACGGATGGGACAGGGAAGGGGTTGACTCACTTCAGACATTGGAATCAACACAGGTGTTTTCCTTCCTAAAGGCAACACAGGACTAGTATCTGTGGTTCAGCAAATAGGCAACAGCAGGAATTTTTATTAGGAAATCAAGAACCAAATCCTATTCTTCCTTCTCTAGCAAAACAGCATTAAAAGACTTAAGCAAATTTTAGTTGCGGAGCCTCTGGCTGGGCAGGGTGGAAGCCAGCAGCAACTGGTGGGGGATGGGAAGAGTAAATAGAAGAGGAAGGCAAATAACTCTTCTCACTTTGTGTAAAACAACCTGCTCAAAGAGGGGCCTGAAAAACACTTAGAAAAATAGGCGGTTATGCCTCCTTACCTTGGAACCCAGTAGAGCCAAAAACCTGGCGGCTGTGCCCAAAAGAGTACAAAATACCTTCTCAAACTGATTGTGAATCGAGCAATCTTTTGAACAGACAACACCTAACAACGAGTCTGCTCTTTTGTAGTTTGCTTTGGGACACATCTCTCATGCACCGTGCTCGTCTTTTAAGTAGTGGTTCTCAAGCTCACCTGTGAATTGAAGCCCCTGGAGGGCAGATTCAACCAGATCGCTGGGCCCCACCCCAGGTGTTTCTGATTAGTAGGAGATTCTGGGCTTAGGAGATCCTCCTGCCTCAGCCTGCCAGTTAGCTTGGGCTACAGGTGTGCGCCACCATGCCCCGATAATTTTGTAACTTTTTGTAGAGAAGGGAGTCTCACCATCTTGCCCAGGCTGGTCTCCAACTCCAGGGCTCAAGCAATCCTCCCAACTTGGCCTCCCAGATTGCTGGGATTATAGGCGTGAGCCACGGCACCAGCCAGATTTTACCTTTGATAGGTACTAACTACTATTTAAAACAGTGGGTTTCTAACTTGGGTACACTTCAGATCACCTGAGGGCTTTAACAACACCTGGCACCAAATCAATTAAATCAAAATTTCTGTGGGTTGGCCCCAGACATCAGTATTTTAACATTTTTCCCACGTGATTGCAAAGCACAGCCAAGGTAAAGGGGTGCCATTCTATGACGTCATTCTTAGAGAACTTCAGCCCACAGGTTAAATTATGCAGGCAGATAAAACTGTGTATGTATCCTGGTAGCCCATGATAGCATGTCAACATTGTTTTCCGTGCTTCTCATATCTAAAGTAATTTGTTCTCATGCCAACACACAAAATCTGTACTTGTCAAACAAGTGGGCTATAAATATGACAAGATCCAGCGTGTGTCAATGGCATACCTAGCACAACTGTTATTAAGGAGTCTGTACCAGCTGGGCGCGGTGGCTCACACCTGTAATCCCAGCACTTTGGGAGGCCAAGGCAGGCAGATCACGATGTCAGGAGATCGAGACCATCCTGGCTAACACGGTGAAACCCTGTCTCTATTAAAAATACAAAAAAAATTAGCCGGGTGTAGTGGCGGGTGCCAGTAGTTCCAGCTACTCGGGAGGCTGAGGCAGGAGAATGGTGTGAACCTGGGAGGCAGAGCTTGCAGTGAGCTGAGATCTCACCATTGCACTGCAGCCTGGGCAACAGAGTGAGACTCCACCTCAAAAAAAAAAAAAAAAAAAAAGGAGTCTGTGCCAATGCAAACAAGATTTCCTTGAGAATCGCTTCCAAAATATAGATACCCTTTTCCACCTCCAGAGATTCTGATGCAGTAGGTCTGTGGTGAGACCTTGGAAGTGCACTTTTAATGGGTAGTCTTTGAACCAGACTTTGAGAAATAAGCATAGTAATGGAAAAATCATGGGTTTGAATTTAGGAGAAAATATCCCATTGCTGGTGACCTTGGGTGAGTTATCTGACTCTCTCAACCTTAGTTTCCTCAAATATGTAAAAATAATGTTACTAATACCCACCTTGCAAAGGTGTTGTGAGAATTAAAGATAATATACATAAAGAATCAGTGGTATATATAGAGCATGGTAGGTACCAAACAAATTTTATAAACGTTATGAGAAAGACAGTCTAGTGAACAGGTTAATTGCATTCAGATTCTTCTAGCTCTCTTTCAACGTAAAAATGAAAAATCCCAGAAATCCCAGTGGCTGGACAACAGCCTCTCAGCTTCCGGAAGAAGTCCCTCGAGGGAACAACGACTGAAGAGTTATCTGCCTCACGAAGGTCTCTGGAGTTGGGTCAATGGAGTAGTTTCTATAATGATACTGTTCACGCTTTCACACTTTAATAAAAGATCCTGAAAATGAATTTCTTCCTGGATTTAGTTCCAAGAGTATCTTAAAAGTTTCTTTAAATATCTGTCTATTGTAATGCCAGCACTTTGGGAGGCTGAGGCGGGCGGATCATTTGAGGTCAGGAGTTTGAGACTAGCCTGGCCAGCATGGTGAAACCCCATCTGTACTAAAAATACAAAAATTAGCCGGGCGTGGTGGCGCGCCCTGTAATCCCAGCTACCTGGGAGGCTGAGGCAGGAGAATCACTTGAACCCTGGAGGAAGAGGTTGCAGTGAGCCGAGATCGTGCCATTGCACTCCAGCCTGGGCAACAGAGCGAGATTAAGTTTCAAAAATAAACAAATAAATAAATAAATAAAAATAAATATCAGTCTATTTTTTAAAGAGAATTTTTATCTGAAGTTTTGCAGCAAAATTTTATAAACCTGTGAGTTTGTATCTTTTTCCAGGGAAATAACTCAAAGACTTCATCAGATTCTCCAGGGAATCCAGAGCCCAAAAAAGGAAAACAGCCACTGGCTTAGAGGCAAACAGATTATTCTTGTTTTTGGGCAACTGACCTCCTAGTCTGCTGGGGACTCAGGGAGGAGGGGAGATGCTCCTGGGATGTGAGACTTTCAGTACTAACACCGGGACGGGTACCAGGCAAACCAGGACAAGTTGCTCACCCTACTTTATGCAGTAACTTAATCTGTTTTAGTGACTGAAATACAGAGTTCTTCTCTTCAGGAGAATTGCCTCTGTCCTGCTGTGTTCCATTGATGTATTAATCATGGTGCATCTGAGTGTTTCTGGGAGGAAGGAGGACATACCTTTCTTTCTTTTTTTTTTTCTGGAATTTTGTTTTTCTTGAGACGGAGTCTCCCTCTGTCACCCAGGCTGGAGTGCAGTGGTACTATCTTGGCTCACTGCAACCTCCGCCTTCCAGGTTCAAATGATTCTCCTACCTCAGCCTCCTGGCGTAGCTGGGATTACAGGCATGCGCCACCACGCCTAGTTACTTTGTATTTTTAGTAGAGACGGGGGTTTCACCATGTTGGCCAGGCTAGTCTCGAACTCATGACCTCAGGTGATCCCCCTGCTGGGCCTCTTAAAGTGCTGGGATTACAGGCGTGAGCCACCGCGCCCGGCCTGGAAATTATTTTATTTTCTCATGTTTGAGACAGCTAGTTGGGGTTGTTGATGAAGCCATGCCTATAATAGTTTAGTAAATACTCTTATTATTCATTCGTTATCATTATCTGTTCTTTGTAACAATATAATATTAATAGAAAAATCATATCATTGAGTGGAAAATTGTAAAACAAATGACAAAGACATAATATGTATACTACAAAAAGGTTCTTACAAACTGTGAAGAAATAGGCGAAAGATCTAAAAGAAAAATGAGCAAAGAATGGAAATAGGCAATTAACAGAAAAGAAAAACTAAATGGTTTGCATACAAATAATATGGTCGAATTCAGTATTGATCAGGGGCTTACAAATTAAAGTAACAATGAGATACCACTTTTAGCCAACAGAGTGGCAAAATTTAAAAGAAGAGTGATAGGAACTATTGCTGTCCGAGATAGGAAAAAAGCACTCCCGTGAATTTCTTTTGGAAATATAAATGTTAATCCTTTTTTTAATGTTGATTTTTAAGTTCTGGGGTACATGTGCAGGATATGCAATTTGGTTACACAGGTAAATGTGTGCCACAGTGGTTTGCTGCAGATGTACCTTTTAATAAAGCATACTCACTCCCCCCTAGCACCTTTGGGGGAACCAGCTGGGTGGAGAGGATGGACGCACCCTCCCGGGAAGGCAAAACTCTTGCCCTGGGACACAAAGCCCTGAAAGTTTTTACTGCTGTTTCCAGTGACAGAGAGATAAAAGGGTGGGCCCAGGAGGCAGTGTCTACCACTGGCAGGTAGAGCTCTTGGGATTCTTGGCTAACACTTCTCGATCTCCCTCCAGTTGGTCTTTTAAGACTTTTATGGTATTTCACTTTATTCAGAAGCTTTTAAGTTTTATAAGATCAAAACTGTCAGTCTCTTTCTTTATGGCTTCTGAATTTTATGTCTTGATTAGAAAATCATCCTCACATCAAGATTAGAACAGTATTCTGCTGTTTTTTCTGTGACAGCAGCCATAGCTAAATCATAATAGTGTGGCTGTGTTCCAATAAAACTTTTTTTATGAACACTAAAATTTGAATTTGAACAGGATCAAGTTGTCGGCCTCTCACTCCTATAAACAGCTCCAGCCAGAAAATAAAACATGTGTGGATATGATACATTATTAATGCCTAGACTTAAAACATCAACCATAAGCTACTGAAACAATAATTTGAGGATATGGTATCCTTGAATGATTTCTGTTTCTGCCTAGACGGAAACCATTACCTTTTGTCTTAGAACTTATATTTTCAGCTTTGTTTCTAAATAGAATTTCTGCAGTTAACATAAAACATTAAATAAAATAAAAATAACCATCATCAGCTGCAGGCCGGATAGGAATTCCATTCCGGTATCTTTCAAACTAGAATAGCAGAGTTTTATCTTCTGTGAGTTATCAAGGGCAAAAAGGCAGAGGGTAACCCAAGAAACCGAGCCAAGTCTGTGGCAAATGCCCTTTTCAGCAAAGTTATTAAAAAGATGTTTCACTCTCTGGCTGGGCAAGGTGGCTCACACCTGTAACCCCAGCACTTTGGGAGGCCAAGGAGGGCAGCTCACTTGAGGTCAGGTGTTTGAGACCAGCCTGAACAACATGGTGAAACCCCGTCTCTACTAAAAACACAAAAAATTAGCCGGGCGTGGTGGCAGGCGCCTGTAATACCAGCTACTCAGGAGGCTGAGACAGGAGAATGGCTTGAACACAGGAGGCGGAGGTTGTAGTGAGCTGAAACGCTATCTTGAGTGTGGGGCTACCATGATGAGACTAGTGTCCTCGTAAGAAGAGAAAGAGAAAGAAGAGAAGACAAGGCCATCTGCAAGCCAGGAAGAAGGCCCTCACCAGACACGGAATGCACTGGCACCCTGATCTTGGAATTCCCAGACTTCAGCACCGTGAGGAATAAATTTCTGCCGTGTAAGCCATCCAGCCTATGTTATTTTTGTTATAGCATCCAAACTGCCTGAGACAGGGAATGACTGCTGAATGGGCACAAGGTCTACCTTGGGGGTGATGAAAATGTTTTTGAGCTAGATAAAAGTGATGGTTGTACAACATTGTGAATGTATTTAATTGCATACTTTAAGGTGGTTAATTTTATGTTATCTGAATTTCACCTCAATAAGAAAAAGAAGGCTGGGTGCTGTGGCTCATGCCTATAATCTCAGCCCTTTGGGAGGCCGAGATGGATAGATAGCTTCAGTCTGGGAATTCAAGACTAGCTTGGGCAACATAGCCAAACCCCATCTCCACAAAAAATACAAAAATTAGTCAGGTGCAGTGACAGCACTTGTAGTCCCAGCTACTAGGGAGGCTGAGGTGGGAGGCTTGCTTGGGCCTGGGAGATCGAGGCTACAGTTTGCCAAGATCACAACACTGCATTCCTGCCTGGGTGACAGAGTGAGAGACCCTGTCTCAAAAAATAAAATAAAATAAGAAAATGAAAAGAAGCAGGGCACAGTGGCTCATGCCTGTAATTCTAGCAGCTCATTAAGCTGAGGTTGGAGAGCTGCTTGAGCCTAGGAGTTTAAGACCAGCCTGGGCAACATAGCAAGACCCCATCTCTATGAAACAATTTACAAGTTAGCCATGCATGATGGCATGCACCTGCAGTCATAGCTAGTTGGACAGCTGAGATAGGAGGATCACTTGAACCTGGGAGTTTGAAGCTGCAGTGAGCTATGATTGTGCCACTGCACTGCACTCCAACCTGGGTGACAGAGTGAGACCCCATCTCTTAAAAAAAAAAAAGAAGATGAAAACAAATAAATAGTTACACCATCAAAAACGTGAAAAGACAACCCACAGAATGGCACAAAATATTTGCAGAATTGACAAGGCTTCCAAAATATATAAAGAACACTTACAACTCAACAGTAAAAAGATAAATAACTCAGTTATAGAGTGGGTAGAGGATTTAAGTAGACATTTTCCAGAAGAATTTATATGAATGGTAAATAACCACATAAAAAGATGCTCAACATAATCATTATAGAAATGCAAGTCAAAACTACTGTGAAACACCACCTCACTCCCACTAGGATGGCTACAATAAAAAAGACAGACAATAGCAAGTGTTAGTGAGGATGTGGAGAAATGGGAACCCTCACGCATTGCTGCTGGGAATGTGGTGCAGCCACTTTGGAAAACAGTGTGGCAATTCCTTAAAATGTTCAACAGGGTTACCATATGACCCAGCAATCCTATTCTTATGGAGAAATGAAACACATGTCCACAAAAAAACCTGTCTACAAATATTAGTAGCAGTATTATTCATGATAGCTAAAAGGTGAAAACAACCCAAATGTCTATTAACCGATGAATGGGTAAAAAAATGTGGTATGTCTATACAATGGAAGGTTTTTCTGGCAATAAAAAGAACTTAAGTACTGATACATACTACAACATGTATGAAACCAGAAAACATTTTGCTAAGAGAAAGAAGCCAGACACAAAAGGCCACATATTGTATGATTTAATTCATGTGAAGGAGTTGCCTAGGGCTGGGGGTAGGGAGATGGGAGAGGTGGTTAATGGGTACAGGGTTTCTTTTTGAGATTATAATGTTCTAAAATTAGATTATGGTGTTGACTGGACAACTCTGTGGATATGCCAAAACCATTGAATCATACACATTAAATGAGTGAATGTATATGATATATGAATTATAGCTCAATAAAGCTGTCATAGAAAAAATATAACAAAGAGATTAAAATCATAATGGCAGGCCAGGAAAGGTGGCTCACGCCTGTAATCCCAGCACTTTGGGAAGCCAAGGTGGGTGGATCACTTGAGGCCAGGAGTTCGAGACCAGCCTGGCCAACATGGTGAAACCCCATCTCTACTAAAAATACAAAGATTAGCTGGGTGTGGTGGTGCGTGCCTGTAACCCCAGTTACTCAGGAGGCTGATGCAGGAGAATCACTTGAACTTGGGAGGCGGAGATTGCGGTGAGCCAAGATCGCACCACTGCACTCCAGCCCGGGCAACAGAGCGAGATTCCATCTGAAAAAAAAAAACATCATAGTGGCAACTGCAACAGTTATATATTATTGAGCAAAAAGGTACCTCGAAACTCAGCAGCTTACAATAGCAAAGATTATATCACACACTTGCTGAGGGTCAGGGATCCTGGAGTGGCTTTGCTGGGCGATTCTGGCTCAGTTTCTCATAAAGTTGAGGTCATGCTGCCCAGCTGATGCTGCCATCTCTGGAGATTCAGCTGGGGCTGGAGGATCTCTTGTTAAATTCATGTGGCTATTGGCAGGAGGTTTTAGTTCTTTGCCGCATGGGTCTTTCTATGGGACTGTTCATGACATAACTTCCCCTAGAGTGAACGGTGAGAGAGAGGGAGAGTAAGAGAGCCCAAGACAGAAATCATGGTCTTTTATAGCTTAATCTTAGGAGGAACACACCTCCACTTCTGCAGTATTCTCTGGGTCACACAGACCACTCCTGGGACTATATACAAGGAGGTGAATACCAGGAGGTGGGGATCATTGGAAGTCATCTTGGACCACAATCTTATAACCACATGTATCACAGCAACAAATACCCAAACTGTGGCAGAAACTGCTTAGTGTCCCCTAATATCCATTCTTCCCCTTTTCTACAGTATAAAGCCCCTCCTTCCACGTTTTAGCTGGGCTCATGGCTGCCCACTTCATTTCCTAGCCCACCTTGGCAACCAGATTTTGCCATTTGATTAAGGTCTGGCCAGAGGGAAGTATGAGGAAGTGACGTGTATAACATTCTGGAGTGTGTTTACTGAAGAGAGGGGCTGGACCCTTCCAACTCCTGCCATCCTGCTACAGGTAATATGGATGTGTTGGCTGAAATGCCATCTTAGACCATGAGAGCCAGGGCTACACACCAGGGCTGGTAGAGCAGAAAGCTAGAAGCAGCCTGGGTTCCAGGAAAGTGCAGATTTACTATACCAGAGGCATGAGTCTTAGCTCTGGATTTTTATGAGATATTCTATCTTGTTTAAGGATCTGAATAATATAGGTATATAGAAAGTATAATACACAATATGGAGAAAATTGCAGTGCTCTGTTGAATGACATACAGAAAGACCTAAGTAAATAGAGAACTATACCATGTCCATATTTGGGAAGACTGAGTATCCTAAGAAAGGCAGTTGTCTCCAAATCTATACATTCAATGGATTTTTCAATCAAATTCTTGGCCATTTTTCTTGTAGAATTTACTAAGTTGATTCTACAAATTCAAAACAATTGCAAAATTCTTTGTGAGAGTAAAGGTCCAAGAATAATCAAGACAATTTTGCAGAATGATACGAAGTGAGGGCTTTAAAACATAAACTTAGTATCTAAAAATTAAAACGAATGATGAGTGCAAAGAGGCTTCAACTGCACCTGAACCTGTACTTGAACTGTCACATTTAATTAAAAAAAATTTATAGCAAGTTTGGCAAATGTTAACATTTATTATGTTTGTGCATTTGGTACATGGCTGTTTGTTTCTCTGACTTTTCAACAGTTTTGAAATATTTCATGATATAAAATAATTAAAAATAAATACCTGGTAGGAGAAGAAGGAAGGAAGGAGAAAGAAAGAAAGAAGAAAAGCAGAAGAAGAAAAGGAGGAAGGAAGGAAGGAAAGAAGGAGGGAAGGAAGGAAGAAAGGAAGAAAAGAAAGAAAGAAACTGTCATATGCCTTACTCTAAGGATTAATTATTCTTAGCACATTTCCCCAGTCTTACGCTAGGGTCTTGTATCTCCTAAAAAGAGGCAGATATGTGGTGAAGGAGCATAGGCTTTGGAGACAAACAGGAAATCTGACTTTATATCCTATTTCCCCCACTTTCTCTATGATGGTAGGCAAGTCATGCGACCTCTTAGCCCGAGTTTCTTATCTGGATAATGGGATAAAATACCCACTGCAGATGGCTGTCCTGAGGTCATCTCAGGTCAAGGTTATCTTTACCTGTGAGCACTGCCATTGATACAACTGATAAAGCTTCTCTCTACACATTTGAAAGATCTTAAAAAACAGAAATTCAAAGCTGTTCAGATCATTTCTGCTTAGTTCTATGAAAGAAATGCCTAAGATATCACATCAGGGTAATTTATTTGCTCTTTACTCAATAATACTCTGTCTACGTTTATGGAATCTTGCTTGAATTTCCTGCAAGTTAAACCCTTTTGTGGTGCTGCTACAATTCGGATTCCTTAAGTGTACGATCAAGTTGTGTTCTGCTTGTTCTTTGAGTGGCGTGTGGTCTTGCAGTGAAGGAATGAGGAACCTTGAGTTTTAGTTGGGTTTTGCCATGGCCCTTATCTTCAATGTTATGCACTTAAAAAACATTAGAAATGTCAGTAAATAAGTGCTCACTGGGTGTGGTGGCTCACGCCTGTAATCCCAGCACTTTGGGAGGCCAAGGCGGGTGGATCACTTGAGGTCAGGAGTTCGAGACCAACCTAGCCAACATGGTGAAACCCTGTCTCTACTAAAAATACAAAAATTAGCTGGGCGTGGTGGCACATGCCTGTAATCCCAGCTACTCGGGAGGCTGAGGCAGGAGAATTGCTTGAACCCAGGAGGTGGAGGTTGCAGTGAGCCAAGATCACACCACTGCACTCCAGCCTGGGCAACAGAGAGAGACCCTGTCTCAAAAAAAAAAAAAAAAGTGCTCATGAAATTTTTTGAGATTAGGAGAAAAAGTCAAAGTGGTTTGAAAGTCATTATTCTTCTGTGACATCATCATCATCATCATCACCTGATTTGGATGTGAGGAACAGTGACTTTTAAAGAAAAAGTGAAATATGCTTTTAGAAAATTTTCATTTGATGAATGTTCCCAAATGCTTGATTTCTAAATATTTCTTCTTGCTTCTTTCCTTTCTTCCTCCTGCAAGGAAAGGCACCAATGCCCAGACCTGGCTACAAGCCCCAAGAGCCCAATGGCTGCGGCTCCTATTTCCTGGGTCTCAAGGTACCAGAAAGTGTATGTACTGCCAGCATTACCTTCTTGGTTGGTTGGTTTTGACTGAGAGCAATCCTAGAGTTATCCTTGATGGAAGTGATTATTTCTGGAAAAAAGTTGAACAATACAATTAAGTATTTTAAATTGGATATGAGGGAGAGAATTTTTAAAGAAGATATCTGATTTCCTTTTCTCAGGGACAGCTGTCCCTCAGATAAGCCCTTGGTAGTGGATCAGAACTTTGAAATCACCGCTGAAAATGTCAGCTGAGGCTTAGGGCATCATGACATAACTTAATTTGAGATAGATCTGACAGGTTTGACTTATTGAAATTAGTGAACCATTCCAGTGATGTGCTAGAGCCAGCTGGTGCTGGCCAGTGAGAGCTGATTGTTACATATTGTCATGACTTTTGCAAGCAGCTGACTTCATGTTAGTAGTGCCAAACTGGCTATGTTTGGAGAGCTGACATCATAGAAATCTGCACACACACACACACACACACACACACACACACACACCCGACGCCCTGCTAATTTTTGTATTTTTAGTAGAAACGGGGTTTCACCATGTTGGCCAGAGTGGTCTCGAACTCCTGACCTCAAGTGATCCACCCACCTTGGCCTCCCAAAGTGCTGGGATTACAGTCGTGAGCCACCGTACCCAGACACGTGGCATTTTATGAACTTAGTGACACAGTTTATGCCACTACATTTACAGTTGTTTATAGGATGCTTAGTAATGATGGGTGTGTGTGAGATGTTGTGGTTTGACCACAGTCCTCTTGTGATCAGGAGCTGTGTGTTCTATACCCACTCTACTTTCCAACACACACACCCACACACACACACACACACGCACACCCTTAAAATAGTGCTGTCTGGGATGCTGGTGATCTCTTGATGAACGGAGGCTGAATTTTTTTTATACTTCTTAGCCGTAGAATCCTTTGCTCACACAAAATCTCATATGTGACTGTTAAGTGTTAATTAAATTTAGAAGCCCTGTGGTTCTGCTCTCTTGACTACCCTTCTGGTCTCTATTTTCATTACTGTAAGCTGCCTCTGAATTTTAAAATTACTAACATCTGAAAAAACAAAAGGTGAAAAATGGCCAGAATCACTTACTGAACTAATAACTAAGTAACAATGAACACTTGTAATCCTGTGACTGTTGGTATTCTACTGAGTCATTGGTGTTTCTGAATTGATCGGGATATGCAACAGAAATGTGAGAACCGGCTAGTTAATAACAAGGTGGGCAAGGTTGCCTGAGGTCCTTAGTCTAAACGTGGCATTTCTTCCCCTTCTTTTCCCTTCCTTCACTTTTCCCCAGATGGACTTGGGCATTCCAGCAATGACAAAGTGCTGCAACCAGCTGGATGTCTGTTATGACACTTGCGGTGCCAACAAATATCGCTGTGATGCAAAATTCCGATGGTGTCTCCACTCGATCTGCTCTGACCTTAAGCGGAGTCTGGGCTTTGTCTCCAAAGTGGAAGGTAGGTGTCTCAATGGCACGTACAGTGCACAGGGAGTTTTGTTCCTGTTTTCACACCGAGATATAGCCAGAACCCCTTGACTCGAAGAGATCATCAGAGCTCACTGAATATTCTTTATGGAACACTGTGGCTGAGCAAGAAATGGTGAAGGAAAGATTCTGGGCACTCCTTCACTCAAGTTCTTGCTGTCCTGCCCGCGAGCTGCTGGCACCACTCCTGAAGGTAAAAGACTACACCAAAGCCTTCCCAGAAAAATAAAAATCTATCATTTAAGGCTGGAGAAGGAATTGCCCAACTGGCTTGGATTATCCATTCTACTGTTAAATAATTTTCCATATCAGGAATTATTTCTTATAGGACCACTTGGTTTGGCTTAAGTTTTTTTTTTTTTTGTAATTTTGTTTTCAGTCAGGGTAGGAGTTCAAAAAACCTTTTCTGCATAAAGGTCTCTATATACTTGAGGATAATTATTTTATTTAAATTAAAAAAAATTTTTTTTGAGACAGAATCTCACTCTGTTGCCCAGGCTGGAGTGTAGTGGTGGGATCTCAGCTCACTACAACCTCTGCTTTCCGGGTTCAAGCGATTCCTGTGCCTCAGCCTCCCACGTAGCTGGGATTACAGGCACCCGCCGCCATGCCCAGCTGATTTTTGTATTTTTAGTAGAGATGGGGTTGCTCCATGTTGCCCAGGCTGGTCTCGAACTCCTGAACTCAAGCGATCCGCCCGCCTCAGCCTCCCAAAGTGCTGGGATTATAGGTGTGAGCCACCGCGCCCAGCAAGGATAGTTATTTTAAACGACTGCTTTGCTACCTAGATTCTAGCACTGACTCTATAATTTCTTTTTCCTAATTTACTTAGGAAAAGTTTTTACTGTCTCAGTTTCTGAAGCCAGGATATTGTATCCAGGTATGAATTAGCATTTTCTATTTTTAGATGGTAAGAGTTGAAATGTAGGCTGATGAAGAGCTGGCTCCACACCACAGAGAGTGTCTGCAGTAGAGAGAATTTTGGATCTTTTCATAGATCAATGTCTAGAGTGCAGTCTGGAGGTGAAGGTGTGAGGGCTTAGAAATGTGAATAATTCAGTGTGCCCTATGAAAGGGAGTATCATTCTATTCTGTTTCTACAGAGGGTGAAAAAGTACCTGCTGCTAATCTAGGGTCAGGTCAAGTTACTTCCTGCAAGCAATGTCCTGTTGATTCATTCTCCCAAATATCTCTTTCATATCCCACTTGCCTGGTTACTGCAAATTAACCCAGTCTCTGTGTCCCATCTAATTGATAGTCACCATTGGGACCAGATATGCCACATGAATGTGATCATCTCAACCCCCTGTGTAAATCATTCAATAGATTCCTCCTCCTTACGGATGAAATCCAAACTCCTCAGTATGCCATACATGGCCCTTTCTGATTCAGCCCTAGCCTTCCTCTCCACCATTATCTTGGGCATTTCTGGTCTGTCTCCTGACTCCTGCTTCAGTGGGCTCAGAACTGTCCCTTCGTAGATTCTACAAAAAGAGTGTTTCCAACCTGGTGAATCAAAACACAGGTTCCTTTCTGTGAGATGAATCCACACATCGCAAAGCATTTTCAGATAGCTTGTTTTTATCACGGGATATTAGATGTTTTTCTTATAGGCCTCAATGGGCTCAGAAACGTCCCTTTGTAGATTCTACAAAAAGAGTGTTTCCAACCCGGTGAATCAAAACACAGGTTCCATTCTGTGAGGTGAATCCTCAAAAAGCATTTTCAAAGATCGCTTATTTCTCATTTTTATCACAGAATATTTGATTTTTCCTTATGGGCCTCAGTAGCCTCAGAAATGTCCCTTCGTAGATTCTACACAAAGTGTTTCCAACCTGGTGAATCAAACTCCTTGGGTTGATGGCCCATTCCTTTCTGCCCCTGTGTGAAACGCCCTAATCATTCATTTTTTGTTGTTGTTGAAACAGATTTATTAAGCTACAATTCACACACGATACAATTCACCCATTTAAATGCTTTTAAATATGTTCACAGAGTTATGCAGTCAATCCCACAGTCAATTTTAGAACATATTCATCACCCTGAAAAGGAGCCCCAGGGCCATTAACGGTCTCTCCCCAAACTCCCCCTGCCCAGCTTGAGGAAACCATGAATCTACTTTCTACCTCTAGAACTGCCTATTCTGGACATTGTCAAAAATCAATTGACCATAAAGGTTAGGATTTATTTCTAGATGCGCAATTCTATTCCACTGATCTATGTCAGGACCATGCTGCCTGTTACTGTCGTTATGCAGTAAATTTTGAAATCAAGATGTGTTCTTAAACTGTGTACTTTTCTGTCAAGACTATTTTGGATATTCTGGATCCCTCACATTTCCATATGAATTTTAGGAACTGCTTGTCAATTTCTCCAAGGAATGGCAGCTAGAATTTTGAGAGGGTTATGGTTGAATCTATAGATCAATTTGAGAATATTGCCATCTTAACAAGATTATATTTATATCAATGTCCTTTCCATTTATTTAGGTCTTCTTTAATTTATTTCAACAATGTGTTTATAGTTTTCACAGTACAAATCTTGGACTTCTGTTAAATTTATTCCTAAGTATTTTATTCTTTTTAATGTAATTGTATTTAAATTTTATTTTCAGATTATTTATTAATAATGTATAGAAATTCATTTGATTTTTGTACATTGATCTTATATCCTGCAACCCAGCTGAAATAACTCCTTAGTTCTAATATTTTTTTTCATGGATTCCATAGGCTTTTTTGTATATAAGATAATGCCATCTGCATATCATCTTCCTTTCCAATTTGGATTTTTAAAATTTTTTCTCTTGCCTAATTGCCCTGGCTAGAGCTTCCAACACAACATTGAATAGAAGTATTGCGAGTGGACATTTTTGTCTTGTTCCTGATCTTAGAGTAAAAGCATTTCATCTTTCACCATTGAGAATGATTGTTAGCTATGACTGTCATTAGATGGCCTTTATTAGGTTGTGGGAGTTCTCCTCTTTTCCCAGTTCGTTGAATGTTTTCTTTTAATTTTTCTTTCTTTCTTTCTTTCTTTTTTTTTTTTTCTGAGATGGAGTTTCACTCTTACACCCAGGCTGGAGTGAAGTGGTGTGATCTTGGCTCACTGCAACCTCCACACCCCGGGTTCAAGCGATTCTCCTGCCTTGGCCTCCTGAGTAGCTGGGATTACAGGTGCCCACCACCATGCCCAGCTAATTTTTGTATTCTTAGTAGAGACGGGGTTTCGCCATGTTGGCCAGGCTGGTCTGGAACTCCTGCCTCGGCCTCCCAAAGTGCTAGGATTACAGGTGTGAGCCACCACACCTGGCCAAGTGTTTTTATCGTGAAAAAGTGTTGGATGTTTTCAAATGCTTTTTCTGCATCTATTGAGATGATCATGTGGTATTTGTTCTATATCCTATTGATGTAGTGTATCATATTAATTGATTTTAGTATGGTTTAGCATTCTTAGGCTAAATCCCACTTAGTCATGATGTAAACCTTTTTATATGTTGCTGGATTCAGTTTACTACTATTTTGTTGAGGATTTTGCATCCATATTCATAAGAGATACTAGTCTATAGATTGTTATTTTTGTGATGTCTTTGGTTTTGGTATGACAGTAATATTGACCTCATAAAATGAATTGGGCAGTGATCCCTTCTCTCCTAATTTTTTAAAAAGCTTAGAAAGGATTGATATTAATTCTTTAAATGTTTGGTAAAATTCCCCAGTAAAGCCAAGTAGAATTGGATTTCTTTGGGGAAGTTTTTAATTACTAAATCACGAGCTTGGGTTAGTAATTGTATTTATATACACTAGTAATCTATTCATATTTTCTATTCTTCTTGAGTCAGTTTCAGCAGTTCACGTCTTTCTACGAATTTGTCCATTCCATCCAAGTTATCAACATTTTTTGGCATGTAGGTATTCATAGTATTCCCTTATAATCCTTTTTATTTTTATTTTTTTGAGATGGAGTCTCGCTCTGTCCCCCAGGCTGGAGTGCAGTGGCGTGATCTCGGCTCACTGCAAGCTCTGCCTCCGGGTTCACACCATTCTCCTGCCTCAGCCTCCTGAGTAGCTGGGACTACAGGCGCCCACCACCACGCCTGGCTAATTTTTTGTATTTTTAGTAGAGACAAGGTTTCACCGTGTTAGCCAGGATGGTCTTGTTAGCCAGGAGGTCTCCTGACCTCGTGATCTGCCTGCTTCAGCCTCCCAAAGTGCTGGGATTACAGGCGTGAGCCACCGTGCCCGGCCCTAATCCTTTTTATTTCTATAAGATTATTAGTGACATTTCTCTCTCATTCCTTAATTTGGTAATTTGAGTCCTCTCTTTTTTTCTTGGTTAGTCTAGCTGAAAGTTTGTTAACATTTTTTATCTTTTCAATGAACCAATTTAAAAAAATTGATATATCATTCACATACCGTAAAATTTACCCTTTAAAAGTATACACTTCAGTGGTTTTTGTATATTCAGAGTTGTACAACCATCACCACAATCTAATTCCAGAACATTTTCATTAGTCCCAAAAGAAACCCTGTAGCCATTAGCAGTCACTACTCATTACCTCCCCTACCCCACCCCAGCCCTAGACAACCACTATTTTACTCTCTGTATGGATTGCCTATTCTGGAAATTTCATATAAATGGAATCATACAATATGTGGCCTTTTGTGTCTGGCTTCTTTTGCTTAGCATAATGTTTTCAAGATTCATCCATGTTTTGGTATGCATCAGTACTTCATTTTCCTGACCATTCTTGAAGTTTAAACTTAGATATCTTACTTACTCTAAGATACCTCTCCTAATAACCCTTGCTGCAAAGGGACAGAGACCCTTTCTGTGGGCTTCCATACCACCTTGAGGTTATTTTCATCATGAGGTAGTGTAGCTATCTGTTTACCTGTCCACCTCTTTATCCAAACGGTGGAGTACTTAAGTTGAGGATGCCTTTTGTCTCTGTATCTTTGGCTCCTAAGACAGTGGCTAACCAACATATCCAAGCCATGCAAATGTTTTTCCATCAATGAATGGTTGTTCATCCAATACTTGAACAGTGAAAGCTATAGGCGAGATTCGGTGTGTTCTGGGTGGTATGGCCATAGATGGGAAAGCTATGGGAAACATAGTTGTTCATGTGAGGGAGTCGTCTGCAAAAAATATTCTCCATGGAGTGAGCATGGTGGTGTGGGGGGTTCTGGTTGCTCACCATTGTTTTGACCAAGGGCCCACATGCGAGGGCACCTCCAGGTGTCTTCTGCTTTACTGGATTGGATGGGAGCTTTTCTGAGAACATTCTCTGAAATGGATGCTCTTCCTTTGAATTCTGTATTTGGATTACTGTCTCTACTTTCCTCTGGGTATCATGTCATGCCTGGAAATACTCTTCAAAATTACTCAGGGTTAACCTTTCTGTCCCTCTTCATCTTTTTCAAGCAGCCTGTGATTCCCTGGTTGACACTGTGTTCAACACCGTGTGGACCTTGGGCTGCCGCCCCTTTATGAATAGTCAGCGGGCAGCTTGCATCTGTGCAGAGGAGGAGAAGGAAGAGTTATGAGGAAGAAGTGATTCCTTCCTGGTTTTGAGTGACACCACAGCTGTCAGCCTTCAAGATGTCAAGTCTTCGAGTCAGCGTGACTCATTCGTTCTTCCAACAGTTTGGACACCACAAAGCAGGAGAAAGGGAACATTTTTCTACAGCTGGAAAGTGAGTCCCATCCTTTGAGGAAATTTGAAAAAAGACATGGAGTGGTTTGAAAGCTACTCTTCATTTAAGACTGCTCTCCCCAACCAAGACACATTTGCCTGGAAATTCAGTTCTTAGCTTAAAGACTAAAATGCAAGCAAACCCTGCAACTCCTGGACCTGATAGTTATATTCATGAGTGAAATTGTGGGGAGTCCAGCCATTTGGGAGGCAATGACTTTCTGCTGGCCCATGTTTCAGTTGCCAGTAAGCTTCTCACACTTTAATAAAGTGTACTTTTTAGAACATTTGGAAAGAGACGAATGAATTCCATTATCACCAATATGCTTCCATTTCACTTAGAAGAGACCAAAACCGAACCTGGTAAGTTCCACCAATGACCACAGTTATTCCCACTGATGCTAAACAGAGAAAAACAGGTGGGCAGCCTCAGGGGCTTACCTGATTAAGGCCAACGGAGGGGAAGGTCAGATGGAATTAGGTCTCTGAGGATTCATTTTTCCCTCCGGTGACCTACCCCATTGGTATTCCCAGTTACTAAATGGTGTTAGAGTCATGCTAAGATCTGAGATGTACTTGCTAAGAGTTACTGATGGAGCTAGCTAGGAAAAGTCCCTGCAGCCTGTCGGGAGTGAGAGACAAGTGGCCATTCCCTAACTTGCGGGTCTCAATCCTAACTATGGATTAGAATCACCTGAGGATCCTTTAAAACAAACCAGTAAATATGCACTGGTATTTTATAAATGTTTTCCAGGTGATTCTGCTGCACAGAAGGGCTGGGGGCCACTAATCTAGAGCAGGAATTGGCCCACTAAGTCCCGTGGGCCAAGCCTAGCCCAAAGCCTGTTTTTTTGTTGTTGTTTGTTTGTTTTTTTGACACAGAGTCTCACTCTGTCGCCCAGGCTGGAGTGCAGTGGCCATATCTCGGCTCACTGTACCCTCTGCCTCCTGGGTTCAAGCGATTCTCCTGCCTCAGCCTCCCGAGTAGCTGGGATTACAGGTGCCCACCACCACGCCCGGCTAATTTTTGTTTTTTTAGTAGAGACGGGGTTTCACCATGTTGGCCAGGCTGGTCTCAAACTCCTGGCCTCAAATAATCTGACCACCTCGGCCTCCCAAAGTGCTGGGATTACAGGTGTGAGCCACCACACCTGGCTCAAAGCCTGGTTTTGAATCCTTTTTTGGAATAACCATGCTCACATTTGTTTACATATTCTCTGTGGCTCTCCTTGCACTACAGCTGCAAAGTCGAGTAGCTGTGACAAACACTGCAGGGCCCAGAAAGCCTAATACATTTACCAGTTGGCTTTTTACAGAAAAAGTTGCTGACTTCTATCTAAATCTTTTTCTCCTTTCCTTTCCTTTTGTTAATTTTACTGATTCTACTAAGAACTATTAATTGTAGCAAGTTTTTAAAATTTTTTGGGATTTGGGGGGTTTTTTGAAACAAGGTCTCACTCTGTCACCCTGGCTGGAGCACTATCATGGCTCACTGCAGCCTCGACCTCCTGAACTCAAGCAATCCTCCCACCTCAGCTCCCTGAGTAGCTGGAACCACAGTGGCACACCACCATGCCCGGCTAATTTAAAACAATTTTTTTGTAGAGATGAGGTCTCACTATGTTGCCTAGGCTAGTCTTGAGCTCCTGGGCTCAAGGGATTCTCCCACCTTGGCCTCTGAAGTGCTGGGATTTCGGGCATGAGCCACCGAGTCCAGACTATAGCAACTTTTAAAAACTAAAAGCAGAAAAACTTTTCTGATCTTATGTAAAGGCCGTAAAATTAATTGGCATATAAAGAAATTGGAGTTAACTGCAGATAATATTTATCTTTGTGGTTTATATTTATTTCAATAAAACTTCTTATTATTAAGTACCTACAAAACAGAATATGGCAGAATTATATACTTTTTTCTATTGTCTTATCAGCCTGAGGGCACAGAATACCAAATAACAGGGAACATGGTACCAAATTTTAATTCTGTTACAGCTCATTGAAGCACTTAAATACATGTTGATGAATTTATTAATATTTGTTAGGTGAAAATATTTCACTTAAGGCAATATATTAGAAGTATCAAAAGATGGCCGGGTGCAGTGGCTCACGCCTGTAATCCCAGCACTTTGGGAGGCTGAAGCGGGTGGATCACCTGAGACCAAGAGTTCGAGCCAGTCTGGCCAACATGGAGAAACCCTGTCTCTACTAAAAACACAAAAATTCGCTGGGTGTGGTGGTGCATGCCTGTAGTCCCAGCTACTCAAAAGGCTGAGGCAGAAGAATTGCTTGAACCCAGGAGGCAGAGGTTACAGTGAGCTGAGATTGCGCCACTGCACTTCAGCCTGGGCGACAGGGCAAGACGCCATCTCAGAAAAAAAAAAAAGAGAAAAAGAAAAAAAAGAAAATAGTATGCAACAGAAAAACCAAATACTACTTTTAAAATTATATACTGTTTTATTGATACACTTCCAAATTCCCTATAATTAGTCTGCATTTGAATTGAAATTTCAAGGTATAACTATAATTTACATATTTAAGGAGTCATTGGGTATTTAAGTCATAATTTCAGTAACTGTTTAATTTTTCTAGGGTTTGTAACTTGAAATATTATACCCAGCTTCTGATTTTATGGTCTGATTGCACCGTACACGAGGTATTTAAGTGTAGGAAAGAAATGAGGGAAATGGGGTGAGTGTCTTTCTGGGTGGACAGTTTAGTTTTCAACCCTAGAAAGATGAAACCCCACCCAGGCCACATTGTTCAGCAGTGCTGTGACCTGTGCCCACTGAATGGACCAGAATCAGAGTGAGTTGGTGCTGGGAGTCTGAACTCACAGTGTGAAGTCTGAACCCAGCTGTTGGCAGATGTTCTTAGAGGGCGGTGGGGGGAGAAGCTCCAAAGAGCAGAGCCGTCCAATGCAGGGACTCGAGGTATGGCTACGAACTAGTCCTCCCAGTCGATGTGGATCGGGCCGCCTGTTAGCGTCTGGCCCTGTAGACCGGCTGAGTCCTCTCCTCCTGCCCCACGACGCATTCGCCGGTGGCAACCCTGGGCACAGCGGGAACGCTCGTCCAACACTCCACAGACAAGAATCCGGCAGTGCAGAAACACTTCCTGAAGAGATGATCACGATTGTTAATAAAAACAATAACTGCTGCCACTTGTGGGGCACTTACAAGAAGACACAATACTAAATGTTCCTAAACATTAAGTCATGTAATCTTAACAAGGACATCCACAAGTAGAGTTTATCATCCCCATTTTACAGATAAGGAAACAGAGAGGTTAAGGAACTTGCCCAAATGTACACATTTAATAAAAAATGTGGCAAAGTTTGCATTTAAGTCACATGGGTGATTAAAAAAACCCACATTCATAACTCCTGCGTGGAGCTGGAACAGAAGAGACCTTTGTGAAGCAACATCTACTAACTTGAGCATCTTCCTTCTTCACACCAAGGTCTGGGGATAGCATTGGCTCCCATGCACTTGTGCTGTCAAATAACCAGTGTTTTCTGCAAGCGCCTTTCTGTAGGTAACTGCCTGAGCTTCCTGCCTGATTGAGGGCAATCAGGATCAGCCATCATTGTTAGCAGTTGTTCTGTAACCATGGTATAGCTGGGATGGACATGCATATACTTACAAGCAGTGTGGAAAAGAATGTTGGCCTCTTCAACTTCCTTTTGTTTAAATGTTTCAACAAGTACACTCTAACAACAATGATAAAAAATCTTCCAGCTTATCTCACTACATTAAATGTAATATATTTAATATGCCTGTAAATTGTTATGACAACAGTTTTTATGTCTGCTTTTCCCATATTTATCATTTTAATAACTCTTAATATTGCATTAAATTGATATACTGTGGCCCTTAGCCCTGCTTGTTTGGGGCTTTTTCTTTTACCCCCTTATAACAATGCTCTACAAACACTTCCAATACACCTTGTCTGTTTTGGCTTAAAAATTTGTTTTGTTTGTTTTTAGAGACAGGGTCTCACTCTCTCACCCATGCTGGAGTGCAGTGGCCTGATCATAGCTCACTGTAACCTTGAACTCTGGGCTCAAGTGACCTGCCTCAGCCGCCTAAGTAAGCTAGGATTACAGGTGTGTGCCACTATGCCCAGCTAATTTTAAAATTTTTTGTAGAGTAGAGGTCTTGCTATGTTGCCCAGGCTGGTCTCAAACTCCTGGCCTCAGGCAATTCTCCTGCCTCTGTTTTGTTTTGTTTTTAAGAAACTGTCAGAATTGGAATTTTTAGATAAAAGAATATGACGATTTTATGATTATTATTACAGATTATCAATGTTCCAGCAAATGTACTAATTTACACTGTCACTGTATACTTCTCCCTATAACCTTGTAAGTGTTGTATTTTATAGTTTTCATAAATTTAATATGTATAAAATGATGTCTTATAATTGTTTTCATCAGCACTTAAGTACTATTTTCAGTGAACATTTCACTATTTGTCTTTTCTGTGAATTTCCTGTCCATATCCCTTGCCATTTGACCAATCACCACACTGGCTTTTCAACCATAACTGCCCACAAAGATTTTAAATTAAATTATGATCCTATAGTATTTTCTTTGAACAGCACAGTTATTTTGGCAGGTGGTGTGAGGGGAACAGCACAGTTATTTTGGCAGGCAGGGCGGGTGTGACATGCATGAAAGGGTTAAACTTCTCGATGGCCAGTTTCTCTGTTTTTCTCTTGAGCCCATGCAGATCCCACCAGTGGGCTCTTGGAATGTCAACACATTGGGACACCAAAAAAAAAAAAAAAAAAAAAAAAAGGCTCAGGTTGAGGGGTTATAAATTAAAGATGTTCAACTCACCTTGTGGTCTTTGCCCACAAACTTGAAGACGGGGACCTGGAAGTGCTTTGCTAGGTGATCCCGGGATGTGTACTGCTTTACCGAGTCATCTGAAACGCAGCTGAAAGTAGGGCAGATAGATAGCACATAAGACTTGATTGTTTCAACAGAGGTGGAAAAACAATCTAGCCCAACATTTTAGCCCAAGGAGAGCCAAAGGGGTGGAGGAGGCTGGACTGTACTCAAGCTTTTTGGGAATGAAAGAAAAATTAAATTTTTCCCTGTGAAGGCCTCTTCAGACCTAGCCTTATTTACTAATAGCATCTGTCCCATTTATCATTTGCTGTACCCACAAACTGGGCACCAGGGCTTCCTGTTAAGTTAATGCGTTTAAGTGTTGGCAACAGCAACACCATTTATTTCAGATACCTTTTGCTAGTAAGGCTGTCTTTCCATTTGCAATATATTGCAGGAATTCTGCCTCTATGTCCCTTAGTATTGATTTGAGAAGGCTTTTCTTTAACAAAATTTATTAACTATGTATTGGACACCTGATAGCAACTGACTACTGAAGGGGATACAAAAGTTAGGGAACTGCAGTGCATGCATCAAAGTGACATAAATATCCAAGTTTCTTAGATAATAACTGGTTCTATTGGGTAAAAGTCATGCACCTCCAAATTGTTTTAATTTCTCTTTTCCCAAATTTAATGTTAAATTGCAGTTTGACAGGGTTTTGGGGTTTTAATCTCAGGTCTACTGCTTAAAGCAAAACACCTAGGTTCACTTCAGGGTTAGCTGGGGGAAAAGAAGCACTCCTGGCTGGGCGAGGTGGCTCACGCCTGTAATCCCAGCACTCTGGCAGGCTGAGGCAGGAGGATTGCTTGAACTAAGGAGTTCGAGACCAGCCTGGCCAACACGGTGAAAACCCGTCTCTATTAATAACACAAAAAGTTAGCCAGGCGTCATGGTGCCTGCCTGTAGTCCCAGCTACTCGGCAGGTTGAGGTGGTAGGATTGCTTGAGCCCCAGAGTTCGAGATTAGCCTGGGCAACATAGCAAGACCTTGTCTCTAAAAAAAAAAAAAGTCAAGTGTGGTGGTATGCCTCTGTAATCCCAGCTACTCAGGAGGCTGAGGCACGATGATAATTGCTTGAACCTGGGAGGCAGAGGCTGCAGTGAGCCATATTTGCCCCAGCTGAGGCCAAAGTTTTGGATATTCATGAAACTTCTTATAGGCCAAGAATCACCCTCATATTATTTTTCCCATTCTAGATTCTAGAGGAACTTTTTTTTTTTTTTCTGGACATAGTTGCCTTTTAGTGGGTACCTAATAGTTCCTGTCTTCTGGGCCAGGAAAAAAGTGGAGGTCAGATATTAAAGCCGATTAAACTGGGTACTTGCTCCACATGCACAGGCCACTTTTTCTTTTCTTTTCTTCTTTTTTTTTGTTTTGTTTTGATACAGGGTCTCACTGTTGCCCAGGCTGGAGTGCAGTGGCACAATCACAGCTCACTGCAGCTTTGACCTCCTAAACTCAAGCAATTCTCCTGCCTCAGCCCCTCAGTGGGATTATAGGTGTGTGCCACCATGCCCGGCTAAATTTTCATTTTTTGTAGAGATGGGATCTCACTATGTTGCCCAGGCTGGTCTTGAACTCAAGACCACTCAAGCGATCCTTCCGCCTCGGCCTCCCAAAGTGCTGAGATTACAGGTATGAGCCATGACAGTGCCCAGCCAGACTGCTTTCTAGTTCCTTGCTAACTGCTGTTTTGGTGCACTTAAAAAAATCCAAAAAATTATTTTAAAATAAGGCATCTTGACTAGTGTTACTACCAGCACCTCATTCCACTGAACTGAAGGGGATCTAAACATAATGTGGTTTCTGTTATTTCTTGTATTTATTTACTCATTTTTATTTTCCTGAGGTAAAATTCATTTATACCCTCTTCTGATTATATTCTATAATAAACATCCATGGCATACCTAATCTATGCAAGACACCCTGCTGGTTGCTGCAGAGGACATAAAGATGAATAATATGGTCTCTGACGTCAAGGAGTTTATAGTCCAGTATCTTAAGATAATAGTAAGGCTTGATATTAAAATAGTACTTTTAATCTAAATGCCTGAGCATTTTCAATTTATCTTTATCTCAAAATAACTGTTATTTTTCTTTAAAAGAAAAAATGAAGCAGAAGGGGTTATTACAAGGTAACACATTGCAGAACAGAAACCAGGACAAATGTTGGCTCTTGATTTGGGGTTTGCTGTGACTAGACAATGCTAGTTCCGAGCACCAAATTCATGTACTGAAAGAAAGTAACAAGGGTATAATGGAATCAAAACTAGTGGCTTATCGAAAACTTGTTCAATGCTTGATTTTGGAATTTAGTATGTTTCTTTTTCCGGTGATTAACTTTCTAGCTATATTTTGCTTAGGCTTGTGTTAAATTATTTTGTATTCTCAGAGCATACACCAACCAAAATTAAAGGGAAGTGAATCAGATGTGTTCAATATCAGGGGAGAACCAACTTGATTTAAATTTAAGCCAAGGACAATGAAAAATCAAAGAAATGAATAATCAAACAATTAATAAATATAAGTAAAGTGAGCTATGTTTATTTTAGGTTTGTGGACTAGCCCCAAATTATGATTATTATAAAGACTCATTCAATTATTTACTTGGCAAATATTTAATGACCTTTACCATATGCTAGGAATTGAGGAAGAAGAAAAAGGAAAAAGGATTTTTTAGTTCAAATGGAGAAAGGTGCCAGGAAAGGCTTCATGGAGGAAGTAAACCCTCCATGAATCTCGAAGAACCAGTAAGGATCAGACAGGAAGAAAAGGTGGGGAAGAAGATATCAGGCAGAGGAAACAGCATGCGCAAAGTCAGAAGGGTGTTCAGGAGTGACAGTTTGGGAATTGTCAATAATTCCCTTTGGCAGGAGCAGAAACTCGAAGGGGCTGAGGTCAGAGGGTAATGGCCTATGAGCCATGCCAAAAGCTGGAGGATCTTGCACACATCATTCTTGTACAGCACCACAGACGGGATGATTTGTCTGCTTACAAAGTAGGGCCACACTGCTGTGGTTTTCACATTTTTGCCTATGCTTTTTTCTTCTAGAGCATATATATTTTTTCTCTTCTGTATGTGCTAAGCACTGGCAAAATAAATAGCGCAGCTTCTTAGAACTGTCTAAAATAAAAGTAAATATGGTTGGGCGTGGTGGCTCACGTTTGTAATCCCAGCACTTTGGGAGGCCGAGGCAGGTGGATCACCTGAGGTCAGGAGTTCGAGATCAGCCTGGCCAACACGGCGAAACCCCATCTCTACTAAAAGTACAAAAATCAGTTGGGTGTGGTGGTATATGCCTGTGGTCCCAGCTACTTGGGAGGCTGAGGCATGAGACTTGCTTGAACCTGGGAGGCAGAGGTTGCAGGGGAGCTGAGATTGCGCCACTGCACTCCAGCCTGAGCTACAGAGTGAGACTCTGTCTCAAAAAAGAAATAAAATAAAATAAAATAAAATGGTCCTTCACGAAGAGACTGAATAACGCATATATAAATAAGTTTCACAAGCTCTACTAAGATTGTAGGTTACGTTTTTCTCAGTGAGTTATGATTATATTCTTATTTTTTCAAAAACTAAATATAAGGGGCAGGGGAAAACTTACGGTGAGAAAAATGTTCATTATTTTGATTATTGTGATGGCTTCATGGGTATACACATCAGAACTTGTCAAACTACATGCTTTAAATATGTCTATTTATTGTATGTGATAGTACTCTACTAAAGTTATTTTTTAAAAAAAGTAAAAAGGAACAAAAATCTATCACTGCAAAAAAAGTAAATCTAGTCCCTGAAAAAAATAAATACAAAATGTTGCTTCTTCTTTTCATGTTAAGGTTTTTTAGAAATCACCTTAGCATGGCAAGAAATCCACATATCTGCAGATGCCCTTTGCTACGGGCCGTCCAGAGTAGCTCAGGATGACAAACTTTCCATATTATGAAAATGAGCTTAAGGAGGCTACAAGAATCTGAGGCCGGAAGCACACCTTCTGAGAAGCAGATTTACTGATCAAAGCTAATAAAGAACCATTAAGAGGTTTTCAGCAGGGATGTGACAAGATCATATTTTGTTTGAATGGATCACCCAGGGGCTCTGTGGAGCTGAGATATGAAAGGTGAGGTTTTGGAGGCTGTGTTAAGAGGCTGCTTTGCTGTCCAGGTGAAAGATAATGAAGGTGGGAATTAAGACAATAGGAATGGAATAGAGAGGACAGGGTTGGGGCATTGCTATTTGTTAAAAAGCATCTCAGTTGATCCTATGTATATCAAGGGATGAAATATCACTGCGCAAGAGATTGATAGCAGCAGGTGAAGGCTGGCTGTAGTGAAAAACAAGAGGAGTAAAAGCAGCATAGTAATGTCCAAGAGCCTGCAGGCCAGCCAGCAGAGGGCAAGCCCCCGAGGGCGCTGAGCTGCTCGTACTGGACCATTCTCCCTTTCGTTAAGCTGCAGTTCCTGATCCTACCTGAGACTGTGTCCCACCTGACATGGAGAACAAGGAAGAAGCCCATGAGATACTGCTATGAATTTGGGTTTGAGTGTAATTTTCCTGGGAATGTAGGCAATGCCTGTGAAAAGGACTAGGTCTCCATCAGTACCTCAGGGCACCTACAGATCCCACCAAGGATCCTTAGGAAATACCATGGAACTCTCTTTTGTATAAAACAAGTGCAGGGGCCAAACATGGTGTCTCACACCTATAATCCCAGCACTTTGGGAGGCCAAGGCAGGAGGATCACTTGAGCCCAGGAGTTCAGGACCAGCCTGGGCAACAAAGTGAGACCTCGTCTCTAGAAAAAAAAGAATTAGCTGGGCATGGTCATGCGCATATGGTCCTGGCTACTTGGGAGGATGAGACAGGAAGATCACTTGAGCCTGAGGATCAAGGTTGCAGTGAGCTGTGTTTGCACCACTGCACTCCAGCCTGGGTGACAGAGCAAGACCCTGCACTGCCCTCCACCCCTGAAAAAAACTAAGCACAAAGCCAAACTGCTATATCTATGTCTTTCTTCTAAAATCTACCAACTATTTCTTCTCTGTCCTTGACTACCAAACTTCTTAAAAGAGGAATTTATGTTTGCTGGCTCCTTGTTCCCTGCACTCTCAGCCACATGAACGGGATCTCACCTCCACCTTCACACATGCTCTGCCATCTCCTAGCAGGTTACTCAATCCTACAGTTTCATCTCTAAATCTGGTGATTCCCTGTCTTTCAGTTCTAGTCCAGACTGTGTTCCTGAGTCTAACTGATAATGCATTTCCACTGAATGCCCACTGAATTTCTCTTCCTAGACATCCTGCAGGTATCTAAAAAATTAAATTATTCAATATGTCATTTTGAATGACCAAATTCAGTATTTTAACCTCAAATCTGCTTTTCTATATACATCTTTTCACCTTGGTTAATGGCATCTAGTCAGTCACCTGGGTTAGACCACTTGGAGCCTTTTTTTTTTTTTTTTTGAGATTTTAGGAGTTTCATTCTTGTCACCCAGGCTGGAGGGCAATGGTGCGATCTTGGCTCACTGCAACCTCCACCTCCCGGGTTCAAGCGATTCTCCTGCCTCAGCCTCTTGAGTAGCTGGGATTACAGGTGCCTGCCACCACACCCAGCTAATTTTTGTATTTTGAGTAGAGACAGGGTTTCACCATGTTGGCCAGGCTGGTCTCGAACTCCTGACCTCAGGTGATCCACCCGCCTTGGCTCCCAAAGTGCTGGGATTACAGGCGTGAACCACTGCACCTGGCCTAGGAGCCACTTTTGACTCTCCTCTCCCTCACTAGTTTTACCTCCAAAATGTCAATAAGTGGTTCCTGAACTAATAAAGAGCTGACAGTGGTACCATGCAGTTTTAGTAAATGACTGGGTGTGCTGTGAACTTAGAGGCCGGATGTGAACTAGGGGTGATGAGACCATTCCTGCAGCAGCATTACCCATCCCGGATGAGGTAGTATTTCAGGACCCCGTCGATCTTGGAGGTGGGGGTGGCAAAGCAGCTCTCCACCAAGCTTTCCAAGCCGCTCACGTGCACCACGGGCTCAATGCCAAAGTAGAGGGAGTCACGAAGCTTGAGGGTGGGCAGAGCTTCCCGGTAAGGCTCTTCAAACTCATTGTCCTTGAAGATCTCCAGAGTGAATGGGAAGATCCCATGATTTCGGCTCATGATTTCCAGTGGGGAGTTTCGAAGGTTGGGAACGTATCCTTCAGAAATGGTGTACAGGCGTGGAAACTCGCAGGTCACCGGGATCAGCAGCTTGCTGGTTCGGATGATGAAGTCCCCGCTGCTCCCCGGGGTCTGCTTGGGTAGACCTGTCACGAGGTTGCTGGCCACAATCTTGTCATTCACCACCTGAGCCAGGCCAGGGTGAGGAGAGGAAAGAGATTGTCTGTTTGTTTCTACAGAGTTTTTTTTTCCCCTCCTCTCACCTTAACATTCTATCTACCTCAAAACACATTAGAGATTTGGTTGCCTAAGGATGAAGTTTTGTTTTGTTTTTTTCCCACTGCCCTCCTCTTGTTATCAAGCCATCCTGACTGTTAAGAGTCTTAGCTCTACCAAAACACAGCCAGACTGCTTCTTTAAGTGGGACCCTGATCTGCTCCTTATCTCTGAGGGGGACCTCCCAACTGGGGCCTCCAACCGGCTCTGCCCATATTCTCTGGCAGACAGAGTTTTGATTTCTACCTGGGATGGAGTGCCAAGCGGGAGGGGGAGGCTGTTTGGACAGTTGTTTGGACAACTCAGCCATTCCAGCCTGTGGGGTGTCCAAACTGTCTGAAAGTGGAAGCAGTACCCCAGCATGGCATAGCTACTCCAGGAAAGCATGGCCACACTGCTTCTTTAAGCAGGTCCTCGATCCTGTTTCTCCTGGATGAGTGAGATCTCCCAAATGGGGTATCCAGCCACCTCCTATAGGTGTGTTCAGGTCAGCAACAGGTCTGTACCCCACTGGGATGGAGCTCCCAGAGGAAGGGGCAGGCCACCATCTTTGCTGTTTCAGCAACTTAGCTGTTTTAGCCTCCAGGCTTTGGAGAGCTCAACCTGAGGAGGGGGAGGTGAAGGAAACGGTACCACAGCACAGTTCAGTTGCTCTATGAAAGCAGGGCTAGACTGCTTCTTTAAGCAGTTCCCTGATCCTTTTCTTCCTGGCTGGGTGAGACCTCCCAACTGGGGTCTCCAACCACCATCTACAGGTATGTTAAGGCTAGCAACAGGTCTGTACCCTGCAGGGATGGAGCTCTCAGAGGAAGGGGCAGGCTGCTATCTTTGCTGTTTCACAGCCTTCACTGGTGATACCAGATACTGGAAAATCTGAGGTGACTAGGGACTGGAGCAGATGCCCAGCAAACCACAGCAGCCCTACAGAAAAGTGGCCAGACTGTTAAAAGGCCGGGGGGAAAGGCCAGGCATGGTGGCTCACACCTGTAATCCCAGCACTTTGGGGGTCCAAGTCACATGGATCACCTGAAGTCAGGAGTTAGAGACCAGTGGCCAACATGGTGAAACCCCATCTCTACTAAAAAATACACAAAAATTAGCCAAGTGTCATGGCAGGGGCCTGTAATTCCAGCTACTCAAGAGGCTGAGGCAGGAGAATCGCTTGAATGCAGGAGACAAAGGTTGCAGTGAGCTGAGATTGCACCACTGCACTCCAGCCTGGGTGAAAAGAACGAGACTCCATCTCAAAAAAAAGTGGGAGAACAAAACCCCCAAAACCCCATCCAAAGGTCAGCAACATCAAAGTTTGAAGGTAGATAAGCCCTCAAAGATGAGAAAGAATCAGTGCAAGAACACAGAGAACTCAAAAAGCTAGAGTGCCCTCTCTCCTCCAAATGACTACATCACCACTCCAGCAAGGGTTTGGAATGGGGCTGCAGCTGACATGGCTGAAATAACAGAAGTAGACCTCAGAATGTGGATAAAAACGAACTTCGCTGAGCTAAAGGAGCATGTTCTAACTCAATGCAAGGAAGCTAAAAATCATGATGAAATATTGTAGGAGCTGACAAAGAAAATAGCCAAGATAGAGAAGAACATAACCAACCTGACAGAGCTAAAAAAAACACAATACAAGAATTTCATAATGCAATTGCAAGTATTAAAAGCAGAATTGATCAAGCAGAGGAAAGAATCTCAGAGCTTGAAGACTGTCTTTCTGAAATAAGACAGGCAGACAAGAATAGAGAAAAAGGAATAAAAAGGAATGAACAAAACCTCCGAGAAATATGGGATTATGTAAAGAGACTGAATATATGACTGATTGGGGTACCTGAAAGAGCTGGGAGAATAAAACCAATTTGGAAAACATATCTCAAGATATCCATGAGCACTTCCCCAACCCTACTAGACAGGCCAACATTCAAATTCAGGAAATGCAGAGAACCCCAGTAAGATACTCCACAAGAAAATCATCCCTGAGACACAAAATCTTCAGATTCTCCAAAGTTGAAATGAAAGAAAACATGTTAAGGGCAGCCAGAGAGAAAGGCTAAGTCACCTACAAGGGAAGCCCATCAGACTAACAGTGGACCCTTCAGCAGAAACCCTACAGGCCAGGAGAGACTGGGGGCCAATATTCAACATTCCTAAAGAAAAGAATTTTAACTGGCTGGGCGCAGTGGCTCACACCTGTAGTCCCAGCACTTTGGGAGGCTGAGGCAGGCGGATCACTTGAGGTCAGGAGTTCGAGACCAGCCTGGCCAACATGATGAAACCCCGTCTCTACTAAAAATATAAAAATTAGCCAGGGATGGTGGCACACACCTGTAGTCCCAACTACTCGGGAGGCTGAGGCAAGAGAATCGCTTGAACCTGGGAGGCAGAGGTTGCATGTGCTGAGATCATGCCACTGCATTCCAGCCTGGGAGACAGAGCAAGACTCTGTCTTAAAAAAAAAAAAAAAAGAAAGAAAGAAAAGAAAAGAAAAGAATTTTCAACCCAGAATTTCATATCCAGCCAAACTAAGCTTCATAAGTGAAGAAGAAATAAGATCCTTTTCAGACAAGCAAATGCTGAGGAAATTTGTTACCACCACACCTGCCTTACTGGAGCTCCTGAAGGAAACACTAAATATGCAAAGGTAAAACCACTACCAGCCACTACAAAAACATACTGAAATACACAATGACAGGATCAAATCCACACATAACAATACTAACCTTAAATGTAAATGGGCTAAATGCCCCAATTAAAAGACACAGAGTGGCAAACTGGATAAAGAGTCCAGACCCATTGGTATGCTGTCTTCAAGAGATCCATCTCACATGCAAAAATACACATAGGTTCAAAGTAAAGGGATTGAGGACAACTTATCAAGCACATGGAAAACAGGAAAAAGCAAGAGTTGCAATCCTAGCTTCCAACAAAACAGACTTTAAACTAGCAAAGATCAAAGAAGACAAAGAAGAATGTCACATAATGATAAAGGGTTCAATTCAACAAGAAGAGCTAACTATCGTAAATATATATGCACCCAACACAGGGGCACCCAGATTCATAAAGCAAGTTTTTAGAGGCCTTCAAAGAGACTTAGATTCCCACACAATAATAGTGGGGGACTTTAACACCCCACTGACAATATTAGATCATCAAGACAGAAATTAACAAAGATATTTAGGACCTGAACTCAGCTCTGGATCAACTGGACTTGATAATTATCTACAGAAGTCTCCACCCCAAAACAACAGAATATACATTCTTCTCATCACCATATGATACTTACTCTAAAATTGATCCATAATTGGAAGTAAAACACTCCTCAGCAAATGCAAAAGAACTGAAATCATAACAGGCTCTCAGATGACAGCACAATCGAATTAGAACTCAAGACTAAGAAATTCACTCAAAACCATACAATTACATGGAAATGTAATAACCTGCTTCTGAATGACTTTTGGGTAAATAATGAAATTAAGCAGAAAACAAGAAGTTCTTTGAAACTAATGAGAACAAAGGTACAACATACCAGAATCTCAGGGGCACAGGTTAGGCAGTGTTAAGAGAGAAATTTATAGCACTAAATGCCCACATCAAAAGCTAGAAAGATTTTAAGTTAACAACCCGACATCACAACTAAAAGAACTAGAGAACCAAGAGCAAACAAATCCCAAAGCTAGCAGAAGACAAGAAATAACCAAAATTAGAGGTGAACTGGAAGAGACAGAGACACAAAAAACCATTCAAAAGATCAACAAATCTAGGAGCTGGTTTTTCCAAAAAGTTAATAAAATAGATAGGCCACTAGCTAAACTAATAAGGAAGAAAAGAGAGAAGAATCAAATAAACACAATCAGAAATGATAAGGGGGATATTACCACTGGCCCCACAGAAATACAAACAACCATCAGAGAATATTATAAACACCTCTATGCATATAAGCTAGAAAATCTAGAAGAAATGGATAAATTCCTGGACACATACACCCTCCCAAGACTGTGAATCCCTGAACAAACCAACAATGAGGCTCTGAAATTGAGGCAGTAATAGCCTACAACCAAAAAAAAGCCCAGGACCAGACAGATTCACAGCTGAATTCTACCCCCTGTACAAAGAAGAGCTGGTACCATTCCTACTGAAACTATTTCAAAAAATTGAAAGGGAGGGACTCTTACTTAAGTCATTCTATGAGGCCAGCATCATCGTGAACCAAAATCTGGCAGAGACACAACAAAAAAAGGAAACCTCAGACCAATATCCTTGATGAACATTGATGCAAAAATCCTCAACAAAATACTGGCAAACTGAATCCAGCAGCACATCAAAAATCTTATTCACCACGATCAAGTAGTCTTCATCCCCAGGATGCAAGATTGGTTCAACATATGCAAATCAATAAATGTGATTCATCACATAAATAAAACTAAAGGCAAAAACCATATGATTATCTCAACAGATGCAGAAAAGGATTTCAATAAATTTTGGCATCCTTTCATGTTAAAAACACTCAATAAACTAGGTGTTGAAGGAATATACTTCAAAATAATAAGAGCCATATATGACAAACCCATAGCCAACATCATACTGAATGGGCAAAAGCTGGAAGCATTCCCCTTCAAAACAAGCACAAGACAAAGATGCACTCTCTCACCACTCCTATTCAACATAGTGTTGGAAGTTCTGGCCAGAGCAATCAGGCAAGAGAAAGAAATAAAGGGCATTCAAATAGGAAGAGAGGAGTCAAACTATCCCTGTTTGCAGATGACATGATTCCATATCTAGAAAACCCTATCATCTCAGCCCAAAAGCTTCTTAAGCTGATAAACAACTTCAGCAGTCTCAGAATACAAAATCAATGGTGCAAAAATGCCGGCATTCTTATACACAAACAACAGTCAAGCCGAGAGCCAAATCACAAATGAACTCCCATTCGCAATTGCCACGAAAAGAATAAAATAACTAGGAAAACAGCTAACAAGAGAAGTGAAAGATCTCTAAAAGGAGAACTATAAACCACTGTTTAAAGAAATCAGAGATGACACAAACAAATGGAAATACATAGGAAGAATCAATATTATTAAAATGACCATATTGCCCAAAGCAATTTATAGACTCACTGCTTTCCCATTAAACTACCACTGATATTCTTTGCAGAAAAATCTATTTTAAAATTCATATTGAATCAAAAAAGAGCCTGAATAGCCAAGGCAATCCTAAGCAAAAGAACAAAGCTGGAGGCATCATGCTACCCAACTTCAAATTATGCTACAGGGCTACAGTAATCAAAACAGCATGGTATTGGTACAAGAACAGACACAGATCAATGGAACAGAAAAGAGAACCCAGAAATAAGACTGCACACCTACAACTCTCTGATCTTCAACAAACCTGACAAAAACAAGCAATGAGGAAACGGTGCTGGGATACCTGGCTAACCATATGCAGAAAATTGAAACTGGACCCCTTCCTTACACCATATACGAAAATTAACTCAAGATGGGTTAAAAACTTAAGTGTACCCTGGTGTGATTCTGTCCTGTGCGGCTGTTCTCTTGAGCAGTGGTGGTTTATCTCCATCCGCCTTCTCTCCCACCTAAGTGTGTGCCGCCACCCGATGGAAGATTCGATGGACATGGACATGAGCCTCCTGAGGCCCCAGAACTATCTTTTTGGTTGTGAATTAAGGCTGACAAAGATGATCACTTTAAGGTGGATAATGATGAAAATGAGCACCAGTTATCTTTAAAAACAGTCAGTTTAGGGGCTGGTGCAAAGGACGAATTGCACATTGTTGAAGCAGAGGCAATGAATTACGAAGGCAGTCCAATTAAAGTAACACTGGCAACTTTGAAAATGTCTGTATAGCCAACTGTTTCTCTTGGGGGCTTTGAAATAACACCCCCAGTGATCTTACAGTTGAAGTGTGGTTTAGGGACAGTGCATATTAGTGGACAGCACTTAGTAGCTGTGGAGGAAGATGCAGAGTCAGAAGGTGAAGAGGAGGAGGATGTGAAACTCTTAAGTATATCTGGAAAGCAGTCTGCCCCTGGAGGTGGTAGCAAGGTTCCACAGAAAAAAGTAAAACTTGCTGCTGAGGAAGAAGATGATGATGATGATGACGATGAAGAAGATGAAGATGATGACGAAGATAATGATGATAATGATGAAGATGACGAGGAAGCTGAAGAAAAGCACCAGTGAAGAAATCTATACAAGATACTCCAGCCAAAAATGTACAGAAGTCGAATCAGAATGGAAAAGACTCAAAACCATCATCAACACCAAGATCAAAAGGACAAGAATCCTTCAAAAAACAGAAAAAAACTCCTAAAACACCAAAAGGACCTAGTTCTGTAGAAGACATTAAAGCAAAAATGCAAGCAAGTACAGAAAAAGGTGATTATCTTCCCAAAGTGGCAGCCAAGTTCATCAGTTATGTGAAGAATTGCTTCCGGATGACTGACAAAGAGGCTATTCAAGATCTCTGGCAGTGGAGGAAGTCTCTTTAAGAAAATAGTTTAAACAATTTGTTAAAAATTTTCCATCTTATTTCATTTCTGTAACAGTTGATATCTGGCTGTCCCTTTTATAATGCAGAGTGAGAACTTTCCCTACCATGTTTGATAAATGTTGTCCAGGTTCCATTGCCAAGAATGTGTTGTCCAAAATGCCTGTTTAGTTTTTAAAGATGGAACTCCACCCTTTGCTTTGGTTTAAGTATGTATGGAATGTTATGATAGGACATCGTAGTAGCGGTGGCTGGACATGGAAACGATGGGGAGACAAAAATATACACATGAAATAAAACTCAGTATTTTAATAAAGTAAAAAAAAAAACCTTAAATGTAAAACCCAAAACTATAAAAATCCTGGAAGACAACCTAGGCAGTACCATTGGAGACACAGGCACAAGCAAAGATTTCATGATGAAGATGCCAAAAGCAATTGCAATAAAAGCAAACATTGACAAATGGGATCTAATTAAACTAAAGAGCTTCTACACAGCAAAAGAAGCTATCATCAGAGTGAACAGACAACCTACAGAATGGGAGAAAAATTTTTTTCTCTGATGAAGGTCTAATATCCAGCATCTACAAGAAACTTAAAGAAATGTATAAGAAAAAAACATTAAAACGTGGGAAAAGGACATGAGCAGACACGTCTCAAAAGAAGACATACATGTGGCCAACAAGCATATGAAAAAAAAGCTCAACATCACTGATTATTACAGAAATGCAAATCAAAACCACAATGAGATATCATCTCACACCAGTCAGAATGGCTACTATTAAAAAGTCAGAAAATAACATGCTGGTGAGGTTGTGGAGAAAAAGGAATGTTTTTACACTGTTGGTGGGAGTGTAAATTAGTTCAACCATTGTGGAACACCGTGTGGTGATTCCTCAAAGACCTGAAGACAGAACTACCCTTTGACCTAGCAATGCCATTACTGGGTATATACCCAAAGGATTATAAATCATCCTATTATAAAGACACATGTAATGCACGTGTATGTTTACTGCAGCACTATTCACAAGAGCAAAGACATGGAATCAACCTAAATGCCATCAATGATAGGCTGGGTAAAGAAAATGTGGTACATATACACCATGGAATACTTGCAGCCACAAAAAAAGAATGAGATCATGTCCTTTGCAGGGAGTGGATGGAGCTGGAGGCCATTATCCTTAGCCAACTAACACAGGAACAGAAAACCAAATACCACATGTTCTCACTTATAAGTGGGAGATAAATGATGAGAACACACTGACACATAGTGTGGAACAGCACACACTGGGGCCTATCAGAGAGTGGAAGGTAGGAGGGGGGAGAGAAGCAGGAAATATAGCTAACGGGTAGTAGGCTTAATACCTGGGTGATGAAATAATCTGTATAACCAACCCCCATGACACACATTTACATATGTAACAAACCTGCACATGCTGCACATGTACCCCTGAACTTAAAATAAAAATAAAAATAAAACTAAGCTTCAAAGACAGTATGGTATACGAGAGTAAGAAATGATCTGTGGTCAGGAAGGGATGAGTGCGATGAGAGTAGAACTCATTAGGGGCTGACATCTTTCCTCACCCATCATTCCCATCTTCATTTACCCGTCCTTCAATGCCTCACTCAAACTCATCTCTTCTATGAAGCCCCTCAGGTTTACCATGTACAGTTGATGCCCATTATTCATGGATTTAGTATGTGTGAATTCACCTAGCAGCTAATATTTATGTATAACCCCAAAATCAGTACTCACTATGCTTCTGAGGTTATTCACAGAATGTGCACAGTGGCACATTCCCAGCTGAGGTCCAACAAGGCACCACTGCCTTCTTGTTTTAGCTCTCATTGTAAACCAGGATCCTTTTTGTGATCTACAGAATGGTATGTTTTTTGCATGTTTGTGCTTTCGTGGGAGATTTTGCTGTTTAAAGGGACCCCCAAATGCAGTGCAGATGGGCTATCTAGTGATCCTAAGCACAAGGAGGCTATGAGATCCTTACAGGGAAAATGGGAAAATATGTGTTTGATAAACTCCAGACATGAGTTGCGGTGCTGCTGGCCATGAGTGCAATGTTAATGAATCTATAATGTATGTTAAATAAGGTATCTTTAAACAGAAACACACACAGAACAAGACTGTTAACTGATCAGTTAACAAAAATGTTGCAACCAGAGGATTACAGGAACCTAACCCAGTGTTTCCCCTAGGAGCAATACTTAATTGCTAAAGAAATTAGCTTCAGTATTCCCTAATTTATTGCTTGTGGCAGCTTTGTAAAACATAACTACTGTGAATAACAAGAATCAACTGTAGCTTAAACTCAGATGGCTCTCATTTAGAACTTCTTTCTACCTCCTAATTAGCCCATTATTATACATGGCTTTATATTCTAACTATTGGTATTATACCGCCTAGCTCTTTGTTGTGTACTTTTTAATAAATAAGAAAATAATACCAAAAAAAAGGGCTGGGCACAGTGGCTTACACCTATAATCCCAGCACTTTGGGGGTCTGAGGCCGGTGGATCACCTGAGGTCAGGAGTTCAAGACCAGCCTGACCAACATGGTGAAACCCCGTCTCTACTAAAGATACAAAAATTAGCCAGGCATGGTGGCGGATGCCTGTAATCCCAGCTACTTGGGAGGCTGAGGCAGGAGAATCGCTTGAACCCGGGAGGCAGAGGTTGCAGTGAGTCAAGATTGTACCGTTGCCAGCCTGGGCAACAAAAGCAAAACTCCATCTCAAAATTAAAAAAAAAAAAAGAGTTTTACACACTACTTCTTGGGCAGACCCACACATTCCTTTGGAGTGTTACTCATAATACCTGATCTATGCAGAATCAGCGAATTCAAAGCTCTGGTATTTTAGAAAAGGACAGCTTCCGCCTGTTATGTTTCTTTCAGGAGTTTTAGACCTGGTGATACTGCGGCAGCATGACCTTGTGTGAACTCTTGCACACTCAGAATTTTGGCTGTGGCATTTACCGGATGGTTTTCAGCTCTTTATCACCAGATTCCTCTGCTCTGCCATGCATGGGACAATAGTACCAACCTACCATGTGGCATGTCCATTTGATTATCCACAGATACGATCGACATAACTTGCCTCAAGTGGGACCGCCTGCTCCTTGAATATCCCTCACTTGTCTCACTGCAAGTCGAATCAGCTTTCTGATTTTCATTTAGAGTCATAAATAAATATTCATTTAACCAAAGGATCGCAAAAGCCTCTGTGCTGATCCAGATGCAGGCCCCCTCTGCTCTATCCATCTTGCAAGTTGCTGTCAGATCATGGCATTCATCACCACATCACCTAAACCCATTTCTGTGGGATCAAATCCAGATGGCTCACCCTAGCACACAAGGCAGGCCTTTGGAAGCTCAGCCCACCCCACCTACTTTTCCGGTTTCATTTTCCAGTAGGCTAAACTCTCCACACACCTCTGCACAGGCCTGCATATCCCCTCTCAGAGACTAGCTCACTTGTTTCCTATCTGAAAGGCCCTTTCTTTTCCTCTCTGCTGTGTAAACCACACACACACTTCCACCTGGATCCAAGTCCCACTTGTCTTGACTGCTCCTGTGTTTGTCCCTTGACTGGACTCCTACAGGACCTGTCATCTGTCTCGCTGTTCATCCTTTCCTTACATTTTCTGTGTCGTCATCTCAATTCTGCTATGCAAGTTCCTAAAAGGCAGGATTTCATACATTTCTAACTCTCCAGCACAGGGCTGTGTGCAGATTTTTGGATGAAAGTATAAACCTTTTCACTCAACCTGGTTCAATACTTGAACTCATTCACTGCACCACAAATGAACCACCAACTGTATTAGTTGCTTTCTTCAAATAAAATAATTGGTCAGAGAGGATGTAGCCAGCCTCCCAGTACCACTGGTACTGATGCATTCAGGAAAATGTCTGTGCATGCTGGAGAGATGGGACTATTTGAAAACAGGAATAGCAGAATTCTTCACAGTGCCAGGACCACAGCAGATGCTCAATAACACATTGGTTAAAAGAATGATGTAAGATGTTTTGAGCTCAATTCTTTTGTGTGTAAATATCTCATCGATGACACAAGCCACATGGCATACCTCTGTCCACTACCTCCCAAATAACCGGCTTTTGGTCATTCCCCAAGTGCCCTCCAGGAGGAACCTACATCGACCACTGTACCACATGTCTTGAGAGAGAAGAGGATGTTGACATGGGTGCCGTTGGACACTCCTCGGCAGGAGGTGTTGGTCAGGAAGAGCTCCAGGCCACCCACCAGCTCCCTGGGGATGTTCACTTCAATGGCATTTGATTTGCACAACACAGGGACTGCAGAGAAAAGGGGCCACTGTTAGAGCCAGGAAACCTGAATCGGGAGGAAGGCTTTTAGGAGAAATAATTTCACCCTCACACAACCCAAGCTTTTTGTTCCATCCCCAAGGAAATCAGAGGGGCTGAAAACAAGTTGGTGAATAAAACCACTATTCCTAACTCCCAAGATTATGGTGAAATAATGTCCCTCAAATATATGGTTCCCTGAATTAGGAAATACCAGGTTCGACTTTCAATTCACCAAACATTGGTTTCGAAGTGTAGACAGCATAACTCTGTGAACTGAAACACCTAAGATATTAACTTTCAGCACAAACACAATTTATTAGCAACACAGAAAAAGTGCTGCTTTGATCTAGGCCTAAGGTACATAACGATACTGCTGTGACTTTACCATTAATTACTGCCTCGTAAAACAGAGACAATAAAAACAGTGTTAGTGCACTTGGGAAAGGCTTCCAAATTGTCCTTGCATTGCTCAGGAAACCATAAACTCTGACTATAAATTTCACCACTTTACCTTAATATAAAAAAGATTGCTTTTCCTTAGCATTCCCAGGTTCTTCTCTAGACTCTGCAAGTATCCTGAAAAGAATACTTGAGTTCTGTCAGAGTCCAATACATGAAGACATATCATAACAATGGTATTGTGCAAAGAAATCAGAAATAGGTGCCCATTACATATTTGTTATATGAATGAATGAATATTCTGGACATCAAGAACTAGATTTCCAGGCCAGGTGCGATGGCTTATGTCTGTAATCCCAACACTTTGGGAAGCCAAGGAGGGCGGCTCACTTGAGGTCAGGAGTTCGAGACCAGACTGGCCAACATGGTGAAACCCCGCCTCTACTAAAAATACAAAAATTAGCCAGGCATGGTGGCACACGCCTGTAATCCCAGCTACTCAGGAGGCTGAGGCAGGAGAATCACTTAAACCCAGGAGGTGGAGGTTGCAGTGAGCTGAGATCACATCACTTCACACTCCACCTGAGCAACAGAGTGAGACTCTGCCAAAAAAAAAAAAGAAAAGAAAAAAGAAAAAAAAGAATTAGATTTCCAGAAAATAATTCTCAGAGGATTGTTAACCCTCATATCCTAAGTGTAGGGAGAAGAATATGTTCCTCAGGCCTTTCAACTGAGTTCACTTAGTTTCAACCCTGTTAGAAAAGATAGGAGATGTATCAATGTCTTATGCTTCCATATTGAGTATTAGTCATACAACTAACCATAGAAAGCAGTCAAAAATCAAAGGTAAACAGCAAAGGAAAGTTAAGTTTTTGGTAATCTTTTCTTAGAGATCTTCTCTGTTAAATGATTCCAGAGTGATGATTCAGCAATACACACTGCTCGAAGAGCCATTGTTCTAAAAGATGAGAACCCTGACACACTTGGGGGAGGAAGACAAAGAGCTTTGGGAGAGGAAGAAGTGTAATCAGAGTAGAGACAAGTCCCCCTGCCCCATGTACTACCTTGGCAAGTGTGGTTATCCTCAGACAGCACCAGGCCCCGGGGACATTCACACTGGTAGCCTTTCTCAGATCCAAGGCAAGAGTGGCTGCAGCCACCATTGTTATTGTGGCATCCTTCAATGTCTGCAGTAGAAACCAACAGAAAAGGGAATAATCTCGTAACCCTCTACCCCAAGAATTCTGGCACTTTGCATCAGGGATTATACTTAACTTATGGCAGCATCCCTGGTGCCTAACCTAGTGACTGGACATTCGGGCAAGACCTCAAGGAATGTTTATGAAATATCATAGCTACAAAGAGCAATCTTCCAACATCCATAACTCTACCCAATTAAGCTGGTCAGGAATTTTGTAGCATGTCCTTCAGGTTGGGTTTGTCTGATGTTTTTCTCATGGTTAGCCTGGGGTTATGAGTTTTTAGGACTAGGACCCAAAAGTCATTTCTTATTTGCTGTAACATTTAATCTACCCAATTTGACATTTTATAGAGCATTATTGATGTAAAAGAGACTGATGGAATATGAATTCACCTGAACTGGCTGGATGGATCTGACTTATTGTGGACTGGCTGGGTCACCTGGCCCTCTCCTCAAATATTTAGGACAAGAGCACTGGGGGTAAAGGGCTTTGGGCTGATAGCACACTATAAAAAGGAGGCCTGGACAACATGCTGAGTCCATTCAACCAAACCCTTGGTGATGGTCCTTTCACAGGATGGTTTTGTTTAATTTTCCTTTTTTAATGTTTTACATATTCAAAAAGCAAACTCAAGCCAAATGGACAAAAAGGAAAAATATTCCATTGAAAACAAAAGAATCTACAAGGTGATTTCAAATTTAACAGAGAAAAAAAAATGACCTTTGTGGGACTTGGACATTATCTTCTAGGTCAGAGGTTGTCAAATTCTAATCTGCACACATTATTACAAATAAAGTTTTATTGGCACATAGCCATGTGCATTCATTTACCTTCATGGCTGCTTTCTCACTACAAGAACAGAGTTGAGTAGTTTCTACAGATTCTGTATGGTCCACAAAGCCTAAAGTATTTACCATCTGACCTTTGGAGAAAAGTTTGCTGACCCCTGTTCTAGGTTAAAGTAAAGAAAGGGGATGTTTTCAAAACATCTGAGACACTCAGGTAAAGAGAAAAGCTGATTTCCAGTTATAGCTATAACTCTCTCAGTTCAATAATAGTTTTTAAAAAGCAGTTATTTGGAACATCAATAAATTAACTTAGGATGAATTAGTTTTTGTGAAATGTATGTAGAGAAAAATATGGCAATGAATTACTCTTTGCAACACTTAAGAGATTAATACCAGTTTATACATCTGTATTTTTTTTTGTTTTTTGTTTTTGTATTTTTAGTAGAGACAGGATTTCACTGTGTTAGCCAGGATGGTCTCGATCTCCTGACCTTGTGATCTACCCGCCTCGGCCTCCCAAAGTGTTGGGATTACAGGCGTGAGCCACCGCACCCGGCCATTATACATCTGTGTATTTTTAAAAGATAAAAGCACACCTAGAGGCTTTTGAAATGGCTGAAGATTATATATAATACTATAGAAGAAAGCACAAAAATATGCTATAAGATGTTAAAATGAACATTAATAGCACTTTTTTTCCGTAAAAATTACCTTCCTTAAGTCATTTTATTTCTCTGAGTCACAATTTCAATATCTGTAAAATGAAGAGGTTGTACTAAATGTTCATTCAGGATATTTCCAGGTCTAAAAATACAAAATACAAAATAAACTGAAAATTTAAATTAGCTTAAAATATTTAAGTCTCTCAGGAAGATATACCAAAATGTTTAGAATGGATATATCTGGCAAATGGATTGTGGGTCATTTAAATTATTTTCTCTTGCTCCTCTATATTTTCTTCTACACTTTTATGATAAAACAAAACAGGTCAGGTGCGGTAGCTCACACCTATAATCCCAGCCCTTTGGGAGGCCAAGGCAGGTGGATCGTGTGAGGTCAGGAGTTCAAAACAGCCTGGCCAACATGGTGAAAGAACACGAGGTCAGGAGATCGAGACCATCCTGGCTAACATGGTGAAACCCCATCTCTACTAAAAATACAAAAAAAATTAGCAGGGCATGGTGGAAGTCGCCTATAATCCCAGCTACTGGGGAGGTTGAGGCAGGAGAATCGCTTGACCTGGGAGGCAGAGGTTGCTGTGAGCTGAGATTGCCCCACCACACTGTAGCTTGGGTGACAAAGTGAGACTCTGTCTCAAAAAAAAAAAAATTAATAATAATAAATACAAAATAAGTAAAACAAAACAATAAAAATTACTTAAAAACTAACAAGAGCTGAATTAATGCAGGAACAGAAAAATACTGCATGTTCTCACTTGTAAGTGAGAGCTAAACAATGGGTACACACAGACATAAAGATGGGACAAATACAAACTATATAAAAAGAGACACAGGGAGCCTGGCACAGTGGCTCACACCTGTAACCCCAGCACTTTGGGAAACTGAGGCAGGTGGATTGCTTGAGCTCAGGAGTTCGAGACCAGCCTGGCCAACATGGTGAAACCCTGTTTCTATAAAAATACAAAAACTAGCTTGGTGTGGTGGTACACGCCTGTAGTCCCAGCTTCTTGAGAGGCTGAGGTGGGAGGATCACCTTAGCCCAGGCAGGTGGAAGCTACAGTGAGCCAAGATGGTACCACTGTACTCTAGCCTGGGTGACAGAGTGAGACCTTATCTAAAAAAAAAAAAAAAAAAAAAAGACACTGGGAACTCCAAAAGGTAGGAGGAGGGAGCAAGGTGAGGGTTGAAAAACTACCTATTGGGTACTACATTCACCATTTGGGTGATGGGCTCAATAGAAACCCAAACCCAGCATTAAGCAATATATCCATGTAACAAACCTGTGCATGTAGCCCCTGAATCTAAAAAAAAAAAAAAAAATTAAAAAGAGCCTTTTTTTAAAAAAAAAAAGAACATATAATTATCAAATAGCTTAGCTAAAGAAACATATATGTTTGGACTATCAATAAAACTTAAGGGTTATAAACAGGAATATTAATCCTAAAGTATAACTCACACTTAATTTTCATCTTCGGCTAAAATATTTTTTCAGTTATGGTTATTAGGTTTTAAGATTATATAAGGGAGGATTAACTGCAATCTTTCCAATAAAGTACTCATAAATAATTACAAATGTTTTTATGGAACATTTTATTAATATTCAAATATACAAAGATTATTACATAAAATAATTAAGAATTAAGGAGGACTCTGGATACTACGCCTATTCAATAAAGTTTAAAATATGTTTAGACTTATTATAAGGAACAGTAATTTAATATTCTGGTTAATGGTCTCTCAGTTAATAATGCAAAGTTTGTTGCATGAAATAAAATATGGACAGTAGCCATAATTTTTCCTTTTGGGGTAGTATTTTTATTATTTTGAATATTGCTAGAATAAAGTGAACTTTTGTAACCAGTACCACAGCTCTATTATTCCACAAATTTAATTATCCTAAGGAACAAATATATGTCCTCTGTAAATAATAACAATTACACCATTTATCTCTCCATATAATCTGCAGGGTGTCATGAGAACTCTGACTTATTAAAGTAGAAGTGATGGGATTTTTTTTTTTAGCTGGAGTCTCTCTTTGTCACCCAGGCTGGAGTGCAGTGGCGCTATCTTGGCTCACTGCAACCTCCACCTCCCAGGTTCAAGTGATTCTTGTGCCTCAGCCACCTGAGTAGTTGGGATTACAGGCGCCCGCCACCACGCCCAGCTAATTTTTGTATTTTTAATAGAGACGGGGTTTTACCATGTTGGCCAGGCTGATCACGAACTCCTGACCTCAAGTGATCCACCCGCCACAGTCTCCCAAAGTACTGGGTATTACAGGCGTAAGCCACTATGCCTGGCCGAAGTGATGGAATTTTAGTTGTGATAATTTGCAAGGGTAAATGTGCCTTAGAGAAGGGATATTATCTAAGTTTCATATAATAATGGTAGGCAATTTCCATTTCAAATATTTGATATATATTATGAATTCTTTTTTATTAGTTATATAAATGTATAAAGTCCTATAAAATGTCTGCTATTAAAAATAGATCTAAAAGTAAAATAAAATAGATTATTTTATTTATCCCCCCAAACTGTATTCCTCTCCCATAAACACAAAGCATATGGGGAGGAGAGGAAATGGTTTCATGTAAACCAGTTTCTCAAACTTCCAAGATGATAAAAATCACCCGTGGAACTTGTTAAAAACACAAACTCGAAGTCCCCATCTTAGCTCCTCTGAAGCCAAGGCTCCAGGAGAGGGTCTGGGAGGGGCTAAGCGTAAAAGCCCCAGGTGCTTCTCAGCAGCAGGGAAGTTTGGGAAACACAGCTGTCGGCCAGTGGTTATGCTACTGCCTCTATTACCTGGCCAGTCCAGGTGTGCTCCTTGGACCAGCAGCATAGCTGACTCCTAGAACTTGTTTAAAAATGCAATATCTTGACCTGATCTCAGACCTACTAAATCAGAATCTGCATTTTGACAAGATCCTAAGTGATTCGTGGGCACATTAAAATTTGAGAAATACCAAATATCCACCCTCCTTTTTTTTTTGAGATATTTTCTCTCTGTTGCCCAGGCTGGAGTGCAGTGGCGCAATCATAGCTTAATGTAGCCTCAAACTCTTGGGCTCAAGTAATCCTACTGCCTCAGCCTTCTGAGTGGCTGGGACTACAAGCATGCACTACCATACCCAACTAATTTTTATTTTTTAATTTTCTGTAGAGATAGTGTCTTACTATGTTGCCCAGGCTGGTCTTAAACTCCTGGCCTCAAGTGATCCTCCCACTTCAGCCTCCCAAAGTGCTGTGATTTCAGGCATGAACCACTGCACCTGGCCAGAACACCCTATTTTTATTTCTCATATAAAAATGTGGCTTTCTGTCTCTTGCAAAATTCCCTCCTGTTAAATCTTAGAGACAAAATCAAAACTGAATTCTGTCCATAGCGTGAGTATTCTCAATGTTGATGAACGCCTTTTGTCATTTCTTTGCACAGCCAAACTGTTGCTCTCTTCGGACACTAAGGCAGTTTCCTGAACATCAGAGAATAAGCCAGTGGCTTCCTCTGGGCTCTTGATTTGGGTCCCTTCTTGCCCATTCTCACCTTCACAAGTCCTGCCATCACTTCTTAGCACACGGCCAACCCCACACTCACAGCGGTAGGAGTTTTTGAGGTTCACACAGATCTCACTGCAGCCACCATTGTTTTGCTCACATTCATTTTCATCTGCAGAAGAGAAACCACACTGTTTCTATACTGCTGAGTGATTCAGCCTTTTCCCAACCCCCCGGGCAGAATTTCCATATCTTTTCAGTTCCTGTTGATGCACCTTCCACCACCCAGCTCCCCCTCTGATCCAGTATCATCACTCCCATCCACCTGATCTCCTCAACCACGTTATTGGTTCATCTGCCCTTTGCTGAGTGGAAGGTACCTAATTGCTTGCCAATTACCTTCTCTTCAGGGAAAAACAATGGGAAAATGAAGTTCCTTTTGAGTCGTGGGTACACCTACTTATTTGTATTGGTGAATTTCACTTTCTTTAATGAGTTCCTGAGAAGTTGCTAAATACATACAAACTTATAAAGTAAATTGTTTTAAGTCATGAAAGGAGCTTCCATTACAGAAGGAAATAGCTGATAAAATATTTTGTAAGGCAATTTTCTTTTGTAACATGAACTATTACCCTCAAAATCTGTTTTTTAAATTAATATATTCTCACTCTGTACTTAAGCAATGATTGCTAACCTTTTTAAGAATCTGATGAAAGGTATGGACTCTTGAAAAAAAATGCACAGTTGGCAGCAAATGTCTATGCTTTTCTTTCTACAAACAAGGAAAAGGAAGCTTGGGAGCTAAATTTGTCATAGTCCTCAGAAATAACAGGCCTAGATAGGACATAAACCAAGGACTGGGGTTAAACACCCATGCGATGACAGGAGGCATGACCTTGGCCCCAGGAGAAGAGATAAGCTGTGACTGAAACCCTGCTTAAGTCTAGGACCCCAGAAGATGTATCCCCTCAATGAGATGGGGAGAACTTTGCCCAGTGGCCCAGGGAAGCAATAAGGAAACTCTGCCCAAGGCTCTAGGAGAAAGAAAAGCCTTCACAAACAATGGAAGCCCCAAGCCAGGGCTCTGCCATGGCTGAAGTACGGTTTTACACTTCCCACATGGTATGGGGAAACTTGAAGCTGAGAAATTGATGGAAAATTTGGCCTAGGTCTGATAAAGCATCTGTGATGCTGACAGGAGCATTTGAAAAAGTGCTCTGTGTAAAACTTCCTCAAACCAGGTGCTGTGGTTTGGATATTTGACCCCTCCAAATCTCATAGCGAGATTTTTCTTTTTTTTTTGAGACGGAGCCTCTGTCACCCAGACTGGAGTTCAGTGGTGTGATCTCTGCTCACTGCAACCCCTGCCTCCCAGGTTCAAGCGATACTCCTGCCTCAGACTTCCGAGTAGCTGGGATTACAGGCACGCACCACCACGCCCAGCTAATTTTTGTATTTTTAGTAGAGACAGGATTTCACCATGTTGGCCAGGCTGGTCATGAACTCCTGACCTCAAGTGATCCACCTGCCTTGGCCTCCCAAAGTGCTGGGATTACAGGCATGAGCCTCAGTGCCTGGCCTCATATTGAGATTTGATCTCGATGTTGGAGGTGAGGCCTAATGAGAGGTGTTCAGGTCTTGGAGGCAAGTCCCCTGTGAATGGCTTAGTGCTGTCTTTGCAGTAATAAGTGAGTTCTTGCTCTATTAGATTAGTTTCAGCGTGTTTAAAAGGAGCCTGCCACCTCCCCCTTCTCACTCTCACTTCCTGTCTTGCCATGAGATCTCTGCACACGCCAGCACCCTTCACCTTCCTCCATGAGTGGGAGCAGCCTGAGGCCCTCCCCAGATGCTTAGTCTCCCAGCCAGCAGAATCATAAACCAAATAAACCCATTTTCTTTATAAATTACCCAGCCTCAGGTATTCCTTTATAGCAACACTAAACAAAGATACCAGATGTCACGAGTGGTGTCCTACAGAAAAAACTACAACAGAAGATGGTCTGCCACAAGACACTTACATGAGGGATGATCCACTGTGAGAGAGCATCATCGTGATAATTAGAGGCTTTGAACTGGAGATAACAGAATTATCCAGAAAAATCCATAATACAAGTATTTAAAGAATTAGTAAAAAGATAAAAGAAAGGATAATAAGCAAAATAAAAGAAGTGTGTAAAAAGACAAGGCAGAACTGAAAACAAACAAACAGAACTTGTAGAAATGCAAAATGTTGATAATATTAAGAATCTTTATCAGGGCCCCTTCTTTCCCTTTCCTCATTATACTGCCTGGAAAGTAGATGGTTAGAGGCCCACAGCCTTCCTGGATGTAGACATGGTGACATCCGTGCTTGGGTAGGTCACTTAGAAGCCTCTATTCCAAGCCTGGACTGCTTATCTTGGACTGTAGCAGGACAAGCCGCAGACAAAACCCCTCAGACAGCGAGTTAAAGAAGGAAGGGCTTTATTCGGCCGGGAGCTCCGGCAAGACTCAGGTCTCCAACAACCGAGGTCCCCAAGTGAGCAATTCCTGTCCCTCTTAAGGGCTTACAACTCTAAGGGGGTCTGCGTGAGAGGGTCATGATCGATTGAGCAAGCAGCGGGTACGTGACTGGGGGCTGCAGGCACCAGTAATCAGAACAGAACAGAACAGGACAGGGATTTTCACAGTGCTTTTCCATACAATGCCTGGAATCTATAGATAACATAACCGTTTAGGTCAGGGGTTGATCTTTAACTACCAGGCCCAGGGCACAGCGCCGAGCTGTCTGCCTGTGGATTTCATTTCTGCCTTTTAGTTTTTACTTCTTCTTTTTTTGGAGGCAGAAATTAGGCATAAGACAATATGAGGGGTGGTCTCCTCCCTTAGGACTGATTTTTTTTTTTAATATGAGAGAGAAATAAACTTCTACTTATTTAACCCATCATTATTTGGGGTTTATTGTTATAGCCAATGAAGATACTCTATGCCCCAGCAGTTCCATTCTTATGGGTACCTGCTAGAGAAAATCTCACACATTGGGTAAGGTATCATTTTTATGTTAATTCTAAGAACACACAAAACAATGCTATCTATTGTTATGGGTACATACATAAATAATAAAAGCATTAAAATGGGATGAGAAGAACACATGCTAATTTCAAAACAATGATTACCCCTGGAGGGTGAGAGAAGAAAGCAGGATGGGGTGGGATGGCTTTATTGTATTTACAAAATTGTATTTAAATTAAAAGAAAAAGGGGGTTGGGCACGGTGGCTCACGCCTGTAATCCCAGCACTTTGGGAGGCCAAGGTGGGTGGATCACCTGAGGTCAGGAGCTCAAGACCAGCCTGGCTAACATGGTGAAACCCTGTCTCTACTAAAAATACAAAAGAATTAGCCAGGCATGGTGGTGGGCATCTGTAATCCTAGCTACTCTAGAGGCTGAGGCGGGAGAATCACTTGAACCTGGGAGGTGGAGGTTGCAGTGAGTCGAGATTGTGCCATTGCACTCCAGCCTGGGCAACAGGAGTGAAACTCCATCTCAAAAAAAAAGAAAAGAAAAACAAAAAGGAAGCAAAACTTAACTCTAGTTAAATCTAGGTACATGAGTGTCTGTTATATTATTTTCTTGTATGCTGCCTGAACAAATTATATAATTAAAAATAATTAAAATTATTACATTTAAATAGAAACTAAAGGAAAATTTACACATGCTCACAAACACAAAACACTGTCTACAATTTCAGAGGATTCACCATCTCCCTGAAGTCCCACAGACCCCACATAGGAACTTGGGGCTTTGATAGAAAAAGATTGTCTAAGATAAATTAAGGAAGAGATGTGAATGATATGCTACCTTTGATGTTTAAAAATGGCCAATAAGTAAACATATTGATATGATTTGGCTGTGTCTGCACCCAAATCTCACCTTGAATTATAATAATCCCCACGTGTAAAGGGTGGGGCCAGGTGGAGATAATTGAATCATGGGTGCAGTTTCCCCCACACTGTTCTCTTGGTAGTAAGTAAGTCTCACAAAATCCAATGGGGTTAAAAATGGGAGTTCCCCTACACATGCTCTCTTGCCTGCTGCCATGTAAGATGTGACTTTGCTTCTCATTCATCTTCTGCCATGATTGTGAGGCCTCCTCAGCAATGTGGAAGGGTGAGTCAATTACACTTCTTTCCTTTATAAATTTCCTTTATAAATCCAGGCTTGGGTATGCCTTTACTAGCAGCATGAGAACAGACTAATACACATATATATATTTACATTTTTAAATCTGACTGTAGAAACCCTGGAAGCACATATAAGAAAATAATACAACCGTTTCCTTGGGATGGAGTTGGGGAAGAGGGAAATGGGGCAAGAGGGTGACTGAGAGCTGGACAGTTTGCTGTATACTTTTTCATGTTGTTTAATTTGGGAACCATTTAAATGTATTACCTCTTCAAAAGTTATATTAAAACAAAAGCAAAGAAATGCATGAACAACTCCTGGCTTAAAATAAAGCCAAATATTTTTGAACAGAAATACATGAGGGTAGGCAGAGACTTCAGGAACCACTATTGCCCCTACCCCAAGGCATTTAGCATTAAATCACATACTCAAAATCAATCACACGAGATCCCTAACAACGCCTATGGCAGAGCCGAAACATGCTTCACAGGATGGTCAGTGGGGTTCATTTAGGAGGCTTTATTTATTGAAGTATTTATGTTTTGTTTTGTTTTGTTTTGTTTTGTTTTGTTTTTCAGAGACAGGGTCTTGCTCTTTCGCCCAGGCTGGAGTGCAGTGACACAATCAGAGCTGATGGCAGCCTTAAATTCCTGGGCTCAGGCAATCCACCTACCTCAGCTGAGACTACAGCTACTTTGGAAGGCTGCCACCATGTCTGGCTAATTTATTTTTATTTTATAGAGATGGGGTCTCACTATGTTGCCCAAGCTAGTCTTAAACTCGGCCTCAAGCAATCCTCTTGCTTCGTCCTCTCAAAGCGCTGGGATTACAGGCATGAGCCATTGCCCCTGGCTCATTTAGGAGACTGAAGAGCAAAAGCTTTTCTAAAACAAGAAGCTACTTGGGCCCAGGATGTCGAAGCTGCAATGAGCTGAGATCACACCACTGCACTCCAGCCTGGGCGACAGAGCAAGATCCTGTCTCAAAAACAAACAAACAAACAAACAAACAAAAACCAATAAGCCGTTTATGCTCCTTTCACCTTAATCTCCTACCTCAATCCTGACCTGTTACTGTTCTTCTTGGGGGACCAGGGTAGGGCAATCTTCCCTTTTCTCTCTAGACTTGTTTTAAATCTATTTGAGTCTGAATCCAAAAAGCTTCATAACATTAAAGAGAAAGAGAGATAATATTCAATCTTGGGGTTTTCATCTCTGTTCTCTTCTAGTTATAGACAACATAATATAAAATTCAAGAACTCTGGATTTCCTACAGACAATCTGACTCATCTTTCTTGCTACTCAGAACAACCAAAATTGTATCAGTGAAGCTAGAGGAGTAAGTCCTTAGATAATTCTAGACCAGTGCTGTTCAACAGAAATATAAAGCAAATTACATATTTAAAATTTTTTAGTAGTCATATTAAAATTTTTAAAAAATAAACTGGCGAAATTAAATTTAATAATATATTTTATATAACCCAATTATATGCAAAATATTTTCACTTTGATATATAACCAATATTAAAGATATTATTATTATTTTTAGAAACAGAGTCTCGTTCTGTCACCCAGTCTAGAGAGCAGTGGTATAACCATGGCTCACTGTAACCTTGAACTCCCAAGTTCAAGTGATCCTCCCACCTCAGCCTCCTGAGGAGCTGAGACTATGGGTACCTGCCATCATACCCACATAATTTTCATATTTTTTGTAGAGATGAGGTTTTTCTTTGTTGCCCAGGGTGGTCTCAAACTCCTGGGCTCAAGCCATCTGTCAGCCTCAGCCTCCCAAAGTGCTGGGATTACAGGTGCGAGCCACCGTGCGTGGCCAAACATCACTTTTAAAATTAAAATAAAATTAACATTCAGTTTTTCAGTCACACTAGCCACATTTCAAGTGCACCATGGCCATCTGTGGCTACCCTAGTGGAGGGCACAATTCTCCGCTGTCCCTAATCATGATACAAATTTGGCGTGGGGCTTTCGGTCCAGGCATAAACTAAAAAGCAAACACCATTCCAAGTGTTTGGAGACACACACTGGGAAAATGATGGTGCTCTGAGGCAGGAAGAGTTTTTGATTTGTCCTTTCGATCCTAATAGCCTGATTCTACCTTTGATGAGTTTCTTACCAAAGCATGTCTGCCTGTCAGGGCCTAGCACAGTTCCTGGAGCGCATGTGCACTCGCTGGTATCTGAGCAGCTGCCATGGCAGTCCTCGTCGCAGATGTCATAAAAATCTATGGAAGAATAAAGATTATCTTCATGAGAGCAGGAGACCAGAAGACACTCTTTCATTTTTTAGAGATGGTGCGGGGGGTCGGGGGGGGGGTGGTATCCCTATGTTGCCCAGGCTGGCCTCGAACCCCTGGGCTCAAGCAATCCTCTCACCTTGGCCTCCCAAGTAGCTGGCACTACAGGCATAAGCCACTGCATCCAGCTGACCCTCTTCTTGAGAGAGCCTCATAAGTGCAGCCTGGGGGATGAGTTTCCAGCCACCATCAAGGGAATCCTCATTGTTCAGGGTTTATATAAACCAATGGAAAACAACAAACTAGGGCATCTTCTGTCATCTAGATCAATGATTCCCAACTTCAGATCCACAGGCCCTTGAGTGGCCATAGAGTTTCTGCAAATCTAAAACCTCACCATACAAGAGCTATAGACTAAGAAAGTGTTATGTCCTACTCTTCTAGTGTTCTATTTAAAAAATGAATACAGACATTGACAGGATTAATAACACAGAAATTAAAAGTATTACTGACATAAAGTAGCTTCTTCCCACTGTATATCACTTAAAAAAATCAGTGGACACTAAACACAATCCAATCACATGGATGTCTGATTATCTATCTATCTATCATCTATCTATCTATCTATCTATCTATCTATCTATCTATCTATCTATCTATCTATCTATCTATCTTAAAAAGGGGTTCTCCATACTCAAAAGTTGGAAATCCACCATTTAGATAATCTAAATCAATGTTTCATTTTCTTTTTTTCTTTTTTTTTTTTTGAGTCAGAGTCTCACTCTGTCACCCAGGCTGGAGTGCAATGGCACGATTTTCGCCTCACCGCAACCTCCACCTCCCGGGTTCAAGCAATTCTCCTGCCTCAGCCTCCCGGGTAGCTGGGGTTACAGTTGCCTGCCACCACGCCTGGCTAATTTTTGTATTTCTAGTAGAGACAGGGTTTCACCATATTGGCCAGGCTGGTCTCTTGGCCAGGCTGGTCTTAAACTCCTGATCTTGCGATCCACCTGCCTCGGCCTCCCGAAGTGCTGGGATTACAGGCGTGAGCCACTGCGCCTGGCCCAATGTTTCATTTTCTAATGTTTTGTTTGAATGGAATTCAGACAAAATTAAAAAGAACTGATCAAAGTCATAGCTCCTTTCCCCTTCTATTTCTTCAGGAATTTTTCAGAAGTTCTAAGAAGAGATCTCAGAAATCAGAGGTATCTTTAGCCCCACATCAATGTTGTTCAGATTGAGATATAGTTGCCACTGTAACTGCATATCCTATAATTGGCACTTTTGGACTCCACCTGTGGCCTTGTTGGTGGAGAAAAAGAGCACAGGGAAGGTACTCACGACCACAGTAGACGTGGAAGCAGACGCTGGGCTTGGTCAGACGATACACATAGTAGCCTCCAGGGCAAGCCTTGACTTCCACCGTGGTGTTCCAGAGACAGCAGTTCCCATTGAAGCTGGCACAAGCCTGGCGTTGCACAATGCCGTCGCCTTCTAGGGGGTGGCTGCCATTGAGCCAGACAGGTGCGTGGGTTCCACAGTGGTTTTCTGGTATGCAGAAGGTAGGCATGGCATCTCCCGCCATGCCTGTGAAGTGGTACCACTCCCCATTCACATGGTTGTCACATAGAGGAGGACCTTGAGACTCATCCAACTGGTGGTCAGTGTTCCTCCAGGGCTCATTCAGGCTGATGTAAGCAGAACAAGGATCTAGGGCTGGAAATGAAAAAGATACCTCAGAGTACCTGGAGTGTTTCGGATCACACCACCAACAGCCCAAGTCCAACTTCTTGGTCTTGCATTTGGACATTTTTGAATTCCAGAGAGAAATTAGTTAAGGTCACAAAAAAATAGCTGTTTAAGGTTCCTCAGGTTGATTTAAACATGTTGCATAAATGCCCTTTTCAAAAGTATTTCAAACCTAAAGTTAAGTGTTAGCATTGAACTGAATTTTTATCCAGAGTAATTATTTGATAGAAGGATAGTTGATCAGACCAAGGGAGGTTAGGATTAAAGACTCACTGAACTCTGCACGAGTCAGACCACACTCTGAGTATTTTGTTCATACATGGAGACTGTATTATTATTATTTTTGAAACAGGGTTTGGCTCTGTCGCCCAGGCTGGAGTGCAGTGGTACAACCATGGCTCACTGCAACCTCCGCCTCCTGGGCTCAAGTGATCCTCCCCACCCAGCCTCTGAAGTAGCTGGGACCACAAGCGTATGCCACCACACCTGGCTAATTTTTTTTTTTTTGGTAGAGATAGGGTTTTGGCATCTTGCCCAGGCTGGTTTTGAACTCCTGGGCTCAAGTGATCCTCCTGCCTCAGCCTCCCAAACTGTTGGGATTACAGGCATGAATCTGGCACTCGGCCGGAGACTGTATTTTATGAAAGTAATTGACAAATTTGTTCAGAGAAAGTTGAACAGACTTAGAAGGGGTCCTAAAAATTATTTACAGGAGAAGTTGAGAACTATCATTTTGAAAAAAGAAGACGGAAGAAAATGCATATTAGTTTTAAAAAATCTGGAATAGGCGTGTGAAAGAGGAATTAGCTATTCTGTTACAAGAACAAGAATGAATTATGGGAAAGCACGTTTCAGTTCAGCTATCCAGTCATGGAGAGGCTGTGTCACAGTGCAGTTAGCTTCCAATCCTTGGAAATTTTCAAAAAAGTATTTGGCTGGCCATTTGTAAAGATTATAGGTGGAATTTTGCATTATTAGAAAGTTTGACTTGATCAGGAATGTGTAAAACCTCATTCCACTGAAAAGAAAAAGGCCTCGGGCACATGTCACCTACTTTGAAATACAGAGTATACTAGCATGTTGTTACCAGAAATATTCTCAAAGTGAATTTTGGTATATATTTTACCAGCTTATTGAAAATACCAAGAACTTTGTGTATTCACAGTTAACCATGGCATTACTATCCTAGCTGTCATATAGCCAAGTTTCTCAGGCATACATATTTAGTGCATAAATTACAAGGACAAATATCTCAACCAAAACATTTTATTGTATGTCATGAAAACATTGGAAAACAATATTTTGGCCAGGCACAGTGGCTCACACCTGTAATCCCAGCACTTTGGGGGGCCGAGGCGGGTGGATCACCTGAGGTCAGGAGTTCGAGACCAGCCTGGTCAACATGGTGAAACCCCACCCCTACTAAAAATACAGAAATTAGCTGGGCGTGGTGGCATGTGCCTGTAATCCCAGCTACTTGGGAGGCTGAGGCAGGAGAATTGCTTGAACCCGGAAGGTGGAGGTTGCAGGGAGCCAAGACCACACCATTGCATTCCAGCCTGGGCAAGAGAGTGAAACTTCGTCTCATAAATAAACAAACAAATAAATAAATAAATAGAAAAACAACATTTTAATGACTAAAGAACCAATATCTCCAATATTCTCATTGCTCCCCTTAACTCCAGGGAAACTAATTGATGAATCAACATAGGTAAATTGTCCTTATGAAGAATCTATGAAACCAAGAAATTCTAGAAAGGAACATTGGCCAGAGAGTACTATATTATCCTTCTTAATGCACATGAGGTTGACTTACGTAACTGATATCATAGGCAGGAAATTCACATTAGGGCCAATACATTTTGTGGGCAGGGAATTCAGTATTAGCAAATACTGCACAAAAATTAAATATGAATGGGCCATGATCACCAAATCTAACTTGTCTAGAAAATACTTTAGATTTTTCCAATCTACCTATCCACAATTCAAAGTTAAGTTTACTCTCTAAACTTCAGTCACATGTAGAGAAAAGTGTAGCCCACTGCTAATGGCCTCCAAGAAAATATGACAATGTAAGACAAGAAATAAGTGGGATAATGCATTTTCTGGAAATAACACGCAGGGTTGCAAATGGCAGAAACAACCCTCTTTCTTTAAAATGCCCGTTATGTATCTCGGCTGAACCCTAGACCATAATCCTTTGAGGGGAAGAAATATCCTCAGATTCTTTTTCCCATCAAAAGGGACAAATTTCTTCCTCCTTTGCTCTCCCAGCTGTGACTTTTTCTTACAAATAAGGTTTCCAGAGCAGTTTCACAGGTGATTACAGAGTCATAGAAATATTTGATTCCTCTCCCTGGCTCTAATTTTATAAGAAATGGTTAGATACTTAACTTTTAATCGCTTCTACAGAAACTCCTAAACCTCTCTCAGTAACTATTTCCTTATTTATAAAGTTTTTCCTTCAAGTTAAATGTCATTTCTTGGGCTGTTTGCTAAAAGTTCACTTCCTCCCCTGCTGTAGGGGAGATAGGGTATGAGGAGGAAAAGTTTATCTACCATCTTCTATAACTAATTAAATAATACATATATATTTTTAAAAGTTAACCATCCAATACTTTCTGACATTTAACGTACCCATCCCACTCTACCCCCTTTTAAGGCAGCAATCCAATCTAATAATCTGGCCACTGGTCTTATATCCTGTTTTTAATCTCAGCGTGAAGCCCAGAATCTGGTATTGCGCACATTCATCCTAAAATGCTGATCTATACATCTCAGTGCGAAGGCTTCAAAAAGAACAGCTTCCTGGCCTGCCAGAAGCTCCTCAATGGTTTGCTAAGATGCCCACTTGCCAGCTGCCCCTCTGGTGTCTTCCACCAGGACCACGCAGGGCCAAGGGCAGGGAACCATGTCTGCGTCCCCACCCTTTCGCCCCAGGGTTGAGTCCTCCAACCCTCCAGGTCCTATCCGGCAGACAGCCGCCCCTGAATCACAGCCCCTTTTCGACCCTGTGCCTCAGCTTGGTCGGGAAGTGCCCCTCCTTTCCTGCTCCATCCTCTTCCATCCTCCTCCCTCATCACCCCACTTTGCTTCCCCCTTTCTCATCCCTTCTTTTCCTCTTCTCTCACTTCCCCTGTCCTCTCAAGGCAAACACCAGCTCTAGTTCCCAAAGTTCCCCCTTTATCATGCTTCTGGCATTGAGCCAAATACCATCCTTGAGGAGCTGGGGGTTGGAGGAAAAGATCTGGGAAGGGCGATGGTATATGGAAAGAATGGGGAATACAGGAGGTACTAGAGGGAGAATAGGTAAGGAGAAGGGTGGGAAGAAAGGGGAGTGGAGATTTTCGGGAGGACAACTTTCTGAGCGACCTTAGGTTAGTTATTGGCAGCAGATAGGGGGTGATTAATGACAGGTAGCTCAAGCATATTTTTTGGAATAGTTTTGGATTTACAGCATAATTGAGATGATAGGACAAAGAGATCCCACATACCCCACACCCAGTTTCCCTTGTTATGACACGTTACCTTTAGCCATACATTTACCACACATTGGCATGGTACCTTTGTCACATTAATGACCCACTATTGATACCTGATTATTAACTCAAGTCCACATTTATTCAGATTTCCTTAGTTTCCACCCATATCTTTCTGTTCCAGGATCCCACATTACCTTTAGGTGTCAGGTCTCCTTAGGGTCTCAAACCACCATTTTTATTTTTATTTTATTTTTTTTGAGATGGAGTCTCCCTCTGTTGCCCAGGCTGGAGTGCAGTGGTTCGATCTCGGCTCACTGCAACCTCCACATCCCGAGTTCAAGTGATTCTCCCGCCTCAGCCTCCCAAGTAGCTGGAATTACAGGCATGCAACACTATGACCATCTAATTTTTTTGTGTGTATGTATTTTTAGTAGAGACGGAGTTTCACCATGTTGGCCAGGCTGGTCTTGAACTCCTGACCTCAGGTGATCCACCCGCCTTGGCCTCTCAAATGCTGGCATTACAGGTGTGAGCCACCGTGCCTGGCCACAAGCCTATTTTTAATGTGTATCCTTTCAGGTACTAGAGCAACCATGAAGAAATAAGCCAGGGTCAATTAGATACTGAGCTACTCAAAAGTGTCAAGAAGGATGGTTGTCTCCATCTCACCCCCACCCTCTGTTCCAGTTAGTACTCACATTCTACTAGAAAAAGATGCAAGAGAGAAATCTGTTAGTAACTGGAATTGAAACTTTTCTTTGCCTGATTGGCCAGTTTTGCACCAAGCCTGAGGAGGGAGACAATTTAAGACTCACTCGATCTGTGCAAAAAGTCTTATTTTCTGACATAAAGACTAATGAGTTTGGTTTCTCCAGATCTGTGCCCCCCATGGCAACAGAGCTTTCAGTCCCTTGCCTTCATTAAAGAAAAATTCTATGCTCAACTTTAATTTTTTTTTTTTTTTGGCTCTTCAAGTTGGAACTATAAAGTGCCTAGAACACAAAGAAGATAGAATTATTTTTACACATACTCCAGGAACTCTTTAGCTAGTGAAAGCTGTGGGATATGGCAGATCCATGGAAATTTTGGAGTTCAGGCAAGAGGCTAAATGGAACATGTAACAGAAATTCTCGGGAAATCTATTTTCAAGGATTATCAGGGACTTTTCTTATAAGATTCTAGAGCTAGCATTTAAGGTACTGGAATCTAGTTCTTAATCATCTGTACATTATAGCAAATTGTCACAACAAAAAGTGCATTGTGCCAAGTTCTTGACATGAGACTCACCCACGGGTGACACGGAGGTGCCTGTGATGAAGAGGCAGGTGAGAAGCAGGAATGGAGGCATCCTTCTGGACCAACTGCCAGAAACACTGGAAAATTCTCTTAATACTGGTGTTCCTTTGTCCCCTTCTCTTTCAAGCACTTTTTTTTTTAAGGCCTCTAGGCTCTCACGAGAAAGACTTTATCAGCACTGGTAGGGGCTTTATCAGAGGAAGAGGATGAGGATGAGTGGGATAAGGTGTCCACAGCTCTGGCCTTGGCCCCAGAGAGAAGCACTGCTTTACACTGTCAACAGCGTTCCTTTATTAATAGTTTTCTTTAGGAAAAAAAAAAAACACAACTCACAATCCCTCATCCTCCTATTGTTTTCTCTCAAGAATTCCCTGCAATGAAACCCCAGTATCTTATCCAGAAGGGAATTCTAAATGAGGGACATCCCTTCACGTCAAATTCTTGCTTTGTGACTTCTAGGAATTGATTTCACAATGTTGCAGCCATAGCACTGCACACTAAACGAGAATGGATGAAGCCAAATCACTGCAACTGTCTTGGTCAGATGGTTGAGGAGCTTATAATAGCACACAAAACAAAGTAGTAAGGACAGGTATGAGACAAGGACAGTATTCTCTTGAAATAAGCTCCTGAGTTTGTTTTATTATGGTCTTTGGCCTCAAAACTTCTGAAAGAAACAAGGTTTAAATTGTGTTTTTACTAATTCAAGCAGCAATACCTCATATTTTTATTGTGTTTACTCCCAAAATTAAAAAATGGTTTAATGTTATTTATTTCACTAGTTCTCACATTAAGATGGGGTAGGAGCTTAAAATTAGAAACTACTCATTAAATTAACACTCTGGAAAATTAAATGTCAAAATTTCCTGAAGTTTCACTTTTAGACAAAGGAGAGAAAATGTGCTTCTTAGCACAGTTTTTTTTTTTCAGACGGAGTCTTACTCTGTCGCTTAGGCTGGAGTGCAGTGGTGTGATCTCGGCTCATTGCAAGCTTCGCCTCCTGGGTTCACGCCATTCTCCTGCATCAGCCTCCCAAGTAACTGGGACTATAGGCGCCCACCACCACGCCCAGCTAATTTTTTTGTATTTTTAGTAGAGACAGGGTTTCACTGTGTTAGCCAGGATGGTCTCGATCTCCTGACCTCGTGATCCGCCTGCCTTGGCCTCCCAAAGTGCTGGGATTACAGGTGTGAGCCACCGAGCTCGGGCAATCACTGGTTTTTGACAATGACAAAAGTACACATGGTCTCCAGAAGCACAGGGTTTATGGTCAGGCAAGGGGTTTCCATTGATCTAAAATTGTAGTTAGCTACTTTATTACTAACATCAGTGGGACACAGGCAATTTGACCATTAACTTATTAAGTTGTGGTTTGATGGCAGCAATGGATGACTCTGCTGTCTCATTGCAGGATAGTGTTGCTAAGTATCAGTGCTTTAAACAGAAAAAACAATCCCCCACAACTTCCTGCGCCTAGGAAGCCATCTGAGGGCTTCATATGTGTTGCAGAGAAACAGAGGACGTGTGCATGAGATAAACCCAGACTTGTTGCCAGGATTGATTGCTGGAGTCAAGGACTTTCACCAGATAGCCTTTGGTTCTGTAAACAAGAATTCCCAGGATGGTAAGATTTTTTTTCCCCCTTATTTCTATTTTTTCCTTTTTAGTTGACCCGCCCTTTCATTTTTTACTTTTTATGATGAAAAATTTCAAATATATATACAAAAGTATAAAGAACAATAATGAACACTCAGCTATAATAATTACTAACATTCTATCAATCTAATTTCATTTACATACCATTTACATACCAGTATGCATTTCTAACACATTGTATTTTTTTACATAATCATGATGCTTTTATTACAACTATGAAAATTAGTAATAATTCCTTAACTCATATCCAATCCATATTTAAATTGCTCCAATAGTTCCAAATATTCCTTTTATTGCTGGGTTGAGTCAGGATTCAAACAAGATTTATATATTGCATTTTGATTGTCACTTAAGTTTATTTTTATCGGCTGGGTGCAGTGGCTCACACCTGTAATCCCAGCACTTTGGGAGGCCAAGGTGGGGGGATCACCTGAGGTCAGGAGTTCGAGACCAGGCCGGCCAACATGGTGAAACCCCATCTCTATTAAAAATGCAAAACTAGCCAAGGGTGATGGTGCACGTCTGTAATCCCAGCTTCTTGGGAGGCTGAGACAGGAAAATCACTTGAACCTGGGAGGCAGAGGTTACAGTGAGCCGAGATTGTGCCACTGGACTCCAGCCTAGGCAACAGAGGGAGACTCCGTTTCAAAAATATATATATATATATTTTTATCCATGATGGTCTTCCCCCCTTCCTTCCATCTGTTGAAGAAACCCCATCATTTGTCCTACAGAATGTTCCACGTTTTGGGTTTGGTGAATTGCTTCTTTGTGGTGTCTTGTAGTCTTTCCTCCCCCATATTTAATGTTAATGCTTGTTCATATGTTATAATTTTTCTAAATTATGTGCTATTAGAATTTAAAAACAAAAATACTCTGGTGACATTGAGAGAATTTAATGTACAGAAGGCAATGCTAGAAATAGACCAGTTACGAAGAGGATAAATCAGTCTAGGATACATCTGAGCTAGAGTAACAATTTGAGAGCTACCAACATATAAATGGTAATTTAAATAGGGGAGAGGGGTGAGATCACACCCATGGAAAATGGGGTCCAAGATGGAACCTTGGGGAAGCCTAATATCACAGATGTGGGCAGAGGAATAGGACGCTGTAAAGGAGACCAAGAAGTAGTCACAGATTTACGAAAGGAAACCCAAGGGTGGAGTCACAGGAGCTGAAGTTCAAGGAGGAGGGGTTGCTCAGTGAATGATGCATTTATAAAATATTAACATTTATCAAATAAGTATTTTTTTTTTTTTTAGACAGGGTCTCACTCTATAACCCAGGGTGGAGTGCAGTGGCGCGATCTCAGCTCACTGCAGTCTCTGCCTGCGGGGTTCAAATGATTCTCCTGCCTCAGCCACCCAAGTAGCTGGGATTACAGGTGTGCACCACCACGTCCGGCTAATTTTTGTATTTTTAGTAGAGATGGGGTTTTGCCATGTTGCCCAGGCTGGTCTCGAACTCCTGAACTCAAGCTATCCACCCACCTTGGCATCCCAAAGTGCTGGGATTACAGGCAAAGTAGGTAATCTTATATTCAGTAGGATTCATTAAAAATAACTTACACATTTATCCTAAGGAAATATCACAAGCGCACCATGGGAAATAAGGAGCTTGGACTCATTTGGGAGAGCAACAAACAAACATTGGCAGTGATAAAACTGAATTAAAACTCTGAAGAGTTTCGGTGAAACTGAGCTCTAAAATCTAAGAAGTCCCATTTTTCTGTGAAATCTTTCCAGATAGATTTAAAAAGTCAACCTATTTGTATTTGTTTTTGAAAGCATCCACCATGTGCTTACTACTGCACCCTGACAAGCAGGATACCACATTAGTGTTAACATCACCTCTGGTTACATCTTTTCTACTCACCAGTCACCATGCTCAGCAGTCCTCCAGCCACTTAGTCTGGTACTTGACCACAGGATGCACTGAGGAGTTGTGACGTAGGCGCCATCTCTGAGCCTCAGTTCCTTTCTCTTTAAAGTGATGGTTCTCATCAGAATCACCAGGAGGGCTTGTTGAACACTTGGCTCCACTCCTAGTTTCTGATCCAAAGGGGACCGGAGAACTTGCATTTCTAACAGCTCCAAGAGATGACATGCTGCTGCTCTGGGGACCATGTTCTGAGAACCCTTCTACTTTTTCCACCTCTAAAGTCTATGCTTCCTCAGCAAAACTGCATTACTTACACTCAGTAATAGATTTGACACTATCATTATTTGCCTCTAATCCACTATGCTTTTTTTTCTCTATTGTGGTAAAATATACATAAAATCTATCATTTTAACCACTTAAGTGTACAGTTCAGTGGCATTAGGTACATTCACATCGTTGGGCAACCATCACCACCACCCACCTCCAAAACTTTGTCATCTTCCCAAACTGAAACTCTGTATGCATTAAACAATAACTTGCCATTCTTCCCTCCCTCATCCCTGGCAGCCACTATGTTACTTTGTATTTCTATGAATTTGACGAATCATGTAAGTGGAATCATACAGTAATTGTCCTTTTGTGACTAGCTTGATTCATTTAGCATGTGTCTTCAAGGCTCATCCTTGTTATGGCATGTGACCCAATTCCATTCTTGTATGGCTGAATAATAACCAGTTGTGTGCACACACCATGTTTTGTTTATCCATTCATTTGTTGGTGGACACTCAGGTTACTCCTGCCTTTTGGCTATGGTGAATAACGCTGCTATGAACATGTGTGTACACGTTTGTCCCTACTTTCAATTCTTTTGGACATATGCCCAGAAGTGGAATTGCTGGATCATATGGTAATTGTTTCACTTTCTGAGGAGCCACCATAGGAACCATTTTTCACAGGAGATGAACCATTTTACATTCCCACCAGGAGTACCAAGGGTTCCAATTTCTCACCAACGTTTTATTTTCTGCTTTTTCTGATAATAGCCATTCTGATGGGTGTAAAGTGGTATTTCATGGTAGTTTTACCTTTCCTTATTAGTGATGTTGAGCATCTTTTCATGTTTATTGGCCATTTATATATCTTCTTGGAGAACTGTCCAACTCCTTTGCCCATTTTTAAATAAGGTTTCCTTTGTTGTTCACTATACTTTAAGCTTGTCCTACCCATGGTTTGCAGGCCGCGTGCAGCTCAACACAAATTCGTAAACTTTCTGAAAACATTGAGGGTTTTTTGTGTTTTGTTTTAGCTCATCAGCTATCATTAGTGTTGGTGTATTTTATGTGTGGCCCAAGACAATTCTTCTTCTTCCAGTATGGTGCAGGGAAGCCAAAAGATTGGATACTCCTGCTTTAAACTTCAAATTGTAAGCTCCTTAAAGGCAGGAATCATGTTTTCATTTTCCTTAAAAAACCTAACCAAAACAAACACAACCCTGCAAAGCTTAACAGAATGTGTGAAGTATGTAGATACCATTTGTTGAATGCAAAAAACGACTTAATATTTTCAACCTTGTAAGAGTTGAAGAAAGGAGGAGGAAACACAAGAAGTGGCTCAATAGTCGAAGACAGGTTTATTTTGGGGAGTATTCTGGCTGATTTCAATCAGGAGCATTCTGTCTTACAGACTAAGGGTACTTAAGGGTTTAGCGAGGGAGAGCTTATTGCATGCTCGGAGTGTTTCTGGGTGGAGGAGAATTTTATTTCAAGGGTGGAATGTCTGTTCGGAGGGGAGGTTATCTCGGGGCTGGGATGTCTCTGGTCAGAGGGGGCTTTATCTCAGGGTTGGAAAGTTTCTGGTCTAAGGTGTCATTTATGGTTTATGGTCATGCTGACATTAGCCATTAGGCTGATGTTTTTTGGGCTGGATTTAGGCGGTTTTTAATTGGGAGAACTTAAAATGGCAGTGCTTGTCCAAGATGGCGATGCTCCTGCTCTGTCAAACCTTACCTTCTTACACTTTACATGGGGGTAAGGGTTGTCTGCGTTAGGCTGCTGTAAGCTGCCAGAAGGCAGGACCACAGCTACAGAGGCTCTTTGAACAGCACCTCATATTGCACTCCAGCAACCAGATATTTAATACAAGTTTTTAAATATGCCCGTGGTGATCTTGGCAGCATGTGATATTTCCTGTTTGGCTACCACTGTAAATTTGATACAAACTCTGAAAATAATGAATACTTAATTTTGGTGCATCTTTGAACAATTTTCTTGAGTCCAGGAGCCCATAGCACTGGGCAATCCAGGTGATCTGATACCACGGAGATTTTTCCTGTCAATCAGGAGATGAGGATTCAGGCTCACTGAGACTGCTGCTGCTGACTTTATTAACGGTTGTAGAGGTCACTCAACCTCTTGGTGGCTCTGGAAAATTAGGAAAATACTGATTATCTTAGGTTCAGGAAGAATTAGTGAAATGCCTATTTTTGAAATATAGGCTTAAGGAAGAGCTTAATTTGATAATGATATTTTTATAAAAATGAATTTTAGAAGTAAAAAACTTCCCACCTAGAATCACAGGAAATGTAGTTTTTCTGGTTTTGTTTTAAAGAATGAGATGCTATCGTTCAAAAATTGAATAAGTATTTATTGTTCCAGAAGGTACATTGCTTTTTATACATATTTCATAAATGATACAGGATTTTACACATGTTCAATAGTTTGCTATTTGTTTAAAGAACTTTTCTCCATGTCCTCCCTCCCTTGCTTCCCACACACCCCAAAAAGGTTTGCTCATTGCACTGTGCTGTTTCTTCTTAAAAACCCTATGCACAAACAGGATAAATGGTTTAAAAATAATTCACACAACTTAACAAAAATAAATGAGGGAAGGAGCTGACGACTGGGGGTGGTGGAGGGAGAAGGAAGTGGGCGGAGGGTCAGGAAGTGGAGACATGCATCCTTTCATTCCGTCATGCCAATGAAAGGGGTGTTGGCAGGAGTAGCGGCAGCAGCAATCCTGGCTGGCCTTCAACCTTTGCAAGGCACGTGGAGTCTGGGTTTGTCATTTAAAGTTTTTCTTTTCATACACAATGATCCCAAAGGAGGAAGAAAAAGAGAAAGAAACTCCTTGCCACAATGAGGAAGGATGAATCACGTGAAAGAAAAGGCCAATCAGTGGTGTGGCAGCCCCCATCATCCTTTCCATCCTGCCCCTACAGCAGTTAAAAACAGGATATTAGACACAGATTCCTTTGACTCTTCAAGCGCAGATGTCATCTGGAAATATGGTAGAAAATGTTTTGACAAAGTATAAGATTAATTCTCTTTCTCTCAATTTAAGATAAGAAAAAATAGGGTGAAGAGAGTGGGCTGAAGGAAGCCCTAGAAATGTATTCCTATATAAAGATAAATTGCACCCTTTGAGATCCACACACTTGATTTACAACTGAAGTTGTGGAGGTGGGAGGGCTCACAAACAGTGTGGAAGTGTGTGTCCTTCGAGATGAACAAAGCCTCCAGACAAGGCAGTCCCATCTGGCTGGCCTGGAATGCTGTCACACAAAGCAGATTAGCAATAAAATTATTCTGGTTGAAATGGCTACAGAGCCATGATTCTTAGCTAATTTGTAAACCTTACATCTTCCTGATTTGGTAGTACAGCTGAACACCCCCCTTCCCTCTGATTTGTGTTCTGGAGGGAGAGGGGATTATCAATAGATAAGTATATAAAGGAGGGCAATTATTCCTCCTGTGAAAGACTAATTAATAAAACAAAACAAAACAAAACCAACAACCTCATGCAGTGTTGCCAGTGATTTTTAGACACTGATCCAGAGCACTGGGATATATAGACATTTAAGAAGGTATTAAGAGATAATCTAAAGTGTCAATTATTAAACAGTTATAAGTTGGTTCCAATTATCAAATGGAAAAAATGAGTGTAACCAAGAGGTACAGGTAGGTGGTCAGTAAAGGGATGCAGGAAGGAAAGATTCCTGGTAACTCTGCAGAGACTGGGTCCAATTTAAAATAAATGCTAATGATATTTTAGCATATCATGAGAATTTGCTTTCCTAGTATATTTATTTACTCCTATGTCAAAAATAGGGACAGTTAAATTAAAAACAAATAGTCGAGTGGGGTGCTGGTGTGTTACTCTTTTGCTGACTCTGCAAAGAAGATGCAAGAAACGAACACCCCCAGCATTGTTTTCTCTTTATGAATCTCTCAACTATATAACTGCATCATTTTCATCCAGAAACTGAGATACTTGGTTAAGACAATATTCACTAAGCCCTTTGAGCTTATATTCCACAATGCCTGATCCTCAGGTTTTAACATTCCCTTCTTCCCTCAGATCCTTTCTGTTTTTGTTTTATAATTAAAGGTAAAAACGCTCTACCCCCCACATGGCTCCCAGCTTCCACCTGCAATGCTTTAATTAAAAAGGCAAACAGGTGTTCCTTCTGCCAGGATTCAGAGGCTTTTTGCAGATCAATCTTTTTCACCAATTTGTCGGAGAGGCAGATGTACTTGTAATGGGTCTCTCAGTCTCTTAAGGTCCATTTCTGCCTAAAATAGAAACAAAAGGTGAGAAAACTGGCTAGTGAAGCTTTCAATGATATTACTGTCTACCAAGAAAAGGAAACTGTTCTCCATTACTATAAGTCAGAGAGATCATCTCAATAACTCTCAAAATAAGAGTGCCTTGAAAGACAAAGCATTTTAACTCACGGCATAGGACAACAAAGGGTGAATCCAAAATGGAAGCTGTCCTTGGCAGTTTCAGCCCTCAACAAAGCCTCCAGAAAAATCAGTGCTATCAACAGGGTAGGACTCAGAGGCTAAGAATGTAAGGAGCATCTGAGACATACATCTTGATGGTGTTTCTCCAGTGAGAAGCCCTTTCACAAGGGCTAAGAGCCAGAACTTTATGCTACTCAAGATTTTAGTTATTTATCCAGTACCTGTTTAAGTTTTTACTTAGCCAGTGAATTTTGGAACAGCGTGTGTAGTCAACTGTAGTACTTTCAAAACTCACACATGCTTGGACTTCACCTGGGAGGAGCTGGACTAACGAGCAAGCCTAGGGTGAGACTGAAGCATCTGTACTTTTAACAGCTCCAGGCATGATTCTGATGTATTCCCTCCAGTTTAGAATCACCGTACATAGCAAAGGAAGACAGAACTCCACTTAGGCCAAAGCAGGAAGATGGATTAAGCCTATTCAAAGCACAACCCTATCATCAAGAAGAGACAGGAAAGGCAGAGAAGAGCAACTAAACATTAAAGAGGATGGAAAAGCTTCTAGAGATTGCTGAAAAATCTCTAAAGTCACAAAGACTACAGAGAAAAGGAATGAGGGTTTATTCACCAAAATCAAAGATAACAGAGTGAGGGAGGCACATCCAGAAATTTGAAAGAGGTAGCTTTTATGAAAAATAAAATATATCAATCTTTTCCAAGCATCTTCTAGTTTAATAATCTCTAAACTGTCCCTGGCAAAGATCTCTAGCAGTCTTTCCCTCTTACCTGGGTTTTACTTTTCCCCACTGCTACCACACATTTTTGTGAAAAATCTTAGATAAATTATTATGGAAATAATCAAAAAGCAGAGGGAAAAGTAGAAACAGACAACTACAAAGAAATAAAATGAAAAAAAAAAAAAGTAAAAGTAGGCCTAAAAATGTCAATGTGCTAGTGTTAACAGGATGGAGCAAACACACCATCTTCTCACTTGCTTTTTATAAAACTTTCTAGAGAAATGTCCATGCCTAAAATAGTTACTGTAATCAACTGAGGAATAATTTATACAGGAAGAAGAGGGTTGGAACATTCTTTCAGTTTACTCATTTGAAGAACCGTGGCTGTGGATAATAATAATAACCATGCAAGATAGGGCTGGGATTTATTTTAATTTTTGTAAAACTTACCTGAGCAATTGCATCCTTGAGTTGATTGTATTTCTCTAGGTCAAAACGTGACTTTTTGGCTCCTTTATGGAAAAATAGTAAGTATTGTCTGTCTCTGGCTTCTGGATAAACATATTCCTAAAAAAATGAAGAAACGGAATTATCAGTCCTTAGCATACTATCTTCACAAAATATTTACTAACTGCTGTTTAGATTCAATACATATGTATGCATGTGTGCTGACATGTGCTGTGTTAAGTATTTAATTACCACCTGAACATTTCTACTGTGAAACATACAAAACAGTACACACAAAATGTACATCACAGTGAATCATCACACAATGAACATGCTACTCATCACCAGGTTTTATAAAAATAGAACTCTGCCAACAATCCAGAAACTCCCTCTTGCCCCTTCCCAATTACTCATATCTCTTTCCCCCAAAGTAATCACTCTCTTGACTTTTATGGTAATTGTTTTCTTACTTTCTTTATAACTTACCTCCTTAAGCATGTATTCCTAAGTTCCACAACTTAGTTTTACCTGTTTTATGAATTTTATGAAGATGGAGTCATACAGTATATATTTATATGGCTACCTTCACTCAGTATTAGGTTTGTGAAATTCACCTTTTGTGTGTAGCTGCAGTCTATTCATTTCCATTATATTATATTGTGTGACTTCATCATAGTTTATTTAACCATTCTACTATTGATAAGCTTTTGGGTTGTTTCGGTTCTTACTAATAATGCTGCCAAAAGCATTTCTGGATTTATCTCTTCTGCTGGAGATATACCTAGGAGTGGAAATCTTAGATCACAGGGTATGCATGTGTTCAAATGTAAGCAGTGATGATAAACAGTTTCCAAAATGGTTGTACCAATTATACTTCTATCAGCAGGATTATGAGGTACCACCATTCCACATCCTTGCCAATACTTGATATTGCCAGTTTAAAAGACGTTAGCCATTCTGCTGTGTATGCAATACTGTTTCATTTTTTAAAAAGCTTTATTGAGATATAATTCACATACCATACAATTCACTCAAAGTATAATGCTCAATGGTTTATAATATAGTCACAGAGTTGTACAATCATTACTACAATTTTAGAACATTTTCATCACCCCAAAAAAGAACTCCATACCTTGTGACAGTCAAGTCTCCTCTCCCCCCAAACCCCCAGTTCTAGGCAGCTACTAATCTTTCTTCTGCCTCTGTAATTTGTCTATTCTGGACATTTCATATAAGTGGAATCATACAATATGTGGCCTTTTGTGTCTGGCTTCTTTCACTTAGCATAACATTTTCAAGGTTCATCCATTTGTGGCATGTATCAGTATTTCATTTCTTTTTATTGCCAAATAACATTCCATTAATAGTTATCGGGGAATCTGCCCTGATAGTCACGTAGGTTCTTTTCTATTTTCCCTAAGCATTGGCCAGTTTGAGAAATAAAGGGACAGAATACAAAAGAGAGAAATTTTAAAGCTGGGCGTCCGGGGGGGACATCACATGTCGGTAGGTTCCGTGATGCCCCACAAGCCGCAAAACCAGCAAGTTTTTATTAGGGACTTTCAAAAGGGGAGGGAGTGTACGAATAGGGTGTGGGTCACAGAGATCACGTACTTCACAAGGTAATAGAATATCACAAGGCAAATGGAGGCAGGGCGAGATCATAGGACCACAGGACCGGGGTAAAATTAAAATTGCTAATGAAGTTTTGGGCACCATTGTCATTGATAACATCTTATCAGGAGACAGGGTTTGAGAGCAACTGGTCTGACCAAAATTTATTAGGTGGGAATTTCCTCTTCCTAATAAGCCTGGGAGCGCTACGGGAGACTGGGGTTTATTTCATCCCTACAGTTTCGACCATAGAAGACGGCCACACCCAAGGGGGCCATTTTAGAGACCCAACCTCAGGGGTGCATTCTCTTTCTCAGGGATGTTCCTTGCTGAGAAAAAGAATTCAGCGATATTTCTCCCATTTGCTTTTGAAAGAAGAGAAATATGGCTCTGTTCCACCTGGCTCACCGGCGGTCAGAGTTTAAGGTTATCTCTCTTATTCCCTGAACAATTGCTGTTATCCTGTTCTTTTTTCAAGGTGCCCAGATTTCATATTGTTCAAACACACATGCTCTACAATTTGTGCAGTTAACGCAATTATCACAGGGTCCTGAGGTGACATACTTCCTCCTCAGCTGACAGGATTAAGAGATTAAAGTAAAGACAGGCAGAGGAAATCACAAGGGTATTGATTGGGGAAGTGATAAGTGTCCATGAAACCTTCACAATTTGTGTTTAGAGACTGCAGTAAAGACAGGCATAAGAAATTATAAAAGTATTAATTTGGGGAACTAATAAATGTCCATGAAATCTTCACAATCCACGTTCTTCTGCCATGGCTTCAGCCGGTCCCTCCGTTTGGGGTCCCTGACTTCCCACAACAATAATTATGCCACATTTTATTTATCCATTCCTCAGCTGATAGCATTTGGGTTGTTTCCACGTTGGGGCTATTATGTACAATCCTGCTGTGAACACTTGTGTACAAGTTTTTGTGTGGATGTACATTTTCATTTCTCTTGGAGATACACAGCATTTTCCTGATCACTAAGAGGCTGAGGCCTTTCCATTTAATCTGTTATTGGCCATTTGCATATCTTCTATTAGAAGTGCCTGTTCAGATATCTTGCCATTTTTTCTAGTGGAGTCTGTCACTTTCTTACTGATTTGTAGAATTTGTTTATATATTCTGGATATAGATCCTTTGTAGGGTATACATACTGCAAGTATCTCCTTCCAGCCTATTTACCCTCTTCATGGTGTTAATAAACAGATATTTATTTAATGTAGTCTAATTTATCATTCTCTTTTGTGAGATGGGATCTTGCTATGTCGGCTGGCCTCAAACTCCTGGGTTCAAGCGATCCTCCCATCTCAGCCTCCCAAGTAGCTGTGATTACAGGCATACACCACAGTGCCTGGCTTACTTTATTACTCTTATCCTGTATGGTTAGTGCTTTTCATTCCGTGTAAGAAATCATTCTCTACAGTCATTAAGATATTCTCTTATAGGAGCTATAAGAGAATAGCTATACATTACCTATCACATTTAGATCTACAATCCACCTGGAATTTATTTTTGTTTATAGTATAAAATGGGGTTATTTCATTTTTTAATATAGGTATTTAATTGTCCTAGCACCATTTATTGAAAAAGACTCTCCTTTCTTTGTAGGGCCATCTTTTTTGTTTATTTATTTTTGAGTCTCACTCTGCCACCAAGGCTGGAGTACAGTGGTGCAACCATAGCTCACTGCAGCCTCAAGCTCCTGGGCTCAAGCAATCCTCCTACCTTGGCCTCCTGAGTAGCTCGTACCTACAGGTGCACGACACCACACTCAACTAATTTAAAAAAATTTTTTTAGCTATTGGGTCTCACTATGTTGTCCAGGCTGGTCATGAACCCCTGGCCTCAAGTGATTCTCCCACCTTGGCCTCCCAAAGCACTGGGATTATAGGCATGACCCATCATGCCTGGCCTGCCATCTTCTTAAAATCAAAAGTTCATTTATACTGGGTCTGTTTCTATACTCTTCTATTCTATAGGTCTGTCCTTGTGCCACTGTTATTGAAGTGTTATAACTAAAGCTGTAGTCTTCATATCTAATAGAGCAAATCCTCTTACCCAGTTTTTCTTCAAGAGTTTATTGGCTTTTCTTAGTCTTTTACATTTTCATACCGTTTTAGAAGCAGTCTATTCAAATCTCTTCCCCAATCCCCAAATCTGTTGGGTTTTTGACTAACTGGGATTGTACTGAATCTAATGGATCAGTTGAGTAGAACTGACATTTTTGGATAGAGTCTTATACATTTTTTATACATATATTTCTAGGGTTTTCCCCCCCTGCTTTGCCTTCTACGTGTGGTCTATGTATTTTTAAAAGTAATTTTAAGGTGCAGCTTTAAATATTTTCATTTTCTAACCATTTGTTGCTAGCACACAGAAACGCAATTGATTTACATACATTGATCTTGTATCCAATAACCTTATGAAACTCACTTATGGATCCTAACCAATTATCTGTACATTTCTTCTGTATTTTTTCATGTACAAAATCTGTAAGTGTCAGTTTTCTTTCTTTCCAATCTTTATATCTTTCATATTCTGTTCTTGCCTTCTGCACTGGCTAGGGCCTCCTCTTCAAAGGTGAATAGGAGCGGTACTTCTACCTTATTCCCAGACAATGAAGGAATATTAGAACATTTTAAGTCTATTTACCTGCTCCAGACATATATGTCATTGTTGTTGCACATTTAATTTTACTTATTTATTTTTGAGACAGAGTCTCACTCTGTCACCCAGGCTGGAGTGCAGTGGCGTGATCTCGGTTCACTGCAACCTCCACCTCCTGGGTTCAAGCAATTCTCATGCCTCAACCTCCCCAGTAGTTGGAATTACAGGTGTGTGCCACCATGCCCAGCTGATTTTTTTATATTTTTAATAAAGACAGGGTTTTGCCATGTTGGCCAGGCTGGTCTCAAACTCCTGACCTCAAATGATCTGCCCGCCTCAGCCTCCCAAAGTGCTGGGATTACAGGCATGAGCTACTTATGCCCGGCCTGTTGTTGCATTTTAATTCTCTCTATATTTTAAATTCCATAGGAGTTTATTATTGTTTATACATTTAATATTAGTTTAGACTCATCACTCACAGGTTTACCATTTTTGTTGCTCTTTATTCCTTTCTGCTTTTCCGACTTTTCACGTGTGATAATCTTTCTTCTGCCCAAAGAACATCTTTCAGTATCTCCTTTAGTGCAGATCTGATGGTGACAAATTCTCTGTCTGAAAATGTCTTTATTTTGGAAAGATATTTTTTGCTGAGTATAGAAGTCTAAGATGACAGTTATTTTCTTTCTAGAAATTGAAGATACTATTCCATTGTCTTTGGCTTTCATTGCTGCTATTGAGAAGTCAGCATTCAGTCTAACAGGGACTCCTTTGAAGGCAAACTTTTTTCTCTCTTTGGCTCCTTTTAAGATTTTTCCATTTGGCTTTGGCTTTTGAAGTTTTACTACCAATATATCTCAATGGAAATTTCCTTTTTTATTTTATTTTTTTGATACAGAGTCTTGCTCTATTACCCAGGCTGGAGTGCAGTGGTGTGATCTCAGTTCACTGCAACCTTCGTCTCTCAGGTTCAAGCGATCCTCATGCCTCAGCCTCCCGAGTAGCTGGGATTACAGATGTGTGCCACATGCCCAGCTAATTTTTGTATTCTTAGTAGAGAAGGGGTTTCGCCATGTTGGCCAGGCTGGTCTCAAACCCCTGGCTTCAAGTGATCCACCCACCTTGGGCTCCCAAAGTGCTGGGATTACAGGTGTGAGCCACCGCGCCCAGTCAGATTTCCTTTTTTATATTGGCTGGTATTGGTTGGGATTCTTAAATCTGTAAATGGATGTCTTTCATCATTTTGGAAAATTCTCAGCCATTAACTCTTTATTTAAATATTGTTTCTTCCCATTCTCTTTCTCTTCTCCTTCTGAGACTCCAATAAAATTAAATACATATTAGGCCTTTCCACTGTATACTGTGTCTCTTACCCTTTCCTATATTTTACATCTTTCTGTATCTGCACACTTCATTTTGAATAGTTTCTTGTGCCTTACTCAAGGTCACTATTTCTGTCTTTTTTTATGTCTAATCTGCTATTAAACCCATCCATTATATTTCATTTCTAAAATTTTTCAATGGGTTCTTTAAACAAAAAATCAAGTTATCTGCCAATATTCTCAACCTTGTTGTTTATCTCCCTGAATATAGTAAGTATAATTATTTTAAAGGCTATGTCTGATAATACCAATATCTGGAGTCCTTGTGTCTGTTTGTAATGTCTATTGTTTCTGTAGGTATTGTGTATCTGCTTATTTTTATTGTATGTCTAATTTAATATTTGCAAAACTGGCCAGGCATGGTGGCTCATGCCTGTAATCCAGCACTTTGGGAGGCTGAGGCAGGCAGATCGCTTGAGCCCAGGAGTTTGAGACCAGTCAGAGTGACATGGAGAAACCACAGCTCTACAAAAAATGCCAAAAAAACCCAGCTGGGCATGGTGATACGTGCTTGTAGTCCCAGCTACTCAGGAAGCTAAGAGGGAGGGCTGCTTGAGCCTGGGAGTATGAGGCTGCAGTAAGCCATGATTGTGCCACTGTACTCCAACCTGGGCAACAGAGTAGGACTCTGTCTCAAAAAAAAAAAAAAAAAAAAAGCAAAATTATTTGTAGAAATAATTTAAGGTTTAGAATAATGTTATCTCCTCCCAGGGATGATTTATGTTTGCTTCTGCATGAAACCTGTGAGCATCAGCACTCGGGGATTACCAGTATTCCAGGACTACCTCAATCTAATTTACAGGATTGAGATGAATGAAAGATGAGCTACAGTACCTGAAAGAGCCTATACTAGGTGAATCCTTATTCTACAATGGTAGCCTTTACAGGTTCCAAATCAAAGCAAGATGGTTTCTGTTTCGCCTACTTTAGTGATCATTAGACACCAATCTCTAAGGCTTTGGTTCCTCTAGGCTAACAAGTGTGGCTCAGCTTCTTGGCCTCTCCACTATACCCTCTTCAATTAGCATAAATCCCCAGAGGAAAAAGCACACCTAAATACTAGTCTCATCTTCCTGGGACTCCTCTTATTTAGACCCTTAACTAGCAATTTTTGCTATTTTGTTAGTTCTCTAGTATCTTTAAACAGATGTGTATTATGTGTTGTCTAACAATTCTAACTTTTCTTGGTGGAAGGACTGGTTGATTGCCTAGTATGCCACAACTAGAACCAGAGTAAATATTTAGTTATTGATGATGATAGATAATAGATATTGGATGACTGATAGCTAAAGGGTTTGTGGAAGCCTTTTTAAAATGAATAAAATCGAGGTCTGAATCAACTGAAGGGATAATTAGTGGATTAAGAACTTGAGGGAAAGCCCTCTACATTCATCTAACATGCTGCTACTAGGCTATTCACCTATGTTTGCTTAGGATGTAAATATACACACTAAGTTTATTCAAATCTTTCTGTGCTTCCTCTTTGGGGCAACAATCATTTACTGAGCAACTATGTGCTAGACTCTATTCTAAAATTTCTGTGATTTGGGCTAAGTGCAGTGGCTCATGCCTGTAATCCTAGTATTTTGAGAGGCTGAGGCGGAGGATCACTGGAGCTCAGGAGTTTGAGACCAGCCTGGGCAATGTAGGGAAACCCTGTCTACAAAATATTTAAAAAATTAGCTGGGCATGGTGGCACATGCCTATGGTCTCAGGTACTCATGAGGCTGAGGTGGGAGAATTGCTTGGGTCTGAGAGGTAGATGCTTCAGTGAGCTGTGATTATGCCACTGCATTCTAGCCTAGGAGACAGAGTAAAACCCTGTCTCAAAAAAAAAAAAAACTGTGATTTGATACTAAGTGAGAGAAGATGCAGACAGTTTCGTTAGGAAAGAAAGAAAGTCACAGAGGGAGAGGTTAAAAACACAGGGAACACAAAAAAGAAACTGGAATAAGATACTAGGAGGAAGGAATGGGATTAAGAACATGTGGAGGGGCTAGCCCTAAATAGGAAAATGCCACCTCTTCTTGGAATTTGATGGAAATCATGTAAAATTCAGTACAGATATAGTTGCATTTACAGTTTTAAGAATTAGAAAGCTTCTAACTGTTAACTTCAATTTTCTAGGAGAAGGTTAAGGGTGGGATGGGGATCTTGATGTGAAGTCTTAGAATAACTACTATGGGGATATGAGGGAAGAAAATATGATTAAAAACACAAGCAGTGGCCCATTCTACACTATGACATGCTTTTTCTCTAGTAATATTTAATAGCCTAGATATAGATAGGATAAAGGTCTAGATTAATCCAATATTAGGAGTTTATAGAGTACATACTGTAAAAGACAAAAGGGCAGGGATGGTAGCATACTAAGAAGAGAATGGCAACACAGTTTAAATTGGATAGAAAAGGAAGTGATACAGGAGGAAGGTGACAGTAAAAAGTTAAGGGAAAGATGCCAGTAGCTTAAAGGTCTGGATGAGGTCAAAGGAGTGAGTGAGTGAATAAAAGGTCTAGAAAGAAAATAAATTATCAGAAATTAACATACTAATTTATATTATAAGTGGGACAGTTCTAGGAAAGAAGGCCCTGAACAGCCATTGAAGTGGTTTGCTGGAGTACAATATAAATGACGGTTATTGGAATTGAGGAGGTAAAGGGTATTAAAGGCTAGGTCACTATTTATCAACACTTTTTTCATTATTGCCCCCCTAAGTAGCTTTTTAAGGCATTTTTTTTCCTGATTACTCCTCCTTCCCACAGGAGGTTTAATATACTGTTTATCTGTTTATGCATTATAATATGCAATATGTTTTTACTCCCCAAGAATCAATGCTCACTCCTATGAGGCAACATCATCCCCTTCATTGAAAAGGCATGGGCCAGATGGTGGGACGGCTGGTCCACCTGCACGCTGACACAGCTCCCACAGGCAAGTCTTACTGCCCAGCTCCTTTTCCACATAGTAGAAATCAGTACTCAGGTTCTACTTAAATATTAATCAGCAAAATTCAATATTCCATTTGATTTTATGATTTCAAGGAGCTTGCCATCTTAAAAAGATTCTTTGGAACTTAACATACTATTGGGATACATTTAGACTGTTAACAAGTACAGCAACTCATAGTAACAGCAGTTTAGAAGAGTTTAAATGCCATTGAACAGGCATTTGCTTCAGAGGTATTAAGATGGATATGTTAGTAAAAATATTTAATATGAAAACTATTTACATTTTATTTGGTCACTGTTTTCCTATTCATAAGTGAATAGTGACTAAATTATTTACTACTGCTATTTTGCAACTTGTCACTTGGGGGCAGCAAGACTATTTTGGTAATCACAGAATGGAGCATTTAACTAGTAGGACAGGTAGGGCATTAAAGATTCTACAGCATGACGAGAAGGGAGAAAGTGGTAACACTGTATTCAAGTCTGATACAGAAAACATTTACAAAACAGCCCTTTGTAAGAAGTAATTATTTCCCCAATATATTTTTATTTCTATTCTGTATCTATTCTAATTATAGTTTTCAAAAGTTACTCCTCATAAATGAAGTCAACAGAAGGCAGCATAATTGAGTGGAAAGTGAGCAGCCTACAGAGCCACACAAATCTGGATTCAATTCCTTGTCCTACAGTGTACTAGATAGAATGTTTGGGCAGATTACTTATCCTCTTGGAGACTCAGTTTCCTCATCTATGGAATGGGGATATATTAATACTTATAGGGTTGAGATTAAATATGTGAATAGATGTACTTATGTTACTAGATGTAAAATGCTTGACACATAATTAGGCTTAGCAAAACGTACTTAATAGTAATGACCAAGCAAAAGGTATGGGTATCTCACAGTGGAAAGAATGCTTCACCTCTTCAGTAATCAAGGAAATGGAAAGTCCACAAGGAAATACCACTATTTTGTACCCAATTAATCAGCAAGAGATATATCAAGGGTGATCTTTAGATTCAAGGTATAACTGGAAAAATATTAGTGTTTGGCTGAAAACATGGTTGTTATCCATGCCCAGAGCTGTGATCAGATAAGAATGATGTGACTGTTCAGTTCGTTCACAGTGACTAGTATGAGCCAGACATGCAACTAGGTGCTAAAAAGTCTGGGCAAGCAATTGTAGGACATAAAACAGTTTACTTTCTTCTCTATTAGACACATTTGGGAGGCCAAGAAAAGTTAAATAACATTCTTGTGCTATCATTTCCCCAAACACAAATAGGCTGTGACCACTAATCTAACAACAGAAAGAAAATGCATATGTTCAATAGCAGCCATATTAAATATGAGATGCAACTCTCAGCTTTCTTCTGATAACTAAGAAAACAGAAAAAGCTTTTCCTATGTCTCAGGTATTTCAAATATTTGATATTAAAGGGAGTGCTAGGTTGGATCTATGATGGTATATTATAATAATAACTGAAAGTAATGCTAAATCTTCATACTTCCTAAAGTGACACTGGAATTCCAAGATATTTAAAACGGCACTGACAATAAAAATTAGTTCTAGATACTGGTATTCAATAAAGGAGCCTCGGTTGATAAAGAATAAATCAACACTACCCTGAACCACGTACACATTTGATGCATTCCCTATCAAAATACCAATTATACTCTTCACAGAAATAGGAAAAAAATTCTAAAAACTATGCAGAACCAGAAAAAACCTTGAACAGCCAGAGCAATCCTGAGCGAAAAGAACAAAGATAGAGGCATCATACTACCTGATGTCAAAATTTACTACAAAGCTACAGTAAGCAAAATAGCACGGTACTGGCATAAAAACAGACACATAGACCAAAGAAACAGAATAGAGAATCCAGATATCAATCCAAGCATTTATAGCCAATCATCTTTGACAAAGGCACCACGAACCCACAACGGGGAAAAGGCAATCTTTTAAATAAGTGATGCTGGGAAAACTAGATAACCATATGCCGAAGAATGAAAGTAGATCCCCCTCTCTCCATACAAAAAATCAAATCAAAATGTATTAAAGACTTCAATCTAAGACCTGAACTATGAAACTACTAGAAGAAAACATTGGGGAAACCTTCCAGACATTGGTCTGGGCAAAGATTTTTTGTAAGACCTCAAAAAGCACAGGCAACACAAGTCAAAATAGACAGATGGGATTATATCAAACTAAAAAGCTCTTGTATGGCAAAGGAAACGGTCAGCAGAGTGAGGAGACAACCTACAGAACTGGGAGAAAACATTTGCAAAAGCTATTCATATGACACAGGATTTATATCAGAATATACAAGGAACTCAAACAACTCAACAGCAAAAAAATAAACTATCCAATTAAAATATAGGCAAAAGATCTGAATAGACATTTCTCAAAAGAAGACATACAAATGACTAATAGGTATATGAGGAAATGCTCAGAGTCACTAATCATCAGGGAATACAAATCAAAACCACAATGAAGGCAGGGCACAGTCGCTCACACCTGTAATCCCAGCACTTTGGGAGGCCGAGGCAGGTGGATCACGAGGTCAGGAGATCGAGACCATCCTGGCTAAGATGGTGAAACCCCGTCTCTACTAAAAATACAAAAAATTAGCCGGGCGTGGTGGCGGGCATCTGTAGTCCCAGGTATTCAGGAGGCTGAGGCAGGAGAATGGTGTGAATCCAGGAGGCGGAGCTTGCAGTGAGCCGAGATCGTGCCACTGCACTCCAGCCTGGGCAATAGAGCGAGACTCCATCTCAAAAAAAAAAACAAAACCCCAAAAAACAAAAAAACAAAAACAAACAAATAAAAAAACCCACAATGAAATATCATCTCATTCCAGTTAAAATGGCTATAATAAAAAAGAAAAAGAATATCAAATGCTGGTGAGGATGTGGAGAAATGCTGGGAATGTAAATTAGTATAGCCATTATGGAAAACAGTAGGGAGCCTCCTCAAAAAAACGAAAAATAGAAATATCATACAATCAATCTGGCAATCCCACTAGTGGGCATATATCCAAAGGAAAGGAAATCAGTATGTTAAAGCGATATCTGCACTCCTATGTTTACCGCAGCACTATTCACAATAGCTAAGATACAGAATCAACCTAAGTGCCCATCCAGGGATGAATGGATAAAGAAAATGTGGTATATATACACAATGGAATATTACTTAGCAATAAAATGAATGATATCCTGTCCTTTGCAGCAAAATGGATAAGGCTGGAGGACATTATGTTTAATGAAATAGGCCAGGGACAGAAAGACAACTACCACATGTTCTCACTCATATGTGGGAGCTAAAAAAGCTGATCCCATAGAAGTTGAACCCACAGAAGTAGAGAGGAGAATAATGTTTACCAGAGGCTGGGAAGGGTAGAGGAGAGAAGGGGATAGGGAAAAGTTAGTTAATGGTACAAAATTACAGTTAGATAGGAGGAATAAGCTCTAGTGTTCAATAGTTAACAACAATTTATTGGATATTTCAAAATAGCTAGAAGAAAGGATTTGGAATGTCCCCAACAAAAAAAAATAATACATGTTTGAGGTAGATATGCCATTTACCCTGATTTGATCATTAAACATGTATATATGTTGTATACATGCACAGACACCCTCAAAATATGTACAATTATTATGTATCAATAAAAAAAGAATAGACTTGAGTATTAAGTAATTAGGTATCTAATTCTCAGCTCTCTTCCATAATGGAAACAACAACAACACCTTTCCTTTCAACATACTTAGGAGGATTTCTGAGTTTAGTTTAAGTATTTGATTAGTTATCACCAATTCTCCATTCCAAAAACTCGATAAAAATAAAAAGCATGGGACTTTTCCCACAGTACTTAAAAAGCCAAGCAACACAGCTGAACAGGTTATCCTACAGCTGATCACTCTGCTCCTTTGTCCACTTATTCTATACCTTACTGTAGTATATTTCTCTGAATTTAATGGTTTACATGGCTCTCTTAATAGTTTGTGAGCTCCATGAGGGTGGAAGTCATGTCTTATATCTACCTCTCCATCTACAGCACTTGCTTAGAATATTGCCTAATACACAAGTGGCACACGTGTGTGTATGTGTAAAGGATGAGTACTTAAAGAAAACTGGCTTTAGAAGATGAGAAAAAAGAACTCTTTTGACAATCAAAACTTTATTACTATCTCATAAAAAGTTACTTGAAGAGAATTCTTACCTGGCGTGTCATTACAAAATATGCATACATTGCCATGGCACTTCCATAAGTGATGAAGTATGTTACTGGCTCCATGATGTCCCAGGAATATTCCCACCAGGTAAGCCGGGCCAAAATGCCAAACTGTGTGGCCATGTAGGCAAGGCCACCCCATAGCACCAAAGTGGTCCTCTTCTCAGCTTTTCTGCTAATCTCAATTCGTACCTATTGGGCACACAAAATCATAAGGCATTTTGACATAAAACCAATCTAAAAAGGCTTAAACTGTTCTATGTTCACTAAAGAAACAGGGCTCATCATCAAGACACAAGTCTCAATTCTAGTAAATATAGCTTGTCTTCCTAAATAGTATCTGCAGTTTTCACTGAATAAAATATCTTAGGCCAGGTGCAGTGGCTCACATCTGTAATCCCAGCATTTTGGTAGGCCAAGGCGGGCAGCTTGCTTGAGCCCAGGAGTTCAAGACCAGCCTGGGCGACATGGCGAAATCCCATCTCTACAAAAAATACAAAAATCAGCAGGGCATGGTGGCACATCCCTGTAGTCCCAGCTATCGGGAGGCTGGGGTGGGTGAATCGCTTGAGCCCAGGAACTGGAGGATGCAGTGAGCCAAGATCACACCACTGCACTCCAGCCTGGGTAACAGAATGAAACCCCCTTGAAAAAAATATATATACATACAACTACTATTCAGGGCATTTGTATTTTATGTTTCAACCTAGAAGTGGGTGGAAATATGGGCATGAATAACTCAGTTTCAAGAGGTCTTCATCCAGTCACAAGATTATCTTCTCTGAAAGAGGGAAATGCACACCTACCTATATTCTTTCACTGTTGCATACACGATTTAATCTATTCTCAGTTTTAACTCCAGTGGTATACTAGGGGCAGAATATGGACTCTGGATTTAAAGCAGCTCAATTCAGAGCGTTGATCTGCAAATCACCATTAACTTCATTAAAGAGTTGTTCCAAAGATTAAATAAGAAAATATAGGTAAAGCCGGGCACGGTGGCTCACGCCTGTAATCCCAGCACTTTGGGAGGCCAAGGCAGGTGGATCACGAGGTCAGGAGATCGCGACCATCCTGGCTAACATGGTGAAATCCCGTCTCTACTAAAAAAAAACACAAAAAATTAGCCGGGCATGGTGGCAGGCGCCTGTAGTCCCAGCCACTCGGGAGGTTGAGGCAGGAGAATGGCGTGAACCCGGGAGGTGGAGCCTGCAGTGAGCCGAGATCGTGCCACTGCACTCCAGCCTGGGCAATAGAGCGAGACTCCGTCTCAAAAAAAAGAAAAGAAAATATAGGTAAAATACTAGCACAATTCATGAAACATAGTAAATATTCTATCTATAAATGATGAAAATTATTTTTCAGGAATCAGAAAATGCAAAATACTAAGAGTATTTGTTCCCTTCCTTACTCCTTATAATCTGATTTCTTAAAATTGAAATATCATAGAAAAAAATAAAGGTAACATATGTTCATTGTAAACATTCAGAAAAGTGTAAAGAAAAATCAGTCATAACCTGACTACTGTACTAGCATTTTGGAATGTATTCCTTCTGATTTCTTTCTCTGTGTATGTATATATATAAATGCGTATAGGTATATATATAACACATTTAAAAATTGGATCATAGTATGCACACTATTTTATAATTTGGTTTCTATGGCAAATTAAATCTATATAGTCCCTTTAATAGTTGCATAATATTCTATATACAGTTGTCCCTAGGTATCTGTGGTGAATTGGTTCCCGGATACCCCCCAAACCAAGATATCAAAATACATAGATGTTAAAGTCCCTTATATAAAATGGGATAGTATCTGCATATAACCTATGCATATCCTCCCATATGTTTTAAATCATCTCTAGATTACTTATAATACAATGTAAATGCTATATAGTCATTATATTGATTTTTAAAATTTGTATTTTTTTGTTGTTGTATTGTTATTTTGTTGTTGTTGTTTGTTTGTTTGTTTTTGAGACAGTCTCGCTCTGTCGTCCAGGCTGGAGTGCAGTGGTGCAATTTTGGCTCACTGCAACCTCCACCTCCCAGGTTCAAGTGATTCTCGTGCCTTAGCCTCCCAGGTGGCTGGGACTATAGGCACATGATACCACAATGCCCGGCTAATTTTTATATTTTTAGGAGAGACGGGGTTTTGCCATGTTGGCCAGGCTGGTCTCAAATTCCTGACCTCAGGTGATCTGCCTGCCTTGGCCTCCCAAAGTGTTGGGATTACAGGCGTGAGCCACCACGCCCAGCCTTGTTATGTTTTATTGTTTTTTTCCCCTGCAAATATCTTTTCTCTGAGGTTGGTTAAATCTGCAAATGTAGAACCTACAGATAACGGAGGGCCAACTGTAATATTCATTCTTAACTTGGCTAAAATCATTATCCACTATACTCAAGAGCCTTTCCTGATCAGCAGTTATTCTGATCTTAATTTTAAAGGTGGTAAATCTGGTTAAGGGCAGTGCATTTAGAACTGAAAGCTCTAAGTCCATTATCAAGGCTCCAAATGATTCCTTTTCAAGCCCTTTCTTAGCTTTGACTTAAACTTTTTTATGGTTCAGTCCCATAAACTAAAGAACTAACTTGATTGACATGACTCAATTGCATAAAACTTACAAGAAAAAACAGAAACATATATGCTCTGGAAAAAATACAGGTTAAGGTAAAAAACCTGAGATTGGAAGTTTTACCTTTTCCAGGGGAGCCAGCTGCTCTTTGAGATCCTCTAGTCTTTCAATAAGCTCCCTTTCCTTGTTTAACTGGTGCTGCTCAATGCACAGTGTGGTGTATAGTTGCTGGACCAATGTCTTTACATCATTCAGCGTTGCTGCATTTTCATGACTTAAGAGGTCTGAAACAAAGGAGTTACATTTTTAAAAAAATGTATGCCTTAAATGATTGCTATTCCTGGGACTATCAGATGAGGCAGATTCATCCATTATAGGTATCTCACCTTCAGTGTTAAACTGAAGGAAAGTAATAGCTCTTTTTTTTTTTTTTTTTGAGACAAAGTCTTACTCTATCACCCAGGCTGGAGTGCAGTGGTGTGATCTTGGCTCACTGCAGCCCCTACCTCCAGGGCTCAAGTAATCCTCTGACGTTAACTTCCCAAGTAGCTGGGACTACAGGTGTGCACCGGCCACAAGCCTGGCTAATTTTTGTATTTTTTGTACAGACGGCTAATTTTTGTATTTTTTGTACAGACAAGTTTTCACCGTGTTGCCCAGGCTGGTCTTGAACTCCCGGGCTCAAGCGATCTGCCTGCCTTGGCCTCCCAAAGTGCTGGTATTATAGGCATTAGCCACCATGCCCAGCCAATAGTTTTTGTTAAAACAAAAAAGTTGTCCACAAATGTAAAAAGTAAATTCATATTTGGGTAACTCAAAAAATTTGAAACAAATATCTACCATTATATTCTTGGAAGTCTAAATGCTACAAATGAGGACATGATTAACATTAAGAAAAATAATACAAATAATAATGATCTTCATTAGATAAAGACAAAATTAAAGCAAATGTTAAAAACTAATAGAGAGGTTTAGAATCAATTTGATTATTATGCTTATTAAAATGGTGACTATAATTTATCTGTAGTCCTGCCATTTTAATTCATTTTTTTCCCCCTTAGTAAGTGCTAAGGGAAAAATATATAGTATTTCAAATTTGCAAATACAAAGGCATAAATAAAAATGCCATCATCCTAATAATCTTTTTTTTTTTTTTTTTTTTTTGAGACAAAGTCTCACTCTGTTACCCAGGCTGGAGTGCAGTGGTGCGATCTCGGCTCACTGCAAGCTCCACTTCCTGGGTTCACACCATTCTCCTGCCTCAGCCTCCCAAGTAGCTGGGACTACAGGCGCCCACCACCATGCCCGGCTAATTTTTTTGTATTTTTTAGTAGAGACGGGGTTTCACCGTGTTAGCCAGGATGGTCTTGATCTCCTGACCTCGTGATCTACCTGCCTTGACCTCCTAAAATGCTGGGATTACAGGCTTGAGCCACCGCACCCGGCCCATTCTAATAATCTTAACCCTCATTCTTCTTCTCCCTAGTATGCCAACTTTTATTCATTCCTGTTGATGAAAGACAGAGAATAGCTGTATGGGCCTCAGTATCATGGTCTAAAGGGTATGAAGTTATGAGAACGACTGAAAGGGTGAAAGATTAAATTCTTTCATTCAATATCCTCTATTGTGAGTAGCATGTATTTCTAGAAATCTAAAAATTATGTTTTCAGAATCAAATAAAAACTCTGCTGATTAAAGCTGTCAATTTTTTTTAAGCACAATTTTCTTTTAGATTCTTATTAACTTTAAATGTTAGGTACAGCATAAGGGTAGCACTCTTCTAAACAAAACAAGCCACAGTCAGAATTAACCACATATTTCAAACATTCTTTAAGGATGTCCTTTACTACAGTTATTATAGAAGTTCAATCAATGAAAAAATTGAGATGAAGGTAGCAAATTGGATTAGAGAAGAGCTGATATAGTAAAATGGGATACAACACCTAGCTGGGTATCTTGTATGCCTCAGTAAATGTGTGCTGAATTAATGGGAACATAAAAGCAAGAGCACTTTGAGTTCCAAAAGTCATCTATGTCAATCAACAGTGTCTTCCTTGTACCAAAGCTGCTGCTCACATTTGCATATAGCTTTAAATTGTCCAAAGTTACCAGAAGAAACTGCACTCTAGGAGGCTGAAGTAACTTGTTCAGAACGTCACAGTAAGGGGTAGAGTCCAGGTCTCCTGATTTCTAGGCCTGGAGCTACATTATAGTGCTTCTACTATACCAATATTAAATCTCTCCTGCAAGCTCAGTCCCCTTTCATGAACTATTTTATTAGATAAAGCAGATTTGTTCCATCTTCCCCATGTATTTATAAAACCCTAGTACTGGCCAGGCGCGGCCTGTAATCCCAGCACTTTGGGAGGCAAAAGTGGACGAATCACGAGGTCAGGAGTTCGAGACCAGCTCGGCCAACATGATGAAACCCCAACTCTACTAAAAATACAAAAATTAGCTGGGCGTGGTGGTGCATGCCTGTAATCCCAGCTACTGGGGAGGCTGAGGCTGGAGGCTCGCTTGAACCCAGAGGCGGAGGTTGCAGTAAGCCGAGATTGCGCCACTGTACTCCAGCCTCAAAACAAAAACAAAAAACAAACAAAAAAACACAAAAAAACCCTAGTATTATTCCTCTTAAACATCCTGAACCTAGTGCCTTCTATTTCTTTCCTCCATTTAGCCCTTTCACTAAAGCGTTGCAACACGGGGCAGAGGAATGGAACATGCTTATTCAATGAATGTCATCCCTCTTAAATACAGAATTTCAAACCACTCTCTTACTGTAGTCAGCTGAAAAAGAGTGGTGGTACCTTGGGCGCCAGCAATACCTTCCTCAACCAGGGACAGAAAGACACAAGGTAGAAACAAAATTTGAGCCTATTTTGCATTTTATCAAAAGAAGAAAAAAAGATTTTCTTTACTATGTTTAAAAACCAGGGAAGGCCGGGCATGGTGGCTCACACCTGTAATCCCAGCACTTTGGGAGGCCAAGGAGGGCGGATCACGAGGTCAGGAGATCGAGACCATTCTGGCTAACATGGTGAAACCCCATCTCTACTAAAAATACAAAAAAATTAGCCAGGCATGGTGGCAGGCGCCTGTAGTCCCAGCTACTCAGGAGGCTGAGACAGGAGAATGGCATGAACCCAGGAGGCAGAGCTTGCAGTGAGCCAAGATTGCACCACTGCACTCCAGCCTGGGCAACAGAGCAAGACTCCATCTCAAAAAAAAAAAAAAAAAAAAAACCACACAGCCTGGGCAACATAGGGAAACCTCATCTCTACAAAAAATAAAAAATTTGCCGGCGTGTGGCGTGTGCCTATAGTCCTAGCTACTTGGGATGCTGAGGTGGGAGGATCTGCTTGAGTCTGGGAGGTCAAGGCTGCAATGAGCTGTGATCACACCACTGCACTCCAGCCTGGGTGACAGAGTGAGACCCTGTCTCAGAAAAATAATTAAATTTAAAATCAAGGAAAACAAACTGTTTATGGATTTAAAATCATATTGAGTTTCTGTGAGAGATGCTATCTGATGGCATAATCTCTCACTAGCAAATAACAGAACAAAGAGAGCTATGATGTGTGCATCTAAACATTAAAAAGGTCTTTTGAAATTCTACACCAATGCTGCTATTGAATTACTTAAGTTCACACTTCAATTTATGATTATTTCCATGAATTACAGATTTTTGACCCTTGCAAGCTTTATACCCTAATTTACTTCTAGAGAAGCAAGGTAGATATTCCAGAGTTCCTGGATACAGATAAAGCAACGGGTTGTTTTAGGCTGCCAAATCACCAGGGAATCAAATACATTCCCGTTTTTTCAATTTCTACCTTTTCTTATTCAATTTGAGAAAAGCTTTATTTAAAAAACTAAACGTTCATTTCTGTTTAAAAAATACGGTTATTACAGAAATGGTTGGTATTTATTAATTGATTAATATACCTTTAGTTTTTGACAACATAATACATGGAAACTCACATCTTAACTTTCCTGATTGTTATACTTTATATAGGAATATATTAGTGAACTTTCAGAATGTTACCAATAGAAAATCTAAACAGATGAACTCTCTAAGTAATTTACACAAAAACACACCTCTGTAAAATAGGCCCTGTACTTCTGTTATTTTAAAGAGAACTTCTAGCCCAAGAATCAGGGAATAAAGAAGAAAAACACATTAGCATAGCTGATAAATGGCTAACTGTCCCTGATCTACATGTTTAATTATTCCAACTTCAAAAAATCTGATTCGATAATGTCTTACTACAGTTGACCCTTGAACAATGTGGCGGGGGGGTTGGGGCACCACCCCCCTGCAACTTTTGAAACCTCAAAAACTTAACTACTAATGGCCTACCTGGACTAGAAGCCTTACCAATAACATAATTAATGAATGTTTTGTATATGTATTATATACTGTATTCTTACAGTAAAGTAAGCTAGAGAAAATAAAACATTAAAATCATAAAGAAGGGAAAATAAATTTATAGTGCTGTACTGTATTTATCTACATTGTAAGTTTACATTGTCTGTTTACAAGATAAATCATCTGTCTAAAATGATGGGCAACTGTAGCTGCAGACCTCAGTCTACAGTACATATCAAGCAATCCAACTTTTTCTTGCAATGTCATATCACTTTTCTCTGCTTCTTGGGAGCACTTCCAGCATCACTGGTAGCACTTCGTATGGGTCCCATGGTGTTATTCAAGGTGGACTAAACACAAAAAAATTTTGAGAACTGCAGGAGATCAATTTTTACTGCAATAGACAATTTACTAGAAAGAAGAACTACCCATGAGGAGATAATTAGCACCACACAGCATTTTAAAACTGTGTGGTATGTGATATTAAAAACACTTGAGTTTACCGCAATAGCAACAAGAGGTGGCTATGAAATTACTAGAGTAGTATACTATGTACCAGAGTCAATTTTATGCAGATATTATTTAACACTGCATCTTTACATTTGTTTACACTTCTCTCAACTGCAAATGGCATCATGCATGGTCTGTAAGTGTGTGCATAAGTTTTGATAATTTTTAACTTTTTATAATAGATATGTATATATTTTATGGTAGTAAACGATAGAAAATAGGAAGGGCATGGTGGTTCATGCCTGTAATCCCAGCACTTTGGGAGGCCAAGGTGGGTGGATCACCTAAGGTCAGGAGTTCAAGACCTGCCTGGCCAACATGGTGAAACCCCATCTCTACTAAAAATACAAAAATTAGCCAGGCATGGTGGCACGTGCCTGTAATCCCAGTTACAGGGAGGCTGAGGGAGGAGAATAATTTGAACCCGGGAGGCAGAGGTTGCAGTGAGCTGAGATTGCACCGCTGCACTCCAGCCTGGGGGACAGAGAGAGACTCCGTCTCAAAAATAAAATAAAATAAGATAAGATAGACTTGTATCTACATATATTTCATGCATTCATGACATACTTTTCTTAATTTTTTTGGATATTTCTAGGTTATGTGGTTCGTTTGCAAGTTTTTTCAAACCTGCTTTGTTCAACAATCAACTGTATTTAAAGAATATCTTTCCATTCTATTTAAGGATACTTTTCTATACTTTCTCCCAGCTAGCTCCCTCTCATTTAGCTTAAAGAAAGTGAATATGGCCTCTGCACAATCAAAATGCTACCCAGCGAACACATTTAATTCACTCAATATAGAAGGAATCAATGGGGAATACAAAATCACAGTGCCTTCCCTCACAGCATCAAAGAAAAGGACGAAGCAAAATTCAGAGAAGAGATTAATCATTTTTGGTTGGTCAGGGGTCAGAGACAGAAAGAGTATGATCATTAAAGGCTTACTGGAAGAGTCAATATTGACAATTTGGACTTGAGAAAACAGGGGTTAGGAAGAAAGGCATCTTAGGCAGAGGAAAGTGAGCAAACAGTGAGATGGAAAAGAACGGGGCATAGTTCAGGAAACCATGAAGGAAAACACAGTGGAGAAAAAGTAGGCAACATGTAGGAGGGAAAGAAAACATTTTAAAAGGTAGATGTGGACCAGATTATAGAGGAATTTAATAACAGGGTTTCACTCAGAACTTTTCTATGTTAGACCCAATTCTTTCTTTTTTTTTTTTTTTTTTTTTAAAAAGATGTGTTGCCCAGGCTGGTCCCAAACTCCTGGTCTTAAGCAATCCTCCTGCCTCGGCTTCCTAAAGTGCTGGGATTACAGGTGTGAGCCACCTTACCAGGCCTAAACCCAATTCTTAAAAGCAGGATTGAAAAGAAGGAATGTCCTACAGCAGTGGTCCCCCACCCCTGGGGTGCGAACCAGTACTGGTCAGTGGCCTGTTAGGAACCAGGCTGCACAGGAGGAGGCCAGTGAGTGAGCATTACTGCCTGAGCTCCACCTCCTGTCAGATCAGCAGCAGCATTAGATCTCATAGAGCACAAACCCTATTGTAAATTGTGCATGTGAGGGATCTAGGTTGTGCGCTTCTTATGAGAATCTAACTGATGCCTGAGGATCTGAGGTGAAAGTTTCATTCCAAAACCACTGCCTCTGCCCCCGCCCCCACTGTCAGTGGAAAAATTATCTTTAACAAAACTGGTCCCTGGTGCCAAAAAGGTTGGGAACTGCTGTCCTATGGGGCTGGTGGAAGGAGTGGTGGAAGGGGCATTAACAACAGCAGTGAGTTACAATGAATATCAAGGGTAAATAGAGAAACAGGACCAAAAAAGACACAACTCGGCCGGGCGTGGTGGCTCACGCCTGTAATCCCAGCACTTTGGGAGGCCGAGGCGGGCAGATCACAAGGTCAGGAGATCGAGACCATCCTGGCTAACACGGTGAAACCCCGTCTCTACTAAAAATACAAAAAATTAGCCAGGCGTGGTGGCGGGCGCCTGTAGTCCCAGCTACTCAGGAGGTTGAGGCAGGAGAATGGCGTGAACCTGGGAGGCGGAACTTGCAGTGAGTCGAGATTGTGCCACTGCACTCCAGCCTGGGTGACAGAGCAAGACTCAGTCTCAAAAAAAAAAAAAAAAAAAAAAAAGACACAACTCAAAACGCTATTTTAGAGGGCTACTTAGCATTGTACTGTGCAGAGCCATAGTAGAGGCTAGGATGAAAAGAAATATTAGTAATACTGACTCTGTCTTTATTTAAAATTTTGTTCATCATGCATTTTTTGCATTAACTCTGGTTTTTTAAAATAGTACATAAAAATACTATTTATCTTGCTGGGTGCGGTGACTCAGGGCTATAATCTCGGCACTTTGGGAGGCTGAGGCAGGTAGATAACTTGAGGTCAGGAGTTCAAAACCATTCTGGCCAACATGGCAAAACCCCATCTCTACTAAAAAAAAAAAAACTGGCGGCTGGGCATAGTGGCTCATGCCTGTAATCACAGCACTTTGGGAGGCCAAGGCGGATGGATCACCTGAGGTCAAGAGTTCGAGACCAGCCTGACCAATATGGTGAAACCCGTATCTGGCTTGAACCTGGGAAGTGGAGGCTGCAGTAAGCCAGTGTCATGTCACTGGGCTCCAGCCTGGGCGACAGAGTGAGACTCTTAAAAAAAAAAAACCCAAACAAAAAAACCCAACAATTCTTTATCTTGATTACTGAGTTTTTTGGTGCCCTCTTACAATTTGTGTCTGAGGAGAGCACCTTTCCTTTTCCCATAAAAGCATATACAGGCTGGGAACAGTGGTTCATGCCTGTAATCACAACACTCTGGGAGGACAGAGAGGGAGGAGTGCTTGAGCCCAGAAGTTCAAGATCAGCCTGGGTGACATAGTGAGACTTCATCTCTACAAAAAGAAAAAAAATTATCCAGGCATGGTGGCACATGCCTGTAGTCCAAGCTACTCCAGCTGCTTGAGAGGATGAGGCAGGAGGATAACTTGAGGTCGAGGCTGCAGTGAGCTGTGATTATGCCACTGCACTCCATCCTGGGTGACAGGGTGAGATCTTGTCTCAAAAAAACAAACAACAACAACAACAAAAAACCATGCACCATGTCAGAAGTTCCTAAGAACTATTATTATTGTACAATAACTGACTTTCAGATTGCTGACCTTGAGCCATAAAAAAAGCTCAATACTTATTACAATGCTTAAGAGAACAGAGAAGCCTATAGCTTATTTTAAAAAGATATCCCCTGCAATGTTATTAAAGTAGTATGACTTTTGGCCTTTATGAAGGGAAGGGGCTTCAGTTATGTAGGACATTCATTTATGTGAAACAGAGTGACAATATCAGATAATGAAGCATTCTGGAATCTAGGCAGAATCGAAGTGATTTTTGTCGATGTACTAGCCAAGTGCCAAGTACTCAATGAGCTCTTCAACTGAAATAGTGTCTATCTGTATATAAAACTTTCAGTGTTCTTTGAATACTGTCTGTTTCTCAAGGTTACCCAAGGAAAAAAAATAAAGTTATTTCCAAAAGCCCTTCCCACATTTCTGTGACCTTACCAAGGTTACTATTTTACCTCTTTTTGGTGGTCGTACGTGATATGTTAAGTCATTAATGACCAGCTTAAAGTCATCAAGGAGGAGGAGGTCTATTCCTGTTGAAGCAGCAACGCGAACACCATCTGTGAAAATTTCAAATGAAACTTGTCATAGGTCCATAATTATTCAAGAATGGTCAGGAAAATTCAATCTTCAAAATCGTTTTTAAAAATTACCTCTTCCTTTTAAAATTTCAGTTAACTTTTTGCCTCATTTCCTATGCAAACAAAGTTTAGGTTGAAGCTCTGTTTTTAGGACTCAAGTTTGTGAAGATTTAACAACAGCTTTTCCTGTGAACTATATGAACAAGTGAAATAATTAATGGTCATAGTTCTATAGGTGTACATTGGAAATCTAGGGTCACTGGGACAGCTGTATGGGCTTAACACTGTCTATAATGGAAGCTGGTTGAGTCAAAAAAAAAATTTTCTGACATATGGTACTTTTCAGTATAGTCACTGATTAGTTGCCAATAATTCAGTAGAGATAGACGCTGGGGATAGCAAAGTATTATACATCCACCAGCTGGTCTACTAATTATATTGCCAGATGAGTAGAAATGTGGTAATTGTTAACTGGTGAATCCAGGTGAAGGGTAAATGGGCATTTATTGTACTAACCTTCCAAGTTTTCTGTAGGTTTGAAAAATTTTAAAGTAAAAATGGGGAAAACACAATGGGAAAAAAACTTAAAAAGATTAAAAAATAAATAAATTAAATACATAAAATGGTAATTTTTAGTGCCTTAGTTTATATTCTTTTCAAATTATATACTTCTTTATTTTGGCAAACTTTTCTTTCCAGAGATGAGGGTTTAACTACTGGAAGTATTTATTCTACACCGAAAGTAATGATAAAAAGTCTCAATAATATAAAATGTGATTGATTGTTCATCCTTGCTCATGGCATTATATGTGAGCTGCTTTTGAATGAGATTCCCTGTGCATACACATTTGCTAAAACCGATCAATTATACTCTGAGTACCACTGGGAGAGAAATCCCTTTCTCTCCTGGTAAGTGCTAAGCAAAAGAAAAAAGTTTTCTGAAGTTAACAGTATAGGGTTCTTTTGTAGCTACATGTGTGGTGTATGTATGTGTCTAGAAATGGTGTGGGGTGAAATGAGGGATAGATGGTAATTAATAATGATGGTGACTATACCTGGTGAATAGATAGCAACTCTGTCAATTCCCCGATCCTCTTCTTGCAGTTGTCGTAAAAATACACCAACAGAGTCAGAGATAGGCTTGAGTGTGAACTGACAGCGTTCACGCCGGGATGGTAGCCTCACAGATATCACAGGTAACCCATTTTGATAAACCACTGTAACATCTGAATGAAAAAGACCCACAAACATATGATAATTGGATTTCAATGTAAGTTAAAGTCACATTATTACCATTCTTGCATGGGGGTCTATTATTAGTGTGATTTAAAATGTTTTCAAAGAAGGTTTAAGAACATGCCCTTTAGCTTTAGTTGAAGGTTATTCTGGGAACTGGCTTATAAAAGATCAAATGGATCACATAGCTCATTTTACAGATATGAAAAAACAGGCAAGGAACTGTCTTCTGAGTGGGTCAAGGAGAGGCTTTCCCAAGGATATCAGGTGAAGTTCTTGATATTGGTGAATACAAGCCCTGGTTCCATTTAGCAAGATTTTATTAAGCAGTCAGAGATTGCTGGGCTAGACTTCATAGCCTGTAGGACGTGGCTCTCGGGATCCAGAGCTTTCAAGAAGTACACTAATAAGTGAGACTCTTACTCCAAAACAGTCAATTCATGTATATATAGTACAGTATTATATCCAAGCTGATAAGTGAGAAACAAAAGTGAAATCCTAAGCCCCTCAACTGACTGAATGGACCCCCTCTTGGCCAAGGGGACCCCAGGGTAAACCTTTAAAGCTAAGTTCTCAGCCATGACAGGATGGGAGGTCAGACACAATTCATTATACCCCTTCCTTGCTAGCCACCATTAGGCATTCTTTCCTAAGGGCTTAAGAGAAACTAGCCCTTTCAGAAGACTCCACCACTGATATCAACCAATTAACTGACCAACACTGCCCCTTTTTTTTTGCCTGACAAGAGGCCACCGACCGTGGAGTGGTTCTGGCCAGTCTACAGAGAATGCGCAGTGAGGGTTTTCACACCCTCTGCTTCATCTTTTGATGCCAGAGAGCTGAAAACTCCACCCTCAGATCATGCTGACGCAGCCATTTTTTGTACACGGGACCCATGAAGGGGCATGAAGCTCAGTTGTGCATATACACATTTCTCCTTTCATAAATATGCATGGCCTCTCCTATAGCGTACTGAGTATGTATATTTGGCCACCCTGCTCAGCATGCATCCTGTTCTTTTTGCCTCTTCCTCAAAGTGTCTGTTTTTGGCTTCTGAATGGAGGCTACACTTCCCAGCCTGTCAGAATGGCCACCCTGCAGCCTGCAACCTTTATGAGAAATATAGGTCTCCTTTCCAAATTTATGAACCTCGCCATTCTTCAGTTGTCATAAGTTAGCATTCTATCAAAAACAATTCATGTTCTCTTGAATGTCTTCATGAGCTTGGCTAGACAGAACCAAAACTCAGATGTTTAAGATTTTATAACAAAATGTTATGAAGGGAAAATTTATTATGAACTATTAAATTGAAGGGATCTTCTACAAAAGTATAGCATAGAATGCCTATTTCCTTATTTTCTCCCTCAGTATTCTTGATTTGTAGCATCCCAGTAGAACAACTATCAAAATAACCCTCTTTTGGAATAATTTTCACATACATTTTTTTAAAAATGCATTTTTAAAATAAAAAATTTTTACATAAGCAACTGAGCATTTAAAGATGATGTTAGCACTGAGGAAACAAAACAGGCTTTGGAGTCAAATATGGGACTGAATCTTGGCTCTGTAATTTTGGGCATATTATATAACTTCTCTGAGCCTCACTTTTTTCATATATAAAATGGGCTTTGGCCAGGCATGGTGGCTCATGCCTGTAATCCCAGCACTTTGGGAGGCCGAGGTGGGCAGATCATGAGGTCAAGAGATTGAGACCATCTTGGCCAATGTGGTAAAACCCTGTCTCTACTAAAAATAAAAAAATTAGCTGGGCATGGTGGTGCACGCTTGTAGTCCCAGCTACTCGGGAGGCTGAGGCAGGAGAATCACTTCAACCCAGGAGGTGGAGGCTGCAGTGAGCCAAGATCGTGACACTGCACTCCAGCCTGGCAACAGAGTGAGAATCTGTCTGAAAAAAAAAAAAAGGGGTTTAATCCCTAACTCACAGAGCTGTTGTGAGAAATGAGTGAAATACATAAATAATTTAAAACACTTAGCATATTACATGATACATAAATGATAATGTTTCCTTACCAGCTTCTTTGAAGAATCAAAAGTTGACCAGATGTGGCGACATGTGTCTGTAGTCTCAGCTACTCAGGAGGCTGAGGCAGAAGGATTGCTTGAGCCCAGGAGTTTGAATCTACAGTGAGCTATGATTGTGCCACTGCACTCCAGCCTGAGCAACCGAGTGGGACCCCATGTCTAAAACCTTTTTTTTTTTTTTTTTTTTGAGACATCTTGCTCTATCACCCAGGAGTGCAGCGGCATGATCACAGCTCACTGCAGACTCGAGCTCCCAAGCTCAAGCGATTCTCTTGCCTCAGGCTCCCAAGTTGCTGGGACTACAGGCGTGCACCACCATGCCAGGCTATTTTTTTTTTTTTTTTTTTTTTTTTTTAGAGACAGGGTTTCACCATGTTGCCCAGGCTGGTCTTGAACTCCTGAGCTTGAGCAGCGACCCGCCTTGGCCACCCAAAGTGCTGGGACTAAAGGCATGAGCCACTATGCCTGGCTTCTAAAAACAATTTTTAAAAATAAAGTAAGAGTCAAAAATTACATTCTATTATGCTTCTAAGGATTTATATCCCTACTAATCAAAGAGTTTATAGCAAATGTATGTTAAGATTAATGTTTTGGAAATCCAAAATGCATCAAGCTTTCCATAGTTGTAGTTGTAGACATTTACATCTTATTTCCTTGTCTATTCTAGTAATTCATAAGGCCTACATTATATACAAAATCTTCCCACTAAAATCTTTCATGATTTGAATTTTCAAGAAATAACCCTAATTGAGACATAGTTTATAAATAACAAAATACATTCTTACTTAAAATGGAAATCTGATGAGTTTTTACATAAGAATCAAAATAAAGAACATTTCTATGATTCCCCCAAATTCTCTGATCCCCATCCCAGTTAATCCCTGGGTAACCATTGATCTGATTTTGTCACCACAGATTATATTAGGTTTTTATAGATTTTTATATAAATAAAATCACGCTATGGACCCTTTCATATTTGGCTTCTTTCTCTTGGCATGATTATGAGATTCACCTATGTTGTTATTAGTAGTTCATTAATTAACTAGTTCATTAGTAGTCATTCATTTGTATTGCTGAGAAGGGTGTCAATGCATAGACACACCACAACTTGTTTATCCAGTTGACGAACATCTGGGTTGTTTCCAGGTTTTGGCTACTATGAATAAAGCTTTTATGATTATTTGCATACAAGCCTTTGTGTGACATGTTTTCATAGTATATCTTTCCCTATCCTTTTACCTTATCCATGTTTTATTTAAAGTGAGTTTCCTGTAGAAAGCTTATAGTTGGGTCTTGCTATTTTATCCAATCTAACAATCTCTGCCTTTTAATTAAAGTATGTATATTATTTGCATTTAATGTAATTTAAGCATGGCTGAATATAAGTCTACCATCTTACTACTTATTTTCTTTTTGACCCTACTGTTCTTTCTTCTACTTTTCCTCTATTCTTGCCATTTTTAGATTTACTATCTTTTAATCTCTTTAAAAAGGATTTTTTCATTTAATCACTATTTATTATAATTTAATCTCTTTTTTTAGAGACAGGGTCCTAATCTGTCTCCCAGCCTGGAGTACAGTGGTGTGATCACAGCTCACTGCAGCCTTGATCTCCTGGGCTCAAGTGATCCTCCTACCTCAGCTTCCTGAGTGGCTAGGACTATAGGCATATGTAACTATGCCTGGATAATTTTTTTTTTGGTGGGGGTAGAGACAGGGTCTCACTATGTTGCCCAGGCTGACCTTGAACTCCTGGACTCAAGCAATTCTCACACCTCAGCATCCCAAAGTGCTGGGATTACAGTACTGAGCCACAATGCCCAGGCTAATCTCTGCTATTGACTTATTAAATATACCTTATTTTATTTATTTATTTTTTTTGAGATAGGGTCTTGCTCTGTTGCCCAGGCTGGAGTGCAATAGTGGGATCTTGGCTCACTGCAACCTCCACCTCCTGAGTTCAAGCCATTCTCCTGCCTCTACCTCCTGGGTAGCTGGGACTACAGGTACCCATCACCACAACCATACTAATTTTTCTTTAGTAGAGACAGGGTTTCACTATGTTGGCCAGGATGGTCTCAAACTCCTGACCTCAAATGATCCGCCCGCCTTGGCCTCCCAAAGTGCTGGGATTACAGGCGTAAGCCACCACACCTGGCCCTTATTTTATTTTTTTAAGCATTACTCTAGAGCAAGTATTGCTAAACTTTTTTCTGTAAAGTCTGAGGTATTAAATATTTTAGACTCTGTGGGTCATAAGATCTCTGTTACAACTACAAACTCTGTTACTGTGGTGCAAAAGCAGCCACAGGCAATATGTAAACAAATAGGCATGGCTGTGTTCCAACAAACTTTATTTATAATAAGCAATAGGCTGGCTTTGGCCTGTAGGTTACGGGGTCGCCAACCCCCAGGCCACAGACTGGTACCATCGAAAAAGTGTCTTACACAAAACTGGTCCCTGGTGCCAAAAAGGTTGAGGAGCACTGCTGAAGGTCATAGTTTGCTGAATTCTGCTCTATGTTATACATCTTTACCATATCACAGTCAGTCTTCAAATAATATAATATCACTTTAGGTATAGTTTAGAGGACCTTACAACAAATACTTCCATTCCCCCTGCTTGCATTCTTCGTGGTATTGTTCTCACATGTTTTTCTACATATATTATAAACTGCACATTATTTTTGTGTGGTTTACCTTTTGATTATCTTTTAAAGAAATTTTGTTTTGCATAGTATATATGAGTTTGTGTATATTCTTATCTTTGTTCCTCTATGTCTTTTTTCCTCTGTCTGCCTTTTTAAAACTTTTACTTTTTAATAAAGACAGGGTCTCATTCCGTTGCCCAGGCTGGAGTTCAGTGGCACCATCATGGGTTACTCAGTCTCAAACTACTGGGCTCACTGGATACTCCCGCCTCAGCCTCCAAAGTAGCTGGGACTACAGGCATGTGCCACCATGCCCAGCTAATTTATTTTATTTTTGAGACAGAGTCTTGCTCTGTCACCCAGGCTGGAGTGCAGTGGTGTGATCTTGGCTCACTGTAGCCTTCACCACCTTCAAGCGATTCTCCTGCCTCAGCCTCCCCAATAGCTGGGATTACAGGTACACACCACCACACTTAGCAAATTTTTGTATTTTTAGTAGAGATAGGGTTTCACCACGTTGGCCAGGCTGTTCTCGAACTCCTGACCTCAGGGGATCCACCTGCCTCAGCCTCCCAAAGTGCTGGGCCAGCTAATTTTTTTAATTTTAATTTTTAATTTTTATTTTTGTAGAGACAGGGTCTCACTATGTTGCCCAGGCTGGTCTCAAGCAATCCTCCTGCCTCAGCTTCCCAAAATGCTGGGCTCACAGGTGTAAGCCACCATGCCCAGCCTTCTGCCTGCTTTTCAACATTTTCCTTTTATCACTGGTTTTCAACAATTTGACTGTGATGTGCTTTGCTTTTCTTTATGAATGGTTGGGAGTTGTTAGATTTTTTAGATCTGGCTTTCCTCAAATTTGGAAAACTTTTGACCTTTATTCAACTATTATTTTTTTCTGTCTGCTACCCTTCTGGGATTCCAATTACACTTATGTTAGGCCATGTGATATTGTCTCACAGGTCACTGAGGCTTTCTTCATACATTTCAGGGGCTTTTTCCCCGCTCTCAGTTTCATTTTGGATAGTTTTAATTGCAATATACTTCAACATCATGGATTTTTTTCTTCTGCAGTGTCTAATTTCCTGGTAATTCCATCTATATGGTGTTTTCATTTCAGACATATTTTTCACCTCTAGAAGTTGCATTTCTTTTTATATCTTCCATTTCTTTTCACATTATACTTATATTTTTCCTTTTCTCTATGAGCATAAGGATATTTATAATAGCTATTTTAACATTCTTGGCTGTTTATTCCATTATCTCTGACATTTCTAGGTCTGTTCATTGACTGAATTTTTGGAAGGCTTATTTTTTGCTTCTTCATATGCCTAGTAATTTTTGATTGGTGGTTAGAAATTTTTAATTTTACATTGTTGAGTGCTGGATCTTGTATAGTTAAATTACTTGCATGTTAGTTGGCCCTTTCAAGACTTCAAAAAATTATTTTAGGACAGATCTAGAGAATCCTTTATTCTAGGACCAATTTGTCCCTACTTCTAAGATATGGTTCTTCTGAGAATGTCTACCAAATGTTCATGTGTCCAAGGGTATCTCTCTACTGTGGCTAGAGGGAAGCAAAATTATTCATTTTATATTACTGGCAATAGTTATGTTCTAGGAAGTTGTTCTAGCCTGGTCTTGTGGTTTAGAATTCAGCCAAAGCCTCACAGGATGCCTATGCAGATTTCCGAGACTCCTCTTTCTCTTCATAGCTCTTTCCTCTGTAAACCTCTGTCTCATAAATTCTAGCTGCCTTGGGATTTACAAACTCTGATCTCTGTTTCTTCATCTTAACTAGATGGCCAAGCTCTGTTTCCCCTCTCTGTGATGCAATTTAGAGGCTGCCTCAGGCTGTAAACTCAACCAATGCAGGGTTCAACTCATTTGTTCCTCTTATCTCAGGCATCATAGTCCTGTGTGCCTATTGTCCAGTGTCTGAAAACAGTTGTTTCAGATATTTTGTCTGGTGTTCTAGTTGTTTATAGCAGGATAGTAATTCCCATAGCAGCTAATACTTCATGGATGTACGATTTGAATTTTTACATAAAAACTAAAAGGCAAAATCAGAAATCCTTATTGCCTTTTTCCTTCCAAAGGAATAGTCTGTTTCCTAAGGAAGAAGAGGTCAAAATAGTAATTCGAATTGAATATATAGCATGTACTATCTAAAGTCTGCAATACCTAAAGATATTTTTTAAATTTGTTATATTCCTTCTTGTTCTAAAAGAATCCTTAACAATTAATCTATTGTTTCCTGAAGTCAGAACCACTAACATGAGAATATTTCTATCTTTTCTATAGGCAGTAATGATGACGAAGTCATTAAGATTAGTGATTAAATTATCCAATTATCCCCTTTCTGTATGTGAAAAAGAGTAACCACAGATCAAGAAGTAGAGAGAGTTGAATTTAAATACGAGATAGAATCTGTGAGTCTGAAATATATTTGGAGGATCTTGAAGCTGTCTTTGCAAAAATTATAAAAGTGAGAAAATTATGACAGTGAAAGACACCTAATCTAACCAACCCCATATTTCCTTTAACCTCCAAACTGCCCTTGGTCATTCCTGGGCTTGGGCCTAGCTAGCTTTGGGAGAAATTTAGTTTTTAGTTTAAATAATATGCCTTCCCCCAAAATAAACTGCCTTCACAAAAACTAATGAAAGAGCAACAGGTTAGGAAGATGGGAGGAGGCTGAATTCTGCTAAGATGTAAGTGGAAGGGATTACCAAGCCATTATTCCAGAGGTCACAAGATTTGCAACTTCCCCACACCCACTCATGCGATAACATCACTGTTGTAGAACCTAAGATTGGCCTTTTGAGATGTCCTTTCAGGCTCCTGTGGCCCCCACCCAGAAGAGGACTCAGCACATGAGGACCATTTTCCACACCCCTATGACTGCATCCACAACCAATCAGCAGCACTCATTCCCTTAGCCCCCTGCCCACCAAACTATCCTTGAAGAATCCTGGCCTCCAATTTGGGGAGACTAATTTGAGTAATAAAACTCCAGTCTCCTGTTCAGCCAGCTCTGTGTGAATTAAACTATTTCTCTATTGCAGTTCTCCTCTCTTGACAAATTGGTTCTATCTAGGCAGTGGGCACAGAGAAGCTGCTGGGCAGTTACAAATGCACTAAAACATCAGTTTCACAGGTAAATGCTTAGGGGTTACTGTTTTAAAATAACTGAGACAAAGTCAACAGAGAATATGAAGGTCTTTCATACCCAATTTAACTTCTTCCTTTAAAGAGCATGATGCTTTTTTCAAGGGAATGAAATAAGAAAGCTTTTGAGAAACTCTACAAGGAATAATGCAATTCAGAACTGACAAGCCTTTATTATACTGCTTTTGAAATCCCAATGCCTGCTTCTTTCCTACACAGTAGACTGTAATGTCAACGTTAGATTTCTTAGTTTGCAACTCAGGAATAACTATTGCCAAGGTTCCTCAAGTTTCACAATATAAACAATAAACAGCTGGCTGTAGCGAAGTCACAATGGGTATTCATAAGCTAATGACAGTTGTCAGCTACTATTATCTAGATAAAAAATATTCTTTTAAAGTATAAATTGCATCAAGTGGCTGTTTGGTTGAATTTTTTAATCTTTTGTTTTGATTTCCATGTGAATAAAGTAAAAAATAATATAAGTATGTTCCAGAGCAGTGTGCTTCAAAAAAAAGCCTAGAAATTATGGAGCATTCAACATGAATACTTAGAGCTAGAACATGATAACAGATTTAGGCATAAAAACCAAAAGCTGTGGAATTGTGCAGACTAAGAGTAGTAGTGCAGGAACTACAAACAATTGCATTTGAAGAAGGAATACATATTTTAAAAATGCCTTTGAGGCATCAGGAGTTGAAAAAAACAGTCATAAAATACAAATGCTTGTTATTTTGTAAAATATTTTTTAAATGCTTGTAAAAATATATAGTATGAAGTTTGGCTGGTGTTCAAAACAATGAGTAAAATCTCCACTAAAATATATCACCTGTGTATATCTTGAGGGCTTATTATGAAAGGGACTTGGTACACAAGGAAGCACATGTTGGGGTTTTTCCGCAAAGCTACTTGGAGTAGAACTATATATGATGGATGATTTCAGGGGCTTATGATCTTAACATTGTCGATTTCCTCCCCATTTTCTGTAATATTCTGCATCATAAGTGTCAGATATAATCATAGAATTTCAGTGTTGGAAGGTCAGACAGATCATACAAACTAACATCCTTCTTTTGCAGCTAAGAATAACAGAGTCTAGTAACGTTAGATAATATTCCTGGGCCAGGCGCGGTGGCTCACCTGAGGTCAGGAGTTCGAGACCAGTCTGGCCAACATGGTGAAACTCCATCTCTACTAAAAATACAAAAAATTAGCTGGGTGTGGTGGCAGACACCTGTAATCCTAGCTATTCAGGCACCTGAGGCAAGAGAATTACTTGAACCTGGGAGGCGGAGGTTGCAGTGAGCTGAGATCGTGCCACTGCACTCCAGCCTGGGCAACAAGAGCAAAATTCTGTCTAAAAAAAAAAAAAGAAAGAAAAAGATAATACTGCTAAGGTCACAGAGTTCAATCCAATGCAATTTGGATCTCATCATTTGACTAAGAAATCCTCTTCTAGGTCACACATGACATTAGGTTGCTAAATTCAGTAGAAATTTTAGCTCTTAACTTGCTTGTTTTAGCAGCATCTAATGATGTTAACGACTCCCTCCCTTTGTAAAAAGTTTCCCCACCGGCTTCTATGATGCTTCTAGCTTTTCTTTCTGTCTAGACCTTCTAATTTCCCCTCATAAGCTATTCTTCCTCTATTCATCCCTTAAAAGTTTCTAAGTGCTTTGTCCTAGGCCTCTGTGCTTGTCAATTCACACACTCTCTAGGAATCTCACGTCCTCCCAAAGTCTCATGTAAATGCTGATGATAACCCAAGCCTATATTCAATTGTCTGCTAGAAATTGGGTCTCCCACAGCCATAACTGAAACTCAAAAGTCCTAAAAGTGAATCCATCTTCCCTAACCACCCATAATCTCAACCAATAACACCACCACTATTTTATTTTTGACCAAGCCAGAAAATTACCTGGCATCCTTGACTATTCATAGAGCCAGAATCTGACATTCCTCATATCTTATCAGTCATCATGTGCTTTCATTCGATTTTTTTTTTTTTTTTTGGAGTCTTGCTCTATCACCCACGCTGGAGTGCAGTGGCGGAATCTCGGCTCACGGCAACCTGCGCCTCCCAGGCTCAAGCGATTCTCCTGCCTCAGCCTCCCGAGTAGCTGGGATTACAGGTGCCTGCCACCATGCCCGGCTAATTTTTTGTATTTTTAGTAGAGACATGGTTTCACTATGTTGGCCAGGCTGGTCTCGAATGCCTGACCTCGTGATCCACCCGCCTCGGCCTCCCAAAGTGCTGGGATTACAGGTGTGAGCCACCAACCCCGGCCCTTTCATTCTATTTTTTAAACAGCTCTAAGCCCTCTGATACTGTCTACACTACCACTATTTTAGTCCAGGCCACCACCATCTCTTTCTTCTATCAGCTACGTTGTAATTGGAGTCCTTAATTCCAGCCTTGCTCCAGTTCAATTTTCCACACTGAAGCAGGGTGATCTTTTTCCAAATGAAGCCACTATCCTGAAGTTGGTAGTTGGTGTTTACCATTTCCATCCATTTATACATACACACACGCACAGGCAGACACACACACACACACATACACAAACATATATCTCAATACACAATATTTAGTACTGTGATAGCCAGCCTTCAAGAAGGCTCTCTATAATTCTTGCCTGTAAGTATTTGCTATGGTTTGAATGTCTCCTCCAAAACTCACCTTGAAATTTAATTGCCACTTTAACAGTGTTGAGAGGCAGGACCTTTAAGAGGTGATTAGGTCATGAAGGCTCTGCCCCATAACTGGATTTTTGCCATTATCATAGGAGTGGGTTAGTTACTGGGGGAGTGGATTCCTGATAAAATCCACTCCCAAAAAAGGTGAGTTCAAGTCAATTTCCCCTCTCTGTCTTCTGTGCACACTTCCTCACCATGTGATGCCTTCTGCCATGTTACAATGCAGCAAGAAGACCTTCACTAGATGGACCCCTCGATCTTGGACTTCCCAGAACTGTAAGCCAAATCAATCTTTTCTTCATAAATTACTCAGTTTGCAATTGATATAGCAGCAAAGAAATGGACTAAGATAGTATAGATGCCTCTTGACTTATGATGAGATTACCTCAGCATAAACCCACTGTAAGTCAAAAAATGCATTTACTACTCCAACAAATCCATCATAAAGTCAAAAAACCATAAGTTGAACCATCAGAAGTCAGGGATTGTCTATATTCATGCCCTGTGTAGTGTCATCCACATCAAATCAGGGCTGGTCTGCAGAACCAATATGATACAGCTGAAGTGATGATGTGTACTTCCAAGACTATGTCATAATAGGCTTTACTTCTGCTTTGGTCTCTTGTACACTTGCTCTAGGGGAAGCCGGTCATCATATCATGAGGACAATCCTGCAGCCCTATGGAGAAGCCCACATGGAGAAGTGGTACCTTCTTGACCAAAAGTAAACTTGTCAACCATGTTAGTGAGTCACCTTAGAATCAGATCTTCCGGCCTCAGTCAAGCCAGATGATTAAGGCCCTGACTGACATGGGGCTGCACCCTCAAAAGACTACAAACTGCTCAGCCAAACTATTCCTAAATCCCTAATCCACAGAAACATGAGAGATAATAAAAGATTAGTTTATGCCCCTTTGTTGTAATTTGCTGTACAGTATTAAATAACCAAATATAGTATGACTTTGCATATATTTATATTTTATAGTAATATCTCCTATACATGGAGGATATGTTCTAAGACTCTCAGTGAATACCCAGCTGCAGATAGTACAGAACCCTATATATAGTATTTTTTTTCCTATACATACATACCTATGATAAAGTTGAGGAACTACCTATTTCTGGCTTTTGACTGGAGGCTATGCTTCCCAGCTTGTTAGAATGGCCACCCTGAAGGTTGCAACCCTTTATGAGAAATGAAGTTCTTCTTTCCAAATTTATAAACCTTGGAATTCTTCAGTTGACACGAGTGGCCTATGAGGATGGGATCTGTGGAGAACCCCAGGTTCCCCCAACTTGATCAGAAATCATTATACAGGACAGGTGCGGTGGCTCATGCCTTAAATCCCAGCACTTTGGGAGGCCGAGTCGGGCAGATTACTTGAGGTCAGGAGTTCTAGATCACCCTGGCCAACATGGCAAAACTCCGTCTCTAGTGAAAAAGTGCAAAAAATTAGCTGGGCATGGTGGCGTGTGCCTGTAGTCCCTGTTACTTGGGAGGCTGAGGCAGAAGAATCGCTTGAACCCGGGAGGCAGAGGTTGCAGTGAGCCCAGTTTGCACCACTGCACTCCAGCCCGGGCGACAGGGTGAGACTTCGTCTCAATAAAAAAGGAAATCAATACACTGACATCTAAAGCTCAGCTGTCTCCCTGACCACACTGGGAGGAAGTTCCCCTGGATCTAAGATCTCCTACTTTTAGGTAGATTTTGGAGGCTTTATTCCTCTCCATTTGGATTATTCCTTTCCACTCCTTCCCTTCATTGCTTCCTGGTCCCTTCCCAGTCCCTATCCTGGTTCCCTCCATCTGGACCCTAAAGGGAACAACTTTGTTAGCTCTGGCTTTGAGGGGTGGGAGGAGCCTTCCCAGGCCAGTCAAACATTTTCATTTTCAAAAAAGAAGAAAAAAAATTTTTTTAAGTTTAATTTATAAATTAGGCACAATAAGAGATTATCAGAAAGAACTAAGAAAAAAATAGAACAATTAAAACAACATGCCAGCATCACTACTCTTGTACATGGGGGGTTAGTATTAAGTAAAATAAGGGTTACTTGACCACAACTGCTGCAGTACTACAACAGTCAATCCGGTAACTGAAACAGCTACTAAGTGACTAATGAGCGAGTAGCAGATAAAGCATGGATATGCGGAACAAAGGGATGATTCACATCCCAGGTGGGATTGAGCAGGAGAACACAAAATTTCATCACACTACTCAGAATAGCATACAATTTAAAACTTATTAATTGGGCCGCGTGCAGTGGCTCACACCTGTAATCCCAGCACTTCCGGAGGCTGATGCAGGCAGATCACTTGAGAGCAGGAGTTTGAGACCAGCCTGGCCAACATGGTAAAACCCTGTCTCTGCTGAAAATACAAATATTAGCTGGGTGTGGTGGCAGGCACCTGTAATCCCAGCTACTCGGGAGACTGAGGCAGGAGAATTGCTTGAACCTGGGAGGCAGAGGTTGCAGTGAGCTGATATTGCACCACTGCACTCCAGCCTGTGACAGAGCAAGACTCTGTCTCAAAAAAAAAAAATTGTTTATTTCTGGAATTTTCCATTTAATATTTTCAGACTGCGGTTGCCTGTGGGTAACTGAAACTATGGAAAGTGAAGCCATGGAAAAAGGGGTGGAGGGGAGACTCCTATATATAAAGGATCATGGTGTATACAACCCTCTAAAACTTGCCTTTTATGATAATCATTGCTTTGAGGTTTATCAAAGTTGAATCGTATTTCTGGAAATATTCACTTAAACTCCTATATATAAGGAAGTGGTAAATTTTAAAAAAAGAAAAAAACACTCCTATATAGAATTTCATTCTATGAATACATTGCTTAACGACAGGGATACATTCTGAGAAATGCATCATTAGGTGATTCTGTCACTGTGTGAACATCATAGATAATATTTACAAAACCTAGAAGGTATAGCCTACTACACACCTAGTAGGTATCTAGGTATTGCTCTTAGGCTACAAACCTGTATACCATGTTACTGTGCTGAATACTGTCAGCAACTGTAACACAGTGGTAAGTATTTGTATATCTAAACATTTCTGAACACAGAAAAGTTGCAGTAAAAATGCAGTATTATACTCTTTTGGGACCAACATCACATATGTGGCCCATTGTTGACTGAAACATTGTTGTTATTCAGTACATGCATGACTGTATACCGTAATTTATATATTGAAAAACCAGATTTTCCCCCTATTATAAATAAAAATAAGGCTAAGAGAAAGTAGCACTACTCAATGTTTTTAGTTTCTGATGTAAATTTTTATTTCCTTTTAGAGCCTTGTGTTTCACATTTTACTCCTTAATTCATCTGGAACTTACTTATTTTTGTAATGTAGAGAAGTTGACTGTAATAGCACCATTTATTAAATAGTCTGCCCTTTCTCCTTGGCTTTACAATGCTAATCAATCACATGTCAGATTTCTATATATGCAAGCTTCCTCTAATCTGATCCAACAATCTTTCCTATACTAATACTTCATTGTTTTGATTATTACAGTTTTAGAAATACATCTTAATATGTGCTTAGGTACCACATGCCCCCTTGTTTTCCTATTCCAAATTTATCTTAGTTTTTTATATAGCTTTACTCTTTCATGTGAATTTTTAAGTAAGTTGATCAGCTCCTACTGGGGTTTTGATTAGCATTGCATTGAGTTTATAAATTCATTCTTCATATCTATTAACATGGTATAACTCTGCATTTATTCCTATCTTATGTCCTTCAATAAAGTTTATTATTCTCAATAAATGTCTTACATTTTATTTTTACTAGTTTCATGCCTAGATGCCCTCAAGTAATTTAACAATCACTTATATTCCTAAGGATAATTCCAAAAGTCTATATGCTTTTTTGTTAAATTATATGTTAGACAAAATATAAGATTGTCATTTTAATAGAATAAACTAAATATCTATCTACTTTGGTGACAATAAGGAGCTTCCTTATACATTACCGCAAAAACATCCTCAGAATATCTATATATATATATTTTTTGAGACAGAGTCGCATTCTTGTCACCCAGGCTGGAGTGCAGTGGCATGATCAGGGCTCACTGCAGCCTTGATCTCCCAGGTTTAAGAGATCCTCCTGCCTCAGCCTCCTGAGTAGCTAGAACTACAGGTGTATGCCTCCATGCCCAGCTAATTTTTTGTATTTCTATTTTTTTACTTTTTTTTTTGAGATGGAGTCTTGCTCTGTTGCCCAGGCTGGAATGCAGTGGCACAATCGTGGCTCACTGCAACCTCTGCCTCCTGGGTTCAAGCGATTCTTCTGCCTCAGCCTCCAGAGTAACTGGAATTACAGGTGCCCACCACCACGCCCAGCTAATTTTTATATTTTTAGTAGAGACAGTGTTTTGCCATGTTGGCCAGGCTGGTCTCGAACTCCTGACCTAAGGTGATCTGCCCGCCTTGGCCCCGCAAAGTACTGACATTGCAGGCATGAGCCACCACACCCAGACTAATTTTTTGTATTTTTAGTAGAGATGGTTTTACCAAGTTGCCTAGGCTGGTCTCAATCTCCTGAACTCAGGTGATCAACCTGCCTTGGCCTCCCAAAGTGCTAGGATTACAGGTGTGAGCTGCTGCACCTGACAGAATATCTATAATTAATATGTATAAACAAAATGTGTTTGCTTCACAATAATCTCAGAAAAATATACTTAAATATGTAAAATAATTAAAATTTTCTTTAAATGTCAAGAGAAGAAAAATGACTGCTTCCACTGAATTTAACAAGGGGAAAAGACTGTAAGTTAAACATCAAATGCTGGCAAGGATGTGAAGCAACAGGAACTCTCATTCATTACTGTTCGGAATACAAAATAGTACAACCACTTTGGTAGACGGTTTGGTGTTTTCTTACAAAAATAAACATATTGCTACCAACCACGATTCTCTGTGTTTACCCAAAGGAGCTAAAAAATGCCCATATAAAAACTTGCACACAGATGTTTGTAGTAGCTTTATTCATAATTGCCAAAACTTGGAAGCAACCAAGATGTCCTTCAGTAGGCAAGTGGACAAATTGTGGTACACCCAGATAACAGACTATTATTCAGTGCTAAAAAGAAATGAGCTATCAAGCCATAAAAAGACATAGAGAAAACTTAAATGTATCTTACTAAGTGAAAGATGTCAATCAGAAAAGGCTACATGCTGTATGATTCCTACCATAAGACATTCTGGAAAAGGTAAAACTATGGAGATAATAAAAGATTAGTAACTGCCTGCCAGGAGTTAGGGAGAAGGGAGACATGAATAGATAGAGCACAGAGGATTTTTAGGGTGGTGAAACTCCTCTGTGTGATACTATAACAGTGGATACATGTCATATATACATTTGCCCAAAACCCATAGGATGTAAAACACCAAGCGTAAACCCTAACGAAAATTATGGACTTGGGGTTGTAATGATGCGTCAATGCAGGCTCATCAATTACAACAAATGTACCCCTCTCATGGGGAGATATTCATCATGGGGGAGACTATGCAAGGATTTGGGGGCAGGGAATATATAGGATATTTCTGTACACTTCTCTCATTTGGGATGTGAACATAAAACTGCTCTTTAAAAAGTCTGCTTTTTAGTATTTTTGGTTAATTAACCTCTTTGAGAATCTGATAAAGCTATGGATGAACTTCTTCCTCAACATTTCCTGAAAAAATCCAAACAGTTTATACATAAAAATTTTAGATATAATTTATAAAATAAATTTTTTTATTTATAATTTTATAATTATATTTACTGTTTATAAAATAAATTATTTTATTCCAATGCAATTATTATTGCACTGGAAACTGATTTTCTTCATATTGCCGTATTTTAAAAATAAATGTTTACAAAACCTGAAGGATTATTTCCCTCCGTTTTGAACCAAAATTAATGGCCATTTCCTGGTTTTTAAAAAGAAATAAAATATACAAATTAAACAGAAAATAAATGTTAATTCAAGAGGAAAGAACATGTAAATTACAAGCTGCTATTGTTTAGCTTGACTAAAGAAGTCACATACTGCCCTAGTTTTGGAACATGGTAAATTGAATATTATCTTTGATATCCAAAAGGTTGTGTACTTTCTGTTTTGATGAAAAGTGGTACTGAAAATTCCGAGAAAGGTACATGGTAACAAATAGAATCACAGCTCACTTTGAGAAATGATGCTAGGTTAGGCTTGTGCAAGGAAACTAAGAATTGTCTGAGAATTATTTCACAACACTACTCAATACAATATCAAAAGTGAAAAGATTATAAATTCAAGTTTCATTTGTGAGGTTTTCTGTGTGGAGGTAATCTTTAAGATCTCTGCGGTTTTTCTATATGCCTACAGAGAAACTGACAAAACTTTTCATTCATGACTGGCCTACAGAGATACTTCAAGTAGTAGAAAATTCACATGGTTGTCCATGTCTACAGGACTATAGGACTACAGGTGTGCACCACCACGCCCAGCTAATTTTTTGTATTTTTAGTAGAGACGGTTTCACCATGTTGCCTAGGCTGGTCTCAAACTCCTGGCTTTACCTTACTCAGAGCAATAGATTGGCTAAGAGTTTATGATTTTTCTGCCAAATCCATAACAACAACTATAAGGTCTTGAATTAGATTACTCATTCATAAAGCCCGAAATATCCCCAAGTAAATCAAGCCATGATTAAACTCCTCCTGTACTAATCTTTCTTTTCTCTTAAAAAGCAAAACTCCTGCCAAATTTAATCAAGCAAAGGAAGATTTTAAATTTTTATCCTTTTGTTTGATAAAAACCTGTTCTCATGAAACTGATTACTTCTGGGGTAGCAGGCAAAACTTTTAGGCCTAAGAGTCTTCAAAGCCAGGATGTGCCAGTGAAAGAAAAGCAATGAATTATTACAATGGGTGGAGCTGCTTTCTCCTCTGAGGCAGTATAAGCGTGCACATTGCTAAGTTTGGAAGATACACCATCTGTGCAGAGTACTAAGATCTTCATTACAGTCAAAAATTTTTTTGGGGTCAGGCGCGGTGGCTCACGCCTGTAATCTCAGAACTTTGGGAGGCTGAAGTGGGTGGATCACCTGAGGTCAGGAGTTTGAGAACAGCCTGGCCAACATGGTGAAACCCCATCTCTAATAAAAATACAAGAATTAGCCAGGCATGGTGGCGGGTGCCTGTAACCCTGGCTACTCGGGAGGCTGAGGCAGGAGAATCGCTTGAACCTGGGAGAAGGAGGTTGCAGTGAGCTGAGTGCCATTGCACTTCAGCCTGGTGACAAGAGCAAAACTCCATCTCAAAAAAAAAATTTTTTTTTCTGGTAGTTATTTTGGCAAAGAAATTTAACAGTCTGTCAGAGATGCCGGTAGCCATTAATATTAACAGCCTTTGTAATTTTCACAAGAGACCTGGATATTAGGAATTTTTCTTTAATTGTGTCAACATGCATGTTAACAGACAAAAACTAGGAACTAACTGCTTTGAACAGTATCAGTTATTTTCATCAAGCTGCATTCTGGAGGAAAATGAGTTAGTTTCCAATTCCCTCAAAATTCACTTCAAAATATTGGAAAAAATGATGACAATCCTGAAGTGGATCTGAAATCTGACATAAATTTGCTTCTGCTCCAAGCGAAGTAGTTCACTGTCAGCACATAAAGCTTAAAGGTCTTTCCAATTTCATGTGGCTTCTTTTCTTGGTTGACTTTTCTATAAAAGTCAATCTTGAAGAATCCTTCAAGAAAAGAGTTCTGTGATGAAACAAGTTCATCCACATTTTGGTAAAGTTTCAAACTGTAATTACTACTTACAAAAAAAAATCTGAACTGTTGCATATATTTTTAAAATAAAAAAATATAAGGTGCTTCTGTTTTCACAACTTTGTATTTAAGTTGGTGAGAACTCTGCCACATTAAAATACTTAGGCTCTGTGTGCCCTATAATTTTTGGATTTTTGGTGATTAAGTAGCTTTAATGCTTCATTTCTTTTTTGTTGTCAAGTCTTTTTAAAGTTGGAATGAAAGATATATAGTGGTGGGGTATAGTGGTTGGGTATGTATGTGTCCTCAATACAATAATGACACAGAATTTCCAACTGTGTACAACAGTTACTAACATGACTTGACAAAAAAGTCATTAATAACATTTGTCCCCTTTCCCTCCAAACTATTTTTAAAACTCACAAGAAAAACTCTAGACTATATAAAGAACACTTACAACTCAATAATAAGATAAATAGTCAAATGTTTTCAAAAGGTCCTTTGAATAGACACTTTACTAAATAAAATATCTGAATGGTTAATAAACACATGAAAAGATGTTCAATATCATTAATTATCAGTGAAATCCAAATTAAAACCACAATGAAGTAATATTACACATCCATTAGAGTGTCTATAATCAAGATTGATTGTACCAAAGTTGGGGAGGATGTAGGGAGACTGTCACACTGATGTACTGCTGGTGGGAACGTAAAGTGGTACAGTCACTTTGGAAAACAGTTTTCAGTTTCTTAAAAAATTAAGCATATACCTACAATATAACCCAACCATTCCATTCATAAGTATCTATCCAAGAAGAATGAAAACATGTCCATACAAAGACTTACAGGCAAATGCCAGCAGCAGCTTTTTTTTTTTTTTTGAGACGGAGTCTCGCTTTGTCACCCAGGCTGGAGTGCAGTGGCGTGATCTCAGCTCACAGCAAGCTCCGCCTCCTGGGTTCACGCCATTCCCCAGCCTCAGCCTCCTGAGTAGTTGGGACTACAGGCTCCTGCCACCACACCCGGCTAATTTTTTTTTTTTTGTATTCTTAGTAGAGACAGGGTTTTACCGTGTTAGCCAGGACAGTCTCGATCTCCTGACCTCATGATCTGCCCGCCTCGGCCTCCCAAAGTGCTGGGATTACAGGTGTGAGCCACTGTGCCCGGCCACCAGCATTATTTTTAATAGTTCAAAATGGAAAACAATCCTAATGTCCCTCATTTGGTGAATGAATAAAGAAATGTGATATTTCCATATACCGGAATACTACCCAGCAATAAAAATAAAGACCTATGAATACACACTACAACATGGATAAGCCTTGAAAGCACTGTGCTGTGTAAAAGAAGCTAGATGCGAAAGACTACATATTGTATGAGTCCATTTATACAACATTTTTGGAAAAGGTTTAACTACAGAGACAGAGAGCAAAATAGTGGTTACCTGGGGTTGAGGGTGTGAGCGAAGATTAGAACTGGGGAACTTAAAAAAAAAAATTTGCTACCCTATCAACTGACAAACAAGCAAGCGGTCCAAAGATGGATTGTTGTGGCCAGCCACGGTGGCTCACCCCTGTAATCCCAGCACTTTGCGAGACTGAGGTGGGTGGATCACCTGAGGTCAGGAGTTCGAGACCAGCGTGGCCAACATGGTGAAACCCCCTCTCTACTAAAAATACAAAAATCAGTCGGGCGTGATGGTGCGTGCTTGTAATCCCAGCTGCTAGGGAGGCTGAGGCACGAGAATCGCTTGAACCCAGGAGGCAGAGGTTGCAGTGAGCCAAGACCGCACCACTGCACTCCAGCCTGGGTGATGAAGCGGGACTCCGTCTCAAAAAAAAAAATAGATGATTTGTTGTGACAGATGTACAATGATGGGTAAATTTTATGGTATGTGAAATATAGCTCAGTAAAGCTTCTTTAAAAAGTAGCAGGACAGAAAACAAACAAAAAAAGCTGGAGCATATATCTGGTTCCCAAAACCACGCACAGACCTTAGGTTTCGAATTTATATATTATCTATTACTTGGGTTGACTAAACAGATTATTGTTTATTAATTAAACAGGAATTTTCAGATATTTTCATTATTAAAATTATTTGCCCGCAAACAATTTTTGTAGGGAAATCTTGTATCTTTTGTTAAGTACAAGATAAACATAACAACTCTCTAGCAATTCTCTCTCACTCTTTTTTTGTGTGTGTGTGAGACAAGGTCTGACTCTGTCGTTCAGGAGGGAGCAGTGCAGTAGCAGGATCCTAGCTCACTGTCGCCTTGACTTCCCACCTCATTGCAGCCTTGACCTCCTGGGCTCAAGCAATCCTCCCACCTTAGCCTCCCAAGTAGCTGGGACAACAGGCACGTGCCACCACGCCCAGCTAATTTTTGTATTTTTTAGTAGAGATGAGGTCTATGTTGCCCAGGCTGGTCTTGAACTCCTGAGCTCAAGAGATCCTCCTGCCTTGGCCTCCCAAAGTGCTGGGTTTACAGGCATGAGCCACCATGCCTGGCCCTAGCAATTCTTAATACAAGGCAAATTGAGTAGGATTACATTTCTGGATAAAGAAATAAAAGCAGCTAGATAAGGCTGTTTTTCTTGTTCTTCCTCTAGTTCACCTTTCACACTTTCCCAATAGCTAGAGTAGGTCCTGGTCTACACTATTAAAAAGTATTTGGCAGCCGGGCGCGGTGGCTCACACCTGTAATCCCAACACTTTGGTAGGCTGAGGCGGGTGGATCACAAGGTCAAGAGATCGAGACCATCCTGGCCAACACAGTGAAACCCCCGTCTCTACTAAAAATACAAAAAAAAAAAAAATTAGCCAGGCGTGGTAGTGGGCGCCTGTAGTCCCAGCTACTCGGGAGGCTGAGGCAGGAGAATCACTTGAACCCAGGAGGCGGAAGTTGCAGTGAGCCGAGATTGCGCCACTGCACTCCAGCCTGGCGACAGAGTGAGACTCGGTCTCAAAAAAAAAAAAAAAAACAGTATTGGGCATCTCCTTTCACTCTCAAAAGTGTTCTGAGTTGGATGATAAATTATACAAACTGTCTACAGCAGAATTATCCACATCCTTAACTTCCACTAACATGAAGGGAAACCCCTGGAGGCTTTAAAGACTTCAAGTAAGTATAAACCATATAACCATAAAAATTTTACTATCAGTCATTTTACAGTTGAGGATCTGGGGCACAGAGAAATTAAAATGAGAAGTCTAAGGCCACGTGTTTTAGATTTGAGGTCTTTAGCACTACCACAACCACTCCTTACAGAATAAGTACTGTTTCTACATTTTTCTGTTGGAGGTGTTAACTATTACTATCTACATTTCACGAATGAGGAAACAGGCTTTGACTTATTACTTACCGGCGGTTATAAGGAGGTTAAGTGGTAGAACTGGGATATAAACCTAGGTCTGCTTGTCTCCAAAGCTTACACTCTAAACCTTTAAGCAGATTGCCTCTCATGAAAGCAAACATGGGTGTGAGTATGAGTATGTGTTTGTTCCATGGTTTGGTCTAGGGGAATCTGTATCACTATAAAATTGTATGCAAAATTTCCTATGTTTATATAAATTCTTCTAGAGAAAGGGTCTAGAGCTTTCAATAGATTCTCATAAGTATTTACGATACCAAAAAAAAAAAAATCTAGAACCTGTTAGATTGCTTTGTTAGAGAGGTAAGCATTTAAGATAATCTACATATTTTATTATCAGCTGTTACCGTCATAACCAGATTCCTCAACTAACATAATTAACAAGCAATTACTGAAAAGCAGTATATATAGGTATATTTACTAAGCATATAATACCATAATTATAGGATATGATATTTTAGACCTTATACTTCTAAAAACTGAGGGTCAAGCCCTCATTTAATACTGAAGATGACCAACAGTCACAACAAAGAGCAGGGAGTGATGGTAGAAATTTCTGTTACTGGTGACCAAACTCTACTTATTGGAGTAGCTGTGGATTAAGCAGTTTTCTCACATGCTATACTGACCTAAGGTGAAATTAACTTAGAAGTACAAAATTAGAAAGATATATAATAAGGACATCAAGCTACATTAAATCAAATAATTTTGTGCTTTTATTTCTTGATAACTAATATGAATTAGTTTTCTTAAGAAGGATAGTGTTGGTAGGAATTTGGGGAGACACTCTTTTTTTTCTTAAGTTGGTATCTTTTTAGCTTTTGTAAAAATAATATTGCCTTCAAACCCTCATAATGGCAACCTATCAGCATTTATGTCCTCTGATAACATCTGGCCTAACTGTACCATTGTTAAATTACTGAAATATCTCCATATGGATAGAATATAGGTATACATAACTGTACCATTGTTAAATTACTGAAATATCTCCATATGGATAGAATATAGGTATACATAACACAGCCTATATATAGATATATATAACAGGATAATAGTAATGGTAATAAGTAGCAAAATTAGTATCAATTCCAATATGAATTCATTAGTTCAAGTTAATTGCCACTAAATATCATAACCACCAATGGGACTTGACCTTCCAGCTGTAGTATAACATGTGACTTGGTTGATATTCTTTATGAATATATATTGATATATGTGGATATTGAATATATGACAATTTCAAACAATATCATAAATACTAGAAATTTTTGAATGAAATAGTTCAGCAAAACTGAGTGGATTCAGCAATGTAAACTTTTTTTTTTTTTAACAGTGAAATTCTTTTTATTCAAACTATCTAATGATGGCACCCTGCAGTGGTAATGGAATAAGTCAGAACCTGGGAGTGGTGCTGGCACAGATGTGGACAGTCACCATTTGGCTATTTAATGGACCAAGCAGTGTCAAGAGGAAGAGAGATACCCACCCACTGCATTGAAGGAGCTTAAGGAGGGAAAGGAATATGTAGCATAGCCAGGTGGCATTATGGTCCTCTGGCTCTTGGCCACGTAGAAAGTACTGTTATCTGGGTACATACTGACTCTTGACTGGGGGCAACACAGCTACCTTTCTGGCCACAACACAGTGCTAAGTGCTGCTTTTTAACTTATACATTAATTGGTACTAATTTTTAGTTTTTTGTCTTTAAGAGACTGGAAACAGAGAGCCAGCTAATATTTTCCTTATTTTGATTTTGGTCTATTTTCCCCTTTTTAACCTTTCCATATTACAAATGAGTAATCACAATGGATTTTTCTTCCAAATTTAGAAGATTTGGCAAATATGAGCACACTGTCTATAAATTCACGTAACAGCTTTGGGAGGTGATTCTGATAACACTGCAAATATTATACTGACTAAATGTTGGGGATTCTAGTGTTCTCATGATTCATTTTCTGGGCTTCTTTAGTTTTAGGCACCCTTGTAAATTTGCAGGATGCTCTTTCAGTGGTTGTTATGCTTACGAATTAATGTTTCTAAGGTTGAAATCAGAGCTCTATCAAACTAAACTTTACACAGAGGAAACATATCTAACAGTCAACCCCTAAACTAAGCAACCTAAACTGTAAATGCACAATACCGGGTAAGAGAAATGACAATAAGAGTTGTAAACACATCTCCCTCCACTACCATAAAAACAACAAAGGTTTGGATCCTGTCGCCAGTTTATAGCATCATAGACATTTATGAAGGATTGCATTGGTCTCCAAGCATCTGTTTATCCCTTCCCACATCAAAGAAGAGTATTGCAGTCCTATGCCTAAGTAGGGAAAAAGATAAGCAAGAGCAGGAGGTCTCAGACTTTGAGTTCCTTCTGTCTAGGCTCTGATACAACAAGAGGCTGGAGTGTTTGATCATTATCCATAATGTGAAGACCCAATGGTTAGAAAACACCAAAGATGGTGCTTCTGTGATCTTCACATTAACTATGTCCCTAGTTTTAACAGATAAATGAGGCCGGGCACAGTGGCTCATGCCTATAATCCCAGCACTTTGGGAGGCCGAGGTGGGCGGATCACGTGGGTTCGAGACTAGTCTGGCCAACATGGTGAAACCCTGTCTCTACAAAAAATACAAAAATTAGTTGGGCATGGTGGTGCTCGCCTGGTCCCAGCTGCTTGGGAGGCTGAGGCAGGAGAATTGCTTGAATCCAGGAGGCAGAGGCTGCACTAAGCTGAGATCGCGCCACTGCACTCCACCTGGGCGACAGACCAAGGCTCCATCTCAAAAATAAAAGATAAATGATCATTTAACCTATAAAGTCTTAATGGAACTTAGTGTTTCTTCTTGGTTTCTTCTCTAAACTCACTAGATTCTCATCCAAATTTTATTTTCCTTCTCCTCCTTTCTCTCTCTGACCCCTAAGCCCACCTTAAGTGAAAGAGTATGGTTTATAAATTTTTGTGTCAGAGAATAGGAAACACTGAGCTAAGAAGGAAATAATATTAGACATAAAAGGTGGATTTGCTGAAACTCACCATCAGAGGGCACAACAGTACTGCAATAAACAGCTCCCAAATTCTGCCAGGAAGCGATCCTCTGGTGTACCTAGAAAACACAAAAGACACATCTACTGTCAGAATGGAACAACAAACATATACTTACGTGTGTGTATATAATAAATATATAAATATGATTACTTAAGTAATATGCATGCTTTGTAGAAAACTTTAAAAATACAGATAAAAGAAAATAAAAGTCTTTCAAACTCCTATCATCCTGAAATAATAGTGGTGAACATTTTGGTATGTTTTCAAGATTTATGCAAACACATTTACATATACAAACACAAGTATACATGTTACATTAAACAAAATTAGAATTATACAGATCATGTTTTATGTACTTTTAAAAACATTTAATATTGATTCTAGGTGCTATCAGGCCTCAAGTAAACTTTCTGGCTTTTTCTTCCTCCGGTTACCTTTCAGATCTGCGTCTCCTTCCTATCTCTTACCAGGTATGAGAGTTATTAAGTAGCTGTATCAAGAATTTACTATTATTGAGTAGGCATCTGGTCTTTATGTTCACTCTCCTTTTTAAAAAACCTGGAGAGGCAACCTCACTAGTTGAGTCCTTAATCACGACCGCTTCAGAGTGTTAGAAAAAATCACTCACACTCACATCCACCTCTACTACTTCCTCGAAGAGCAATCACTGTGGATGTGGATCTGGGACTCAGGTTCTCATAACTAAACCATGTTTCAGAATGAATACTGAATACATTTCTCACTTGCCAAATGCTTAATTTATTCCTTTGTATCTTTTACTTTCCCAACCCCAAAAAGTATCAAAGGAAGAGGAAGGGCAGGCATTAACTGAACAAAATCCAATATACCAGCTTCAGGCCTGACATATTCCATTCCATCAGCACAAAGAAAAATCATTTAGCATCTACTAAGCTGTATTAAGGTGTGCATTGTCACAGAGTCCTAAATGATTTTTCTTTGTGCTGATGGACTTTGTATGACTATCATTAATTTCCATCTCGTTTCAACTTAAAAGAGCATGCAGAAATGTAAGACTGACATTTATAAACAATTTAAATAAATAATTTAAAAATTACTTGAGACTTGGCTCACAGCTAGTTTCGTTTTAAATCTTTGATTCATTAGGAATTACTTCTAGTCAAAGTTAGTAAGTAGAAATCTAACTAATTTCCCTCTAATGACAACATAGCTGTCCCATACAGTGAATAATACATCTTTTCCTTTCTTATTTGAAATGCTATCTTTATAATTTTCCAAATAATTACATGAATTTGGATCTATTTCTGAAATTCTATTCTGTTCATGCTCTAGTAGCCACATTGTTTTAACATTCTAGTCTTATTTCAGTATCTGGTAGGGCTAGTTTTCCCTTATTACTTTTCTTTAAGACATCTCCCAGCTATTCTTGTTTATTTGTTTCTCCACATGAACTTCAGAGTCAGTTTATCTAGACACACACACACACACACACACACACACACACACACACACACATACACACAGCTATTGGTTTCAAAAAACAGTATCATGTAGTGGTTAAAAGCACAGAATCTGAAATAATCTTGCCTGAGTTCATTTTGTGTGTTCAGTAACTTTAACTGCAACTCTTGGGCAAGTTATTACCTTCTTTGTGCCTTGGTTTCTTCACTGAAAAATGGGCAAAAAGTGATACTAACATCACCCATATAAAGTAGTTGTGAGGACTAAATGAGTAATACATGTAAAGTCCTTAGAACATGCCTGGCATAGAGTAAATTCTCAATAAATATTAGCTATGTTTTGTTTTGAGATATTAACTTCATGGGTTAAAAAAGGATTTTGATTTTTTCCAAAGAATCTTGTTAAGTCTTTCCATTTAAGTCTCTGTTTGTATTTCTGAGAAGCACTTTAAAGTTGTTTTCATGCAGATCCTGTAGGCTCTTTTTTCCTCGTGTAATGGTTTTTGGACTAAGTCTTGTCCAATATTAGGAACACAATCCCTGCATGTTTGAGTTTGCATATGCCTGTTATATCTTTGTGTGTTCTTTAATTTTGTTATCCTTTCTGAGTTTCTTTGCTTTCATTTTCTTAGTAATCTGATCTGGGAATGTTTTAATAGGAGAATTAGCCTACATACTTTAATTAATATAACATACATACGTAATCTCTTATCAGTTACGAAATTTTATGCTATGCTTTCTAAAGTAAAAATACTTTACTAGTGACTAGGCATGGTAGTTCACGCCGGTAATCACAGCACTTTGGGAGGCTGAGTGAGAGGACTGCTTGAGTCCAGGAGTTAGAAGAGGCTGCAGTGATCTATGATCGTGCCGTTGCACTCCAGCCTGGGCAACAGAGTGAGACCTCATCTCTTAAAAAACATTAAAATAAAATTACTCAAAGATTTGTGCTTGCTTTGTTTTAGTTATATATATATTCCTTAAGAAAGGCTTACTTTTTTGTTCTAGTAGTTACTTCAGAGTAAAAGTCAAAGTTCTTTTAACGGCCTTTGAAAGTCTAATATTCTCTGATATCCCATTATCTCTGACTTCATCGCTTACCACTCTCCCTCCTACATTACTGTGCTTTACCCCTTTAGACTCTTCCCTGTTTCTTGAACTCAGCTACATTTTTGCTTCAGGGCCTTTGCAATAGTGATTACCTTTGCTTAGAATACTGTTTCTCTAGATAACTACGTGGCTCCCTCAGTTCCTTCAAATATTTGCTCTACTCATCCACTTCAAAAAAAGCAATCTCATCAATGGGTACTCCGAATCCTTTTATGCTGTATTTTCCCCCCATACATTTAACACCTCTTAACAAATTATTTACTTATTTTTGTCTCCTCCAACCCACGAAGCAAAAATTTTCATCTGTTTTGGTCACTGACAGTGCTTGACAAATAACAAGTCCTCATCAAATACATGTTAGGCAAAAAACAAAACAAAACAAAAACCAACCCTATATTTTATAGTTTATAACTATAATTTTATATAAAATATACTGTAACATATAAAAATCCTATCTCTATCGTCAGCAATGATTAATACAGCTATGTTTCTTTTTTCTTTCCCTCTACCATTCGGTTTCGTTTATTAGATTATTTCTCTTAGCATTTACCTTTCGCTCTAACCTACGTATCTATGTATCAACTACAGACTCCCCTCCACCCCAATCTTAAGATTTTACTAGATTTATTGATTTCAAATGACATCTTTTGACAGGTTGTTATAAAACATGACAACATCATTTATTTCCTCATCTTTCCGACTTTCATTACTGCACTGTCAAGGTTTTAACGATTCATATTCTTCTCTGTAAATCGAATTTCCATATTTGTTTTAGTCTTAATGCTATAGATCAATGGACTCTATGTTCACTGCCAATACTTTAGCTGTAGTTTCTCCTTTCATTTCTTGGTTGGCTGCACTTCTTCCTGTAGAAGTAGGACTCATGAGAGCTAAATTTCCTGCAGCTTGGCATGTTAATTTCTAAATTAATCTTTCCTTGAGGATTTGGAAGGGAAAGAATCAGTGTTGAATGCTGCTTTGGAGAAGTCTGAGGTCGGCAGCTTCCTTTGGAGAACTGTGTTTGGCTGGCTTTGTTGGGGATCTGCGACCATAGGTGTCATTCCTCAGGGTTTCCCCACACACCTCTACTTGACCTTCACTGGATCTGGCAACCTTCCTTTATATAATTAGTGTTTTGGAATTGCAGAGATCTCCCTAGTTGTGCTGAAGATGGGGTCTGTATTTTTATCTTATTCTCCTTCCTATACTAAGATGTGAGAAGAGAAGGGAGAAACTGCTGCCTTTACTGGGCCATTATTTGTTTATGTAGTAACTTTTAAATACTGACATCTTCAGACACATACAGTAGGAAGCACAGTGTGAAGAAATCTCATGAACCTATCATCTGCTTCTATATTTATCAACATTTTATCAAATTCAGTTCATCTACAGCCACCCAGTTTTTTCCCTTCCGTATCTCTTAAAAGGAAATCCCAACCATCATATCACTTCAATATACATACACTGGGCCGTTTTACAACAGAAATCCTCTGTCCTCTATGATTTCATAAATTATCCTTGACAATAATAAAAGATGTTTTTGTGGGGCAGTGAACCACATTAATACATGGCTGGTTATGAGTAATATTTGTTAGATGATATAGAACATGGGTTGGCAGGCTGGCTGCCTGTTTTTGTAAATAAATTTTATTAGAACATAACAAAGCTCATTCATTTACTTACTCTCTATACCCCACTCAACTACTTTCACATCACAACAGCAAAACTGAGTGGTTGGTATATAGCTGCAAGAGTTGAGTAGCTGCAACAGAAACCACATGGCCCACAAAGTATCAAATATTTACCATCTGGCCCTTTAAGAAAATGTTTGTTGATCCTTGCTTATAGAACAGTTTCTGTAGTTTTGGGACAACACACTTTCTCAAAGTCCTTCCTGCCTACTTCTATAATGACACTGGCAATTATAAAATACTACATATTAAGTATTTACAAACACACATGTAAGTCCTTTTATTTCTTTAAACTTTCCAGAAGCTTAGAATCTACTAAAGACAACAAAAACAAAAATTATTTTGCTCTTGCCTTTTTTCCTTAAAATATGGCAACAACAAACAAAAAACAAACAAAAAAAAACCAAGGAAGCAATTATAAGAGCTCAAGATCAAAGAACCATTGCTATTCTAAACTCTTCCATAATTCCCCTAAATTGAAAATATTTCATGGTTTAAATTTTGTATTTTTAACATGTCACAAGAAAATAGTAAGTTTGTAAAAGTTTTTTTCCTTTACTGTTTAGGTTTTTTTTTTTTTACCCTTTACTTTCCTTGGAAGCTTTTAATAAATATTTGACTGAGGCTGAAAGTTTGAAAAATATATCAAGAAGTTAAAAAAGAAAGAAAAGTCAGCAAAAACATTCAGGCAAATGATATGTGATATTTATATATTTAAATTTCATAGGCAGATACCAAGATTAAAGTTAAGTAAAGTTAATTAAGTTAAATCTTGGCAGATACAAAGATTAAAGTTAATTATTTAGAAAGTATTTCAAAAATTATCAGAGAAAGGGAAAATCTCTAGGAATTTTTTTTTTTTTTTTTTTTTTTTTTGAGACAGTGTCTCTCTCTGTTGCCCAGGCTGGAGTGCAGTAGCACAATCTTGGCTCACTGCAATCTCTGCCTCCTGGGTTCAAGCAATTCTCCTGCCTCAGCCTCCCGAGTAGCTGGGACTACAGGCGAGCACCAACCATGCCCGGCTAATTTTTGTATTTTTTAGTAGAGACAGGGTTTCACCATGTTGGCCAGGCTGGTCTCGAACTCCTGAACTCAAGTGATCTGCACACCCTGGCCTCCCAAAGTGCTGGGATCACAGGCATTAGCCAAGGTGCCCGGCCTCCCTAGAAATATTGGTGCCAAATGAATAAGCTGATTTGGTGCTCCCATAGTTCCTTGAAAAGAAACAGCAAGTTTATTCTTTTGGTACCAGTCCATATCTTTAATAAGTAACTTGAGAACTTTAAGGAAAATCAGGGACTTGGAACTAAAAGAAAGTATAACGTCTGCCACAGTATTATAATCATTTACCTTTGATCTTAATCCCTAGTGTTATCAATTTAGAGTCAGGCTACAAAACACTGTAACTTTATTTCTCCAAAACATAAGATTTAAGCCAATAAAAATTAAACTTTAGAATGATAAAAGATATTTTATGTCCTCAGAAAATTATTAAATTCAAGTCAAAATTTACTTTTAAATTCCTTACTATGATAATAAATTATTCAACTATACCTAATTCATCTTTCATAGTTCAAAAGAGCAAACTCAACAGTATACTCCTTCCAGAAACTTGGGAGGATTGTCAAATCTAAATAACCTGTCAATAGCCCCCAAATATTCACAGCCAGTTAGACATCAGGCTAAAGGAAGGGGAATGCTGATGGGGAGGAAGGGAGGGAGTGGCAGGGGGAGAGAGAGAGAGAAAGAGAGGGAAAGTTATTTCCTTATTAACCTAGTTCCCTTTAAGAAAATCTTGGGATCTAATTTCATTAAGAAACAAACACCTATTAGCTACCTCAAACTAAACTATATTAACTACATCAAACAGCTTTAGATGGAATACTGTATCTATATATTTGTCCATGGCTAAAATCTTATTATAAATAGCCTCACTCTGCCTTAAGTTTGGATATGACCACTTGTATTTCCCTGTTACATTTCCCTTAGCACAACATGGAATGCTTATAAAAAATGAACCCCTTTCAATAATGTTCCAAAAATTTCTTTTCTAAGACCAGAGTACCCATGTTTCAGCAACTTTGCCAAACCTGTCTCCAAAATTCAGTGCTTATACGGATACTCCAATTAGCAGTGTAAACTATTTCAGTTGGTCTAATGCAAGACACACCTATAACAGCTTCCACAACTTGGGATCAGTTTTTTTCTATATCCCTGATACAGTAAAGTTGTTGAAGCATCATATCAGCAACATTTACTACTTCTAATCTACCAATATACTAAATAAGGTCTGTGGCTTTAAACCCTGGACATTGGATAGTGGGGGAAAACACTGGAGTGGGAAGACTTGGGCCCACTTCCACAACTCACTACCTTGAATTTCCACTTCTAAGTCTCTGTTTCTTCATCTGTTAAATTAAAAATAATGCAACAATGATAACAATAAAACTATTTCACAAGGCTGATTTCACTTAAGGAAAGTGACAATATAAACATGATAACACTTGAATGACTAATATTCTACAGAAATATAAACTCAAAACTTCAATATCCATAAGAGATTGACTCAACATAAAAAATTTAATTACTATAATACATTTCAAAAACCACATCTATCTCGAAACAGAGATAATATGCAAAATAAACATCTTATGATGTTAAAGGTAGAAATATAAGGTTTTAAAAAAGTATCTCTTTAGATACCAACGTAAAGAACATTGGAAGATTTGTTGTTTTACTGCTAAGCTACTCTGATAAATAAAAGTAATTATGATTTCCATAAGCATTTTTTGATACAGAATACAAATTTCTCCATATATATTAAAGGGCTGCTTATTTTTGACTGATGTAGGTACAAATGCATTCTGTGTTGTATTGAGATGGTCACTGAATGTATTGTTCATTATTACTTTTCAAAAACTAAAAACCCAAATGCAAAGATCTTTACTTAAAGGACTCATTGTCACATAAAACCTAGCATTTGTACCTTTTAACAATCATTTATGCAATTCAAAGCAGCATACAGATTTAGATGTAAGGGAATAAAGTCAGAATGTAAACTCCATGGGAACAGAAACTCTAACTATTCCCCCGTTATCTGTGAGGGATATGTTCTAAGACTCTCAATGGATGCCTGAAGCCACTGACAGTACCAAACTATGTTTTTTCATATAAACACATACCTATGGATAAAGTTTAATTTATAAATTAGGCACAGTAAGAGATTAACAATAATAAAATAGAATAATTACAACAATATAGTGTAATAAAAGTTACACAAATGTGGTCTCTTAAAATATCTTATTGTACTGTACGTGGGATGATTTACGTCTTGGGTGGGACAGAGTGGGAGAGTGTAGGATGGTGTGAGATCTCACCATACTACTCAGGACAGTGCACCATTTAAAACTTAATTATTTCTAGCATTTTTCATTTAATATTTTCAGACTGCAGCTGACTGTGGGTAATGAAAACCACAAAAAGTGAAACAGCAGGTGAGGGGGAACCACTGTACTGTATCTGTCAAATGAATAAATGTAGTTGGCTTAAAGAATTTTATTGAGAGTAAAAATAGAACTTCATTTGGCTGCCCTTTTTGATAGACAGTTCAGTTTGGCAATGGTTCTTTTCATCACCTGAATTCATATTTCCTTACACAGTGCCATTAAAGCCTGTGGAATCTCAATGCATTTGCTGACATAACAATATTGGGGAAACAGTTGCATCTATAATAACATATTGAGATAAAACTTCCTTCTTAAAGTGCCATAAAAGTTAGGAAAATACAAAGCACTTTTAAAAATATTTTATTTTGGTTTGGTGATGGATAAACAGGTGTTAGTTACATTTGTGTCTATTCCTTATAGAACTGAAGTAGCTTATATTTTTAAGTGTTTTTTTCTACTTTGATGATGCCTAGGGCCTGAGAAATCTGTGTTTGTTCTAGAAAATGGCTACTCGAAATGTAGTCCATGGATCTGGGGCATCAGCATCACCTGGGAGCTTGTTAGAATGTCGATTCTAACCTCTAACCCCACCTCTGACTTACTGAATCAGAATCTGCATTTTAACAAGGTCACCAGGAAATTCACATGCACATTAAAGTTTGAGAAGCACTACCATAGTTCATGCAAATAAGTTCAAAGGGATGCATTAGTTAGCTAGGAACAGTATTGTCAGACCCTTCACCATTATTCAACGAGACCCCAGCATAAGCAACTAGGGCTCATAGGGAGGAAACATGACATAGCAGAAACCAATGCGTTGAGTTTCAAAGGCTAGATTCTAGTCTCATCTCTAGTTGCATGACCTTGAATCTTAGTTCTCATCTGTAAAATGCACGGGTTACACAACACACATTGTAAGGCCCTTCCAACTCTGAAAGTCTATTAATTCATGAAAATAAATACAGATACATTATTTCCTGACACACAAGACACACACTACAAAGTAGTTTAGAGAAACAGTTCAACCATACGTGATAGAGTAAGAAATTGGGCCTACTTAATGCTATGGGGCCTTGTCTATCAATTACTTTGTATTTATTTGGTTTGAAAAATCAACCTCTTTGTTTTCCCACTTGGCTTCTGGAAGATGCAGGGTGGTGAATAACTTAGGAAGTGGGTGGTTGCTATTAATTTCTCTCTCTGCTTCCTTTGTTCTTGAATACTGATAAAACACAGGTAATAGGATTCTGGAAAAATTAAAAACAAATTTTATATTTTGTACAAGAGCAAGAGGATGTTATTGTTCTTAGAAAAAACATGGCTGAAATGTTTAGAGGTGAAAGATTAAGATGCCTGACACTGTCAGATCAGGAAACAATAAATAATATGCTTATGTATGCATACACACATGTGTATGTACATAGGCAGAGAGAAATAAAGCAAATGTGGCAAAAGATGAGTAACTGGTGAATCTAGGTAATGGGTATAAGACTGTACTTTGTAGTCTTTCTGCAATTTTTCTGTAGTTTGAACTTTTTCAAAATAAAAAATTAAGGGAGAAAAAGAATTATAAATATCTACTGACCCAATTGTGCCCTGTTGTATTCTTCTCTTTTTTAAGGTGAAATATAACAGATTTATTTAATTTTCTGTAACCTTTAAAAGGCATCAGAAAAGCTAGGATAGAATAAAAAAGGATCAGTACAGAAAAAATTTCAGTAATGTACACTCCCATGTTGCTACTTTATTTTGACCTTGACTTACAGACTTAACTTTTTTCTCAGGTAAGCCTAAAATAAAAAGGGGGAAAGAAATGCTGGTGAGAAGTCATCCCAAATCTTCTTTGCATTAATGAAGTAAACAATTTCAAATCAAGAAGTATGCTTTGTGTGATTTTCATTTTTGCTCTAGCTTCAGTTAATAATAAAAAGAATGCAGTTACCACTCACAAATATAAATAACTATAGAACTTTCTTATTCCCCTGCAATGAGAGGGATACAACAGCTGCTATAAAAATCACTCTCTACCCTCCCATGTGTTGTTTGAGTGTGAAACTCACACCATGAAAAGAAAAAAATACAAAAAGAGAAAGCTATGGCAAAGTAGCTGGTTTTGTTTTCGAATTCTTTTTCCATTTACTCTAAGTTATTTTACCTAATTACAAATAAAATAAACATGCTACCTACATTTCTAACATAATTGTCTTACTTAGTTAGAAACCTCAAAACTGGAAAAATAGACATCATGGGCCGGGCGCGGTGCCTCACGCCTGTAATCCCAGCACTTTGGGAGGCTGAGGCAGGCGGATTTCCTGAGGTCAGGAGTTCAAGACCAGCCTGACCAACATGGTGAAACCCATCTCCACACACACACAAAAAAAAATACAAAAAATACAAAAAATTAGCCAGGCGTGGTGGCAGACACCTGTAATCCCAGCTACTCGGGAGGCTGAGGCAAGAGAATCGCTTGAACCTGGGAGGTGGAGGTTGCAGTGAGCTGAGATCAAGCCACTGCACTCCAGCCTGGGCAACGAGAATGAAATTCCATCTCAAAAAAAAAAAAAAAAAAGAAAGAAAGAAATCATGTACCAGCTGACTAGTAAGATTCCTTCATTCCTTCCAGATTGTATCCAGTAGGAATACCGTAAGAACAACAAATCACATTCCATTAATTGGAGATTTTAGAGCATTCATAAAGCCCTTTTTGGGGTGACTAAGGGAGGACAGGGTCTCACTCTGCCATCAAGGCTGGAGTGCAGCAGTATGATCCTAGCTCATTGCATCCTTGACCTCCTGGGCTCAAGTGATCCTCCTGCCTCAGCCTGAGTAGCTGGGATATGCCACCATGCTTGGCTAAGTTTTTTAATTTTTGTGGAGATGAGGTTTGGCTATGTTGCCAGGGCTGGTCTTGAACTCCTGACCTCAAGCAATCCTCCCAACTCGGCCTCCCAAAGTGCTGGGATTACAGCCGTGAGCCACTGTGCTGGCCCTAAGTCTTACTTGTCTTTAACTCTTTGGCTTCATACAAATGCACCAATTTTCATAGCCTCTATTCTCTTTCTCTACCTTTAGCTAAGGGGATTTATTTTTATTTGCTTGATTTTTAAAAATACCCTTAACAAAGCCATGCCAAGGTGTAACTTCACATAATGAACACATTAAGATTAATACCAAAGAATAATAGTCATTAAAGGTCTTAGTGCAGTATAAAAGGGAAGATCAAATAAGAGAGTTAAGATGATTTTCACATATAATTCAAAACTGAAAACACTCAACCCAGAATGGTCCTCAGCCCACTCTGTCTATGACTCCAGCTGACCTCTCCTGTCTGTTTAGGGATCACATGGGGACCAGTCTCTTAGCAAGCAATTCTAAGTCACAACTTTACACAGTTGAGAGACCAGCAGATGCTTATTTGCATATAAAGAAAGAACTCCATTACTAACATCACTACCATCTTCTGTATTTTCTAAGCATGCACGGGGCCCAATTTGTGGTCTTTTTGTGACTGCCTTCTTTCACTTAGCATGATGTTTTCAAGGCTTATCTATGTTGTAGCACATATTGGTACTTAATTCCTTTTTATTGCCAAATAATATTCCATTGTATGGATATATGACATTTTGTTTATCCACTCATCAGTCAATGACCATTTGGGTTGTTTCCACTTTTTAGCTATTATGAATAATGCTGCTATAGACATTTATGTACAAGTTTTTGTGTGAACATATATTTTCCTTCTTCTTGGATAGCTATCTAGGAGTAGAATTGTGGGGTCCCATGGGAACTCTGATAACATTGTGAGGAATCGCCATACGAGTATTTATATAAAGTGGCTGCAACATTTTACATTACATTTACATTTACAGTGAGGGTTCCAATTTCTCTCTCTATATCCTTACCAACACTTGATACTGTCTTTTTTTTTTTTTTTTTGAGACAGGGTCTCACTGTGTTGCCCAGGCTGAGTATGGTGGCACAGTCAAGACTCACTGCAGCTTTGACCTCCTGGGCTCTAAGCAATCCTCTGGCCTTGGCCTCTCAAAGTGCTGGGATTACAGGTGGGAGCCACTTCACCCAGTCCTATCTGTCTTTTTGATTATACCTATCTTAGTGGATGTTAAATGGTATCTCATCGTGGCTTTGATTTCCATTTCTCTTATAAGTAATGATGTTGAGCATCTTTTCATATGCTTACTGACCACCTTTATATCTTCACTGGAAAAATGCCTATTCAGAACCTTTGCCCATTTTTACACTGGGTTGTCTTTTTATTATCAAGTTTAGTGTTGGTTTTTGGTAAGTCATGTTACTCTAGGAATTTGTCCATTTTGTGTGAAATTTTAAATGTGTTGACATAAAGTTGTTCAGAATACCCTCATAACTTTTTAATGGCCATAGAATGTGTGGTGGCATTGCCTTTTTTTGTTGTTCCTGGTATTGGTAAACTATGACTACTTTTTCTTGATCTGTAGTCTTGGTTGTTATTTCCTTATTCATTTATTTAGAGGAGTCTCGTTCTGTTGCCCATGCTGGAGTGCAGTGGTGCGATCTCGGCTCACTGTAACCTCCACCTCCCAGGTTCAAGCAATTCTCCTGCCTCAGCCTCCTAGTAGCTGGGATTGGTGTCTGTCACCACGCCCGGTTAATTTTTGTATTTTTAGTAGACATGGAGTTTCACCATGTTGGCCAGGCTGGTCTTGAACTCCTGACCTCAGATGATCTGCCCACCTCGGCCTCCCAAAGTGCTGGGATTACAGGCGTGAGCCACCACGTCCAGCCGTTATTTCTTCTTTGATGCACATTTCAAATACCAGAAGATTTTCCAGTGAAAATGTAATTTCTATCTTAATTCCACTGTGGTTAGAGAACATACTCTGTATGATTTAAATCCCTTGAAATGTATTAGGACTTGCTTTATGGCCTAACTGTGGTCAGTTGGAAAATGTTCCATGTGCACTTGAAAAAAGCAAGAACCCTGTAATACCTTTTGTTGGATTTGATGTTGCCATGGGCTTTTAATACCAGCTGAGTTGAAGTTGACATTTTTGTGTGTATGACAAAGGGCTTAACTTTGTTTCCTCACAGCCTAGAGAGATATTCTATCCTTGTAAAGTTAAGATTTTCAAGAAATTGTTGTGAGGAACTTTCTAAATATAATATGCTGCCACCCTAAACATTGAGGAGTAAAAGTCAAGCAGAAAAGCAAGCTTGTTTGTTTCCTTTTGATGAGGAGATCAATTTCATATTAAGAACTCAGGCATGCATATCAATCTTATTGAGACTGGAAAGAAAGATTGGAATGGGTCATTTTCATTCTCCAGACTTACATAAACCAATTGGTTTTTAAACCAGTTTTCTAGAAGGAATACACATTATTCAAAAACTTTCTCACAAATAAATCATAATATTTAAACACCAGATGAAATTTAAAATTTGCTGATTACTTAATTACATTTTATATGAAGGGTGCATTCCATTAAGAAAATGTTGATCCTCGTACTTCATGCAGGCCTTGAAGACCAAAAGTTTTAGTTAAAAAAAAAAAAAAAAAAAAAGTCTTACCAACCTATTTGACTTTTGTCATGGATCTTTGTTCCCGTTCTAGTTTGTTTCCTACAATATAGGAACCCATCACTTCTCTTAGACAGAAGTAATGATCACAAAGAAGTTACAAAGTTAACAAAAAATGGGACAATGCTTTAGAAATAAAGGAAAAATCCATTTCAGTTAGCAGAATGGGCACTGAATCTAGGAATAGAATTGTATGTACAACATTCAAGTTCTGGTCTCAATACTGAGCTGTTAAAGGGCAGATTATTCTCTGGAGTCTAGTACCATGTCACCACTTGGGGAAAAAAAAAACCCAACAACAGAAACGGAACACGTATGGAAAGTAGTAGGGAACAACTACTGACCAAAAGTACTGTTAACTTCATTTTGTTATCCCACTAAAAAATACTAACCAGGCCGGGCGTGGTGGCTCACGCCTGTAATTCCAGCACTTTGGGAAGCTGAGGTGGGTGGATAACCTGAGGTCAGGAGTTCGAGACTAGCCTGGCCAGCCTGGCCAAACCCCGTCCCTACTAAAAATACAAAAAATTAGCTGGGCGTTGTGGCGGGCACCTGTAATCCCAGCTACTCGAGAGACTGAGGCAGGAGAATCGCTTTAACTTGGGAGGTGGAGGTTGCAGTGAGCCAAGATCGCACGATTGCACTCCAGCCTGAGCAACAAGTGAGACTCCGTTTCGGAAAAAAAAAAAAAAAACTAATCAAACTGATGAAGAAGTCCAGAAAGGCACCTGTGTTTCTCTTTCAAAGCAAAGTCAGAGCAATTTTGACAAATAATCACCTAAATGTTTACCCTACAGCAACTATGAGCATGAGGTCAAAAGTAAAACTGAGAAATATCAAAACTATCTATTTCCTTCCAACAATTAAGCTGGGAAGTTCATGAGTATGAGAATAGGAGAATGAGAAAAATTATTAAGAATCAAATCTAATAAATAGTTCCTATGGTACCTGGCACATACTACCTTATTTCTTACTGACAAAACTATCTAGAAATGTTTGCAAACGACAATGACAAAAACACAAGGCATGTAAATATATTCACATGCACAGCACAAATGAAATATTCTTTGAGGCAGAAATGTAAATGGATATTTTGTGACACATTCCCATTGATGCAGGATCCTTACTTCTAGCATGATTATTTCTTCCTGCCCTATAACAGACATATACCACTCATGTTCACAGAATAAAAAGTACACGCTTTCCCCTCAGACTTTTCTTCAATGGGTAAAATGTATTTTCCATTGAGGCAGGCAGAAAAAAATACAATTTTCCTTGAGTTAACAAGTATCTCACTACATTTTTCAATAGACTATAATTTAACTATATAATACTATCAACTAAGATAAATTTATTGAGTATAAAAATTGTATTATTATGTAGAAGAATGTCCATAGGAGGCACATTATGAACTTTTTATGAATGAAGTGTCAATGATGGCTCAAATGGCTCAGTGCAAAAAAAAAAAAAAAAAAAAAGACTGGAAAAATGTTAACAACTACTGAATCTAGGTAAAGGTAATTTCAATGTCTACTGCATTATTCTTTCACTTCTACATAGATTTGAAAATTTTCAAAATAAAAAATAAGGGTATTTATTAAAAATCCAAAAATGCTAAGGTTGATGAGTTATTACAGCCTAGGAAACTGAAAGTGATAAATATACTTAGAATATTGTAAGCTCCTTGAATGTAAAAACTTTCCCCTTGCTTTATATTTAATAAGAATGCTGCTATCCAAACTTACTGATAAAAAATAAACAAATAAACAAACAAACTTATGGATGAGTATTTAGCATGTTGGGGTAGAGGGAATGGTGGGAAACAGAAGTAGCAACAATTAATGAAAGGGCTAACAAGTTGTGTCTTGATTGTATGTGTGTAGCTATCTGTTCTCGCCCCTCTTCTTTCTCTTCTACCTGCCTTCTCACAAAAATGTCAGACTTGCCACAAAAGCTACTTCCTCAAAGTAGCAAACTTGTATGGCCTGCAAGTCATAAGGTTGCCTGGCTCACTTGATTTGTCAAAATAAGGAAAATTGAACTAAATCCCTCTCTCCTATTGATTTTTAGAGATGTTGGTAAATTTCTAGACACCATTCTTCATGGACTTCTCCCTTGAAAATTTCAAATGTCATCCCACAAAATATCTTATCTATTGTTCTGTCTTGCCCATCAGAAGAAAACATAACAGAGATACAACAGAGTAAAAACTGGCATCTGTTTATATACTGAATTAATGTTTCTAAAAAAGGAGGATTAAGAGCATTAAGAGTTAGAAGTAACTTGTATTTGCCAATATGTTTAATATCATTTAACAGCATTGATAAGACAATGTTGAGTCAGTAGTATTTTTTTTTTTTTTTGAGACAGAGGTTTGCTCTTGTTGCCCAGGCTGCAGTGCAATGGTGCAATCTTGGCTCACTGCAACCTCTGCCTCCCAGGTTCACACAATTCTCCTGCCTCAGCATCCCAAGTAGCCGGGGATTACACGTGTGCACCACCACGCCCGGCTAATTTTTGTATTTTTAGTAGAGACAGGGTTTTCACCACGTTGGCCAGGCTGGTCTCGAACTCCTGACCTCAGGTGATCCACCCACCTCGGCCTCCCAAAGTGTTGGGATTATAGGCGTGAACCACCACACCTGGTCGAGTCAGTACTATTTTTATGTCTCCACAACACAAGCTCTTTAGATTCAATGCTACTAAACAATTCACTAATTGATCTTCAGTAACAATGGCAATAAATAAAAACTGGTCAGTTCTACAATCAGGGTATGGTAAAAGACTTCAAGTTTCCAAAATAGAAATCATAGAAGTCAAGAAGGTCAAAGAACGTCGGTGGCTTCTTAGAACAGTACTTTCTGCTTTATTTTCATAATGTGAGTTAGCAAAACACTGTGAAAATTATTAACCACAACAAAGCAATCATGGTTTGCTCACACTTAGCCTCTCTCTGCTCACTAATCCTAGCTTTGAAGCACATGAAAATCTGAAAAGTCACAGGTGACCTAGGTTAGAGAGGAACTTTTCATTTTAAATCAAATTTTTCAATCTAATATAGCCAGAAGAGTTGCTTAATTATCAACTGTTTAAGCCTTTTAAGTTTTATACTCTATGACTTTCCTAACAGCTAATTCTTTTACAAGTGGGAAATTTAACATTGTCAATTTTGCTTATTTTCAAGCAGCTATTTTCCATTTTACAAAATTCTAAAAGAACAGTGCAAGTCCAAATATTTTTCACATTTAGAGGTTAGAGTTAGTACTTGATTGGATTTTGTTAAAGTACTTAGTACATGCAAAGCCACTCAATAAATGTTAATTTCCATTGGGACAAAAATCTTAGTGCTCCCTGGGTCACTGAACTCCATTAAAGGCTTTAGTATTGTCTATTTACTACTTTACTAATACAAAATAAGACACAGTTTTAATAACATTTAAAATACTTGTTGAACTAAACTGGGTGTGACAGCATACTCCTCTAGTCCCACCTACTCAGGAGGCTGAGGTAGGAGAATTGCTTGAGCCTAAGAGTTTGAGTCCAGCCTGGGCAACAGACTCCATCTCTTAAAAACAACAACAACAATAAAACAAAAACTGTTGAACTGGACTGTAAGCCCTTTAAAAACAGGAGTAGTGCATTAATTAATGCTCATTTATAGTAACCACTTAATAACTGTCATCTTAAAGACAATAAAATTCTAATGCCCAAGGACAGTGGTCACGGCAAGCAAAGTCTAAAGAACAGATTCACATGTTTATTCAAAATAATATCAGGTTTTCTTATACAGTATAGCAAACTAGCCTACCTCAGGCTACTATTAAGAAGGAGGTAAGGTCAATAAAAGAAAATAAAGTAAAATTGGCACTCTGCAAGGAAATGACATGTGATGAAATGGAACTGATTAAAGGTTCCTATTACTGTATTGTGTCAATGGTGCCAGGTAGAAGGGTAAAAAACAAACATATCTGAGGAGAGTTTACTCTCTTCTCCAAGGCGGAAGCTTGAAATTACTCCACTTGAAATATACATAGATATAGGGTATTTGCTTTACAATATAGAGGTCTTACATTTGATGCCACAGAAATTCTGGACCAAGTAACAGAAGGTGGAAGGGAAACTGCCAACCAAAAATGATTCTCCTGAATGCTTCTGGATTACATGAATTTTAAGGTGTCAGGGGAGGAATATGCAGGAAACTAGCCCAATACGTAATTATAAATCACTAGTAAATAAATAGAAATACATTAGTAGTTAAGTTTGCTGTAGAACACTTTTTATTAGTCAATTAAGTTGTTAAATGCAACTATTTAAATAATGACAGTATGTTACCATTCCTCATCACACTTATATGAACTTGTTTGTTTGCCTGGCTGTCCAGAAGATTCTTTTGTAATGAAGGTCTGTAACCTCACCAGATTATGTGCTAGTTTTTGTTTGTTTTGTTCTGAGATAACGTCTCCTGTGTCACTCAGGCTGGAGTGCAGCTCACTGCAGCCTGTGCCTCCTGCACTCAAGCGATCCACTGCCTCAGCATCTGAAGTAGCTGGTGGTGCTTGCCACTACCCCAGCTAAATTTTTAATTTTTTAAATAGAAATTAAGTATTGCTATGTTGTCAATGCTGTTCTCAAATTTCTGAGCTCAAGAGATCCCCCTGCTTCGGCCTCCTGAGTGCTGGGATTATGTGTGAGCCACTGTGCCCTGCTGATGTCTTAGTCTTAATCACTGTTGTTGGCTATTTAAAAGCACACACCAATTGGCTGTAAAGGAACAGCTTTCAATTACTGAAGTTCAGGAAGCCAGAGGAAATTTCCTTTTACTTAAATGATTACTAAAACTTCTATTGTACAACTGAATAAATCTCATCTTTATGTTTTGCCCATTCCTACGTATTATTTAAAAAATATTTTAAAGTTTTCACTGAAATAGCTGAAGAAAAAAAATCTGATGTAAAACTAGACTTGTTAATGAGTGTTGAATCATATGGCATACCAGTTCCTAAAAGATCCCTCTAGAGTTTATTATTTTTTTGAGATGGAGTCTCACTCTGTCGCCCAGGCTGGAGTGCAGCGGCATGATCTTGGCTTACTGCAACCTCCGCCCCCCGATTTCAAGTGATTCTCGTGCCTCACCACCTAAGTAGCTGGGATTACAGGCACCCGCCACCATATATTTTTGTATTTTTAATAGAGATGGGGTTTCACCATGTTGGCCAGGCTGATCTTGAACTTATGGCCTCAAGTGATCCTTCTTGCTATGAAGGAATAACATTTACACCTCCCTTCCCCACCTGATTTGTTATTTATTTTTATAATATCAAGATTATAAAGTGATAATCTATTCTGAAAGTATAATTTCCACTGAGGCATATTAGCTCTGTAATGAAATGAATTTAATTCTTATCACACTATTTTTTATCAGTTTATTTCTGAATTCTTTGATTAATCTTTCGATTAGGTAGGTTTTTATCACGATGTAATCTGTCTGAAAAAGATCTCATGGGTATTAGATTTGTTGAGCTTTCCCATGCTAGAGCACATCCGTGTATTAATATTTATGCTTAAAGTATTTTGCTGGTTAAAAAATCCTGGGTTAACCTCCAGACGTGGTCAACATTCCTCTATTGTTTTCTAACATTGTTTCTTGCTAAAGAGAAAGCTAAGGTAAGCCCAAGTTCTGTCCCCCATCCCACTACCTACATGTCCACCAAATTCTTTATCCATTTAAGTTCTATATTTTCACCAAAATATGCCTTGATATCAATTGTTCTATATCAATTATTCCTGGGCCACAGGGTAGTCATCTTTGATTCAAGGTTTTAATTATTTCAGAAAAATTTTTCTCCTATTATAGCTCTAAATATTACTTCAGTTCCATTTGTTATTTTTCTCAACAACGAAGTTCAGCAACCAAGATCAGGCAAAATCCAGTCCACTATCTGTTTTTGTAAATAAAGTTTTACTACAACACAGCCATATATAGTGTGTATGGCTGCTCCTGTACTATAAGAGGCAGAGCTGAATGCCTGTAACAGAAACTATATGGCTGCAAAGCCTGAAGTATTTACTTTTGGCCCTTTACAAGTTTGCTGATGCCATGCATAGATGTCTTTTGTTTCCCCTTATCATTTTCTCTATAATTTTTATATCTGTATTTTCTTAAATTTATATAATTTCCTCAAGCCTCTTAGCCATGTCTCTGATTACATTTACTCTTTGTTGTTATTTCTGATGTGTTTTTCACTTCTCTAATGCTTTTATTTTTCTTTTATATTTCTTTCGTAAGATTTTCCCACTGGTTTTTCATCTCCTCCTATTGCCTTATTATTTCTTAACACTTGTGTTGGACAGATTCTTATTTTTTTGTAACAGATCATATCTATAATTTGAGTCTATAAAAAACTAAATGTCAGAACACTACAATAAAGGTTCACTGGTTAGACCCTTAAGATAATATAACCCTTCCTTTTAGAGAAATCAGTGCATTGCTTGGAATTCCCAGAAGAGGTTCAGCAACCTCCTATATGTGGTCTAGATTTCATAGTATGTATTTGGCAAGTTATGCTTCATTGTTTGTATTCCGGGGCTGAGCTTTGTGTCTAGTTTCACTAATAATGGACTTCTTTTCTATTTTCCTGTCTTCTTTTTAGTGAGTTTCAAAAAAGAAAGGAAGAGTAAAAATTCCTTTATTCTGCTACTTTTAATTGAAGTCTCTTCCTCACACATTACATTGTAAGAAGAGCTAATCTTTAAAGCAAAAAATTATAGGCTTGATAGGTTTTAATGCACCAGGGAATGAAAGATATATTTAAAAAAAAACAAAAAACTCCAATGTCAGCAGTGTGAAAGAATTGCTCAGAAGAAGCCTGTGCCAGGAACAACATTTGTTTGGAGATCCGTTCCAGCAGCCATGCCAAATCAGTTGTACCACTTGGATTAAAGGCAGTTGCAGAATGCCATACTATAAAAGACTTCCATGGCATGCTTACAAATTAGGTTTTTACCAGTTTACCAGGATTAGGATTACCAGTTTCACCTGACCATTACTAAAGTCCCTTGTTGCATTCTTCCATTTGATTTGACCCTCATTTGTTGACATGTGTGTAACTGCCTTTACTTTTCCATCCCCTGCCACTTGGATTCAAGTATCTCCTCCAATTTCAGAAGGTTAGATTAGGGGATTTTTAAGGTTTAAAATTCTTTGGGTCTAGGTGCTGAAACATCACACTGTCAGTTACAAAACACAGTGTGTAGCAAGAACCTAAATTATGTTTAAAAAATATGTATGTATAGACCTGAAGAACATAGACTAAATAGACCTGCAGGTTATAATTTATGTATAGTTTGCAAATTGTTTACAACAATCGTGTTGTTTCACAGCCAGGAAAAAAAAAATCACAAAAATATGCTATCCATAGTGCAGACATCAAGAGAGATGGTATTTGCTGGGCGCAGGGGTTCACGCCTGTAATCCCAGCAATTTGGGAGGCTGAGGCGGGCAGATCACTTGAGGCCAGGAGTTCGAGACCAGCTGGCCAACATAGTGAAACCCTGTCTCTACTAAAACTACAAAAATTAGCCAGGTGTGGTGGTGCATGCCTGTAATCCCAGCTACTCAGGAGGCTGAGGCAGGAGAATCGCTTGATCCCAGGAGGCGAAGTTGCAGTGAGACAAGATTGTGCCACTGCACTCCAGCTTGGGCAACAGAGCAAGACTCCATCTCAAAAAAAAAAAAAAAAAAAAAAAAAGAGAGAGAGCTGGTATTTAAATTAACAGATCCTCTTACACTTCTTTCCCAAGTTTTACCTGATTTTTCATTACCTTCTATAATTAAAGGGTTAGGTTTCTGCAGTCTTCAGAGTCGTTTACAGCTCTGGACGTTACATCACATTGTTGGTTGATGCCTTTGCTCATAAAAAGACACTGACTCTAAATGTTAATTTCCAAGTTGGCTGGTCAGCTGTTGCTCACTAGCAGTCCACAGCTAGCTATATATCATTTGAATTTATGTTCCAATGGGTTCCACCTGCCTTGCCAAAAGCTCTCATTTCAGCTTCCTATGGGGAATCTGTTTGAACGAACTCTTGCCATGAGTCATCCTCACAGCATATATAAAAAATCCAGAATGTTGGGCTAGGACACTGGGCTAGGAACTAGACTGTATTCTAAATGCTGGCAGCAAGGAACCCTCATGTTATTTAATGTTTAGTACAGCTTAGAAAAGACAGTGATGAAAGTGGTCCAGGAATCAGAGGTGACAGTTAAAGCACATCTTGAAGCACTAAGCCACAGAGATGATTAACTTGTCAAGCTGCATATTTTTGAATTTACTCAGGGCTGGATATTCCTCTCCACCAACCTCCCACAGGACACTAAAAACCGGACAACATAAAGCCAAAGCATTTGATAAAACATTACATAAAGCAGTAATGGGAAGAAAGCTTACTTCCTCTTTACATTGCTTTGCAACAATTTGCTTCTGTAAGGATAGAAAGTTATGTCAGAAAACAGCCCTTTATGTCAGAAAACAGCCCTTCATGATACTATTTTAAAGCATATCTCAATAATGAATACTAAAGATTACTCACTAGAGACCATCCCTGAGGTTCCTTTGTCCTTTTGCATCATGTCTTCAACCACTAAATCTCTGCATAGAATTCTGTTCTCTCTGGTCACTTTTCTTCCTTTTGTACTCTTTTGCTCTGCCCACTGTCTCCACCTCATATCAATAATGAAGTATAAGAAATCTTGAGTATGGGAGCAGTGGCTCATGCCTGTAATCCCAGCACTTTGGGAAGCCGAGGCGGGCGGATCACCTGAGCTCAGGAGTTCGAGACCAGCCTGGCCAACATGGTGAAACCCCGCCTCTACTAAAAATACAAAAATTAGTTGGGCATGGTGGCAGATGTCTGCAATCCCAGCTACTCGGGAGGCTGAGACAGGAGAATTGCTTGAATCGGGCAGTGGAGGCTGCAGTGAGCCGAGATCACACCACTGCACTCTAGCCTGGGCAGTAGGGCAAGATTCCCTCTCAAAAAGAAAAAAAACAAAAAGAAAAGAAACCTTGAAATTACAAATTAAAAGCATTTTATTCTCCATGTTAAAAAAAAAAGCACTATAAACATCCAAAATGAATAGATAAATAATATTATTTCCTAAAATACATTCAATATAGGAAACTGTTTTCAAGTGTATCTAGTACATAAATGACAAGGAACACAGGGTTGGCTGAATAAAATTTATTTTTTAACTAAACAAGAAGGAAGATACAGGGAAATGTTTCTGAATATATCTGTAATAAAGGAAAAGACAGCATTCAGAATTCTATGTATATGAAAATAATACTGAAAAAGCCAGTATGGTCTTTTGGTAAAATTCTTTTCAAAACATGTTATCTTGAGAAATTATCTTTTATCTTCAAAGATAAGTTAGTTAACATGAAATTTATTTTGCAAAAATTCAAAACATTATCATTAGTCTCTTAATACAGAGATAGAAGAAAATCATTAAATGATAAGCTCAAAGACAACTTACACATTTTAATTAAGTGGGCCTTTTCAATCAAACTAAACTGAGTGAAAGATTCCTTTCCTCTTGCTCTGGAACTCTAATGTCATTGAAAGAAAAGCAAAGAGAGATTGAGTAGCTGCTTAGTTAAGAAAAGAAAATCCAATTGTAAGAATAATCTGAAGGGACCCCACAGGTCTTACAAAACAAGTCTTATTATTCAGATTAGTAGAGGACCAAGTCTATTGGTTATATTGGCCCTCTTCTCATTGAACAACTACAACAGGCACAAAAAAATGTTTGTCATAAAAATGTCAACTCACTTCAACAAAAAACACACATGAACACATTAACAAGTTCGCAACAAATTCTATTTTGGCTCATTGCGTCTAGAATGCAACTATCCTTTAACATCAATAACCTTTTTTCTCAAACAACAGCCACCACAACCGAACTGAAAAGGCAATCTAGACTTAAATCTTATCAACTATTTTATAGCCTATCTTTCCTACATTATAAATTACGCATTTTTGCCTTGAGAAACTGGCAGTAAAAGATTCATGTTTATTTTGGTTCAAAGGGTGACCCCAGTTGGTAAACTAATAAAGTATACACTGAATAGCTATTTCTAAAAGCATGTGCTGAGCAGGTTGGAGGTTTCTTACTGGATATAACCAATAGAAGTTACCAAGTCTTTTCAATATTCTCCAGGCCTACTGTCCTTTCTCTACTATCTCCATACTCAGTATAAGCCTTATTTTAACTATGTTCTCTGGCATTTTGGTTTCCTTGACCTCCTAGACCTACTGTGCCAATCCTTACTTTCTGGTAAATTTATTTCATCAACTCCTGCTGTAGGATAAAGCAAGACCTATGAGAAAAAGGCAACACAGACCAGGCGCAGTGGCTCACACCTGTAATCCCAGCACTTTGGGAGGCTGAGGCAGGTAGATCACCTGAGGTCAGGAGTTCAAGACCAGCCTGGCCAACATAGTGAAACCCTGTCTCTACTAAAAATACAAAACAACAACAACAACAACAACAAACTAGCTGGGCGTGGTGGCAGGCGCCTGTAATCCCAGCTACTTGGGAGGCTGAGGCAGGAGAATCACTTCAACCCGGGAGGCAGAGGTTGCAGTGAGCCGAGATTGCACCACTGAACTCCAGCCTGGGCAACAAGAGCAAAACTCCGTCAAAAAAAAAAAAAAAGGCAACATAATTGTCTTAACTGATGTCACTACAAAATCATGTTACTCACTAAATGCTTTCACATATGTCAGTGGACTCTCAGACTTCTTCCCTACAGAAGTTGTTCAGAACTGTTTCCTGCCTCTCAGTCAAAGACCTCACCTCTTATTTTACTGAAACCAGTAAAATAGGACATTTCTGAAATTCACCCTCACAATTCCTCTCTTCTCCAACACCAAGTTTCTCTCAATTTTTTTTCTCTTCTTTCACTCTAACACAGGGAAAGAAGTCTCCCCACTCCTTTGCAAGGTGAATACCTTTACTTCTTCAGTTAGTTCTTCTCTCTTGCATCTTTCATGTCTCCAACTTCAAAAGCTCCTTTCTCCAACCTTAGACATGTCTAGTTCTACACTATGTCCACCCCCATACACATATGTTCGCGCGCACACACATACAAACACACACACACACACACACACACACACACAGAAGCCTGCCTTCACTAATCCTACTTCCCACTGATATTTTCTCATTTCTCATACTATTATGCCTTCTTGGAAACATTTGATACTGCTGACTACCTCCTCCCTCCTGAAATTCTTTTCTTTGAATTCTATGACACTCTAGGAGTTCCTGAATTTACTTCTTACTCTACTGTCTTTGACCACTTCTATGTCTCCTTTATTGCCTTCTTGCTCTTCCAGCTATCCCCAAAATACTCATCAAGGCTTATTCTTTGCCCTTGTTTTTTCATACTTATTCTGTTTGGAGAGCTCAACCTTTCTTAGAACTTTAAGTTATTATCTCAATGAAAATAATGTCTTGAGTCCTTTCTGTACTGATTTTCAGATTCAAATTTCTAGCTGCTTATTAGAATAGCTCTATCAAATATACCTCTAAGTCCCTGAAGTAAAATATGTTCCCAAACCTGCTCCACTCCAATGTTTCCGATTTCAATTAATTGTACATCAAACTTTTTGGTCAGTCTCTCAGGCTTTAAGACCCATAGCCATTTTAGAGTCTTCACTTTGTACTCCCAGCCAATTCCAAGTCTCATCAAGTCTACCATCACCCTTTTTGCTTCTTTTTGTTCCTTCTTTTTTCTATGAATATTAATATAATTCAGTGGTTAAGAGCAGAGGCCCTAAAGTCACAAATGGATTTGAATCCCAGCTCTTCCATTTATTAGCTTTGTGGTTTGGAGCAAGTTCCATTGACTGCCTCAAGTCTTAGTTTCTGTTTAGATAAATCCAGATGTTGTGAGGTGACAAAGGGCTAATGCATATAAAGCATTAAGCACAGTGAGCACGTGCCTGGCACTCAAAACAGAATGGTTATTGTTACTACTACTACAATGCCTCCAATCTTTTGTCCTTCTAATATATCCATCAGAACGCACCAGTCACTCTCCAACAGAAAGACTGGATGATATTATCATCTCTTCAGAACACTTTCACTGGCTCCTCATTGCTGAAAGGATAAAGACAAAACATCTTATAATTTCCAAGGTGATACGGTTTGGCTCTGTGTCCCCACCCAAATCTCATGTCAAATTCTACTTCCCAATTTCGGTAGGGGGACCTGGTGGGAGGTGACTGAATCATGGAGGTGGATTTCCCCCTTGCTGTTCTCAAGAGAGTGAGTGAGTTCTCACAAGATCTGGCTGTCTAAAAGTGTGTAGCACTTCCCCCTTCACATTCTCTCTCTCCTGCTCCACCATAGTAAGATGTGCTTGCTCCCTCTTCGCCTTCCGTCATGATTCTAGCCATGATTCCGCCTCCCAGCCATGTTTCCTGTACAGGCTGCAGAAATGTGAGTCAACTAAACCTCTTTCTTTATAAATTACCCAGTCTCGAGTAGTTCTTTATAGCTATGTGAGAATGGATTAATGCATGAGGCTTTCCAGAAAATAAACCAATCCTAACTCTCCCTCAAGGTACTGAAAGGATACTTCCTTCTACAAGATGATCTTTAAAAATGTTACTAGAGTCTTATTTCCTTTCCTCTAATGGCTATCTATGCCATGAATATTAAGAATGTACCTGAAAACTTAATACAGTTTTATGGGAACTTCATTCTTGAGTCAAAATTATGAAATATTTCTTTGGATTCTGCAATCATTATATGTTCCGTTGAAGCTAGTGTTTCAGATGCCTATGACTGTTCTTGCCTCACAAATTTCTACAGTAGACTCGTCTAATTTCAGGGCAAACATTTACTTGAATCTGTTCTCATTTGGCTGGTAATGAGATCTGCATCAGAAGCCAAAGACAAGAGAAACTGGCTGAGTTTCAAAGATAGCAGGTGGAAGAAAAGGTAAGCCAACTGCTGAATATAATGACAAAGGAAACCTAATATCCATTAGTGGTGATAATATGGCATTGTAAAATGTGACTATTCTTTAAATTCAGGTTATTCTTCTCCTAAAAAGTGTTCCGTAAAGAAATCATCTATTTGCCATCAAGTAAAATAAGCTTGTCAATAGACTGCTATAAATTTTCCTATTTCATGTTGCTTATTGACTAGATTGCATTTAAGTGACTGTTTCTATTTGGAAAAGTTATTAGATGTTTAAGTAAGTAAACAGAATCTGGACAGAAATCAATTATTTTCCTTTTCAGTTTTTTCTATTTCCTGCTAATAATTTGCAGGAAATACATATTAACAGAATATGTTATTTTATGAATAATAGATGTTCTTGGGTGAGAAAAGGAAAACAATTCTCAGTGCCCTATCTTCTGTTGGCCATCCCTTAGAACAGCCAGTCAACACTGAAGTAAAAAATCCAGCATCAGGTCTATTTTCTGAGCAAAGCTTATGTGTGTGAGTGAGAGGAGAGGGAGGGTGGGTATGTATATGGTGAAAGAAGTAAAAGGAGGCAAAATAATCAAAGCATTAGATTCACTGTTCCAACGAACTATTTAGAATTGAGTTACCTGGGAGCTAAATTTTGGAGTTTGATTACACTATGATGACTGGCCTCCTTTTCTAATAAAAATGACAAACAAAAAAAAGAACTCATTGAACTTAAGCAAATTTCATTAGTCTTCTTGGCTTAGACCACATTAAAAGTTGCCATTTCCAAGGAGAAGCACTGTCGCTTTTTTTTTTTTAAGATTTCAGAAGAAGTGCACTTGGCACAATAGGAAGCCATTAAAATCTTATCTTTAGGCTTAAGTAATATACTCCTCAAAATTCTCATTTAAGTGTTAGTTAGTTCAGCTGACTGTACTAAATAACTAAATTACTGTCAATGCATCTTCTTTCCCCCTTCACTCTACAGATGTACCACCTTACAAAAGTCTTTGCAGCCATCAGGCTTTTAAGCTCAGCTAAATTTCCACATAATAAATGAAAATGCTACTCCTGAGTGTGAAAAGCAATAAAATAAATATTGTTTCTCAGTGACTTAAGGAACCACGTTCACTACCAAAGCAAATGTCACTCCTTAGAGCTGTGTTACTTTGTGACTAATTCTGTAATATGGTTTAATAGCTATATGTTAGCTGTATGCCTCTCCCAACCTTATTTTGTAACTCTGACATCCTCACTCCTTATGTCCCAGGCCAATGTCTTCTTGAACTGTTCCTTGAACTGGCCAAGCTTGCTTCTGGCCTCATGGCCTTGCATAATTTCGTTTCTCTGCCTGAAGTATTCCTTCCATAGATTCTTTTTGCATGATTGGTTCCTTCTCATCATTCAGGTTTCACTAAACAACCCCTCCTCAAAAAGGTCCTCTCTTTCCATTCAATCTAAAGTAGCTCAACAATTGCTTTAAACACAAGACTCTGCTTTATTTTATTCTTGGAACTTCACATTATGTGATTCTTTCTTATTGATTTATTGTTCCCACCCTCTTCCCCCCTGCCTACACCACCACTAGAATGCAAGGTCCATGACTAGTTCTGTATGTTCCTGGCACCAAGAGAAGTTCCTGTCACATAAGAGACATATTCCCTCAAATAACCACTGCATATTTGAATGAATTAATGAATCAAAGGCCTCCACATAGCTGTCTTGAAAGCTCTTCATGCCGGGCGCAGTGGCTCACGCCTGTAATTCCAGCACTTTGGGAGGCCAAGATGGGCGGATCACCTGAGGTCGGGAGTTCAAGAGCAGCCTGACCAACATGGAGAAACCCCGTCTCTACTAAAGACACAAAAAAATTAACCAGGTGTGGTGGTGCATGCCTGTAATCCCAGCTACTTGGGAGGATGAGGCAGGAGAATTGCTTGAACCCAGGAGGCGGAGGTTGCGGTGAGCCAAGATAGTGCCATTGCACTCCAGCCTGGGCAACAAGAGTGAGACTCCGTCTCAAAAAAAAAAAAAAAAAAAAGCTCTTCATGGCCTATTCCCTACCTATGTCTTTGACTTCATCTCACATCAGCCTTCTCACTCTCTGTACTTCACCACATTGGCTTTTTGAAATTCCCTATCTTCTTCATTCTCCTCTGTGGGCTCCAGGCCTTTCCCCATTCTTCTGGTTAGAGAAAGATCCCCCAGGTCATTCCTTCATCCCTTTAATGCCTACTCATTTCTGCAGACCTCATTCAATTACCACCTCCTTGATAACTAGAATAGGCCAAATCCCTTATGAAACACTCTTAAAGTTTTCTTCACATCTCTCTTCTAAGTGCTTATGAAATTAAAATTCTATATTTAATCGTGAGATGATTAGTGTTTGTTCATCTACTAGACTGTTGCTCTATGAAAGCAGGAAGTGCCTGTACATAACAGACTCTTAATAAATATTTATTAGATGGGTAAATATCTAGATAATGACTAGCAAATTCCACAGGGACTTTCTATAGCACAGTTGAATTGGTTTATTCAACAAGGGGGCAAGGGGGAAAAAAAGGGGGTAAACGGTAAGCAAAGGATTGGGTTCTCATTGACACCTTATCAAAATGGAAGTTCTCTATCATCAGAAATATACTAGGGCAGCCGGGTGAGGTGGCTCACACCTGTAATCCCAGTACTTTGGGAGGCTGAGGTGGGCGGATTGCCTGAGCTTGGGAGTTCAACCACCCTGGACAATATGGTGAAATTTTGTTGTCACTAAAATACAAAAAATTAGCTGGGCATGGTGGCAGGCACCTGTAGTCCCAGCTACACGGGAGGCTGAGGCATGAGAATCACTTGAACCCAGGAGGCAGAGGTTGCAGTAAGCCAAAACCACACTGCTGCACTCCAGCCTGGGCAACAGAGCGAGACCCTGTCTCCAAAAAAAAAAGAAGAAAGGAAAGGAAAGGAAGAAAGGAAGGAAAGAGAGAGAGAGAGAGAAACAAACAAACAAACAAACAAACAAACTAGGGCCAGGTGAGGTGGCTCATGCCTGTAATCCCACAACTTTGGGAGGCAGAGGCAGGAATATCACTTGAGTCTAGCAGTTTGAGAGCAGCCTGGGCAACCAGCAAATCCTCATCTCTACAAAAAATAAAAAATTAGCCAGGCCTGGTGGCACACACCTGTAGTCCCAGCTACTTGGAAGGCTGAGGTGGCAAGATCACTTGGGCCTGGGAGATTGAGGCTGCAGTGAGCTGTGATCGCACCACTGCACACAGCCAATCAATCAATCAACCAATAAGTAAGAAGAAATTTATCGGCTAAGACGTGGATACAATTACAATGCAACATACTTTGTTTTCATTTTTGTTGGGAATCACACAAAATAGAACTGATACTCTTCTATGTGCATTAATACTACAATGACTGTGACTGTATGTGAATTTGCCAGTTTTTTTGCGTGTGATCTACAACAAAAAAACAAATTTCAATCAACTATGTTAGGAAAAAGGCTGAATTAGGCTTATTCTCTATAAGAAATTATATTAGAAAATCTTTGTCATATGAAGAAGTGATCAAAGAGTATGAAGACAAAGCAGGAACAAAAAGTATTATAGAAGTGTATCAGGTAATTAATTAAAATGTTTTGTTTTTCTTCTGGATTTTGTGGTATTTGAGCCATTTGTTGACTTTAAAAATAGGTAAATTGTCCGAGCACGATGGCTCACTCCTGTAATCCTGGTATTTTGAGAGGCCGAGGCGGGCAGATCACCTGAGGTTGGGAGTTCGTGACCAGCCTGGCCAACATGGTGAAACCCTGTCTCTACTAAAAATACAAAAAAATTTGCCAGATATGGTGGTGGGCACCTGTAATCCCAGCTACTTGGGAGGCTGAAGCACGAGAATCACTTGAACCCAGGAGGTGGAGGTTGCAGTGAGCCAAGACTGTGCCATTGCACTCCAGCTTGAGTGAGAGACTCTGTCTCAAAAAAAAAAAAAAGTAAATTGTTGGCACTCTTATTATATATTTATATATATATATATTTACTTACATTCCAAAAACAAAGAGAAGGATCCTACAGATTAAGAAAGAATACAATGTCTGGTCCTTGTTTGGATTCCATTTAAAATGAGCTAAGTGTAAATTTATGGGACAATCAGAAAAATTTAAACATGACTAGATATTCTATGATATTAAAAATACTGTTAATATTTTTAGATTTGATTATGGTATTGTGGCTACCCTTACATGTCAGAGAAATATATTGAAGTATTTACAGAAAAACAATATAATAAATAATTTCCATAAAACAATCCAGTATTTTGTGTGTGTGCAAAAAAATGAGTGGGGGTAAAAATGAAATAAGATAGGCTATGTGTTGGTAACTGATGAAGTTAGGTACTGGGTACATGGGATTCATTAAACCATTACTCCAACTTTCATAAAGGTTTTCAACTTTCATAATAAAATATTAAGAAGAATATAAAATGGAAGTTTATTACAAAAAAAATTGGAGAACAGAAACTGAAAAGCCTTTAAAAACAGAAGCCTTTTCTCAGACTTTACAGCTTGCATAAATAAATAGCAGAGGACACTACTGCAGAACAAATTAAACAGGCCAGATTTTTGAGTTTGGAATTTTTTCTTTGTGGCAAGCATTTGTCAATTGTTTCTATTTCTGCATTTTTAAATGAAAGTTCTGTAGCTCCTCAGGCTCACTGAGTATCACAATAGGCAAGCAGAAGATGGGGGAAAATGAGAGCCAACTGGACGAAGAAATACAAGAAAAATTCAAGGAGAATTGTTGCTGATTTTGTGAAGAAATCATTTCTTAAAAAAAAAATACAAGCAGGAAAAAGAAACAACAAACCATCTACTGTATGAGCTATATTCTCCTCCACAATAATAAAAGCCAAAATGGATTACCCAGATGGAAAAACCCACATAATTTTGCTCCTGAAAATTATTCTGTTTTAAGCCTATCTTCTCTTGCAATAAAATCCACAAAGGAGAAGAGGAGAAAAGGAGTATTAGTCTATTTTCGGTGAAATACAGAAACAATGAGTCATGAGTAATACATGAAATAAGATACAATTCTTTTGGTACACAATCTAATGGCTGTACAGGGAATGAAACCACTGTTGGTTAAACTATAGTGAAATGCTACTCAACATAATTACTCAGGAGTTGCAAATATTTCAAAGTAAGTTTGAGTGGTGATGTTTTTGTAAAGGATTTAACAGATTTACCAGATCATCTTTCATATAGAATAAGGGGAAACACATATAAACAAATATTGTTTTAATGTTCAAATAAAGGCATAAAACACAAACCAGAAAGTGAAGCTTTAAGGATTATACAAAGGAATAGTGTTCTACTTGCCTTTTAAAGCAAAGGCTGAATATTTTGTATGTATATACACACTGAATATATTTCAGCAAGGCAGGCTCTGAGAGCAGTGGCTATCCAATGGTCTACAATGGATAAGTATCTATCTTTACCATAAATTTCCTTTTGCTCAGTTTCTGATGAAATTACAAATTTGTCAGCCTTGTTCTTGTCAGTTTTATTGGAGAACTTTTAAGACATCATTCAGAAGCTCTAGCCAGAGTGGTTAGCTCTGAGTCGCTCATCTTTTTTTTTTTTTTTTAAAGAAAGCTCAAACAGAGCTCATTTATATTTCAATTAAGTACAATATTATTTTTAAATGAAAACGAGGCTAATAAAATTTGTCTTGTTTATTCTTTATCCCTACTCTATACTTTACTGAATCAAAAGACTCACCGAAAATGCTAAAGCTACTGAAGCAATGATAGATGATTGTTTAAAAGGAGGCAGGGAAAATCCTCAGGAACACTACAAACCTGCCCCTCCAGAACCATGTGCCTCCTGAAGAGGTACAAGTTAAACCTAGAAGGACAGCAGGAAATGCCTGTTGTCCTTCAGGACAGAATGGACGAACCTCTCAATAGTGGAAGTTTCCAGTTTTGTGTTGAACACTTGGTATCACAATTCCTCAAAGACCACATAGGTGGCTTAAAGGAAATGCCACACAAATGTGTAAAAACACAATTAAGAGTTACCTAGGTCTGGGCACAGTGGCTAGCACCTATAATCCTAGCACTTTGGGAGGCCGAGGTGGGTGGATTGCTTGAGCTCAGGAGTTCAAGACAAACCAGGGCAACATGGCAAAACCCCGTCTCTACCAAAAATACAAAAACTTAGCCAGGCATAGTGGTGTATATCTGTGGTCTCAGTTACCCGGGAGGCTGAGGCGAGAGGTTCGCTTGAGCCTGGGAGGTAGAGGTTGCAGCGAGCCGAGATCACACTACTGCACTCCAACCTGGGTGACAGAATGAGACCCCGTATTAAAAAAGAAAAAAAAAGAAAAAAAGAGTTACCTAGTTACCTTGAACCTAGACTCATCAGGAAACAGGATGTTAGAATGAAGTAGCAATTTTAAAGGAAACAAACTGGCAAAGAATTATCAAAAATAATCTGAGAAGTCTGTGGGTCAGAGTCAGTCCAAGCCTCTCAAGCAGAAGTAGGGTTTATGTGAAGAACATGAAACTACAGTCAGAAGGGTAAAGTTCTAATGTTAGCTCCAGTACTGGCTGGCACTTACATTCACTACACTGTACCTATAAAATCAACAGAACCAATTACTAACTTTAAAAAATACTTTCAGCAAAAAAAAAAAAAAAAGAAAGAAAGCATTATGAGTTAATACTATCTAGGAAATTATGTAATCAATGAGAACCTCTCATCACCTCCATTTCTACAGCACTTTAACCAAATACTTACCTTAATAGGTGATAGTGTATAATAACACGAAAAGTACTATAAATTTTCTAGAGAACACTGCCCAAAGTACTATGAATATGGCCTCTACCTATCCCCACCCCCACAAATTAGTGAAAATACACTAAAATTTTTGATTTCTCACTTCAGTGAAACTTTTTTATTTTAAGAGACAGGGTCTCACTCTATCGTTCAGGCTGGAGTGCAGTGGTGCAATCAATCATAGCTCACTGTAGCCTCAAACTCCCGGCCTTCCACCTCAGCCTCTCAAGTACCTAGGACTACCGGTGTGTTCCACCATGCCCAGCGAATTTTTTAATTTTTTTGTAGAGACAGGGTCTTGCTATGTTGCCCAGGCTGGTCTCGAACTTCTGGCCTCACAAACTGTTGAGATTAAAGGTGTGAGCCACCGTGCTAGGCCTCAGTGAAACTATTTAAAAAATAATCCAACACCTTAGATTGTGTACTTCATTGTGTGTAAATTATATCAATTAAAAATGCATGACGGCAAGGTTAAAAAAGATCATCCAAACACAAATGAATTCAAAAATTTCTTTAGGAAGGCACAGCTCTCTCTTGTATTCAGTATTCTGTTAGAGGATGTTTGCTTTTGTTATCAGTGATTCTCAGCCTTTCAAATTGAAAGAACAATTCAGAGGCTGTAATCTACAGACAGGGTTTTTGGAAGATATATGGACTCATTAAGTCATTCAGTAAATAAATCTTGATACATGACCAACAGGCTTTTCCATCTTTTTTGCATTACCGGTTGAGTATTCTCTATCTAAAATCCTTGGGACCAAAAGTGTTTCAGATTTCAAAATTCTTTGGATTTTGAAATATTCTCACACACATATTGAGATACTTTGGGAATGGGACCCAAATCTAAACACAAAATTCATTTATGTTTCATATACACCTTATACACATAGGCTAAAGATAACTTTATACAATATTTTAAATAATTGTGGGCAGGAAACAAAGTCTATACACTGAACCATCAGAAAGCAAAAGGTTTCAACTATCTCGGCCACCATGTGGACAATTTGTGGTTGTTTGGCATCACCATCATGCTGTGCTTGGAAAAGACACATCGCAACTGGAAGGCACTGGGGGGAGGGTCTTTTTCCCTTGAGATCCCTGAACAAACTGTGTGTTGTGTTCCTGCGTTTTGACTGCAACATGTTACATGAGGTCAGGTGTGAAATGTTCCACTTGGCATGTCATGTCAGCACTCAAGAAGTTTTGGATTTTGGAGCATTTCAGATTTTGGATTTTTGAATTAGAGATGCTGAACTTGTATTTGTCAAGACTGATTATTAATAAATGAAATAATAGGAACTGTAATCATCCAACCAAATGTTATATGTCTAATATGTTTCAAAAGCAATGTATTATTACTTATCAGATATTATTTGTGATCCTTAAAATATGAATAGGTAATTCGTAAAATAAGAAATACAAATGGCCAATGACCTAAAAAAAAGTTTAATCTTAATAATAATGACATTTATTAAAAACAATGACATGAGTTTTGTTTTACCCTTTTTTTTCTATCAGATGAGAAAAGATTAGAGAGATTTAGCAGTATCTAATGTGAACTCTTAGCCCCAAAAATTCTGTTTACAAAAAATGTTCTGAGTTGGGCATAGTGGCATGTACCTGTAATCCCTGCTACTCAGGAGGCTGAGGAGGGAGGATCAGTTGAACCCAGGAATTCAAGTATAGCCTGAGCAACATAGTGAGACCGCATCTTGTTTAAAAAAAAAAAAAAGTTATATATTGAAATTGTCACGAGTACACAAAGCTAGGAGTGCTTACAGAGAACAGCTTTGTGAAGGCTGGAACTTAAGATTTGTTTACCACAGTTTTCAACACCAAAACTAGTGCTTGGCACACAGCAGGTAATCATTAAATATTTATTAAATGAATGAATGTTCACTGTAATACTATTAATTATAGTGAATATTTGGAAATCATCTAATAAATTATGATATATCAATACAATGAAAACTACATAGCTTTTAAAAAGAATGAGGTTGAGGCCGGGCATGATGACTCACGCCTGTAATCCCAGCATTTTGGGAGGCCGAGGTGGGTGAATCATAAGGTCAGGAGTTTGAGACCAGCCTGGCCATATGGTGAAACCCCGTCTCTATTAAAAATACAAAAATTAGCTGGGCGTGGTGGCGGATGCCTATAGTCCCAGCTTCTCGGGAGGCTGAGGCAGGAGAATCGCTTGAACCTGGGAGGCGGAGGTTGCAGTGAGCCGAGATCAGGTCACTGCACTCCAGCCTGAGTGACAGAGTGAGACTCCGTCTCGAAAAAAGAAAAAATAAAAATAAAAGAATCAGGTTGATCCACATATACAACTGTCAAAGTATATTACAGAATCTTAGGTATAAAAATTAAGTTATAAAATTAAATATAGTTTGATTTTATATTCAAAATATACAGTATGATTCTATACTTTAGATTAAATTATATCCACACATTGTATATGCCTGAGAAAAGTCTGAAAGAATGTATATCAAACTGCTAATGAGAGGGCTTTCACTTTTTGCTCTGTAACACTTCTGTATTATTTTGATTTATAAACATCACATACTACTCCAGTAAGAAAAGATTTCTAAAAAAAAAAAAAGAAAAACAACAACAACTAAATACATCTAGAAAAAAAGTCCTGAGAGGAGCATACAAAATGCTGGGATTAATCCCAGCACTTTGGGAGGCTGAGGCGGATGGATCACGAGGTCAGGAAGTCGAGACCAGCCTGGCCAGCATGGTGAAACCCTGCCTCTACTAAAAATACAAAAATTAGCCGGGCATGGTGACATGCACCTGTAATCCCAGCTACCTGGTAGGCTGCGGCAGGAGAATTGCTTGAACCCAGGAAGCAGAGGTTGCAGTGAGCTGAGATTGCGCCACTGCACTCCAGCCTTGGCAACAGAGCGAGACTCCATCTCAAACAAACAAACAAATAGTGGGCACCTTTGGATGTTGGGATTATGGGTATTTTTTCCCCATTTATGCATTCAGTTTAGTAAAAATATCCCACTGAGTAATTTTTCTGCCTTTACGTGTTATGTACAGTTTTATTTTCTTTGTATGCATTATAGGCACATTTTTCCTTATGCATTTATGTATTGTCCAAATTTTATACATCATTGAGTATGTATTACCTCTGTAATAGAGCAGAATAATTAAAAAATTTTTGAACCTCAATATATTGAACTATATATTAGTACTTTTTTTTTGTCAATCTGAAGCTCATGGAAGTTAGATAATGTACAAGGTCTCACAGCTATTAAGGGGCTATCTAAACTGCCCCCTAAGAGGTATGATTCACAACTAAGATGGAACAATTATGAATATATACGTGCCAAATAGCACAGCTATTACCTTGGTGCAAAAGTAACTGTGGTTTTTGCTATTAAAAGTACATTATGGGCTGGGCGCAGTGGCTCACGCCTATAATCCCAGCACTTTGGGAGGCCAAGGTGGGTAGATCACCTGAGGTCAGGAGCTCGAGACCAGCCTGGCCAACACAGTGAAACCCTGTCTCTACTAAAAATATAAAAACTAGCCGGGCGTGATGGTGGGCGCCTGTAATCCCAGCTACTTGGGAGGCTGAGGCAGGAGAATTGCTTGAACCCAGGAGACGGAGGTTGCAGTGAGCCGACACAGTGCCACTGCATTCCAGTCTCGGCAACAGAGTGAGACTCCATCTCAAAAAAAAAAAAAAAAAGTATATTATGGCCAGTCGCAGTGGCTCACACCTGTAATCCCAACACTTTGAGAGGCTGAGATGGGCAGATCACTTGAGGCCAGGAGTTCAAGACCAGTCTGGCCAACATGATGAAACCCTGCCTCTACTAAAACTACAAAAAAATTAGCTGGGCTTGGTGGTTTACACCTGCAATCCCAGCTACTCAGGAGGCTGAGGCAGGAGAATCGCTTGAACCCAGGAGATGGAGGTTGCGGTGAGCCAAAATCACGCCACTGCACTCCAGCCTGGGTGACAGAGTGAGATCCCGTCTTAAAAAAAAAAAAAAAAAAAGAATAAAATAAAAGTATGTTATAAAGTAGAAACAGCAAGGCAAGCTGAAACATACAGAAATATACTAGTAACAGGAGACTTTTACTTCTTAGACCATCGCAGTTCATGTAGACAAAAATAATGAGGCTACTTAACCTAGTCGATAAGCTACAATATTATGGGTGCACTCTGTACCCTGAAATTAAAAAACAAAACTCTTATCAAATGTCCATGCAACATTTATGAAAACTGAACACTAAGTTACAAAGAAAACATCAATAAATTCTAAGAAGTAGCAAAAATTTTTTAAAAATCCTTAATCATATTGCAATAAAACAAAATCAGAAAATAAAGTCATTCCACCTGGAAATTTTGAAACTCTGTTAAATAATTCTTGGTCAAGGAGGAAACAGAATTATTTAAATTTATCTGTTAAATCCCTGTAATCCCAGCACTTTAGGAGGCTGAGGCAGGAAGGTCACTTGAGGCCAGGAATTTGAGACCTGTCTGGGCAACATAGCAAGACCCCATCTCTACAAAAAAAAAAAAAAACTAAAAAACTAAAAAGTAGCCAGGCGTGGTGGTACACACCTGTAGTACTACCTACTCGGCAGGCTGAGGCAGGAGGATCACCTGAACCTAGGAGGATGAGGTTGCAGCGTGCTATGTTACTCCAACATGAGTAACAAAGCGAGACCTGTCTCTTTAAAAATAAAAAATTAACAAAATAAATTTTCCTGTTAAAGCTCTGGCTTTGTATTCGATAGGATATCTCTTTAATTGTTGTTTTAAAGGTTTTTTGTTGTTGTTGTTATTGTGGTTTTTTAGAGACAGAGTCTCACTCAGGTACCCAGGCTGAAGTACAGTGATACAATCATAGCTCACTGCAGCCTCGAATTCCTGGACTCTGCCTCCCATGCAGGTAAGACTACAGATGCGTGCCACCACACCTGGCCAATTTTCCTTTTTTTGGAAGAGACAGGGTCTCACTATGTTGGCCAGGCTGGTCTCAAGCTCCTGTCCTCAAGCCATCCTCCCACACTGGCCTCCCAAAGTGCTGTGGTTACAGGCATGAGTCACCACAATTGGACCATTTTAAAGGTTTCTCTTTGAGAAATGTTAAAGTACTGCATGCAGTTTAAGACAATGGTTCTGAGAGTATGGACCTGGGTTTCCTGGTGTTTTGTGAGAAACTCTTGGTGGATCAATGAGCTCTAACAGTTACAGAGTGGCATATTTTTTTTTTCATTGAGATGGAGTCTTGCTCTGTCGCGCAGGCTGGAGTGCAGTGGTGCGATCTCAGCTGACTGCAACCTCGGCCTCCCAGGTTCAAGCGATTCTCCTGCCTCAGCCTCCAGAGTACCCGGGATTACAGGCGCCCGCAACCACACCCGGCTAATTTTTGTATTCTTAGTAGAGACAGGGTTTCACTATGTTGCCCAGGCTGGTCTTGAACTCTTGAACTCGTGATCCACCTGCCTCAGCCTCCCAAAGTGCTGGGATTACAGGCATAAGCCACTGTGCCCGGCCCCAGAGTGGCATTTTTAACTACACTGTTCCTTTGTGCCAAGAAACAGACACCACATAATAGATGCCTCATCAGAAGCCACCAACATTTTCAGTCATCAGGAGCCACGATCAAACTGTACCCACACTCCATTTCCCCCACTAACATATTGCTGATGTAAGTCCCAGAAATTATATCATGTTATACACTAATATTTCAACATCTCTAAAAGATAAGATTTTTTAAATCACCATATCATACATATATACACATTTCAAATTTTTAGCAGTTTTAATGGAAAAGTTTCTAAAATTTACTCATTTTTCTTAAAACATACTGAATATGAAACAATTTTAACTTGATAACCCAGAGTCAATATTACTGGAAGTGGGATGATGCCATATCAAAAACCAAAAATGTGTGGCACTGACTGAGAAGGGATGGCAGGTGGAGGCAGGGTGGGCCTGAGGAAGGTGATGATGAAAACTTACAGGAAAGTGAGGAAAATTTTATTGGAAGCTAGAGTGGTGAAAAACTTGGCAATATAGTCACCTATGGTAATGTGGAAAATAAGAAATATACCTAATGAGCTCAATGAGGAGATTTTAGGACAGAATTTTGAAGGTACTATTTGTCTTCCTCTAGCTGTCTATAGTTAAATAGAAATGGAAGAGAGGTGGTATAAATTTTAAAAACTCATTTTCAAGGAAAATTTTAAGAAAATATAAATAACCTAGGATTTTCTGGGTTTGAAAAATAAACATTTTTTTCATTCAATCCAAAAAGCAAGCTATTCTCAAATGAAGAAATGCATTCTGGGCAAATATAAAATCCAGAATGAACCTTTAAAATATTTTATTAAGACTCAGGGAGATTTATATAGGTACTCTATAGACCCTATCAAACGGGAGGTGGGGGAAGCTATTTAAAGATCTTAAGGGCAGGCCTCACAGATACTCTCCATTAAAGAGAGATTTCTAAGAAGCCTAAGGGTCTTGTTTCACAGTAGTCTCAGAGGTTGCTCAAGGTAGAGAGGCTTATCTTTTAGAAATTTGGGGGTGTCGGTCTAATGAATTGAATTCATAAACTGATTCATAAGAAATTCAGAGATTTAAAAGAAATTATATCAGCTTGGACTGAAAGGGACAGAAACAGAACAAAATGAAGGGAGGCTTTTGGACTTCCCAAACTTCTTTCTATAGGCAAGAAATAGGCCAAGAAAACTACTCAGCAATAAAAACAGGCTACTTTTATGCAGAAGCAAGGATGACTCAGCGAATGAAGAGCCCAGAAGGCAGAACCAAGAGCCTTAGGAAACAACCCCATAGGCAGAAAGACTGATCCCCAATCAAGGAAATAGCACCATGTGTCTGGTTGGATTCCAGAACTGCTAACATTCAGTAACTCTATGAATCTCGTTTTCCCCCTATTTGAATGGGAGGCTCTGTAGTGGTGATCCTACGTTTTTCCCACCACTGTATGTTGTGTATATGTGGGGCAGATAACTTACCTCTTCAGTAAAAGGTCTTCAAATCAAGAGGAATGACTCCCAAGAAGTTGGATGAAAGTAACTGCGACCAAGGAGCCTCAAACATGGACTTGATTTATTTTTTTAATTAAAAAAAAATTTTAACAACACCTGCTAGAATGGGATGGACTTGATTTAGATAATGAGATCCTAGACTTAGAGTTGATACTGTAATAGAATGTAAATTGGGAGCACTGATAGAGGTATTGAATGTAATTTGCATATGTGAGGGATGTGAATGTTTTCTAAAGATGGCCATCACAATACATCCCATCTCACATGCTCAGCTCACAGTATGATCAAGCTGTTATTCCTCCCATCAAGAAGTGGGTCTTGAATCTGAGTAGGCCCGTCCATAAATATGGAAGAAGTAATGATATAACTTCTGAAGCTAGGTCATGAAAAGCAACACACCCGGATCTTTTGGGATGCTTACTCTTAGATACCAGCCACCATGCAGTTAGGAAATCTAAGTCACACAGACCACATGTAGATATATTCGAGCCTACAGCCCCAACCAAGGGCCCAGCTAATATAGTCAGCCTCGGTTAGATCCGTGTGAGGAAGTACCAGCCATCATCTGATTGTGACCATATGAGATATTCCAAGCAAGAACAACCTTGCTGGGCCCAGTCAACCCCCAACACTATTAAGAGATAATAATAAAATGATGGTTGTTGTTTTTGATACTAATTCTGATTTGTTACAAAGCAACAGATAACCAGAACCCAGTATATTCCTGCTTTAATAAATTAAACCCTCATGGCCACAAAGGTATATAGGACTGTTTGCCTATTCAGTAAGTGGTCCGAAACTACTGGGCTTCTATAAAAATATTTTAATAGTCCCTCCATTTCTTCCTTTTGTTGGTTGCTCTCTCTTTTTAAGTGGTTTCAATATCTGGCTTCTCATCTGTGACTTTATTTTGCCTGAGGATTTGAGGCAGGCTCTCCCTCACCTTGGTGACAATGCTGATTTCTAGGTACCTAGCTATATTGTGGCAGTAAGCCTTAAAAAGCAGTGTAATCAGGCCGGGCACGGTGGCTCACACCTGTAATCCCAGCACTTTGGGAGGCCAAGGCGAGCAGATCACCTGAGGTCAGGAGTTTGAGACCACTGGGCAACATGGTGAAACCCTGTGTCTACTAAAAATACAAAAATTAGCCGGGCATGGTGGCATGCGCCTGTAATCCCAGCTACCCAGGAAGCTGAGGCAAAAGAATCACGTGAACCCAGGAAGTGGAGGTTGCAGTGAGCCAAGATCGTGCCACTGCACTCCAGCCTGGGCAACAGAGTGAGACTCCACCTCAATTAAAAAAAAAAAAAGGCAGTGTAATCATCATTGCCACTAATGTCCATTGGGCACTAGCCCTATAATGCACTGTACCTTACACACACTGATGTCATTCAATCTATGACGCAAACTCCTGAGACGATCTTAACATTATTTAAGATGAAGCAAGCAGCCCCTTTTGGGGAGAGTGGGTGGGGGTGGGGGGGAGGGGAGAGGGAGAGTTATTGGGGGTGGGGCAAGCATAGAAATAAATAAAGGAAAACCCTGAGTTCCTTCAAGGGAAATTCCAGGCACCTGGCCCTGAGATGTCCCTGAGTTTTTCAAAAACCGGGAGTTTTTCATGACCTAGGATTCCCTGGGAACTGATCCACTGGCAGGTAGACCTCAGATATGGAAGAACTGAAGGCTGAACTCTGACCACCTTTCTTTGTTCTAAATTTCTTCCTGAGAGGCCTGGAGGGAGTCATCCCCAGGAAGCAGTTTAACATTCTTTTCCGCTGATTCCAAATTTTTAAACAAAGCTTCTCTTCCTTAAGCACAAATCGGAAAAGTTTTGACTCTACCTATGATCTGTAAGCCCCTGCTTCAAAATATCCTGTCCTTTTAGGCCAAAACCACTGTGTAACCTCCATGCATTGACATATGATTTTGTCTGTCACTTCTGCTTTCCTGAAATTTACCCCTGCCTTTAAAAACCCTTACCTGTAAGCTACCAAGGAAGTAAGGATTTACGCATTAGCTGCCCGGTCCTCCTTGCTTGGTGCCCTGCAAATAAATGCCTTTCTTTCTGCCACTGCAAAATGTGTGTGGATATCTGGTTTTGCTGCTCCAGGCGAGTAAACCCCAGTTCAGTTTTATAACACTATTTTCATATTCACATGGAGATACTGAAAGACTTTACCCAAAGGTCAAACAGCTAGGAAGTGGAAGAGCTGGGATTCAAACTTGACTTCAAAATCCCCCCTCTTTAAAATTACTACATGTATAGCTGCTTTTGATAAAAGGAACTGAGGTAGCAATCTCTTCTGGATAGAATCACTTAAAAATCATTTTAGTTTTTTTTTTTTTTTGGCATTTAGAAAGAATTTCCTACATAAAAGAAAACATGTTCAGAAGGGAAAAAATTAAAAATAAGTTCATGTAATTAATATTCTTACATAAAGATGCAGAGATAATTTTACAACTAGTATACCTGTACTCAGTTACTAATTATTCAGATTAGTTGCACCGGTGATTTGTGCATTTCAATAACTATGGGAAAGCACACTGGGCTGAAAGGCTTCCTGGGGATAAAAATAAAAATAACTTATCCTATATCTACACAAGCGATATAACTAAGATAAAACCTCAAAGAAAGAGAAAGAAAAGGCATAGCCTTTTCAGCACTGTTTCTTGAAAAGAGAAACATTATCTAAAGAGAAACATTATCTAAAGAGAATTCATCCAAGGACTGACATAAAAAACACTGACATTCTTCCCCTGGACTACGGTATAGATAGGGAGGTTGTGAAGAGAGTAAAAACCAAAAAGAAGTGAAATAATACTAATGGATACGGTTTACAGTCTATACACAACATTAAAATTCAGTCCATTCTGCACAACTTTTTAACTATGGTAAGAGAGAGCCAGCCAGCAGCTGAGCTTCATACATGTGATTTTAAGACACTATAGTCATTCCTAAATTTAAAGGATCTAAAATGATATAATACTCATCATTAATTTGAAATTGTTGGGAACAAGGCAGAGCAACAAAGGTAAAATGTGCCACTACTTGTTACCTCTTAACAATGAGAAGATGATTTCACTTTAAATTTTAATATATGTTTGCCACCCCTCTCCCCAACTTCTAAGACTATCAAGAATATAGAATATGAACACTATTCCTTCTGGGGAGAATAAATCACTCTGAAGAATATACACTAATTATATACGAATAGAGCAAGGCTTTCAAGATTTTAAAATGCTTCCAAAATACCTGATCTATCTTTGTCAGACCACAATATGTTTCCTTGTTTCTTAGTTCTCTGTAATAAAAATGAAAAGCACTATTATGATTTAAAATAAATACTGGATTTGAGATCCTAGGAGATTACATTTCGACTGAAGTGGTGTTATTCACAAAAGAACTTCTGCAATCAAAGCTTTCTGAGCATAGTGGCATAAAGTGTGTCTAGTAGCTTTTATTATGTAGCACCAGCCTTCCCTAGATACAGAGCTATAAATAAATAAGTACCAGGGAATCCCAGGAATATCCAGTTATTTAATCAAGCAATCAGATATTTAATTCAATAAGAGATGTATACTTCAACTCTATACCTTTTATATTATCTCCAATCATCCACAAGATAATAGAATTCAAAAATAAAATACATCAGAATTATGTTGCAGTCTTTTTTTAATACCATAATTTCTAAGAGGAGTGTGTATGATTCACCTAAATTTCACTCCATTCAAAATCTTTAGATGTTTGTTTAGGCTTCTGGGAGTTATAAAATACATACAACATTCATGTAGCTTCTCCCCCAGCCCCCAACTGGGGGTGGAAGAAGGAAGAGGGAAGGCACTGGAATTACCTGAGAATTATTTCTCTTCTCTTTCTATAGCAAATTCCAACATTCAGTGGGTACAGATTCAGGGAATGTGCTTTCCCCCATCTTCTTTGGTGAATTTTGCAACATGAAAAACAGATACTAGACCTAGACCAAAATGCTGCTATTGGGACTTCAATGCTGTAGGGTTAAGAAAGATACACAGAGTTCAGAATTCTGATGTGTACATCTACAGTTTAAATGTTCTATGATGTGCATGGCATAGAACAAGTTCCATATAGAGTCTGCTGAATCAAACCACTGTCTGAATTAGAACCAAAGCCAGCAAATATATCAGAAGTGTATAACTAGAAATGGCTAGTGGACCATGTAGTGAGAAGAGGAGCTGCCATCCTTTTGAAGGTCTTTGATTATGCCAGGTAGCTTTCACATTCATTTTCCTGTGCTCCATATTGTATGGTGTGATTTAAATGGCTTGAAGTCTGAAATGCCTTTAAAAGAGGAAAACTACTTTCATGCCAGAAAGTAGATTATTAGAAATATGAATCTAATTTCAGAACCCCAGGAAGGTTACAAAGATTAAGATATTGATAGTCTTTTTCCTGGGTGAAAATTTGATGGAGAATAATGAGGGAACAGGTCTTAACAGGGATTAATGGAAACAGAAAGGGCAAGCTAGGAATCCTGGAGGTAAACTTTACCAATCTTACATTTGAGGTGAGCAGAACTAATCTTGTGTGTCAAACATGGTTTGACCTTTTTTATCTGGATGTAGTATGAAAATGGAGCAGTTTCTCATAAAAGAAAACTGAAAGTTGAAGCAAGTTGATTCAAGAGTTGAAAACAAGATGATTAGACTATAAGATGACATAAAGCTAGCATTATAAATTCTTATAAGCTCCTATACTTGACATGAAGCTAAAGCTAAGGTAGCTAAACATAACACAGAAACTATAGACATTTTGGGAATGTTATATTATAATTAATATGTAATGGCAACCACTCAAATTCAAGTCATTTGACTCTTAGATACTAACTTATACACATACCACCAACAAGAAAACTTTAATTACATATTATTTATACCTAAAACATCTTACTACCTATTGTGCTAAGATTATATTCTTTAAGTACCTTTGATGTTTCCAAAGTCTCTAGCCATTCAATCTCATTTTCAGAACTGGTACAGTCACCCAAGGAAAAGGAATTAGAAGTTACAAGCTGGCCCTCGAATTTTCCTTATCTAATACCCCAAACCTACTCCTTAAAGGCTCAAGGAGTAGACACAATCATTCTAGAAAGCAAAAATGAACAAGTTACAGGACTCTAAGTATAGTCTTATCTTTTTCACTTAGGGAAAAAGATAAGTCTTTAAGTGGCTCCAAGACATCACACTCCATTCTAGACTGTTGTCAAAGGAAGGGATTCAGATATATCCAGCAATTCCTCAGCAAATGTGAGGTTTATTCCAACAAACCACCTGGTTCACTGCAGTACCTTTTAAAATACGGTTTGCTATGGACTAGCAAGCAAGTACTTTATCAAGAATCAACTATACATAATTGCTACTAGGTGACAATGCAAAATATGAAATGCTTTCTAAAAAGACATTTTCCTGTAGCCATCTCTTAGAAATATGGATGTGGTGTAAAATTTCCAAATAGAAAGCACGAGATGAACTTTACTCATCACTAGTTTGTGGTTTTTGTTTTTTTAGACAGGGTCTCACTCTGTGGCCCAGGCTGGAGTGCAGTGGTGCATCATGGCACACTCTGCAGCCTCCAACTCCTGGTCTCCAGTGATTCTCCTGACTCAGGGTTCCGTGTAGCTGGGACTACAGGCACGCACTACCATACCTGGCTATTTTTCTTAATTTTTTGTAGAGACAAGGTCTCATTATATAGCCCAGGTTGGCCTTCAACTCCTGGCCTCAAGGGATCCTCTTGCCTTGGCCTCCCAAAGTGTTGGGATTACAGGCATGAGCCACTCATCACTAGTTTGTATGTACAACCATTTATGCCAGCCTACTACCTATGTGTTTGTGTTTTCACTACAATCCCATCATTTCAGCGCTGCTGAAAAGCAGTCATTGAGTTGTTTAACCAACTGGAGTCATATACTCATAGTCAGCGGCTACTTATTTGGATAAGAACTCTATACCTATTGAATAAATAAGCCAGAACCTCCTGTACAAATTGAACACAGAAAAGAACCTGTTCTTGTTTCTTCACATTGTTAACACTTTCCTCAAGCACCAGGTATCAACTCACTGCCTATCACGTACACAGCACCATGAGATATTGTGAAGACAGTAACTAATTCTAGGCCGGGCGCAGTGGCTCATGCCTGTAATCCCAGCACTTTGGGAGGCCGAGGCGGGTGGATCACCTGAGGTCAGGAGTTCGAGGCCAGCCTGACCAACATGGTGAAACCCCATCTCTACTAAAAATACAAAAATTAGCTGGGTGTTGTGGCGCACCTGTAATCCCAGCTACTTAGGATGCTGAGGCAGGAGAATCGCTTGAACCTGAGAGGCAGAGGTTGCAGCGAGCTGAGATCACACCACTGCACTCCAGCCTGGGCAACAGAGCGAGAGTCTGTCTCAAAAAAAAAAAAAAAAGAAAAGAAAATAACCAATTCTCAGACAAGGTCTATGGCTGCTAAGAGGTTACAATCTAATTGGCAAGGCAGGACACAATAATAAAAATAGACATATATTGGTTTATAACAACGCTTAAATGCCAAATGAGAGGTAAACTCAATGAAATTGGCTGGCCACGGTGGCTCATGCCTATAATCTCAGCACTTTGGGAGGTTGAGGTGGGCAGATTACCTGAGGTCAGGAGTTCAAGACCAGCCTGGCCAACATGGTGAAACCCCATCTCTACTAAAAATACAAAAATTAGCTGGGCATGGTGGCACACACCTGTAATCCCAGCTACTCTCGAGGCTGAGGCAGGAGAACTGCTTGAAGCCGGGAGGCGGAGGTTGCAGTGAGCTGGGATTGCGCCACTCCACTCCAGCCTGGGCGACAGAGCGAGATTCTGTCTCAAAAAACAAACAAAACAAAAACTCAGTGAAATTTGTATAACCAAAAGAAACTGAATTTTCAATGAGAAAAAATTACCGTGGGCGGGAGTGGCCAGAGAAGGCTTCGTGGAGATAGGACTTCAGCTGGGTTTAGAAGGACATGTTATTTTGTAAGATGCAGCAGATTTGTCTTTCAAATCATGTTTTGTTTAGCTTAATATGAAAATAATTTTTATTACATTATTAAATGGATAGAAATTTACCCTTTAAGCGTGAGATTAAAATATGGTCCTTGAAAAACCCCTCTCTCTCCATATATAAATTTTCTTTGCTATTTTGCTATTTGACATTGGGGATGTAAGGATTCATAAGAGAGAGTGGAAAAGCACACATTTGGTGATTTGTGTAAGAACAAGTGCTATGGGAAATAACCTAAATACCTAATATTCTACCAGTGATGGCATGTTTCCAGGAGGATTAAATTTAGTGAGAAAACTGAAAAAGCAGTGCTTTTGTGCTTCAAAATACTTTATTTATTTATTTTTACTTATTTATTTATTTTGAGACATTGTCTCGCTCTGTTGCCCAGGTTGGAGTGAAGGGGCACAATCTCGGCTCACTGCAACCTCCGCCTGCTGGGTTCAAGCGATTCTCCTGCCTCAATCTCCCGAGTAGCTGGGATTACAGGCGCCTGCCACCACGCCCTGCTAATTTTTGTATTTTTGGTAGAGACGGGGTTTCGCCATGTTGACCAGTCTGGTCTGGAACTCCTGACCTCACGTGATCTGCCCGCCTCAGCCTCCCAAAGTGCTGGGGTTATAGGAAAGAGCCATGGCACCCAGCCATGCTTCAAAATAATTTAATCCCAACAAATCTGTAAATTAGTAACTTACATTCCAGTTCTTCCAATGAGAAAACTGAGGCACACAGAGCACACAGAGCTAAGAATGAGCACAGCCAGGATCTGAAATCAAATATATCTGATTCTCAACCCATCTCTTTTTACTATGTGACTCATTTTTAGGTAACAAAAACAGTAACTTCTCACTCTATGTTGATGTGTTCAAGTATAACACAAGAAACAGGATGAGGACATTAAAAAAACAAACTAGCCAGAATTCCACAAACAGCTAGCCAGAACTACATTAACTAAACTGGATGACATCTCTGGACATCAATCTCACATATAATGAAATGATCTCCACAGCAAATCGGTCCATTATGTATTATCCTATTCTTGAAACTTTATTGCACAGCATAATACCGTTTTTTCACACAGTGCTTGTTCAGTCCCTATTCTATGGACAATCTTCATCTCCTCAAATTGGTAAGCAACACCTTGTAGGCAAGGATATGTTATTCTTTAGAATCTCTAAAGCGTGCAATACATTCCCATAGTATATATTCAGTAAACACCTATTAAGAGTTGCTGAGCAATACTCCTTTGATTTCTATAAAAATCTCCTTTCCAAAAGGATTTTCTTCATCCATTTCTACTACGACATTGACAATTGACACTAAATTAAAACAAGTAGCTATACGTACATAATAATGTTTTTCTTGCAAATTAAACCAAGATGAAAATTGCAGCCCTTGTAAGGGTCTTACTACAGATACAAGTTAGAGATGAAGTGAGCCTTTATTTCCATGAAATGAGCCAGCAGGAGAATTTTACATAAACACTAAAAGTGAAAAACTTGCAATTCTGGACTATGTGCCAACACACAAAAGCAGCTCATTTCAATCTGTCAGATAAATGCCTACTCAACAAGCATGACTTCCTGGAATATATTTGGCTATTTTATATTCTGTTTCCTTAATCTGCCACTAACTGTGACAATCTCAGAATGTTTTTGAACTTTAGGATATATTTCTATTATGCACATTTTTGAAAACTCTAAAATGTGTTTTAAAGATGCATGTCTGACTAGTTTCTGCATACCACAGGGAAGTTCATTAACCTAAGTGGTAGGGGGCAGCAGGAGGGGAGACAGGGAGACAACAGAAGCAGGGAAAGAGAAAGGAGAAACAAAGTTGTAGCTTTGGTAAACACCACCACTAACCTTGTTGCAGAGACACCA